>NC_137890.1:115798407-116426678 GCF_963455335.1 Martes martes
TTCGTGACCTGATTTGGATGTTAAATACTTCAGAAAATAAGGTTTAAAACAATTTTACAATTTATATGCCGATATGTAAAATTTCTGTGTCTAAACCAAACAAACAGAAGCATTATGTAACAAACATCATGCAAATACTGCCTTCATCCTTTAAATACATGCTGAGAAAAAAACTGGTCATCACTTAAGAGGCAAAATGACAGAAACTATTAGCCTAACCCGGCAGTATATCCCCAGTGCACCATCATTAGAATGCTTGTTTTCAGACGGGTACTGAGTACTCTTCCACATCCAGAAAAATCCAAACCTGTATTTGTAAAAGCAGGATGTACTTCTCATGGATAAGCTGTGGTTAACACTGAGGCAAGTGAAATGGAAAATATTTCCCACTGTTAGTATTACAAGGTAAGGATTCATTTGGAGTAAGATCTGGGTTCAAATCCTCATTAGACTGCTCACTACTGTAAGATCTGGGGAAAAAATTACTTGCAATCATCTGAATCTCAGTTCCCACATCTACCTTGTGTGAATAAGGGTGATTTTTATATGTCAGTCCATCATGTAAGTGGTAAGTTACAAACCTGGCATGCAAGAGTTAGCTCATTCCTCATAGCTATAAGATTATCTTTTCACAACAGGAACATCTTTGCAATACAGCAAAACACAAATTTAGTTCTCGCATGTTCTACATACCACAAAGACAGGAGTACTGTGACCAAGACAGCAACATAAAGGTGATGATAGAGATGGCATCAAGCACTGAGTGCAGGGCTGCCAACCTCCTCTGGTCTGTATGCTTTCTGGCCTATCCTCATAAACAATGCAGTTCTGGAGGTATCATTCTTTTGATGTGTACCTCTCACTTGCAACAAATAGGGTAAAGTTGGTGGATTAAGAAGTAAGTGTTAATAAAAATCATGTGCAATTTCCTGGAGGTTCAAGTGCTTAGAATTTTGAAGACTGAAAAATTCCTTTGGCCTGGTGTCCTAAGTCACCTAACATGGAAAAAAAGAATTTTAGCAGTAACAATCTTACATGTTATACCTCTATTACAAATTCCCTCTACCAAACTATCTGGTGACCAATGGAACAGAGAAAAGTATCAGTCTAAGGTGGCTCAGTAGGCTAAGCATCTGGCTTCAGCTCAGGTCTCAATCTCAGGGTCCTGGGATCAAGCCCCATCCAGCTCTGTAGCTTAGTGGGGAGTCTGCTTCTCCCTCTGCCTCTCTCCCCTGCTTGTGCTCTTTCTCTCTCTTTTTGTCTCTAATAAATAAATAAAATCTTAAAAAAAAAAAAGAACTGGAATCTCCTTTGGAAAAGCATTATCAAAACTACAAGTGCCCAAATCACCTTTAATCACAATATGAATGTCATCTAAAATTTCAAATAATATTAGACAACAAAGTGAGATCTTTTCGACCATCAAAAGAGGAGTAAGTTTGATAAAAGTCTAACAGAGAAACTGATTTAAAAGAAGGAAAATTCAGGAACGCTTGGCTGATTCAGTCGGTAGAGCGTATGACTACTGATCTTGGTGTTGTGAGTTTGAGCCCCAGGTTGGGTGTAAAGATTATTTAAAAGAAAATCTTTCAAAAAATTTTTTTAATTAAAAAAAAAGTCAAAGGAGGAAAACTCCAACTCAGGAGTCCTGAGCTCAATGCTTCACCTTCCTATATAAACTCCGGCTCTTTTTAAAGACTTTTTTTTTTTTTTTTTTACAGTTAACATTTATTAATATAAAGCTCTAGTTCTCAAAATTTCTTAAACTTTGGTATCTATGAAATTGCCTTGTGGAGTTTTCCTAAAAAGGAAGGTACCCAGGCCTGACAGAGATCTACTGCATCAGAATCTTTTATAGAGGAGTTCCACACCTATGTTAGAGAAGCTCAATGGACCATCTTTTGACTCATACACAGTATGTCTACAATTTTTAATACACACACACACATACACATACACACACACACACACTTGTAACAAAGTAGGCTTCCCAACCCTCTTTTAAAAGCTGGTACAACTTCCTACACATACTTGATCTACATGGGGCATACTCCACAGTCTTTGTTCCATCCTGAAGAAAACATGTTCCAACAGGCTCTCTCTCCTGTTTCATTTCAGTCCTCCAGTGGTAGAGCGGGGCACAGGCCTAAAATCAAATGGGATAGTCCACAGCATAAAAATTCCCTGAAAAACTGAGCGTTTCAGACAATCTGTATTACTCTAGAATTCAAAAACACTTTCTAAGCATTAATAAAAATTAATCAAATCTGTCTTATACCAAGAATTCCTTATTACAACAGTGGATACAGATTTAAAAAGTACTTTCCTCACATATGCTTTTTCAAAATAGTTAGCAAAACTATTTCATATAGCATTTTTCTTGATATTATGCACTAGGCTGAAGGTCACAGATCAAATTAATGTTTTAACTAAATAACATTCTCATGCATGTAGAATATACCCTGAAATTATAAAGCAAATATTTGTTATTAAGAAAAAATAGGGATGCCTGGGTGGCTCAGTCGTTAAACATCTGCCTTTGGCTCAGGTCACGATCTCAGGGTCCTGGGATCAAGTCCCACATTGGGCTCCCTGCTCAGTGGGGAGTGTTCTTCTCCCTCTCACTCTGCCTGCTGCTCCCCCTGCTTGTGTGTACACTCTCTCTTTCTCTGGCAAATGAATAAATAAAATCTTAAAAAAAAAAAAAAAAAAGGAAAGAAAGAAAGAAAGAAAAAGAAAAAAGAAGAAAGACTTCAGAGTGCTTATTTTACCTACTTTCCAAATAATGACCTTTTTGTTTTCGGTGTTACAGATTTTAACATCATGTACAAGCCATGGAATAATGCATATTTTAATAACATAGTAATTTACCAAAATGTAACATTTAACTTGCTGGAAAAAGGTTCAATTAACTTTCTGTAATACTTTTTTGAAGCAAAACATTAACACAAATACTGCAGAAATTAATAGCAGGTTATTTTATATCTACTATGAAAAAGGTGAAAGGAGACGATTATTGCTACTTCTCTACATGAACTTGATGTTTCATGTACACGGATTATTTGCTCCTTCTGCTTACGTCTGCTTCTGTGCTTTCTGCCTAGAGTGCCCCCACTCTCAACCCCATCCTTCATTTCCAACTGGACACATCCATCAAAACGCCTTTGAAATTGCAGCTCCTAAACAAATTCTTTCCTAATGCCCCACAACTGGATTTTAAAAAACAGAAATGAACACAATGCAGATAATTAAAACAAGGAAAGGCTTTCTGAGGAAGTGAAATGAAAGTTGAAATCAGAATGACAAAGGAGTTGGCCAAGTGAAAATCAACAAGATGAGCATAAGATAGGCAGAGGGAACAAAAACACTCAGATACTAACTGCAGTGACTTGTCATGTGGAAGGAATAAAGACCAGTCTAGCTAAAGCATGTGAGGTGGAATGAGATGAGGCCAGAGACAAGAGCCACTGACCGGATTATGGAGGTGCTCCTAAACCAGAAGAAGCAGGGATTTGTCCTCTGAGAGTGACAGAAAATCACTTAACTGTTTCAGTCAAGAAGATGAAATGCTCTGATTCCCTCTGATCCTCCCATGGAGAATGGATTGTAGTTGAGGCAGGAGAGGAAGCAGAAAGAGGAGGAGAGCCTCTGCAGTAACCCAGGCAGGCAATGACGGTGGCTGGATACAGGGTGGAAATAGTGCAGGTGAGGACTTATTGATGGATGTGGAATATATTTCCGAAGCCAAATTGACAGGGCTTGCTGGTGGATGAGGTGGAGAATCATGCCTCTAACCAAGGTGGGAAGGTTTTATATGGAAACAGTTATCTTTGTGTTTTTCCCCTTTTTAATTATTATTTATTTATATATTTATGTATTTATTTTATTTCAGAGAGAGAGACAGAACACAAGCAGGAGATGCTGCAGAGGGAGAGAGAGAAGCAGGCTCCTCTCTGAGCAGGAAGCCAGACATGGGCCTGATCCCAGGACCCTAAGACCACAACCTGGGCCAAAGGCAGATGCCCAACTGACTGAGCCACCCAAGTATCCCTGTGTTTTTTTCTTTTTGATAGTGGGTAAAAAGAGTTCTATTTTGGCCATGTTCATTTTCAGTAATATAAGAGATATCCAAATGGAAAAGCCACATAGCTTGTTTGGAAATCTGACTCTGAAAATCCAAGGAGAATTAAGAGCTAGAATGATAGATTTAGGGATTATGACATATGGGTGTTATTAACAGCCATGAGACAGGATAGGAACAGACAGCTAAAAGGTGTAGTTAGAGAAGACAGGGGTCTAGAACACAGCCTGGGAATAACCCAACATCTAGAGACTGAGCAAAAAGGAGACTCCAAGGAGCAGGCAAGTGAATGAGAGAAAACCAGGAAAATACAGTGTTCCAGAAGCCAAGGGAAAAAAAGCATTTCAAAAAGAATGGGCTAACTGACCTTGCTGAATGGTGCTGAGAGGACAAGAAACATAAGAAAACACTGATTTCAGTGACCTGAGAGCCAAGGTGACTTTGGCCATGCCTACCTGAGCCTGACTACAGTGGCTGGGAAGAGAACGTGAAGAAGGTAGAGATGGTGACTGTAGAAAAGACTTTCAAAAAGTTTCTGAAAAGAGGAGCAAAGTAATGAGGCATAGCAGTGGAGAAGAGGCAAGGGGAACGTTGCTGTATTTTTAAAGAGAGGAGGTACTAGTGTGTTTGATTAATCCTAGACCCACTAGTCCTAAACCTGGCTGGATAGAAACATCCTGACGGAAGTATCAACAGGGCCAGGAGAAAGGAACAAGGTAGGACTGAAGGTAGAAAAGTAGCAGAACCCAAGTCTGTGAAGGGTGGGATGGATGGGATCCGCAGACAGGATGACCTCTGATCAGAGCTATCTTATCTCATCTTGCACTGTGCTCCAGAACACACTGAGTTTTACAATCAGCTTTCAAACATAAAATATTCTGTGTTTCCACATAAATTGACAAACCCACCTATGAGGAAATAACCAAAAGACTTACCAAAATTTTATCCTGTTTTGATCTCACAGATGCTCCAAACCACTGGTGAGACTTAAACTCCAATGGATCATCCTTAGCAAAATCTCTATTGCCTAAGAAAAATATTGTGAGGGGTGAGAAACAAAATACATATTCTTAGTAAAACTGTTTATTTCAATCCAGCCAGGTGTACAACAGTGTGCCTTTCATTAATCAAATTCCACATCAGCTTTTATCTCATGCACTTTATGAATGTCTTAAACTTTCAACTAATCAAAAAACGAAACACAGGATGACTATAAGTGTCTCAGGGTTGCTATTACAATGTAGATGTGAAAAAGTAACAGTAAAGTTTCCCAACTGCTAAATTATCAGATAGTTAACTATTAAACAAATACTTATAGTCACCTACTGTACTCCCACAAATTCTGCGATATAAAGGTATTTATGAAAACAAAAGTCTACTGCCGGGATGCCTGGGTGGCTCAGTCAGTTAAATGACCGCCTTCAGGTCAAGTCATGATCCCAGGGTCCTGGGATCAAGTCCTGTATATGGCTCCTTGCTCAACAGTGAGCCTGCTTCTCCCTCTGCCTGCTGCTCCCCCTGCTTGTGCATGTGCGTGCTCTCTCTCTCTCTCTCTGATAAATAAAATCTTTAAGAAAAAAAAGGCTCCTTTATAAAACACCAGTAGCAAAAGACTAAACTAAAAGACTGAGACAGTGCAAACGACATTATAACACAGGAGTTAGAACTAGAAGACATAACTTGGCTGGTGGAAAAAGGAATTAGATTTGACACATGCAAATATTTACTTTCAGTTTACATTATTGAGAAAATTTTTCCCAATGTACCAGCCACTCATGTAAAGCACTTATAAAAAAGAAAGAAAAGAAAAAAGAAACAGAGAGAAGAGGAGAGAATGGAAGAGAAGAAAGGGGAGGAAAGGGGAGGGGAAAGGAGAGGAGAGGCTTTTTGTTTTCTGGGTTTTTCTTGAATTTCTAAAATGAGCATTTATTTCACAGAAGTCTTGGCACAATGAGGCTGGGGTAAGTGTGGTTTTAGTGACTGTTCTTGGTTCCCCCTTTGCTGCAGCAATCAGTGGGGAGTGAGGCTGGAGAGGGACTTGGCAATCTTCAGGAACTGATGCTGCAGCAGCTCTTTGGCTTAACCTCTCCTCTCCGCATCCATCTCAAGACAGCGGTTCAGAACGTCCCAGAAGAAAGCTGACAGCTTCTCTGGGTTCAGAAGCCCTGGGGTCCCATTGGTGGCAATGAGGTACAAGGCTCTCAGAGGATTTTCACTGAGGTATGGGGGCTCCCCTTCAATCATTTCCATGGCCATGATTCCCAGGAACCAGATGTCAACCTTGGGTCCATAGGCCTTCCACGTCACAATCTCTGGTGCCATCCGGTATGGACTTCCCACCATGGTGCTCCGTTTGCTCTGCTCTGGGGTGATCTGGGCATAGAACCCAAAATCGGTTAGCTTGACAGAGACGAGAGGAGAGGAGAGGAAAGGAGAGGAGAGGAGCAGAGGCGAGGAGAGGATCCTTTCCACTGAAAATCTGTTAAATTGTTCAAGAAAAAAATTATGGAAACATCCATAAAGTATTTAGGGAAAGAGAGACTATTTTTTTTTTTGAGAGAGAGAGAGAGTAATTATTTTTAAAGTCTAGTCTGTTCTTCTTAAAATCTATTTATATTAATCATTCTTTATAAGCATACATTCCAAGGGGCACCTGGGTGGCACAGTGGGTTGAGTGTCCAACTCTTGGTTTCGGCTCACATCATGATCTCAGGGTCCTGAAATGGAGCCCTGCATCAGGTTCTGAGCTCAGCCTGGAGTCGGCTTGAGATTCTCTTACTCTCCCCTCTGTCCCCATCCCCACTCACATGAGAACGCTCTCAATCTAAAATAAATAAATTAATCTTTAAAAAAAAAAAAAAATATATATATATATATATATTTCTTTTTTTTTTTAGATTTTATTTATTTATTTGATAGAGAGCACAAGTAGGCAGAGAGGCATGCACAAGGAGAAGCAGACTCCCCGCTGAGCAGGGAGCCCAATGTGGGACTCGATCCCAGAACCAAGAGATCGTGACCTGGGCCAAAGGCAGATGCTTAACTGACTGAGCCACCCAGGCACCCCCCTTTTTCATTATTTTCAAAAAATTTTCTTTAATATGTCAATCTCCAAAGGCCTCTATCTGTAGTCTAAATATAGCTGTTCTTTGTCAGTGGTCACAAATATACATTTTTAGAAGCAGAAGGAAGTAGAAATGGAACTTACTTAGTATATGCCTTTCACCATGAAAACCAAGGTTTCCCAGCAGTGGTTGGCTTGACTCTGAAGCCTATGTTCACCTTGCCATCACCACTGGGAACAATACATACCAATGACCTGTAGATCACTAATCCATCTGTCCATGGACTCCCTTATATTTCCCATCCTTCTACAGTTAGGTTAAAGCCACATAGCTAGTGGTTGCCAATAAGATAAGAGTAGAAGTGGCAGATGTCACTTCCAGTTCAAGTAAGTTAAAAGTGGGTATGAGCTCACTAATCCTCAAAGAAATGCAAATAAAAACCACAGTAAGATATCATCTCACACCAGCTAGGATGGAAATTATCCAAAAACAATAAAACAAAACAAAAAACAAAAGCTAAAAACAAAAGCTAGTGAGGACGTGGAGAAGAGGGAACCCCTATACATTACAAGTGGAAATGTAAACTGATACAGCCATTATGGGAAACAGTATGGAAGCTACTCAAGAAATTAAATATGGAACTGTTGTATGATCCAGGAATCCAAATTTTGGCAGATGCTTAACTGACTCAGGAAAAGGAATAAAATCATAAAGGAATGAAATCACTATCCTCAAAGGGGTGTCTGTATTCCCATGTTCATTGCAGCATTACTCATAATAGCCAAGACATGAGAGCAACCTAAATACCTACCGATAGGTGAACAAGACAGGATACAATAGAATGTTATTTAGCCACAAAAAAGAATATCCTGCCAGTTGAGAAAACACTGACGGATCTAGAGAATATTATGCTAAGTGAAATATGTCAGACACAGACAAATACTTCCTTATATCACTTATAAGTGGAATCTAAAATAATCAACTCACTAAAAAGCAAATAAAACCAAAAAAAGTAGATATAAAATCTCCATGTTTTCTCTTTCCCATCCATTAGGCTAGAATAGATGGTAAAATCACATGATAAAAGCAGCTTTGGCCCAAACTCTGAAACGGTGAGAACAGCCGAATGACCCACACTAGAGGATGATATGAGCAAGAAAGAATCTTTATTTTTTAAGTGAAATTTGGGGTTTTGTTTGGAAATAAAGCATGACTGATTCCAAAAGGGCCTGACCAACAATTACAAAGAAGTTTAGCCTCTGGACGAAATGGGATTCAACTGATAATTTTCAATGATTTAAACCATAAAATTTATGGTTACAATTTACTTAACAGGATTTTTTTATTCCACTGTAAGCTAACTGTTCTCTTACTGTGCTACAGACTTTCTATTCTATTCCTCACTACAAAGGAGATGAAGGCATTTATTTACCTCTCACATTAATGAAGGAAGAGAAATACAGCAGGACTGAAACAGCTGGTGCTTGGAAAGATTCACTGCCACTCATTGTCCCCTGAGACCACAAATAAACTCAGGTAATCCTAGCCCAAGGGAACTGAGTTGCTAAGAATGCATGTGAACAAAAAGTACAACATTCTCAGAATTGCTACTTCTCCCTTCTGCTTTCATTTAAAACAAAGCCTTTTCAGCAAGACCCTAAAGACATCCAAGAAGAAACAAAGCTTTTTTTTTACTAGAAGAAAACTTTGCCTGTACCACATCAGAAAGGCTCAAATTAAGGCTCCATACATTTCCTCATAAGCTCTACAACTGCCAATTTCAAAAACAAAATGATGTAGAACCAGTATCACTATATTCTTTGTTGGGGAAGGAGGATGTCTATCTTATGTTTTTTTAACTGAAATTTAATTAACATATAATGTATTATTAGTTTCAAAGTAGAGTTCAGTAGAGTTCAGTAGAGATCATCAGTCTTTTTTTTTTGAAGATTTTATTTATTTGACAGAGCACAAGGAGGCGGAGCAGCAGGCAGAGGTAGAGGGGGAGAGAGAAGCAGGCTCACCCCTGAACAAGGAGCCCAATGCAGGGCCCAATCCCAGGACCCTGGGATCATGACCTGAGCGGAAGGCAGATGCTTAACCAACTAAGCCACCCAGGGGCCCTGTCAAGAGTCTTAGATAATACCCAGGGCTCATCACATCAGATGCCCTCCTTAATGTGCATCACCCAGTTACCCCATCCCTCCACCGTCTCTGCTCCAGCAACCCTCAGTTTATTTCCTATGATTTAGAGTCTCTTAGGGTTTATCTCCCTCTCTGATTTCATTGTTTTATTTTTTCCTCTCTTCCCCTATGATCTTCTGTTGTTTCTTAAACTCCACATATGAGTAAGGTAATATAACTGTCTTCCTCTGATTGACTTATTTCGCTTTCATAATACCATCTAGTTCCACCCACATCACTGCAAATGGCAGGATTTTGTTTTTTTGATGCCTAAGTAATATTCCACCGTATACATATACCATATCTTCTTTATCCATGTATCTGTCCCCCTGGCATCGGGGCCCTTTCCATAGTCTGGTTATTGTGGATGCTGCTGCTATGAACACTGGAGTGCAGGTGCCCCTTCAGATCATTACATTTGTATCTTTGGGGTAGATACCTGGTAGCACAATTGCTGGGTCATACAGTAGCTCTATTTTCAACTTTTTGAGGAACCTCCATGCTATTTTCCAGAGTGGCTGTACCAGCTTGCATTCCCACCAATAGTATAACAGTATTTTCCCTCATCCTCACCAACATGTCATTTCCCGACTTGTTAATTTTAGCGATTCTGACCTGTGTGAGGCGGAATCTAACTGTGGTTTTGATTTTTATTTTCCTGATGCTGAGTGATGTGGAGTACTTTTTCATGTGTAGGTTGGCCATTAGGATATCTTCTTTGGAGAAATGTCTGTTCATGTCTTGAGTTTGGTAAGTTCTTTATAGCCCTTTATCTGATAAGACATTTACAAATATCATCTCCCATCTGTCAGTTGTCTTTTGGTTTTGTCAGCAGTTTCCTTTGCTGTGCAAAAGCTTTTTATCTTGATAAAGTCCCAATAGTTGTTCTTGCCTTTGTTTCCCTTGCCACTGGAGTCATGTCTAGCAAGAATTTGCTACAGCTGATGTAACACAGGTTGCTGCGGGTGATCTCCTCCAGGATTTTGATGAATTCCTATCTCACATTGAGGTTATTCATCAATTTTGAGTATATTTTTTGTGTATGTTGTAAGGAAATGGTACAGTTTCATTCTTCTGCATGTGGCTGTCCAATCTTCCCAACACCATTTGTTGAAGAGACAGTCTTTTTTTCTGTTGGATATTCTTCCCCTCTTTGTCAAAGATTAGTTGACCATAGAGTTGAGGGTCCATTTCTGGTTCTCTATTCTGTTCCACTGATCTAGGTGTCTGTTTTTGTGCCAGTACCTTAGCGTCTTGATGATTTATAATAGAGCTTGAAGTCCAGAATTATGATGTCACCATCTTTGGTTTTCTTTTTCAACATTCCTTTGGCTATTTGGGGTCTCTTCTGGCTCCAAACAAATTTTAGGATTATTTGTTCAAGATCCATGAAAAAAACTGATGGTACTTTAGCAGGGATTGGATTGAATATATACATTGCACTAGATACCATAGACATTTTAACAATACTTATTCTTCCAATCCATGAGCACAGAACATTTTTCCAATTCTTTGTGTCACCCTCAATTTCTTTCATGAGTGTTTTATAATTTTGAGTTACTATCCTTAGCCTCTTTGGGTAGGTTTATTCCTACGTATCTTTTGCTTTTTGGTGCAACTGAAAATGGGATCAACTCTTTAAATTCTCTTTCTTCTGGCTCATTGTTAGCATATAGAAATGCAACTGACTTCTGTACAATAATTTTATATCCTGCCACTTTGCTGAATTCCTGAATGAGTTCTAGCAGTTTTGGGGTGGAGTCTTTCAAATTTTCCACATGAAGTATCAAGTCATCTGCAAGGAGTAAGAGTTTGACTTCGTCTTTGCCAATTCGAATGCATTTTATTTGTTTCGGGAGTCTAATTGCTGAGGCTATGACTTCTGGTATTATGCTGAACAACAGTGGTGAGAGTGGACATCCCTTCCATGTTCCAGTCCTTAGGGGGAAAACTGTCAGTTTTTTCCCATTGAGAATGATATTCACTGTGGGCTTTCCATATATGGCTTTATGATACTGCAGTATGTTCCCTCTATCCCTACACTGAAGTTTTAATCAAGAAAGGATGCTTTAGGGGTGCCTGGGTGGCTCAGTCAGTTAAGCAGCTGCCTTCAGCTCAGGTCATGATCCCAGGGTCTGGGGATCAAGTCCTGCATCCGGCTCCATGCTTGGCAGGGAGTCTGCTTCTCCCTCTCCCTGCTGATCTGCCTACTTGTGCTCTCTGTCAAATAAATAAAATCTGTTTTAAAAATTTAAATAAAGAAAGGTTACTTTAGTTTGTCAAATGCTTTTTCTGCATCTGCTGAGAATATCATATGGCTCTTGTTCTTTCTTTTATTAATGTAGTGTATCACATTGACTGATTTGAGGATGTTGAACCAACAGTGCAGCCCAACAATAAACCCCACTTGGTCGTGGTAAATAATCCTTTAATGTACAGTTGGATCCTACTGGCTAGTATCTTGGTAAGAACTTTGGCATCCACGTTCATTAAGGATACTGGTCTGTAATTCTCTTTTTTGCTGGGGTCTGGTTTAAGGATCAAGGTAATGCTGGCCTCACAAAAAGAGTTTAGAAGTTTTCCTTCCATTTCTATTTTCTGAAACAGCTTCAGAAGAATAGGTATTAATTCTTCTTTAAATGTTTGGTAGAATCCCCCTAGGAAGCCATCTGGTCCTGGACTCTTGTTTGTCAGATTTTTTTTTATTACTGCTTCAATTCCTTCCCAATTATGCATCTGTTCAGGTTTTCTGTTTATTCCTGTTTCAGTTTTGGTAGTTTATATGTTTCTGGAAATGCATCCATTTCTTCCAGATTGCCTAATTTATTGGCATATAGCTGTTCATGATATGTTCTTATAATTGTTTTATTTCTTCGTGTTGGTTGTGATCTCTCTTCCTTCATTCATGATTTTATCTGGGTCCTTTATCTTTTCATTTTGTTAAGTCTGGCCAGGGGTTTATCAGTCTTATTTATTCTTTCAAAGAACCAGCTCCTAGTTTTGTTGATCTGTTCTACTATTCTTTGGTTTCTATTTCATTGATTTTTTTCTCTAACCTTTATTAATTCTCTTCTTCTGCTGGGTTTAGGCTTAATGTGCCACTCTTTCTCCAGCTCCTTTAGGTGTAAGGTTAGGTTGTATATTTGAGACCTTTTTGTTTCTTGAGAAAGGCTTGTACTACTATATACTTGCCTCTTAGGACTGCTTTTGTGGCATCCCAAAGATTTTGGACTGTTATGTTTCATTTTGAACAGTTATGTTTTCATTTTCATTTCTTTCCATTTTTTTATAATTCCATAATTTTTAAAATTCTTCTTTAATTTCCTGGTTGACCCATGCATTCTTTAATAGGATGTTCTTTAGCCTCCAGGTATTTGAGTTCTTTCCAACTTTTCTCTTGTGAATGAGTTCAAGTTTCAAAGCACTGTGGTTTGAAAATACACAGGGAATGACCCCAATCTTTTGGTACCGTTGTGACCCATATTCTGGAAAATGTTCTACATGCACTCAAGGAGAATGTGTATTCTGTTGCTTTAGGATGGAATGCTCTGAATATATCTGTGAAGTCCACCAGGTCCAGTGTGCCATTCAAAGCCCCTGTTTCCTTGTTGATCTTCTTTTTAGATGACTTGTCCATTGCAGTGAGTAGGGTATTAAAGTCCCCTACTATTGGGGCACCTGGGTGGCTCAGTGGGTTAAAGCCTCTGCCTTCAGCTCAGGTCATGTTCCCAGGGTCCTGGGATCGAGCCCTGCATCGGGCTCTCTTCTCAGCAGGGAGCCTGCTTCCCTCTCTCTCTCTGCCTGCCTCTCTGCCTACTTGTGATCTCTGTCTGTCAAATAAAAAAAATCTTTTTAAAAAAATTTCTTAAAAAAAGTTTTTAAAAAGTCCCCTACTTTTATTGTAATAGTATCAATGTGTTTCTTTAATTTTGTTATTAATTGGTTTATATAATTGGCTGCTCCGATGTTAGGGGCATTAATATTTATAATTCTTAGATCTTCTTGTTGGATAGACTCTTTAATTATAATAGTGGTTTCCTCATCTCTTATTACAATCTTGGTTTAAAATCTCATTTGTCTGATATAAGGATTGCTACCCTAGCTTTCTCTTGATGTCCATTAGCATGATAAATGGTTCTCCACCCCCTCACTATCATTCTGGAGGCACTTTGGGTCTAAAATGCATCTCCTGCAGACAGCATATGGATGGGTCTTGCTTATTTATCCAATCTGATACCCTGTGTCTTTTGATTGGGGCATTTAGCCCATCTACATTCAGAGTAACTACTGACAGATATAAATTTAGTGCCACTGTATTCCCTGTAAAGTCACTGTTTCTGGTCTATGTTACTTTGGGCTCTCTCTTCACTTAGAGGATCCCCTTTAATATTTCTTGCAGGCCTGGTTTAGTGATCACAAACTCTCTTCTTGTTTAAGATTTTATTTATTTATTTGACAGAGAGAGATCACAAGTAGGCAGAGAGGCAGGCGGGGCAGGGTGGGGGCGGGGAAGCAGGCTCCCTGCTGAGCAGAGCCCAATGCGGGACTCAATCCCAGGACCCTGAGATCATGACCTGAGCCGAAGGCAGAGGCTTAACCCACTGAGCCACCCAGGCACCCATCACAAATTCTTTTAACTGCTATTTGTCCTGGAAGCTTTTTCTCTTTCCTCCTATTTTGAATGACATCCTGGCTGGATAAAGTATTCTTGGCTGCATCTTTTTCTCATTAAGCAACCTGAACATATCATGCCAGTCCTTTCTGGCCTGCCAGGTCTCTGTGCATAGGTCAGCTGCCAATCTAATGTTTCTACCATTGTAGGTTAAGGTAAAGGTTGTCCTGAACTGCTTTCAGGATTTTTTTCTCTTTGTCTCTGAGATTTGCAAGCTTCACTATTATATGTCAGGGTGTTGAACTATTTTTATTGATTTTTGAGGGTGACTCTCTGTGCCTCCTGAACTTGAATGCCTGTTTCCTTCCCCAGATTAGACAGGTTCTCAGCTAGAATTTGCTCCCAAATAACTTCTGCCCCTCTCTATCCCTCTTCTTCTGGGATCCCAATTATTCTAATACTGTTTCACTTTACGGTATTACTTATCTCTCGAATTTTCTCCTCATGATCCAATAACTGTTTATCTCTCTTTTTCTCAGCTTCTTTACTCTCCATCATTTTGTCTTCTATGTCACTAATTCTCTCTTCTGCCTCATTTATCCTAGTAGAATTAGAGCCTCCATTTTTTATTGCATCTCAGTGGCCTTTTTATTTCAACTTGATTAGATTTTAGTTATTTTATTTCTCCAGAAAGGACTTCTCTAGTGTTTTCTATGCTTTCAAGCCCAACTAATATCTTTATAATTGGTGTTCTGAAATTTAGGTCTGACTTCTTACTTATATCCACACTGATTAGGCAGTCAGTACTCTCTCGTTCTCTTTTTTTTTTGAGGTGGGTTTTCCTTCTTGTCATTCTGTCCAGAGTAGAATAGGTGAACAGAAGAACAAAATACTAAAATGGCAACACCAGCCCCCAGAAAAATATACACTAAACAAATCAGAAGAGACCCAAAAAACAAACAAAAAAATATTTTTAATTAAAAAGAGAGAGAATATAATCCAATTGGCGAACAAAACAGAGGAACACATTGGATCCTGTGTGTATTTTAGTCTGTTTGTTAAAAGAAAGTACATCTCAAAACTGCAAAGAAAGAGAAACTTATATAAATACAAAAATAAAATTAAATACAATGAATGGATAGAATGTAAGTGTAAAAATGAAAATTTAAAAATATTTTTGGGGCACCTGGGTGGCTCAGTGGGTTAAAGCCTCTGCCTTCAGCTCAGGTCATGATCCCAGGGTCCTGGGATCGAGCCCCACATTGGGCTCTCTGCTCAGCGGGGAGCCTGCTTCTCCCTCTCTCTCTGCCTGCCTCTCTGCCTACTTGTGATCTCTGTCTGTCAAATAAATAAATAAAATCTTTATTTAAAAAAATAAAAATATTTTTAAAAAAGAGTTGATAATATAAGAAATTGGTATAAAAAGGATAGTGGAAAAAATTAATTGAAAAACTACAGAATTTTGAAAAAAAATAAAAAAGCATATTCTATATACTATTTTCCCCTAGTGCTGGATGGACTTTTGCAGTTCTCTCTGATCAGAAACTTGGCTTTAGCTGGATGTTCTCGCTGATCTTCTGGGGGAGGAGCCTGTTGCACTGAATTCTCAAGTGTCTTTGCCCTAGGCAGAACTGTACTGTCTTTGCCAGGGGGCCAGGCTAAGTATGTTGCTCCTGATTGCTCTATGTGGCTTTTGTTCCCTAAAGACTTTCCATGCCCTTTAGGGGATGAGGATGACCATGAGAATGGGGGCCTCCCAATCTCTGGTCCCAGACCTGAAAAGTCCCACTCTTCAGTGCACCCTCAGGGAAAAGCTGGCAATCACTCTGGTCTCCCTGGTCTCCAACTGCATGGTGCTTAACCAGCCTGTGACCCCGTTTCAAGTCTCCAAAGCCTGCAAACTCCTGCAGCGTGCACTTGCACAGCTGCTCCGAGGGGAGGGACAGGGGTCTCACTGAGATTCTGACCCTTGCTGGGCCCCAAATGAGCTGTGGTTCCAGGTCATGGCAACCTGGAGCTGAGAGCCCATCCTGGGGCCACTGATCACAGCCGGCCTCCCTACTCTGATGCCTGGGTTCTCTGCCACACTCAGGCACCCATGATCTTCCTGTGACCCCAGGGATCCTGAGACCACACTGTTCCACCTAGGATTCTGCCCCATTTTGCCATCTCAATGGAGCAGACTTTTACTGATTTTGCCCTCCACTGCTACATTACTCTCTGGTGCTGGCTTAAGAAGTCTCCATCCCCCTGCAGTTTATTTTCCCATATATCACTTCGGATTCAGTTCTCTGCACCTCCTACCTTGCAGAAAGTGGTTGCTTTTCTGTTTGCAGAATTGCACCTATTCTTTCTTAGACCTCTGGTTGAGTTCACAGGTGTTCAGAATGATCTGACAACTCTCCAGCTGAATTCCTGGTACCAGACGAAACTAAGGTCTCCCATTCCTCTGTCATCTTGGACTATCCAAAATCACTATATCCTTGCCAATACAATTATTCCTGCCTACAAGACCTGATACAGATTCTTCAAAAATGTCAATGTCAAAAAAAAAAAATAGTAGGGGAGATTCAAGAAAGAAGAATGAAATACAGTAACCCAATGAAGATATGATCTTTGAATCTTGTGTCTAAAATTCTTTTAAAAGTTAGAGAGAACTTTATTAGGATAATTGTGGAAATTTAAATATGGGCTATACAGTACATGACCGTACTGTAATAACAACACATTACCAGGCTGTGATAAGTGTTCTGATTATGTAAGGGAAGATCCTAGTTTTTAGAAGATACATGCTCTGATGCTTAGGGGAAAAATGTTACCATATCTGCAGGAATGGTTGAATGCAGATGAAGTATATATTGTTCATTGTATTACAGTTTCAAATTTTATGTAGGTTTAAAAATGTTAACAGCATAGCAACCAAAAAGTACACACTATATGTATTATAAGGCCCCAATAGGATATCTTCTATTTCTTTTTATTTGAACTCTTCACTATATTTACTCTGATTATAAAACATTACAAAACAAATTAAGACATAAAGCCACATGTATGAACGCATCTAAAATTCCACAATCCCCCATAAAGAAATGACCTCTGCTAATATTTTAGTGTCTATCCTAATGACTTGTTTCATGAATACATGCATATCCTTTTATTTGTAGAATATATATTTTAAGACAATATTTACAAAACATTAAAGTTATTATTATATATAAATGTACGTACCTTCCCGCCTTAACAATACATTAAAAAAGGTTGACCTACAGCACTATTTTCATTGTTATGTAGTATATCGCTATATAGCCATAAAATACAATTCTTACCTCCCTCAGTTTCATTTAAGAATATTTCTATTTTGATTTAAGAGACATACACATTCTCTTGGGCACCTATGTGGCTCAGTCCGTTAAGCATCTGACTTTGACTGAGGTCATGATCCCAGGGTCCTGGGATCAATCCCATGTCAAGTTCCCTGCTCAGCAGGGAGTCCGCTTCACCCTCTCCCTCTGCCCTCCCCCGACTTATGCTCTCTGCTCTCTCTCGTGCTCTCTCAAATGAATAAATAAAATCTTTAAAAAAAAATACACATTTCCTCAAATTCTTATCTACTTTCTCTTCCAATATATGTAAGAAGCACAGCATAATAACCATTGTTGGGGTTTAAGATGGACTAAATGAAAAATTAACACGATAAACCCTTCAGAAAATGGTGTGTAATATATAATATTATTATAACGGAGAAATTTTTTTCAAGGCTCCAGGATACACTTATTTTTACATGTAAGAGTTGCCTTAACCTCACCTCCCAGCTCCAGAAACAAGTCATGCACATTCTTACCTGCAATTCCCTGTTCAATTCCCACCTGCTTTTGCAACCATGGGCTTCTAATCTGAAAACGTTATTCCTTCCCATTCTTTTTTTTTTTTTTTTTTTTTTTTTTTTTTTTAATTTATTTATTTGTTAGAGAGAGAGAGAGAGCGAGCACAGGCAGACAGAGTGGTAGGCAGAGGCAGAGGGAGAAGCAGGCTCCCTGCCGAGCAAGGAGCCCGATGTGGGACTCGATCCCAGGACGCTGGGATCATGACCTGAGCCGAAGGCAGCCGCTTAACCAACTGAGCCACCCAGGCGTCCCGTTCCTTCCCATTCTTGATTAAAACCCTTACGTTGTAGTTGTCCTGTCATGACCCTAACGCAAGATCAAATAGAGGAGTTTGACCTTGGGAAATACCTAACAAAGACACAAGCACAGGAACAAGCAATGACGGTGGAGCTCTGGCAGAGGAATGTGTGAGTGTTACTAGAAGTGGGTGGCAGAGAACAAGGAAGAGAGTGCTTTCTAGGCCAAGGGACAATCTGTGGCAAGAAATGGAAGAGTGGATATGACTGAATTTTTTAGAAAACTGTGAGCTCTTGGCTATGACTAGAGAGAAGGGTCAGGAGGGGCATGGTTGTCAAGAGCTTTATTTACTGCCATGCTAAGAATGGGTTTCATGGGGTTTTTTAGTTGCCCTCTATGCTAAGCAATTTTTCTTTAATTATATTCCTGAAAAGTGGAAGAGAAGTTTCCTCTTTATAAACTATCTCTGTGAATTTCTTTTTTTCTGAAGAAACAGACTTTTCTCTAAATTTGCATGCAGTAGCAACAGGATATGGCTCCACACTGTCATGTAGCATAAGCTTCTCAATGGCCACCATGTTCTATTTCTTTCTTAAACAAGGATCAAAAGCATTCGCTGCTACAATGATTATGATATCTGACTTTGTGGATAACAGGTTTAGCTTAAGCTAGAAAATGTCCTGGAAAAGAATTAAAAATTTTATAAATTTTTGTTTTATTTTCATCACCAAGTGGAACATTGTGGAACACAAAAATCCACAGTTCTTTCCATTTGGCAAGCTATTCCCAATAGTTTTTTTAAGAATGAAGGACTACCAGTCAAGTGCGAAAATCCATCAAGCTATATGGTTCTTAAAAAAAAAAAATTATTTATGTATTTGACAGAGAGAGAGAGAGATCACAAGCAGGAAGAGAGGCAGGCAGAGAGAGAGGGAAACAGGCTCCCTGCTGAGCAGAGAGCCCGATGTGGGGCTTGATCCCAGGACCCTTCTGATCATGACTTAAGCGGCAGGCAGAGGCTTAACCCACTGAGCCACCCAGGAGCCCCTATATGGTTCTTTTTGGTACAAGACAGTACATTTAAAAAACCTAGAGCTGGGAAGCCTGGGTGGCACAGTGGATTAAGACGCTACCTTCAGCTCAGGTCATGATCCCAGGGTCCTGGAATTGAGCCTTGAGTCAGGCTCCCTGTTCAGTGGCGAGTATGCTTCTCCTTCTTTTGCCCCTGCCCCCTGCTCTCTCTCTCCCTCTCTCAAATAAGTGAATAAAATCTTAAAAAAAAAACTTAGGCAAGAGTCTTCAAGAAAATACGTATTATCCGGGGCGCCTGGGTGGCTCAGTGGGTTGAGCCTCTGCCTTCGGCTCGGGTCGTGGTCCCAGGGTCCTGGGATCGAGCCCCGCATCGGGCTCTCTATTCAGCGGGGAGCCTGCTTCCCCCTCTCTCTCTGCCTGCCTCTCTGCCTCCTTGTGATCTCTCTCTCTCTCTCTGTCAAATAAATAAATAAAATCTTAAAAAAAAAAAAAAAAGAAAATACGTATTATCCATTGCTTTGAATGCTTTCAGTTTTAACAAGGTCACAACCTCAGATTACCAAATTTTCAAGAAGTTTCCTCAACAGGAAGTTTTTCCTTTACCAATCAGAACTTTCTTCCCAGAAAGTTAAAAAAATTATCTTAAAATAAAATACTTGATTCCGGTGTAAGTTTCATTCAGAGAAAGTGTGAACAGAGGGGTGGGTGGGGAGAAAGAAAAGGAAAGTGTGCTCTCTGAATAAACTGACAAGAGGTTCATTCATAACCTGGCTGAAACTGGCAGCAATTCTGGGGCCTGAGTGAAGTAAATATTTTGAGTCACAGCCCTGAAGTCACCATTTCAAGTGACACTGGGACTCCACGGACTGCCTGGACCACACCACCAACCTTGAAAAGGAAATTAGACACAGACAACTGCAGAAACTGCAAAGCCTGGGGCGCCTGAGTGGCTCAGTGGGTTAAGCCTCTGCCTTGGGCTCAGGTCATCTCAGGGTCCTGGGATGGAGCCCCGCATAGGGCTTTCTGCTCAGCGGGGAGCCTGCTTCCTCCTCTCTCTCTCTGCCTGCCTCTCTGTCTACTGTGATCTCTGTCAAATAAATAAATAAAATCGTTAAAAAAAAGAAAGAAAGAAAGAAACTGCAAAGCCAGATGAAATGCTTCCTGAGGCAACAGTCAAGAAAGAACAAAAATTTTTCCTTTTTTAAGACTGATTTATTTTAGGGGAGGGGGAAGGGCTGTGGGAGATAGAAAATCCTGAAGCAGACTACCCACTGGGCGCAGGGCCCCAACACAGGGTTCTATCCCAGGACCCTAACTGAGGTCATGACCTGAGCCAAAACCAAAAGTCCAATGTTTAACCAAGTGAGCCACCCAAGTACCCCATGAACAAAGATTTCTACCCATAGTTCTATAAAACACCTTGGAAGACCAGCTCTGATCTTCCAAATAAATTAAAGGGGAAAAGAGTATCTCACAATGGTAAAAATGAGAAGAAACTGACATGTGTTACATAACATAAAACTCTGTACTGTCACTTCAAAAATACATAGAGAAAAATGTTGCTAGAGAAACTTGATGTTAATTAGCAAGTTAGTCACTAGAGGGTTGAAAATTTAATGTCTTTTTTTGCCTGCTTTTAAACTGTCAATTGCAATTTATCAGGCTCCTATGACTGAATACTTCAGGACAGAAGCATACTGAGTAGAGCAAACTGTCACAGCTTTAGACTCTGCCCCAATTAGGAGCCAGCGCTGTCCTCAGAGTATTTCAAAAGACACTGTTGAACATTGAACTTGCACTACAGGGGATGTTTTTTTAAGACAAAGTTACCTTATCACCCTAAAGCTAATCTTTGTTTTGTTGTTATTTCTTTTCATACCTAAAGAATATCCTTGGGAGCAACAAGATTATGCCATCTTTTTTGAAAAGACCAAAGTCAAAAAGAGTGAACCAAGGCAATAAACTTCTATTTAGAAGTTACCTGTGTTTTTACTCATTTGGTTCCTATTCATAATTATATGACTCTATGAGTCAAGAAATTATTTAGGTCCTCAGAGAGCTTATTCTTTGCTCAAACAAGTGACTACTAAAACAATGTGATATACAGCATCATGGTGACTATAGTTAATAATACTGTGTTGAGTATTTTAAAGTTGCTAAGGCAGTGGATCTTAAAAGTTCTCATAACAAGAAAAAAATTTCTGTAACTATGTATGGTGACAGATGGTAACTAACTGTGGTGATCATTTTATAGTATATACAAATATCCAATAATTATGCTATCTGAAACAAGTATCATATTAAATTGTACCTCAATAAAAACAAAACAAAACAAAAAAACAATGTTTTACCCCACAGTCATTTTTTTTAAAGATTTTATTTATTTATTTGACAGAGAGAGATCACAAGTAGGCATAGAGGCAGGCAGAGAGAGAGAGGAGGGCAGGCTCCCCATCGAGCAGAGAGCCTGATGCGGGGCTTGATCTCAGGACCCTGAGATCATGACCTGAGCCGAAGGCAGAGGCTTAACCCACTGAGCCACCCAGGCGCCCCCCACAGTCATTTTTTAATAAACAATTTACAAGTTTCTTTAAGCAGTTTTTTGCCTCAAACATCTGCTCAGCTGCACTTCATATAAATCTGCCTCAAAGGAAAATCTCCCAATATTGCTTACTTATTTTGAAAATTAACAGGCCAGAGGAAGAATCTCTTTGATCATTCAGTTAAATAAATAAATCATAGGTACCTCCTACGTCTAAATGCAAGGCGTATATAGCAGTAAATGAGAAAGATAAGGTCCCTGGCTTTCAAAAGAGAGAAATAATAAGCAAATAATTAGGTAAGATTCTTTAGGGAGTCACAAATGCTATAAAAGATGTTTGGGAGAAAACAATAAAGAGGTAGACAGGACTGGTATTTGTAATCTAATGCTATTGTGAAATAATGTATTTCACTGATTTGGAGCTGCAAATATTAAGATACTATTAACATCTTTGAAATCGGAGTATTACAGTCAGTAGTGACATAAAATTAGCATGTTTTAGAAATACATATAATACATTTTGACATCAATGGCACTATTACATTTACAGTCAAATGATTTTTTTAAAAAGGTGCCAAGAAAATTCAATGGGAAAGAAATACTGTTTTCAACAAATGGTAATGGGACAATTGGATATCCTTACACAGGCAAAAAGATTAATGAGAAACCCTATCTCGAACCATACAAAACAACAACAAAAAAGACAGATCACAGACTTAAATGTAAGAGCTGAAAGTATAAAATGTTTAAAACAGGAATAAACCTTAAAATCTTAGATTAGATAAGATTTAGGAAACCAAAGTCCAAGAGATAAAAATTGAACTTAATCAAAATTCAAAACTTTTGAGCTTCAAAAAACATCATTTAAAAAAAAGTGAAAAGGCAACCCACAGCATAGAAGAAAATATTTGCAAAGCTTATATTCAATAGGAGACCTGTATACATCATGAACACACACACACCTAGCCCAATTAAAAACAGGCAAAGTACTTGAATAGATGCTTCTCCTAAAGGGATACACATATAGCCAATAAGTACATGAAAAGATGCTCAACATCACTAACCATCAGGTCTACCAAATCAAAACCACAATGAAGTAACACTTCACATTTACTAGGATGACTATAACGAGATAAAACAACGTATGTCCATAAGGATGTGGAAAAACTAGAATCCTCACATATTGCTAGTAGGAATGTAAAATGGTGTGGTGTGGCCAATTTTTAAAATAGTTTGGCAGTTTCTTTAAAAAGCTAAACACAGAGTTACTTTATGACCCAGTAATTCCACTCCTAGTATCCATCCAAGAGAAATGAAAACATATGTCTAAAGACTTGCACATGATTGTTCATAGCAACATTATTTACAGTAACCAAAAAGAAACAGCCAAATGTACATTTACTAATGAATGAATAACCAGGGGTTCAAGAATGCTACCGGAAAATAAAAGAGGAATGGAGTACTGATACATGTGGCCACACGGATGAACTTCCAGACACAAAAGACCACATAGTATATAACTCTGTTTCTACTAAATATCCAGAGAAAGGAAACACACAGGCCTAGAAAGTAGACTTGTGATTGCTCAGGGTTAGGGGTATAAATGGGAGAGTGGCTGACCATGAACATGGTGAGGGAAATGCTCTGGAATTAGATTATAAATCTGTGAAACTCTATAAACATGTACAATTCAGTGTATACTTAAGAACTGCACACCAGTGAGCCGTATGGTAAATTACATCTCAATAAAGCTGCTGTAAAAAACAAATAACAAACCTGGCAAGTGCAAAGGTAACTGCAATACTGAGCAAAAATGTATGTATATAACAAAGACTGCTTTTCAAAATTAACAAATAAACAGATGCATTAGTAGGGTAACAGATAAAGAATAAGAATAGAGAATACAAAAAAAAATAGAAAGAGCTAATAAACATATGAGAAAAGACTTAAGCCTCCCTAGAAATCAGAAATAGAAATTAAAACATAAATGTTTCACCTGTGGGACTAAGCAAGACTAAGAAAGCTTGGTTCAGGGATAGGCTGCATCACTTTTTCCTATTTAGCAAATTTCTATCAGACGTATATTTAAAAAAACACATCTAACTGGCTTCTAAGTTTCATTTTTAGAAATCCTAAGTAAATAAAAATATGAACAAAGACTTAATAAACATGTTCAAAGCTTTGGTATAATAACTTTAAAAAAGCAACAAAATGCCCCATAGGAGATAGATTGAACTATAATTTTATGTATACACACACACACACAAATATCTACACAGGCCACAGGGTACATACAAAAACACACAATACACACACATACAAATATATCCTATGGCTACTAGTTTCCCCGGTGGTTGGGATTTGGGAGATTTTCTTTTCTTTTTACCTCTTGGTGTTTTCTCATTTGTTCAACCAATGAATATGAATTATTTGTATGTTTTAAAAAGTGGGGGGGAAGTAGTGTGGATATGTATCAATCTTCACATATAAAAGCTTTAGTCAAGAACTTCTACATTCCCCTCCCCAACTTTATTTGAGAGAGAGAGAGAGCAAGAGAATCCCAAGCATCCTCCACACCCAGCACAGAGCCTGACACAGGGCTTGATCTTACCACCACCACCCTGAGATCATGACCTGTGCTAAAATCAAGAGCTGGATGCTTAAGTAACTGAGCCACCCAGGTGCCCCCTACATCCTCTCCTAATCAACTTCATGTTTACATTTTCATCCTCCACACATAAAGCAGCTTTAGTTCATAAAATTCAAGAACATTTAGTAATCTGAGTAAGCATTACTATTCTTATTCCTCTATTCTATGTTTAAATTCTGTTTTAGAGTCAAACTATTGAGCAGAATGTTGCAAAAAATAATCCATTAAAAAATTCAAAATTCTAGATATTATGGAAAACCAAAATAGAAGTTAATGATTTCTTTGACTTAGTAACAAAACAGTTTCTTAATTTAAGAAACTCTGATAAATAGGTAGCAGTTACATATCAGTATTAAAGAGTGATTTGCTTTATAAACTTCAAAATGCCTTTAAAAGTCTTCAGAAGCATAACAGTATTGACTTAAAATGACATGAGTTAAAAATCCCTACACT
The DNA here is from genome assembly GCF_963455335.1 of Martes martes. Classification (NCBI taxonomy): domain Eukaryota; kingdom Metazoa; phylum Chordata; class Mammalia; order Carnivora; family Mustelidae; genus Martes; species Martes martes. Next base: position 115,823,148 of record NC_137890.1, read on the forward strand.
CAAAGTGTCTGGATTTGCAGATAACTGAAAAACTAATTATTTGTGAATATAAAAGTAAGTTCTGAAATCACAATCTACAAAGACGACAAAGTGTTACTAATTTACACAGAGGTGTTGAGAAACATTTTATATAAAATTAGATTGTTTTCCAAAAGGAAACAAAAGTCAAAAGCAGAGCCAGAAGAAAACATGATGAGGCTCGTTTCACTGGGATTTGTATTTATTTATTTACTGAATTATGACTACCACCGGGAACAGAGAATTGAGATCTCCTCCTCCTTCCAGGAGCAAGTCTGATGGTTCTGTGGGAGCCAGCACAGAGAATACAGGCCCTTTGAAAACCTCTATTGCTTTATCAATGCTGGTTTGTTTCCTCCTAGCAATGAGAAGGAAATGATCCTGAAAGCATCCAACAGTTTAAAACAAAAACTCTTTACTGAAGATTAAAAAAAAAAAAAAAAAAGGCAAGTCGATGTTAAGTCTTAAAATAATGGGTATGAGTCTGGTCAAAGTGGGGCAGGAAAAAGATGGATTTTAAAGGTTCATTTAAGTTTAGTTTTGGTGAAACATGTAAAGTGTTAAAATAACAACTAACTGCATGTGTATTACTTGACTAGTAAGAAAGGAAATGGATTAATTGGATTAACTGATTTCTAGGTTGCCTCCCAGCTGTCCAACTGTGGAAAGGAATGTACCAAGAAATGTACCAGGTTATATCAGAAGAAACAATTTCATTTAAATAAAACAAAATTCCTGGGGCACCTGGGTGGCTCAGTCAGTTAAGCCCCCAACAAAGGACTCTTGCTTTCAACTCAGGTCATATATCAGGGTCCTGAGATCAAGCCCTGCCTTGGGGTCTGTGCTAGGCATGGAACCTGCTTAAGATTCTCTCTCCCTCTGCCTCACAGGCACGCACACACTCTCTCTTTCTCTCAATAATAATAATAATAATAATAATAATAATAAATTTTTTAAAAAAAATTCCTGGGGAGCAATCTGGCTAGTTCAATAGGCAGAGCATGCAACTCTTGATCTCAGGGTCATGAGTTCAATCCCCACCTTAGGCCTTGAGCTTACTTTAAAAAAAATTTTTTTTTAAATGTATGTATTTTGTATTAAACAAGGAAGGGAGACTATTTTTTGTGTGTCTTGACTTTCTAATTCTCAGTCCTGTCACAGCTGTAGAGACACTGAGACAGAACTCTGAAAGAAAATGCACAAAGACAACAAAGACAAACTTAGGCTGTTCCTGATTATTTTAAGTGCAATGAATTACAAATTGAATGGCACAGAGGTCAGAGAGCAACTAAAAGTTTTCTATTTTCTATTAAATACAAAGTGTAGTAACATCCAGAAAATACTCCACAGTGTTTTTCTTGACCAGAGAACTGGCAGAGCCAGTTTGTGGGTTTGCCCACAGCCTACAGCCAAGCCCTTCTGGGAATAAGTGGTTTAAGTGTTCCAGCAAGCTGCTATGGGTAGGCAGGGGAGTAAACTGACTTCTGACCTTCTCTAAGACAGATATAGTTAGTGAGAGGTGACATTCATTCACTGAATTTGGAATACAAACATAGGAGCTTCTCCTTCTTTTAAGGGACTTTTTTTTTTTAAGATTTTATGTATTTATCTGAAAGAGAGAGACACAACAAGAGAGTGAAAACAAGCAGGGAGAGGGACAGAGGGAGAAGCAGGCTTCCCAATGAGCAGGGAGCCTGATGCAGGGCTTGATCCCAGGACTCTGGGATCATGATCAGCCACTTAACCGACTGAGCCACCCAGGCACCCCTTAAAGGACGTATTTAAAAATCATGCGGGAAGGCCCATGTTTTTTTTTTTTTTACAGTTTTTTTTTTAAGATTTTATTTATTTATTTGACAGACAGAGATCCCAAGTAGGCAGAGAAGCAGGCAGAGAGAGAGGAGGAAGCAGGCTCCCTGCTGAGCAGAGAGCCCGATGTAGGGCTCGATCCCAGGACCCTGAGATAAGAACCCGAGCTGAAGGCAGAGGCTTTAACCCACTGAGCCACCCAGGCGCCCCAGGCCCATATTTTTTTTAACATATTTATCTTTTTCAGTGTTCCAAGAGTCATTGTTTATGCACCACACCCAGTGCTCCATGCAATACCTGCTCTCCTTAATGAAAGCCCGTATTTCTAAATGGAGACTTTGGCCAGGTACTATATGTTCTCCTCCCTCAGTGCTGATCACCAGTCTAATCTTTTTGGAAAAGACTCGCCACTGAGAAAACTAGGCAGTAGTCAGTCTGTTCACAACATCTGCTTTACAGAAGAGGAAATCATGTTGCAGGGAGAGGATTTTTCCCAAATGTCACTGTAATGGGTCGAATGCGAACCCAAATATAATCCATTTAAGAATATCTATAATTATCTTTATTTCTTCCATTTTCTATGATTACTCACTTCCCCACAGCTGTTTTATGGGCATGATATAAACAACCCTTTCTTCACTTGTGTACCTCTTCACTGTTTACAAAACACCTTCAGACATCATCACCCTGCCCCATGACACTTGGGGGAAGGTATTATGTTTATTTAACAAATGGGAAAAACGAAGGCTGGCAAACAAGTCACTTGCCCAAGGTCACATCTAAGGAGTGTGAGCCTACCTCTCCTAAGTCAAATTTGCACTCCTCATACTCCCGGAGCCAAAGCAAAAAGAACAAGAGGGAATAATGCTGACTTTGACAAGCATGGCTCTTGGCCTGAAGTAGCTTACAGTATAACCAGTATCCAACAACAAAATATATAAAAGGGTAACAGAAAAATGCCCCTATGCCCAAAGAGCTCCCCGTCCTAATCTCCAGAACTCTACATGTGAATGTGTCTTCACATGGCAAAAAAAACTTTCCAGGTGTGATTAAATTACGAATCTTGAAGTGGAAGATTTCTCTGCATTATTCGAGCAGGCCCAATGTAATCACAAGAGGGGGCAGAAGAGTTAGTGTCAGATGATGTAGCCTGAGAAAGACCACATTAGCCCTTGCTGGGATATGGGTGATTTCTAGAAGCTGGAAAAGGTATGAAAACAGATTCTTCCCTCGAGCCTCCAGGAGGAAGGCAGTACTGCCAAAACCCTGACTTTAGTCCAATTCGCATTTTGGACATCTGACCTCCAAAACTGAAGATAATAAATTTGTTCTATTTTTAAGCCACCAAGTTTAGGGGCACCTGGGTGGCTCAGTCGTTAAGCATCTGCCTTCAGCTCAGGTAATGATCCTAGGGTCCTGGAATCAGGTCCCCCATCCGGCTTCCTGCTCAGCTGGAAGCCTGCTTCTCCCTCTCCCTCTCCTCTTCCCCTTTGCTTGTGCTCTCTCCCCTCTCCCTCTCATGCTCTCTCTCTCAAATAAGTAATTTTTTTTTTTTTAAGCCATCAAGTTTAAAGTAACTTGTTACAACAACAATAAGAAACTAATTCGGGCATGAAGACAAAACTGAGAAAATGGACTAGATCTAGTGGACTACATGAATATTCTTGATATTGTTTTACAACCCAATATAATATATTTTAGAATATTTTTACTTCCTAAAACACATTAATCTTAAAGCATATGTTAAGCTTTCCTTAAGTCCTACTTTTTCACATCCACATTCAGATAGATTAACTGTGTTTTCTACTATTAATCATCTTCACATAAGACAAACAAATCACCAAAATGATGTTTTCATTTTTACTAATTCTACAAGGGTTCAAAGTTCATATTATTCTGTCAATTTAGGGAAAAACCCATTTCAGCCATTATGCAGACCTTGGTTAAAACCTACAAATGGTATGCAGTCATTAGATCAATGGGTTTAAAAATCCAAGAGGGCTACTATTTCAAAGCAAGTTGTACTATTTCTTTCTTTCTTTTTTAAGATTTTATTTATTTATTTATTTATTTATTTATTTTGAGAGAGAGAGAAAGAGTGCGCGCCCACACAATCAGGCAGAGTGGCAGGCAGAGACAGAGAGAGAAGCAGGCTCCCTGCAGAGCAAGGAATCTGACTGGGGACTTGATCCCAGGACCCTGGGATCATGACCTGAGCCGAAGGCAGCAGCTTAACCAACTGAGCCACCCAGGCATCCCAAGTTGTACTATTTCAATCATTATCCAAATATTTGTAAAATAAGACATTAGATTCTCCTTTTTACATCCTAGTCGTGACTATTTACATATAATGTCAAGAAAATCAGCAAGAAAAGAAGAACAAAGAAGTCACACAAAAGGACACAACTAGGAATGCAATAAAGATTATGTTTAGAAGTTAACAACAATAAAAAATGGCAAGCAAAAAGTAGATTGAAAGAAAAATAACACAACGTGTTTGAGAGCTAAATTTCATAAATCCAAGAGATAAGAAATTTTAGGCTGAGGTTTCCTTTTATTCCCTCAGGCTCAGTCATACATAAATATCATTCAAAAATCAAAGTAACAATTACGCTTGCCATCTTGCACTGAATTTTCTACTGAAACCTTCAATCATGGAACCTTGTATTTTCCCTTACTGTTTAAAAGGCATTATGTACAATATTTTGAAGATATCCATGATAATATCCATCATTTCATATAACCTATATATAATTCTACTAAAAATAATGACTAATAAAATTAATAATTTGGGTACTGAATGTGTTATTTTCTCTGTAATGTTCACATCAAATCGACATAGTAGGACAAAGAACCAAGATCCATCCACTGAGCTCTAGATCCTCTTATTTTTAATACCGTGCTCTGCATGTGTTGGGCTTTATGGTCACTGGATTTCGTTAGGCTGCCGGTTTAGAGAACCTTTTAAATTCATTTAGATGTTTCTTCAGCTTACTTTCAACTTCATTTCTCTCATGTCCTCAATGAGGACTTACTGCCCTCACACTATACATAGAAACTTGAGACTCACATAGATTCCACATACATGGGTCACACAGAATGACTTTTCATTATAAACATCTTTTACCAATCTATGCACATACTGTTTCCTCTACGTGAAACCCTCTTCTACGTCTGGTGAATTCCATCTCCTTTTTCATTAGCTAGCTCAAATGTCACCAACTGCTTTAAAGCCTTCTTCAAAGATGCCAGCAGAGTTTGACTTCCCAGTTATGCTTTCTTTATTTCAGTATAAATGTATTTGTCTACTACTCAAAGTTAAAGTGAAATAAATGTAGACTGGTCTTCCTCTGCCCCCACTACCCAAAATCATGCACTCAGGTAGGAAAAAAAAGCACAGTAAGCATATCTGTTTTTCTTCTGTAAGAGCTTCCTTAGTTTCTTAAACTAAGCATTACGCCATCTTAAAATCAAAATCTAGACTTCCTTCCTTTAGCTACTACATGTCTTAATGCAGATGACCAGCTACAGTGAAATTGACTTCTAATAAATTACACACTCCCTAAATATCCAGGGATATCTTTGGTAAACACTAAAAGTAAAATTAGCCCCTGAATTGTTTTTGATCAGTAATATATACACCTTGTATTTGTACAGAATGTTTTCTTTTGATTACCTATTTTCCAGCCAAAAAGAGAAAAATGCACCCTTTTGCTTCTATACTTTTTCTTCTTTTGAAGGACACTTTTATTTCTACAAGCTGATAACCTATCATTTCTTAGTTGTGCTAGATAAGCCAGGCTTTTCCTGACTTTCACAGGCATTAGACTTAGACTCAGACCATCAAATACTACCACAAAAGCTTTGAATCTCTAGCAAGTGATGCAAAGAGGCAGAGAGTGATCAGAAATCATTCTCATGGTGTCCCTGGCCAATGACAGCAATTCCAGCAGTAATAAAACACGGCATCGATAGTTCCTCTGCTAGCTTCTCTTGCCCATTTTTCAGAAAACTAGTGAGTTACCAATATCCTTCCACTAAATTTCTGTTCAGTTAAATGTAGCTAAAGTCAATTTTTATTGCTTTTCACAAAGAACCCAACACCTATATGCAAAATACACACCTATGCATTCTACCCTAATGCTAGATACCTCTCCATACACTAGCATACAACAGTAAGCAGAAATAAGTTTGTTTCCTGGTTTGGAGAGCTTAGTCTAGCCAGGAAAACAAATACATCATAACATAACTAGGAAAAGAAAAAGAAAAAGAAAAAAAAAACGGAAAAAGAAAAGAAAATCAATGTAAATTTTACCTTAATAAAGAAAAAGAGCTGTGTTTAGTGCACTAAGACTGCCTGTATAGCAGAACTTGACAGAAAGGAAGAGGAGGGAAACTTGGCAAAGGCTGTTCAAAATATACGATTTAACAGCAAGCATTTATACATCTCCAAAAAGCACCTTACTATAAAAATTTTTATAGTGATTCTGGAGCTAGCTGAGGTTTGTTCTTTTTATAGGAAGGGATAAAGTCACTATTCTCTTTTTTTTTTAAGGATAAACAGCCTAGGAAACAAAGGAGCCTAAAGTACGTCACACAGTTACAAACATCAAATGTTGCAGCAAAAATCACGAGGGAGACTTCTCAAGGTTCGAGTGAACTTTCAGACTCAAAAAACTACCAAAGGCCACACATACCAGCAGTCTCTTTAGAGGACACTGGACAGAATCAGACATACCTCCCAAATGAGAGTGCTTACATGAACTTGCCTGTGCAGCAGTATGTACACACAGATGTCCAGAGCTCTTCTCTTGGCCTCACCAAGTGACAGCTCACACAGGAAGAAACCAGGTATGTGGGGTTAGGAGTTACCCTGGCTTCAAAGCCTCTCTCGTAATGACTCCACAGCCAGAGGTTCCAGAGTGCCCCCAGAGGACATGCCATCTGTTGCTAACTGTACTCAGGGAACCCCAAAGCTATGTACAGCATCCCCATCATGAATTTCAGTCTGTTTATAATTGCAACCAGTCTAAATGCAATTTACCAACCAGGGACCATTTTCAGCATAAGCAATGCTATCCAGTCACTTAACCACTCAGGATCCAGTAAAACAGAGCAAAAAACTTAATAACATCAAGTCGGCATGTAGAACAGGAAGGGTTTCAACAACCATTTTTCAACAGAATATTCAATTTTACATCCCTCCATGTATTATTCAGTTAGGCTGCATTATGCTATAATAACAAGCATCCCTAAAATCTTAGTTGAAAACAACCAAGAATTATTTTGTACATGTACACTGTACGTTAGTAAGCATCTATGCTTCACGTCTTCCTCACTCGGGGGACCCAGGCTGAAGAAGGCTCTATCATTAAACTATCACTACTCACTACAGCATTTGGTAAAAGGAGAGGCAGAATAACACCCCAACTCCCAAACCCTTCTACCCACAAATGATACACTTCTACTCATGTTTTATTGGCTAGAAAAAGTCATATGAGTATACCTAAATTCAAAGGTTTTCTCCAGAGTTTTAGAAACATGATACTGAAGAACAGTTGTATTGTCTACCACATCATATAAACCAGAGCTTATTTAAATGATTCTGGGAATTTTATTTTCAAAATATTAAAAACGTGAAGATGGAGGCCTTTTAAGCATTCAAGTCTCTTCTGCACCCAGAAACACAATTAAGTAGCAGATAACTACCTAATTTAAATTCTTCAGAATCACCCCACGAACGTACTACAGAATATAGAAAGGGAGATAATTTTTCCAACCAACACCGGAAAGGCCTATTCTCTTTTCAAGACACTACAACGTACAACAAATATAGAGTAAGTGACGAAAGAGGAGTCACAGGGCAAACTCAACTATAGAATCAAGAAGGTTAGGAACAATAAGGGGACACAATAGTTCCAGACAAAGAGCAGAGACTTTCAAACAAGGAAGGAATGGTCAGCGAGGCAAACTGTGAAAGGTCCAACAAGATGAGGGACCCCAAGGACCACTGAGTAGGCAGCCAATAATGATTTCAGTCAGAGCCACTGCTGGGTTGCCGGACTGAAGTGGCTGGACATGGGAAGCCATGAAGAGGATTCAATATCCCGAATGTGATAAAAGGAGAAAGGAAAATGACTAAAAGGAAATAATGATGTTCACGGGGAAGCTGTTTTGATTAGTTTTTCAGGTAGCAACAATTTAAACATATTTGCAAGTTAAAAGGGAAAAAAAAGGGCAAATGCAGAGCAGAGACAGAGAGATAAATGAAGGAACAGGCAGGGTCCATCAGAAGGCTGAGGGAGCCGGTGATAACGATACAAAGCAGCCTGTATTGACTGAGCCACTGTGATGGGCCGCTCCCTGTACCAAGCACCTTACATGGCTGAACTCACACATTTTTAACTCATTCAGTTTAATGCATACCCAGGAGCAGGTTTGAGGAGGACACTGCAGGAGGAAAAAGACAGCAACCATGCAAGTTAAACCACTCTAAATGGCAGGACCAGAGTTTGAGCCCAGGCCGGTAGCCTCCAGAAACCACACTCATCCCCTTAGCTACTCTCTCCCTTGAAATGTGACAGAGATGACAGAAAGACAGAAAAGCTATCACCCTTGAGATGCTGGAAGAGATAAAAGGCATCTGTGGTGTGGAGATGCTTTATGTGTTTGGGCTTGGACAGAGTGAGAGCTCCTCAGGAGAGAGGTGTAAGGCAAGTTGAGGGGATGCTTAATTTATAAGCAGTTCTTCCACAGTCAAGACACAGTCTATTTTCCAGATACACATTATCTTGACTAGATTTTTGCAATCTATATTGTCCTCTTTCTTAAATTCAAATGAACATGATGTGGACAAAAATTCTAACATAAAAAATGAATGTATTCCAATGTTAAAAAATGAAGTTTTAATTTGTATATTCTTTTCATGAGGGAAGTCTCAGAAGTCCCAACTTCTGCTAGGCAACAGACATTATTCTAGTAGGCTTTAGGGTTTCAGCAGTGAATAAAACAGATAAAAACAAAACAAACAAAGAAACAAACAAAAAAACCCTGTCCTCATAGAACATATAAACTAATTGAGAGAAGGAGATATTAAATACCTTATGTAGCAATGTGAGTATTCCAGGGGAAAATAAAGCAAAAAGAGGACTGAGTACAAAGTGGGAAAGGGGTAACTGCAGTTTTAAGTAAGATAGTCAGGGAATTACTGAGAAGATGGTATTTGAGCAATTCTTGAAGCCAGAGGTGGAGGGGGCACCTGATGGACATTTGAGCAAACAATGTTCCGGCAGAGGAAAAAGCCCATGCAAGGATGAGGTGGGACTGTGTCCTTTGTTTATGAGCCCCTGCCAAGTGAGGCTGAAAGAAAACGGAGGGAAGAACAGAAGATGAAGGTGAAGATACAAATAGTGGACTGGAATACTCAGGGACCTCTCAGCTACTATGAGACAGATAGGAAGATATTAGTGGAATACGAGCAGGAGTATTATCATCTGAATGTTTTAAAAGAATCACTCTGGCTGCTGTGGAGAACAGTCCAGAGGCAACCAGGGCAGAAGTAGAGAGAACAGTGAGATGTGCTAGCTCTCTTCCAGCTGCCCCTCCAGGTTTCCTATGCATCCTGATCTTTGCCCAGGATGCCCCGCCTGCTGGCTCCCAGAAGGATTCCAGCAGTGGGAAGCACACACAGGATTACAGGGAGGAAGAAGGGTGATGTCAGGTTTTATTCCCTGGCTCCTCCCTCCCAGTTACTCTGGCCTGGCTACTACCCTCTGACAAATGCCGCAGGCCCTGTCTTGTGGTTCTCTCCACCTAATCCTCTGGATTCTGGTAACTGCTCCCTTCCCTTAACTGCTCTTTCCTATCTCCCTTCAGGCCTAGAGGCCCAATTTTAATGAGAACTTGCACAGTACTTTTTGTAAACAGTCCTTTTACTAAAAGCTCCTCAAACCATCCTGATTTAAGTGTACCATCTCCTTCCTGGCAGCACCCTGACTACTTCAGCAGTCCAGGGCAACAGTCCGGGTGGAAGACAATGGTAGCTTAGACCATGATGTTAGCAGCAGAATGTCAAGAAGCAGTTAGATCTTGATTTGCTGACAGATATAATGTCAAGAGTAACTCCAGATTTTGGCCTAAGCAACCAAAAGGATGGAATGCCATCAACTGAGATTCATTTCTTAAAATCACAAATCAACAGAAAATATTTGCAAATATATTAAAACTGGCATACAGAAAAAGGAATACTATGGTTTACAAACAAATGCAAAGATGCTTCTCTTACCCTTAAAGGAATGCAAATTAATATAACCATATAAAACAAAAAAACATATATAATATATATTACATAATATATGAAATAATATCCCATATAAAATTGACAAAGATAAATATATGGTGTTAAGTGGTACTGTTCATGGATGTCAGAAAACATAATTGAAGGAGCCTAAACCTCTGTGAGGAGTAATCTGCAATATCTACCAAAACTTTAAATATATATATTTAAAAATCCCCTACTAGGACTTTATCCTATAAACATACTCACATATTTGCACAAATCATGAGTACAAGATTTTTTGACTACTGGAGTGTTTATAATTAAAGAACACTAGAAACAACCTAAATGTCCAGCAACAGGAAATACGAGTCAAATAAATTAGGTTATATATACTAAAGAATAAAATACTATCAGTGATTTGCAAAGAATGAAGTAAATCCATACATATATCAATATATATCAATTATACTGCTGGAGGGGGCGTGGAGGAGTCAGGTGCCTGACAGAAATATTTAGTATATTCTTATTTGTGAGGGGTTTTTTTTCCTGAAGGATATACATATATGTAGGAATAAGAAAATTCTAGAAAGATCAAATAAATTGTATAGCGCAATTGCCTTCAAGCAGGCGGATGTTAGAGACTCCTATTTTTCATCGTATAACCTCTGTGGACTGCTTGAAATTTTTGACCAAGTACATATATTATTTTTTGAATAAACAAAACAGTATATAAAGCCAAATTTCAAAAAAATAAGAAATTATCTTATACTGCATAAAAATAGTGAATATAGAAATATACCTTAACAGTACCACCTATCAAAACTGAACTACAGTTTCATTCTATTATTATTTCTATTTTGTTAGGAAATATAAATGCCCTGGCCATTAATATTTTGAGTCACTGGTATTTCTCCATTTGTGGTAAAACTGAGCCTATTTACATACTCTTGGGGTTTTTCCAAATGTCAGCCATATACGGAAAAAACAACAGGGTTTAATGTAGATGATTTCAAGTGGAAAAAAACAAACGTGACCTGATTTCCATTAAAAGTTAGTTTAGTGACTGACACTCATTTTGGCACTGATCAGGATGTCAAATGGAACAATCTACATCATGACTCCTGTTTCACTAATATAATTCCCAGAACTACTGTATTTTAGAACTAGCAGGAAACGATATGGAAAAGAAAAAAAATCAGTTATCTTCAGGCTTACCTTAAAATACTCTATCAAAGCCCAGCAAATCTGAAGTGCTAAAAAAATTTTGTAAAACTATTTTACCAGAATGATGTCATATTACTTCTTTAAAGATTCTCTACGTTTTCACAAATGTAGATAAATATACTAATACATATGTTTACAGGATTATATATATTTTCTTTCATAGATATAAATTAAAACTCAACTTATTTCTTCTCATCTTCCTTATGTGATTTTTCTCCTCTCCACCACAATCCTGACTGATACAGAAATTTATCCCTGTAGATAAGATTTTAATGTTATCCAAACCATAATGTATAATTCCCCCAGTAAATTTGGGGTAAGAAGAATTTTTTTTAAGTCAACCAAATCTACTTGAATATAAAAGACTCCACCACTGGTTTTGGTAGTACAACTCAAGGCTTAGAATATTTCAAAATTAGGGAGTTGATCTACAATTGTTGGTGAGGCATTCTTCAATTTTGCTGACAGAAAAAAGGACAGAAAGCTTTGCTCCCTCTTCTTAGAAGAGGTACAAAAACGGGACGCCTGGGTGGCTCAGTTGGTTAAGCGGCTGCCTTCGGCTCAGGTCATGATTCCAGCGTCCTGGGATCGAGTCCCACATCGGGCTCTCTGCTCAGCAGGAAGCCTGCTTCCTCCCTTCTCTCTCTGCCTGCCTCTCTGCCTACTTGCGATCTGTCAAATAAATAAATAAAATCTTTAAAAAAAAAAAAAAAAGAAGAGGTACAAAAACATTTTAATAGATTTTCCCCAGATTTCTACAGACTATCAATTTGAAATTGAAGACATCCAAAATAATGAAAACACAATGTATTGTTAAGGCTTTTATATACCACAAAATTGTAAGAAAAAATAATACATCTTTAGTGTTCATGTAACTTTCTCTGGGGATGTGAGTTGCTTATATACATTGTTTTATTAAGTAGTTACACTTAAAGTAAGTTCTTTCAAAAATTAAATAATATTAAAACATACCAAATGAGTGGAATGAAGGGCTTCAGGACTGCTGTCCCCCTATTCCTGAATGCACCACTTTGGCATATGGATTATTTTGAGCTGACGACACTTGAGATCCTGCCGGCTCAAAAGACTACTTTTGTCCCCTTAACCACAGAGAAGAAGCTAAATTGAGAGTCTTTCCCAGAGTAATTACTAACAGAGATAAATTTTAGCTGAGTGACCCATCTGTATGGTAGGGCAAACATCTAATTATCAAACATCTGCTCTTTTTTTTTTTTTAAGATTTTATTTATTTATTTGAGAGAGGGAGAGAGCATGAGCATGAGCAGGGGGGAGGGGATGAAGGAGAGGGGAAAGCAGACTCCCTGCTCAGCAGGGAGCCCAAACAGGGCTAGATCCCAGGACCCTGAGATCATGACCTGAGCCGAAGGCAGAGCTTAACAGACTGAGCCACCCAGGTACCCCAAACATCTGCTTTTCTTACCACTCCATGAATGCATTCCTTTCTTCTGAAATCCCAGTCCCCTACTCCCTCTCTCCTTAGTTTAGAATGACATATATACCTCATTTTGCCTATCTTTGGAATTTCCATGTCTCCATGGTTTCCTGGTACTTCTCATTCTCTCCTGTTAATCTGTCTCATATCAATTTGATTCTTAGTCCAGCTAGAAGGACCTTTAGAGGAGACAAGCATTCTTGCTCCCCAACAGGAGGGAAGGGAAGAGGGGGAAAAATATCAAATAATAAGAAAAGGGACCACTGCTTCAACCTTTACCTGTTGCATCAAATTCAATTGGTTGGCACCCTCGGTGAGAAGACCAGTCACACTTCAGGACTTGTCCTCCTTCCACAATCCCAGGCTGGGTAGTGTTTGCTTTGGGTGCTCCCACCAGAAGAAACATCCTGCAAAAATACAAAAGGGAAGAAAGGATTTTAAATGGAACAAAGCATAAACAATAACTTATAATTTAGGAAGAAAAAATCATTCTCTTGCCATTATCCCAATTTTTTAAGAAGCATTCACTGAGAGCATAATCAATCTCCTAGATTCGTTTGGTGTTCTTACATACATTTATTATTTAACATAGTTTACTCATCCTAATAACACATTATAAGGCAGTTTCAGGGTTACATCTCATTTAAAAATGTGTGTTGCTCAAACTTTACCTTTAAATATAGAAAATTTATCATATGTCAATTACATGTCAAAAACGCTGTGAAAAATGTATGCTGGCTAGAGTCTGGATGTTTCATCTTGATTTTTTGGTATTCTATTTTGTCTTTTGGGAGGGTTTTGTTTGTCTGTGTCCGTGGTCAGCCACAGACGTTCTACATCTTGAATGCTAAACAAAAAAACATATATATAAATTATTCTAAAGTATGGCAGTTCTATGGGGTGCCTGGGTGGGTCAGTCAGTTAAGCCTCTGCCTTCAGCTCACATCATGATCCCAGGGTCCTGGGATGAGCCCCACATTGGGCACTCTCCTCAACAGGAGCCTGTTTCTCCCTCTCCCTCTGTCTACTACCTCCCCCGCTTGTACTTTCTCTTTCTGTCAAACAAATACATAAAATCTTTTTAAAAGTATGGCAATTCTAAATATTATTAATATTTTCCTTTATGGAAAACTTGTTTCAGAACTGTTGTATTTTAAGTGCCAAACAGATTCCTCTTTTCAGAGGACTGATCTAATCAATCCCTGGCCAAAGAATAGGATCAGTACACAATTTCTTATCTGGATAAAATGAGCAGAAGACAAAATAATCAGGAATTAAGTTTTTAAGCAAAAGAGACTTTTTCTTTAGTTTTTTTCCTATTCATTCAGAAAAAGAAATGGCCTGAGTGTCTGCTCTACACAAAGCACAGTGCTGGGCACTGGAGGCACCAAGGTGAAAAACACAACCTTGGTTCCTGCTCTCGGAACAGACAAAGAGAACCTAACCAAAAAAATTAGTCATGGTTACAAGTGCTGTGAAGGAAACCAACAGTTGGCTGAGACAGATTATTTGGAAACAAGGAGAGGAAACCTTCTTTAAAGGAAAGTGATTATCTTCACGGAATGAAAGAGAAAGACTTCCTTTAGATAGTGAGTCTAAGGAAGTTTCTGTGAAGAATGAAGAGAGACCTCATTTAGATATGCAAGAACCTCACTTAGCAAGGAAACTTATTTCTAAATAAACTGAGATTAGAAGGTCACCAAGTAGTGTTTGTGTGTCAGCAGTGGGAGGCAGGGGGAGAAAGGGAGAATTCGGGAATGGAGTGGTGAATGAAGTAGAATTAAGGAAGTGAAGTGGTAGATGGCAGCACCCCCCCACCCCTCCCACCCCCGCAAGGGACAAAGACCCTAGGATAGAAAGAGCTTAGTCTCCAAGAGTTTCAAGGAAAGAGGTGTGGCTGAGGCAAGAGAGCAAGCTAAGAGTGACAGAAGATAAAGGCGGGGAGCTTGGCCAGAGCTAAACCAAGCAGGGCTATTCAGCCAGGATAAAACTTTGGATTTTATCATACGATCCATGTGAAGACTCGGAATTTTTTTTTTAAGCAAAAGAATGACACAATCTAATAAAGAAAACTAAATCTGGCACCTTCTGGGGATAGGAGTAAGCAGGGAGGGGAGCAAAATGGAACAAGGAAAGCAAGAGACTTTTAGCAGCTGAGAGATGATAGTGACCTAGACTGGAAGGGTGGGTGGAGAAAGGGATGGGTGGGCAGACTTGGGAAATATCTGAGGGCAGAATGAACAGGGATCGCTGGTGGCTTGAAAATGGAGAAAGGGAAATTTTTAAAAAGTCACTTAGGTTTCCTTCAGGACTGCATGAATGGGAGAACCATTTACTGCACACACAAAAAAGCTTCAAGAATAGGGAAGCAAAAGGCAGATTAAGTATTCATAGGAAAACCAAGAATTCAGTTGTCAATGTTAGTCTGAAACATCTGTGAGGCACCTAATTGCTAGTCAAAAGCTCTGAATGGAGTTTTGCCTTAGAGTTAATGTACTAAGAATGTCAACTTAGAATAGACAGGTTCACGAAGAGAGGAGCTTTAGAGAGAAGCAGACCATAGAGCAAGCTCTGAGGAGCATGGGCATATTACGAGTCAGGTAGAAAAAGAGCAAAGAGTAAAAGAGAATGAGAAGAAACTGATTGAAGTAGAAAAGAAAACAGGTTATAGTTATACACAGAAGGCCCTGAATAAATGCTATCACCATTATTTCATTTCCTTATTAAACAGTCACTTAACTTCTAGCAAAGAAAATATTTAAATGCCTTTCACTTTTTTGTAAAGTTATGAACAAACCTACATTTTAATATGGAATGTACTCATTTTAACTTTTATTTACAAATTTCAATTTCATTTCTTGTGGGTGGCATTTGCTAAATCTTACTTAAACTAGTCAAGAGCTGGCTGCATGAATAGATGGGTTACAGAAATCCTGCTTTCTGATATTTATCTTAAAACTCCATACTCAAAATAAAGGCAAAACTCCCAACCCAACCACACCCTGTTTAATAAAGCTTTATGCAGTCATATTTGGCATCAGTAAAACGTTAATGTTGGCTCCTTCTCATCAGAGCCAACTGAGTTTTCATTCAACAGGAGAAAAAAAAAAAATAAGGCTATGAGTAAGAGAGCCCTTACCCCCCATGAATAAGAGAGCACTAAGCATCGCCATACCCACCTTTACTGCAGCAGAGCTGGTTAACAGCTAAATTACATATATACATATGAAATTTTCTATTTCAACAGGTCAAAAATTTGGCTACAAAAATCATAAAACTTCCCCCATTCATCTGGATGAAATGATTTTTGAGTGCATGACAGGGAAAAAGAGTATTTCATACAAGTGTACTTTTCAAGATCTAGACCTGAAAGACATAGGATCAATTCCTGCAAGAGTTCTAATAAGCATAATACAAGCACAGGTATGCGCATGATTTCAGTGCCCTGGATAACAGCCACGTTCCAGAAGAGGACAGAAAAGGTGCTCTCAGAATCCGCCTAGCAATCTACAAGCAAAACTCATTTCTGGAACACCATCATAGTGCATGTTACAGAATCTTCTGTAATTTTTTTCCAAAGCTATTCTTCCTACTTTATAATAAATCGCTTCCTTGAAAGTAGAAGGCTCTAATTTATCTATGCATCTGCCACATAACCAGCACTTAAGAAAAGTTTTTGACTTTTTAAAACTTTTTTGAAGATTTTATTTATTTATTTGAGACAGAGAACATGATGGGGGTGGGGGGAGGCGCCGAGGGAGAAGGAGAACCAGGCTCCCCACTGAGCAGGGTGACTGATACAGGGCTCAATGCCAGGACCCTGAGATCATGATCTGAGGTGAAGGTAGATGCTTAACCAAATGAGTAACCCAGGTGCCCCAAGAAAAGTTTTTTTTAATTGACAGGTAAGTAGCAAGTAAATTGGATAGTTACAGGTTTCAATCTTAAAATAGCCATGTATAAACAGGCCATTTCCACTCTCACCAACCCCTTTAGAATGCAGAAATCATCCTCTATTAAACATCCAATTATTTAAATTACCCTTAAAATAATTTATGTAACATATCTCTTCTTAATCTTGGATTTCAGATACTTTCTTTACTTGGGCACTGTAAGACAGAGAGAGGGCTGAGAAGTTACTAGTGGACGTGGGCTTCAGCAAAGACAGAAAAGGGACACAGTAGGACAGTTCTGAATGAAAACTGCACTCCATTGGCAGCACAAAGCTTACCTTCCTTGGATAAGACCAGGAACAAGGCTGCTGCTTTTCATCAGACCATTTGCACATCGAAAGCATGAAATGATAGTAATTAGAGGTACTAAATGGCTGTTCACCAGGTTTTCCTAAGCTTACCTTCATGTGCAGTCTTGCACATTGGTGAAATGCCACAGAAATGGTAGGATAATATAAAAGGAATGTGTGAGCATTATCAATTTGCAAATGCTGTGTTAATGGGGGGAAAAAAGCTGAGGAATAAAAGTGCTTTGTCCAAAGTGTCAACATGATATTTAAGTTACTTTTAAAGAGTATTACAGAAAGTTCATAAACTTTCTGTAATAAATGGAAAATGGAAAGATGGAAAAAGTAAACTACCTTAGACAAATGTTAAGTCCTAAGAGGGAGTTGTATAGAAGAAAAATTAAATATTGGTAGAGAATAGGGTATAGGATAATTTTTTAAAAAAGGATTATTTGAGAAAATTAAGGAATATAAAAGCAACACATATTACAGAAAACAAAAGCCTGTTGTGTATCTGGAGGGTAAATTTTATGTCATACATATTTTTCTGCCACAATAGTGGAATAGCCTGTTAATGAAATGCTTTCTAAAAATTAACTAATCATTACTTTAAGTTTATCTAAGAATTAATGTCTACAACAGCTTAGGATAAGGGAAGTGACAGCACTGAGAAAATTTTGCAATATAAGCAACACTGTCTGATAGTCTGATACTATAGGTATCAGCCAATATAAATAGGTATCACCCAATATAAATTAATTTAGAAAGTCACTTCTAAATCTTTCAAAAAATTTCTGAATGTGGATAGTAGACAACAGAAAAATCTGAAAGCATCATAAAAGTACAAAATGATGGCACTGGAATTAAAAACAATTAATAAAACACTCTCTAATAAAATAAGAAATACAATAGTTAAAATCTGTTTTCAAAAGGACTTTTTTTTCCCTATTTCCTCAAAGAACTAGTAATTAACTTACATGCAAGATCTCAATAGAAGAAAAGGAAGTAGAGTACCAAACAGGGTACTTGCAACATTTCCTGACAATGGTGATGAGTTGGGGAAGATACAAGGGGTTAGTTGAGGCTAACAAGAGATTTCGCTGCTTAGCAGCAAAAATCTGAAGCGAAGCAACTTAGTTTCATATGCCTGCAGCCTTCTCCTGGAAGAAGAGGGAAGAAAGGTAGAGAAGTGGTAGGGAGAAGAAAAAAAGGAGAGATGGGGAGGGAGAAGGAAGAGGAAGTGAGAGAAACAAGAGGACGAGAGAAACCAGCCAGGAGGATGCCCTTGGGATGCACTTCCTATCCAAAATGTACTTTAAGGGCAGCTGCTTCAGGGAATGTGACCTTCAGTACCAAGGAGAGGCAACCAGCCAAACAATGACAAGTACATTTTTTAAACCCTCCAAATGAACTAAGTTATTTGGCTGCTTTCAGCACTGACTTCTCCAAGATAAAGCATGTTTAATATAGTTGGCTGACTCTGGGCTGACCAATGAATGAGGCTTCAACAAAAGCAACTGTATAAAAATTATCATCTGCATATATAGAAAAATGTGTATAAAATAGCATGAATATTTTTTCAGAGCTGTAACTCCAGTCTCAGATTTACTTTTCATTAAAAAAAAAAAAAATGCTACAGAGTCAACATTTATATGATGTAAAACAGCACAGTAACTGTAAATTCTATGCACTTTCCATTTTCTCTTATAAGGTCTTATAAATCCAGGGTCTTAATCAAGAGAAATCAACATAGAGTTTGGTTTTTAAATAACAAAGCTGTAGTCTATATATTATTTATAATAGGAATAAAGAACCGGGGCGCCTGGGTGGCTCAGTGGGTTAAGCCTCTGCCTTCAGCTCGGGTCATGGTCTCAGGGTCCTGGGATCGAGCCCTACATCGGGCCCTCTGCTCAGCAGGGAGCCTGCTTCCCCCTCTCTCTCTGCCTGCCTCTCTGCCTACTTGTGATCTCTGTCAAATAAATGAATAAAATCTTGGGAAAAAAAAAAGGAATAAAGAACCAAAATAGCCAGATCCATACTAAGCTCACAAAAATGAGCAGGTATCACCTTGTAAGGGGTTATGAAGATGGTTACAACGCTGAGGGGGAGAAATGGCGCATGAGCATTGAGAAGGACACGTGGATTGTGACAGACTGAAAGGGTTTTCATCCAAGTAAAGCAGTCTGGACTTCCACTGCTGAGGAAATTTTAGTAGAATACCAGATCAAAAAGACACTTCAGAAAGATAAAACTATTAGGAAAAAGTAAGATCGAAGAGCCAAATGATGGGCAAAGTGATGAGGATCTGAGTGCCACAGACCACACTTTGGACTGTGCTGAAATAAGGAGGCTGAAGTCAAAATGGAAGGCAGAGATGAATTCAAGAAACATTAACAACCAAGAATTTCTAGGACCTTCTGTCTGGTGACTAATCACTGACTAATATTAGGGGAGTACAAGAAGAGAGACAAAGAAAAATAGAAAATGAGAGGGAGGAATATGAAATTATTTCCAGGGCAACAAGAGAAGATGATGGCACCATTAATAGAAACAAAGGTGCAACTGACCCCATTTGGTGAAAGAGATCATTTTTAGTTGAGGTAAGACGGGCTAGTCAAGGAGAAATGATCCACAAGCTGTTGGAGTATGAAGGTGGAGCTCTATTTTTAAGTCCAAGATGCTGCCAGAGCAGCAGTTTTATTTTAAAAGCTCTCCAGGTGCTACAAACAGGAAGTTAGATGGAGAACTACAGAATGTTCTGCAAGACCTGTGCTGAGGGCATACTCACCCTCACCTATCCTCGGGGTCATAGGAACATGAAGTGACAGTAAATATGCTTCGTTAGTGTTTTTGTTCTTGAGTATCTAATTATTTATTCAAGACAGAGTGCAAGTGCACGGAGGGGCAGTGGGAAGTGGAGGTGAGAAGCAGACTCCCCTCCGCGCCAGGAGACTGACTGGGGCCTGGATCTCAGATCCCACCACCCTGAGATCATGACCTGAAATCAAGATGCTGATATTTAACTGACTGGGCCACCCAGGGGCCCCAGGATTCATTAGTGTTAAACAGAGAAAAGGGCAAGAATTTTAATCCAGTGTTGCTCATTACAGCATTATTTAAAACAAATACAGATGTAAAACGAGAACTGTTTAACTTCTATTTGAAGAATAAGGAAGAAAATCATCCAATTACTTTCTTCTCAAAAATTTAAATTTGAATAGGAAAACTAAATGAAATTTGAATATCATACACTGTCTTTTGATCCCACCTTGCCCTCTCCCCCACACCAATCCACCCTAACAAATAAAGACTGAAAAGTGGAGGTACCTGCGTGGCTCAGCCAGTTAAGCATGTGCCTTCAGCTCAGGTCACAAATGATCAAAGGCTCCTGGGATCAAGCCCCACATGCTGAGCAGGGAGCATGCTTCTCCTTCTCCCCCGCCACACTCTCAAGTAAATAAATTTTAAAATCTTAAAAAAAAAAAAAATGACTGAAAACCCTTCTGGCCTCAGTGTCCTCATTCATAAGAATGAGTTTATCCACTTCCCTATTTCCCCTGGTGGTTTGTGCTATATAGAGAGAAGTGAGAAATCATATGTACGTAAGTAAAGTGCTTTATAATTTATAAAATAGACTAACCAATATAAGATCATTATTACAATTAAACCTGGGGTACAATTTGTAATTTTTTCAATTATTCCCCATAGGATAAATGTGACTTTACTCCATGGCCGATATATGATCCTTAAATTTTACGTAAGTTTGGCAATTTAGTCACTGTATATTAATGCATACAAGAAAAAAATTATAGAATGCTAACTCTTCATTTTTCAGAATTTTTAAAACACAATTCTTACGACTTTTCACTTTAAACCTAGGACTCATTACTGGGGGGATTTTTTTGAGGTGTCCCCTTAATATTTTTCCTTAGTAATTTATTTTTCCTTTTCTTTAATAAACAGTGATTCATTACTTTTCACATAAATATGGAAATAATTCAATACCAATTTTTTATAACAACAAAGTAAAACCTAAGATAATTGCTGTGGGTACTTTTTTTTTTTAAGATTTTATTTTATTTTTATTAATGTTAGAGTGTGACAGAGGGAGCACTCGAGGGGGCAGAGAGTTGGGCCAGGGAAAGAGGGAGAGTTGGAATCCAAGCTGACTCTGGTGCTGAGGGAACAGCGCAGAGTCTGATACAGGACTCAATCTCAAGACCCTGAGGATCACTACAGGAGTAGAAAGCTACAGTTTGGGTGCTCAACTGACTGAGCCACCCAGGAGCCCCCCCCACCCCCACCCCGCGCCCACCACCGCTGTAGGTATTTAGACACGGAAAGAAACCAGAAGGGACAGGAGAAGACTTCATTACTGTTGCTTCCTCATTAATCCAGGCATTCTTCCTTCAGAAGAAAGGAATCTTTAATTAGCAAACATTTTTTTATTATGTGGGTATTTTTTCTTTTAGAAGTTTATAATCATACCAAATAACAACAACAATAAACACAGCTGCTAATACAAATGGCATCCTCATATACCTTGGATTCCAATGCTTGTTAAATTTAAAGGCATCTTTTACAAAAATAAGCATAATTTTACTTTAATCTTTGTTAAATCTGAAAGCTCAGTAACTAGAAATCTGTTTCTATGTATTATGGGTTTTTTTTTTAAATCTCAAGATTGATGTCTATTTTTTAAGGTAGGCTACATCTAGACCTCACCTGTCTATCAGTTATAAAGTCACTGATGAAGACTTCAAAATATTATATGAAACCAAACCAAGTTCAATTTTACCTTACCATTCATTGTAGGCCGGCATGAGAAGTCATGTAACCTGTGGGTTCATAATATATTCAATGACTATAATGATTAATCAAAGATTAGCCATCCAGCCTTGTAATCAAAAATAGTAAAAACTCAAGCCAACCATTCAATATTACTACATTTTCCATAGTAACAACACTTAAAGTTTATCATCTTGTCATTTTCTTTACACTAGTAAACTCAGAAGGTTGCCAGAAAATTACTCCCACCTTTTGCAAAACATTCCAACTATAAAGTATTTAAGTGCTAACTCTTGCTAATTTTAAAGTATCAACTCTTGACAGGTCTTTTCAAAACTATTAGAATTTCTGTACAAATTAAATCTAAAAGAGCACCGCTAAGAACTAAAATCTGTACCATAAGGCCCCTGGGTGGCTGAGTGGGTTAAGCCTCTGCCTTCAGCTCAGGTCATGATCTCAGGGTCCTGGAATCGAGCCCCGCATCGGGCTCTCTGCTTGGCAGGGAGCCTGCTTCCTCCTCTCTCTCTGCCTGCCTCTCTGCCTACTTGTGATCTCTCTTTGTCAAATAAATAAATAAAATCTTAAATAAAATAAAATCTGTACCATAAAGGCACACATTTAAAAATACCTGGAAACAAAAAACCTTTTAAATAACAGGTAAGACTGGCAAAATGATTAAATTAAATGAGAAAATAGAAAATGTTATCCAAGTTAACGATTATTTTTTATCATTCTGGAAGATCTGTGCTCAACAAAAAGCACTGAAACTGGAGACAACAAACAAAACTGAGTTCATGACATAAAATGTCTAGTTTCCACTAACTGCTTCCAACTAACTTACTGCTGCAAAGGTTTTCATCAAAATGAATGATAATCAACACTCGCACTACTAAGAAGAAATCCTGCTGAATGTTATAACAGTCATGAAATAATATTTAGATCAAACTCAAATTAGGCACGAATGAGTTGGAAAAATGGTCCTATCCGAGTACTGACCATCAAAATTATCCCCTCTCTCCCCCACTTCAAAAATAGTATCTTCATTATAGAAGGGAGGGAAATGGTGCAATTTCTAAGAGCTTGCAAAGAGTCCTAAGGATAGTTTTGCTTCTTGAAAACAAGATTTAAACATCATAAGACATCTAGTGAACATTTATTAAATAAGTACTTCTAACGCTAATATGGGGGGGTGAGGTGGTGACAATGAGGTCATCGTTTGGTAAAGTCAGAGACAACTTTGAATCCAAGAATGACATTAACTCTTGTTAACAAATCCTGAGGGCCTCTGAAACGCGAAACACTGGCAATTTGAAAACATAACTGAATTGTTAAATACTGCAGTATTCAAATGACCGGGAGTGAATGAAAACTCAGCAAACACCCTTGTTCTTTCTGAACAATGACCTAAATAATGAATCACTATAAAAAGAACACAGGACACATTCAATTCATCTGTTCACTCTCACATGTGCAAAGGTCTGTCAGTACCGGAGATAAGACACAATGAATTTACTACGACAGTCTGGTCATTT
This sequence comes from Martes martes, assembly GCF_963455335.1. Taxonomy (NCBI): domain Eukaryota; kingdom Metazoa; phylum Chordata; class Mammalia; order Carnivora; family Mustelidae; genus Martes; species Martes martes. The sequence continues at coordinate 115,846,490 of NC_137890.1, forward strand.
TAGTCATCAGAAAGTCTGTAAAAGGAGTAAATGAGAAACAGACGGAAAGTGTGGGGGAGGGCTTGCGCAGGGAGAGCGAAAGGGGCTGGAGTTCAAGTCCGTGAAACGGACAGAGGACGGGGAAGGAGAACTGGTACCCGAGAAAAAGAAGTTCGGAAATGGGACCATCCGAGTCCGGGACACCCGCCGAGGCGGCGCGGGGTCCGGCGGGACCAGCCTTTGTTGCTTTCCACCTCCCCCGAATCTGAAGCACAAGTCTGCCTCAAAGCTGTTCCTCTGGGGAGAAGAGTGGGGGAACTGAGGAGACGGGTGGGGGCCGCGGGGGTTCACGTCCCCCAGATATTTCATCCCCCCAGAAGCTAACCCCCCGGTGGGGGGGTACAGACAGACGGACAGACGCCGGGATCCCTCCCGGAGACTCTCCCTCGGGAAACGCAGGGTGGGTGCGCGCGGTGGGGGAGGGGGTTGATTCCCCTTCCCAGGGCGGCCACTTACGAAGACGCGCTGGGCACGAAGAAATCCACCGCGAAGCCGAAGTAACTTCCCTCGGGGCCGGAGTATTCGGCAGGACTGTCCACGTCGAGGTTGAAGGCGCCGCAAAGAGGCAGCAGGAATCCGGGAAGAAGGAACAGGAGGCGGCGAGGGCGAAGGCGCAGTCGCTGCCGCGGCGGAGAAGGCATCGCCGAAGTGCGCGCGGGGCGCCGAGGCCGGAGCCGCGGCCACCCCTCCCGGAGCGCACGGTGTCCGCGGCCCGCCGCCGCCTTCACACGCCGAAACTTGCCCGTCACTCGCTCGGCGGCGAGTCCCGGACACCGCCGGAGGAAGCAAGAGGGCTGAGCTGCCGAGCTGCCCAGCGGCCGCCCGGGAAGTGGGGCGCAGGGCGCGCGGGGCGGGGACGGCAGCGGCGGCGGCCCCTCGCCTCCCTTCAGCTCGGCCGCCCAGCGCCTCGGCTCAGGCTGGGGACTCCGCGGGTGAGCGCCTCACCCCCCAGCTTGAGCGCGGTGGCGGGCGGGGTGGGGAGGCGGGGAAGGGGGAGGGGCCGGCCCCGGAGGCCGGGCCGCCGCGCCGGAGGAAGTGGGGGAGGAGAGTCGTCCTGCGACCGGGGAGAGCTGAGCGCACTTCCGTGCGCGTTGTCGCCGCCCGTGCCGGGAGTGAGGTGCCTGCGCCGAAGCCCCGGTCCTTCAGAGTCCCCGGCAGCGCTAGCGCTGTGGAACGAGGGCCTGAGACCCAGCTCAAAGGGGACAGTGGTGGACGAAGGGCTGGCCGAGCATCCCAACCCCCCCACGTCCAAGGGCACCCCACACTCCCCGGTCCCGCCGAGAACTCCCCTGCGACTTTTGTTTAGAGACGGGGAAAGCTTTATTCGCCTCTCCGTTCCTGCTTCTTAAAACCCTGGCAGGCTCTCACAAACGAAACTCTATAATTAACGGTCGTTTTCCTCCCCCCACTCTCCCATACACACTGAACTTAATTATAAACTTCCAGAATGCTAGCACAGCCTCTTCCAGGCGAATTGTGTTAAAGGTGACCTGGAAGGATTGGCAAGGCAAAGAATCGGCAGTAACAGTTTTAAATCAAGTAGGACTAGTCGAAACCTTAAGTTTATTAGCTGACGTGAGATTTCAAATAACTCTCATTGAATTAAGACATTTGAGTAGAAATATTATTTTAGAGTTGGAGGAAGGAATGTGCACATTTGAAGTAAGGCCTCTCTGGACATGTTGCTTTTGATGTGTTTCGTGACGTCCAGGTTCCTGACAGTAGGATTGAGAGACCAGGGCAGGAACCCTGATCTCTGTCTTTATAGTCTGTAGTTCTACCACATTGCCAAGCAGAGTGAGCGATCAATAAAACGTTGAATGGACATGAAATGATGGGTAAACTTTGCCCAGGGACCTGACTCCTATACTGTGTATCATGTGCTGAAGAATTTGGTGAACAAGATAAGAGAGTATAAATGCATTGTATAGACCTTAAAAACTTACAAGTACTAGAACAGTAATTGTGGATCATTTTCCCAAAGTAGCTATTAAAACTCAATCAATCACAATGCACATTAATCTCATAGCTTTTAATTAATCCTGTGAAGGAATATGTATATAAGGAGAAATGAAATGGCTAGTTTGAATTTATAACACTTAATTGGATTATATATAGAGATTCTTAAATTTGTCTAAAAAATATGCAGCAAAACCTTGGCCATGTTTCACAGACCATGGCCCAGCACTTGTCTAAAGGAAATTACCATGTGAGACAGATGATCCTACACAAATACACAAAAATACAAATGCACCTTTCTCCTGTGTTCCAGATGCACCAAAGAGGCATAAACTCAAAGGGGTTTTTATTCCCTAAAAGCCTGAAAACGAATCCTCTTGGAAATCCATCCAGACTGGAAAGGCAGAAGAGTGTGGAGGTTTAAACTTGGCTGGAACGGGTAAGCCCTCCCACTCCCCAACTTCTGATCCAGGGCAGAGATCCAACAGAGATCCAGCACATCAGGGGAAGGGAGGAAAAACATCAGGAAAAGGAAGAATCCAAAGCAATGGCAACACCTGTGTGCCCACCAAAATTGAGTAAACTCGGGGCGCCTGCGTGGCTCAGTGGGTTAAAGCCTCTGCCTTCGGCTCAGGTCATGATCTCAGGGTCCTGGGATTGAGCCCCACATTGAGCCCCGCATGGAGCCACCCCTCCCCCCAATCGGGCTCTCTGCTCAGCAGGAAGCCTGCTTCCTCCTCTCTCTCTCTCTCTCTCTCTGCCTACCTCTCTGCTTACTTGTGATCTATCAAATAAATAAATAAAATCTTTTTTTTTTAATTGAGTAAACTCAGGACCTCATTTCTATTAGGAGACAATGAATCAGACTAACCCAATACCTTAAGGCACTCTGGGTTATAAATGTAGGCATCTTGGAGCGCCTGGGTGACTCAGTTGGTTGGGTGACCGGTTTCAGCTCAGGTCATGATCCCAGGGTCCTGGGATAGAGCCCTGCATTGGGTTCCCTGCTCAGCAGGGAGTCTGCTTCTCCCTCTCCCTCTGCCCTATCCTTCCCCTCTAATGCACGGGCAAGTGTGCATGCTCATGCGTGCTCTCTCTCTCTCTCTTTCTCAAATAAATAAATGCAAGCTTTTTTTTTTTTTAATCAGAGTAGTCATGCTTGAGCAGTCACCTACCAAGCACCTTGCAAATTGAGGGAATTTATTACAGTACGTATCAATTCAGCCAGCACTTATTCAGGATCCACAATGTGCTAAGGTACTATGTGCATGGGAGAGGGGGAAGCATATTTTATTCTATGAAAGAAAACATGTGCCTCTCCCCCAGTCCAATGACACTACTCTTTAACTGCATTATAATAATTCCCAACTTAAATGCACTGGATAATAATATATCTACATTAAGTATAATTTCCTCTTACAGAGGAAATAAAATATTAGATAGTAAAAAAGAATTTTGACTTCAAATTTTACCCTCTACCAATGCTGTCCTTTAATTAGAAGTTTGATTCCACTGGCTTCTGTAAATTCAAAAGCCTGAGTGAGTTCAATTCCAGAATTCATTCAGTACTAGTTCTGTAACCCTGGGCACATTCTGTGCCTCAGTTTTCTTATCTGTAAAATGGGAAGGATGATAGTACCTACCCATAGAATTGAACAGTACTTGTTGGCAATACTTTTACTACTATTAGTAGTTTAGTATAGTAGTAATAGTATATTTGTATGACACTAAATTTTTATTATTACACTCTCTTAGTTCTCCTAATACCTATCCAACAGTTCCTTCAATAACCATAATCAAACTAGGACTACACTTGGCTTTGTCTCTGCCCCACAAAAGCACAGTCCTGTTATTCCAAAATAATGTAAGAGAAATTTCAAATTTTTCTCTCTCAACATCAAGGTGGATTCAGGTCATAACTTATGGTAACCCTCTGCAAACCCCTTTTTGCTAGTCTCCATTACTCTATGGCTTAAATCCACTAAACTCAATCCTCCAGTGTTGCCGTTGCTTTTGTTGCTTTTTTTGTCTGACTCTCTCTAGCTTCTCCTCTCCCAGTTATGATTAATGAGGAAGATTTACTTGGCCCCTCAGGCTTCATCCCCACCCCCACCCCCAGTGCTGCCTTTTCCTATCTGAAAAGATAAGAAATGATTCCCAGCCAGCACCAGGTGTTCCTTGGGTGGTTGGGAAAGGAAGGCAAGCAGAAAACTTGTTTGCTTTTGGGGTTTTGCTTCCTAATCTACACCATGTTAGGATTATCCAAGTCTTTGTCTTGATTTACTGCATTTCTTGTTCTACATAATCCCTGCACGATCTTACTCATCATGCACCACTTTCCACCTCTTACCACTTTCCACCTCACAAAGTAGCTTTAGCCATATTAAATTAATTACTTCCAGTTTCCCCACAAGAACATCTTGGTTCCACAGGGCTCTATCTTCCTGGAAAACATTGGCCTCCTCTTCAACCACTTCCCCCAGCCTTCTTCCTTCTGCCACAAACAAACTTACAGAAGGTCCTCTACTTAGCTATTTCCTCCTTTTCTTTCAAGACATATATCAGGCTACATCATGTCCTCCACGAAGCCTATAAAGAACCATGACTTACTGTTTTTGTTTCCCTTGCATTCAACACTGAGCCCAACAATGGAATTAATTCTACTGGCCAAAGATTAAATAATAACTAACAATTCTATTAAGTTTACTCATTATGTGCTGAGCACTGTGCTAAGCATTCTGATACATACTAAATCACTTATTAGTCATAAAATCCTATCACATAGGTTCTATTAGTAGCCCAAATATAAAGATGAAGAAACTGATTCTCTAGGAGATTGAATAATTTTTTCCAGCCATCACATATCCGTGTGGGCAAGGAAGGGAGCTAGTGATAATCTCCAAGGTCTTCCCCATGCCTGAGAACCTGGACCTTCAGTGACCTCCCCAGGCCAACTAGGGTGATTGTTCATAAACCCCATGAAATGAAGTCATCTGGTCACATTCATGTATCTTTCCTCTACACTAGGCAGAATAAAGATGCCCACCGAGGGTAAACTGGCTCAGATCCATAAACATTAGAAATTAAAAGGGGAAACTTGTTCATCCTCATTTATAGGTCTAATCCTCATCATAACATTTTCATAATAGCGGGAATCAGTTATTTGTTGCCTTTAGATCAGACACTCCTTCTATATACTAGCAAAAATCAGTTACAAATGTAACAGATATTTCCACGTTTTTCCCAGCATTTATCTAAATGCTGGGAAAAACGTGGAAATATCTTAGTTCTGCTGAAAGAAGGAGACAAAGATAACTAATCTTTTGAAGTTTCAAAAAATATGCAACTCTCTTCCTGTCTTGTTTTGTTTTTGTCTTTCAATGGGTTTAACTTATATAGATTATTGCTTAATCGAAATATTTGCTATCCAAGAAGCTTCTTTTGATTTTTTTACCCTGAGGACTAAATATGTTGATAAGCCAAAGCAAATATGTACTGTCTTTTCTAATTTGATGAATAAGTAACATTTCACCATCTGAATATTTCCTTGCTCACCAACAAGCTTTCAGTTTATTCATTTCCCCGGCTTTTAAAATGTTCATCTTTTCTTTTTAAAGATTATTTATTTATTTATTTGACAGACAGAGATCACAAGTAGGCAGAGAAAGGAAGGGAAGCAGGCTCCCTGCTGAGCAGAGAGCCTGATGCTGGGCTTGATCCCAGGACCCTGGGATCATGACCTGAGCCGAAGGCAGAGGCTTTAACCCACTGAGCCACCCAGGCGTGCCTCATCTTTTCTTTTTAATACCGTGAGACTTAATGGTAAAACCAAAATTACCATATTGATTACTTTTGTATAAAAATCCTAAAACAGTAACATGTATAAATGCAAATATGAAAAAATTAATAATATCACTACATAACCTCAAGTACAAAGAGAAAGTTAGTGAATGGATTAAGAAATTATACATAAAACACATTGTTTCCACTAAAGTCAAACTTACATTTTAAATAACCAGTCATGTTTCCTCCTGGGGATGTACAATTATTGACCACCTTCCTTATGGTCCTATTGCCGTTAAGACTCCTTTTTCCTTTTTCAATTTAAATTCAGTTAATTAACATACAGTGTGTTATTAGTTTCAGAGGTAGAGGTCAGAGATTCATCAGTCTTATATAATACCCAGTGCTCATTACAACCAATGCCCTCCTTAATGCCCATCACCCAGTTACCCCATCTCCCTACTCCCTATCCCTTCCAGCAACCCTCGGTTTTCTTCCTATGATTAAGAATCTCTTACGGTTTATCTACCTCTCTGATTTTGTCTTATTTTATTTTCTCTCCCTTCCACAATGGTCCTCTGTTTTGTTTCTTAAAGTCCACATATGAATGAGATAATATAATAATTGTCTTTCTCTGATTAACTTATTTTGCTTAGAATAATACCCTCTACATTTTTTTTGATGGCTGAGTAATATTCCATTGTGTATATATACACCACATCTTCTTTATGCATTCATCTGTTGATGGACATCTGGGCTCTTCCCATAGTTTGGCTATTGTGGACATTGCTGCTATGAACATTGGTGTGCAGGTGCCCCTTTGGAGCACTACATGTGTATCTTTGGAATAAACATCTAGTAGTTCAATTGTTGGGTTGTAGGGTAGCTCTATGTTCAACTGTTTTTAAGAGTGGTTGCACCAGCTTGCATTCCCACCAACAGTGTAGGAGGGTTCCCCTTTCTCCGCATCCTCACCAACATCTGTTATTTCTTGCCTTGTTCATTTTAGCCATTCTGATTGGCGTGAGGTGATATCTCATTGTGGTTTTGATTTGTATTTCCCTGATGCCAAGTGACACTGAACATTTCTTCATGTGTCTTAGCCATTTCTATGTCTTTTCTGGAGAAATGTCTGTTCATGCAGAAGAGTCTTTTTTCAAACAATCTTTCAGGGTTTGAATAAACTAAGATAGAAGATACAGTAGAAAACTGAGATCCAAAGCACCAAATCAGAAGTCACAACACAGAGTAACTTTAATACCTGTAAGTAGGAAAACAAGCACTTGGAATTCTGTGCCCAAAGGGAGCAGAACATGGTGGCCAGGAAGCTTTGGTAAGGTAAGTACCTGTGCAGGTCTCTTCAAGTCTTCCAAATGTGCCATGATCACCACTTCCTCTATTCCTGAAGCTCTTTTTTTTTTTTTTTCTTTTCTTTTTCTTTTTCAATCTGAAATATCTTCTTTCACCTGCTCTCCCGCCCCAATTCCACCCAAACTTCAGCATTTGGCCTAAGACTCAACTTTTCCAGGAAGCTTTACATAGCTTCAGTTTCTCCCTTCTCTTTAAAATGACTTGTATTTCCAAGTCTCACCCACTCACAACTTAGCATTTAATTATTCTTGTACTTATTTCCTGGTGTTTTTGACAGTATTTGAATAAAATTCTATTTAATATTAATTCTTGATGTTTTCAGACATCTAGTATTTTTTTCTAATAAAATTATCAGTTCCTTAAAAATAAGAGCCGTGTTTTCTCAATTTATATATTCTTCCACAATATTGAATACAGTGCTAAATTTATATTTCAAAAAATCACAAAGAACTTGTTAAAGCATTCTCTATAAAATTCCATGAGAGAACCAAACATGTTGATCTTCCCCACACATTTACTAAGGCATAACTGACAAATAAAATAGTATTAAACATGTTGATCCTACCCATCATGAAACGTTCAGTGCCAAGCACAGTTCTTAACTGAGTTGCAAGAAACCAAGAAGTATTTGCTGAAGGATAAATAAACAAATGTAAGAATAAAATAGCAAGACGGGACTGGAGGAGATTATGCTGAGTGAAATAAGTCAAGCAGAGAGTCAATTATCCTATGGTTTCACTTACTTGTGGAGCATAAGGAATAACATGGAGGACACTGAGAGATGGAGAGGAGAAGTGAGTTGGGGGAAATTGGAGGGGGAGACAAACCATGAGAGACTGTGGACTCTGAGAAACAAACTGAGGGTTTTGGAGGGGAGGGAGATGGGGGCTTGGGTGAGCCTGGTGGGGGGTATTATGGAGGGCACGTATTGCATGGAGCACTGGGTGTGGTGTATAAACAATGAATTTTGGAACACTGAAAAGAAATAAAATAAAATGGAAAAAAAAGGATAAAATAGCAATTGTCAACTTTATAAATTGAACACAGGAAGGCAATAACTCAATAAATATTCTTCTATAAATGAATGAATGAATATATTTTCAAGAAGTAGAAAAGTCCAAGAATATCTAATAAGTTCATTTTATAACCAGCAAAGAAATAGGATTAAACTACTAACTTTATCTAGAATAGTGCTTCCAAGATTTGTAGCTGTTTTTCATTCTTGGTTGCATTTTGGGATTAGGTCTTAGGGCTTATGAAGGAGGTAAAAATTAATCACAAATGACAAGAAATGCCCTCTGTATTCCTGGAGTTCTCTGCATCTCATTGTGAAAAACCACTGTGCTCTCAAAATAGGTATTTTCTTAAGTTTGCTTATTTAAGTAATGTCTACACCCAATGTGGGGCTCAAACACAACCCCAAGATTAAAAGTCTTATGCTCTTCCAACTGAGCCAACCAAGTACCCTGAGGCATTCTTTACTACAAGGATATGTCCGGTGATTTTCCAAATTTCCCTTCAAATAATCAACATGTTGTACAAATTTAAAAGGAAAATTATGTATGTTATTTTATTTAAACTAATTAAAGATTACAGCATTCTTTTATATTATAACTACCTAAGAGGATTTAATTTGTTTTAAAATCTTGGAAGTGTGGATGTGTGCTAAGACATCAACTACATTTCTCAGTATAGCACTTGTAATACCAAGAAATCCATGTTTGAAAAAAGGTAATGCTGTCTAAATTACTTTTCTATCACTAAGAAGTCAAAAGGCTCAGATAGAGCCTTAGATACAGAAACAAAGTGCTTGTCCTATATCCAGAATTAGCAAACACATTTTTAAAAATAATACATTGAATAAACAGAGTTTCAAAAGAACACTATGTTTTATTTATATCATGAGTTGTAAAAGGAATCATGGTATAATTTAAAATGCCTCTAGCACTTGATAAATGATTGCTAATACTTTCCTCCTACTAATCATTTTGTATAAATGTAGCCTTGCTGTTACTGGAGATTAAAACTCAAAACTTCTAATTCTTTGTTTCCTTCAGCTGAATGGTAAATATAAACAGTCATAATCAGAAGATCTTTAAGAACTACAGTCTACAGAGTTTTACATATATTTATTCTTTTCCTTGGAAAAAATGGCAAGTGTCACTAATGACAAAACACACCATTTTTATATCACATATGTATGTATGTCTACTATGTGTGTATAGTTCCTGAAATTCTTTTCCTTGGATACATGCTTTAATCCTACTATTATTTAGTAGTATGTCATCTAAATGATTATTGAAATATTTTTAGTAAGTAAAAATAAACTCCATATCTCTAAAAGACATAACTAAAACATATGTCTACAAAACAGAATTTTTCAGGAGAAATTTTAATATCAAGACCATAACAAGGTGATATTATTTTATCTATACAATACTATTAAAGTATGGTACTATGTAATACTATTAGAGTATCATATGCCAGTGGATGTTATTGATGTTATGTAACTTAGTATCCATTACATTGATATTCACTTTTCCACGCCCTATTATGTAAAGAGCTATGTAAATCTGATTTTTAACACAAAACATAAATTTATTCACATGACTATTGCATTATTTTCCTTTTGACTCACTCCATTTATACTGGTCTTATTAAAGAATATGTTAATCATTCACTTATTCATTAGATATTTATTATTAAGTGTCCCCTATAAGCATAACTGTGCAATTAGAGCTTGAATTACGAAGACAAATCAGATATGACACTTGCCAGGAACTTACGGTTTAATTAGACAAATACTTAGGTAAATAATATGAGCTTCGATTTATTAAGAGACATGTTTTACTATGTGCCAAGTGCTCTATTCAAATTCTGTATATGGATTATGCCCCTTCACAAAATACAATTACTGTATGTGGGTAATTTTACCCCATTTTACAGATGAGAACAGTAAGTGTAGTGATATTAAAATATGCTCCCTTTGGGAGAACCTGACAGGCTCAGCTGGTAAAGCATGCAACTCAAGATCTCAGGGTCATGAGTTTAATCCCCACATTGGGTGTGGAGCCTACTTTTAAAATAATTGTTTAAAATATACTCCCTTCAGTGTGTCTGGGAGACTCAATCAGCTGAGCATCTAGCTCTTAATCTCAGATCAGGTCATGGAGCCTGCTTGGGATTCTCTCTCTCCCACTGCACCCCCCTTGTGTGTACTCTCTCTCTTTATCAAATAAATAAATAAATAAATCTTAAAACTAAACTAAACTAAAATATGCTCCCTTCAAGACGTGGAGCAGAACTCCCCACCTCTTGAGTGCGGGCTGGAGTTCATGAATTGCTTGTCATGACTAGTATAAAGAAGTGACTGCACTTTCATTGCCTCGGTCATAAAAGGCACATGACTTTCTTTAGCCCTCTCTCTCAGTTGGAAAGCCAGATGCCATCTGGTAAGAACAAACAAGCTACCTAGGGAAAGGCCCACATGGTGAGAACGTGAGGGCTCCACCCAACAGCCACTTGAGTGGAATCCACAAAGTGGATTCTTCTTCCCCATCTGGCCTTCAGAGGATGACATCCCCTGACAATGTTTAAACTCAAGAGAGATCCTGAGTTAAGACATTATCCCTCTAAACTGTTCTTTAATTTCTGAGGCACAGAAACTGTGAAATAATCAATTATCTGTTGCTTTGAGCCAATATATTTTGGGGACAATTTGTTACTGGGTAACAGATAACTAACACAATGAGTTTAGAGAAGTTATACCATTTGTCATTAGGGTCACAGAGCAGGAAAGTGTTAAAGATGTCCCAGTCTATATAGCTAAAGTGACCATATAATTTATTGTCCAACAGGGACACTGTAGAGAGTAACAGAGATACTGATAATAAATATATGGTACAACAGCTATGTCCTGGAACTATCTAGGGAAACTGGGGCATAGGATCACTCTAATTACAGCCTATGTTCTTTACTGTTAGACTACTCTGTCTCCTGTATAATTAAGTATACACAGTGTGACCAGTTCAACACCAGAAGTAAAGTACAGGGAAAAGACAATCCATCTGGCCTACAGAGACTGCTAGCTACCTCCCCAATAGTCATTGTCCCCTTCTCGTTTGGTAACAAAATTCTTATATTCTGTGGTGGCAGTAATATGTCTAGCTGGAAAAAACAAAACCCCAAAACCCCTGCATTTCCCAGCACCCTTATAGATGCCCAGAAGATGTCAGTAGAAGTTGTTAGGTAGAGGGGCACCTTGGTGGCTCAGCTGGTTGAGTGTTGAGACTTGGTTTGGCTCTGGTCATGATCTCATGTATCCTGGGATCCAGTGCCATGTCGTCATTAGGCTCTGCACACAGCAGGGAGTCTGCTTGGAGATTTGCTCCCTCTTCCCAGCACCCTCCCACTGTTCTTTAAAGTAAATAAATAAATAAATAAATCATTAAAAAAAAAAGTTGTTCAGTAGACCTACTAGCCTCTTAGAGGAGGGCTAGCTTAACTATCAGGAGCCCTTTTTCCTTTTAATTTCTTTACAGTTGATGCCTGGGACATGGATGTGATGGCTGGAGCTACAGTAGTCTCTATGACAACATAAGGATGAATACATGGCAAAAGAGCTCAAGGTATAAGAATTACAGAGCAGAAAGTCTGGGTTTCTAATAACCATGAACCCATCATTCCTGTCTTGGGCAGTAAACATGCAGATTATATTCTATAGAGAAAGATATACTTCTCTCTGTTTAAGCAGATACTGCTAGCGTTTTCAGTTATACTTTAACTAACCTACGATATACCCACCTTAATTCCTCAACCAATAGATTTAAATTTGAGCACCAAACATCTGTATTTTTACCCTATTTGATATAAATGATTCTAGATATATTGACCATTCTTCCTCCTTTTAAAAGTACCTAAAACAGAAGCATTATCTGAGAGTTTTCTGAGAGAGAGAGAAAGAGAAAGTAGAGAGGGACAGAGGAAGAAGGAGAGAGAATCCTAAGCAGGCTCCAAGCTCAGTGTGGAGACCCACATGATGGGGCTTGATCTCATGACCCTGAGATCATGAAATGAGCCAAAACGCAGAGTTGGATGCTCAACCCACTGAGCCAACCAGGTGCCCCAACAGTTTTCTTGATTTTACAAATCAGTTCACTTTTTAGTGCCTAATGCAGGTTTACATGCTCTATGGAAGCTCTTTCAATTGTTGATTTCAATAAAACAAATATGAGTTAAGTTCTTATGAGCAATACTCTTAGATCAGCTGGTACCTTTACCAATTTTGTTCCTTCTAAATGATTCATTTGAGGGGTTTTCTAAGCTCTCCACTCTTACTTCCTCTAAAAACTTGAACACCAATTAAGGATTTCCACCTTTCAGTCATTATGGAAATGTGCCAGGGGATTTTCATGAAATGTTAAATATTTGGATTTAATAGGAAATGATTACATTCACTAAGAAGTTAGATACAGAGCTCTTAATCACATAATTGCATTAGGTCTAGCTCATAGAAACATAAAAGAATTAAATAAAAGGCTTGATGCATGTTCAGCATTGTTGTGAAGCCTAAAGGTATTTCTACAGGTTTTTTTCCCCTTTGAGTTTAAGAAAAAATAATTACTATTGTGGGGTTTGTTACATTAATGTTACCCTAGGGATAAATGAGATTCTTTAAGAAACTGGGGTATATTTTTTATTCCAGCTATTTCAGGTCAGTTAATCTATTTCAGTTTAGAATATCTTTATCATTAACAAAATTTTTAAACAGTTACTGTAGGGGCACCTGGGAGGTAAAAGTCAGCTAAGCATCCAGCTCTTGGTTTCAGCCCAGGCTTTGATCTCAGAGTCCTGAGATCAAGCCCCATGTCGGCTCTGTGCTCAGCTCAGAGTCTGCTGAAGACTCTCTCTCTCCCCCTCTGACCCTCCCCCACTCTCTCTCTATATATATAAAATAAATACTTCTTTAAAATATATATCTTTTAAAAAGTTACTGTAATAATACGCTCCCTATAGAGAATAAATATTTTCATACATCAAAAAAAAAAAAAAAAAAAAGAAACTCCAGGATAAGGCTATAGAAGAAATCTTCAAGGACAACCTAACAATTATGTCTGAACCAAAATGCAGTGGTTAATGACATTCATTAAAAATAATTTAAACTTGGGGTGCCTGGGTGGCTCAGTGGGTTAAGCCTCTGCCTTCAGCTCAAGTCATGATCCCAGGGTCTTCGGATCGAGCCCCGCATCAGGCTCTCTCCTTGGCAGGGAGCCTGCTTCCCCTTTTGCCTGCCTCTCTGCCTACTTGTGATCTCTGTCTGTCAAATAAATAAATAAAATCTTTAAAAAATAATAGTAATTTAAACTAAACTAATGACAGAGATGATTTGGTAGAGATATAATAGATCTGCGTTGTCTAATAGAACTTTGAGCAATGATGGAAATATTCTGTATCTATAGAGTCTCAAATACTTGTATTAGCCACACGTGGCTATGGAGCACTTGAAATGTGGCTGAGAAATTAAATTAAATTTCAAATTCTATTTAATTTCAAGAGCCATGTGTAGCTAATGGCTAGGCGGTATTCACACAGAGGTGAAAGAATCGGATTGGTTGGATTCTGAAGTCTCTTCCAACTTGATACTACCACGGCTACAAAAATGAATGGTTAAACTTCATTTCTTCCCTGTGTCTTTATTCTGCACCAAATTTTCCCTGTTTCTAATATCTAGAAGTAAATAATTCATTAATTTAGTCATCACAGAACTACATTGTGCCAAGTGTGATGGAAAAAAACCAAACTCTGTTCTGGCATTAACATTTCTAACCTTCCTGATTTTCGTTCTTACTGCCCTCATTAGCCCTTCCTTCCTGGGACACCTTTCTCATCTTCAGATGCAATGGCTAGGTAGCAGGGTATGGAGACCATACCTAAATGCTGGAATTTCCAGACTCACCAGAGATATCTGTGCTTGGATAGAGCAAAGCCACAGGAACTAATGGGTTCATGCAGAAGCACTAAGCGTTCTGACTCAGATTCAAGGTGATTTAAAGTAAATATGGCAATCACATCTGAGATATGTTCCTGGTGGGCTGGAATTCCCACTCTTGCCAGCATCTTTCCCAATGTTTCCCAAGATTCATGAAGGGGCTTCCGCCTACACAGAGTTCTCAATCTTGCTTGCATGTCACTTCTGCATCTGGTCTGTTCACTCAACTTCCACATACCCTCACTCCACCCAAACATGGAACATGGTCCCTTTTACATTGATTCCAAAAAGCAGCCTAAAAACAAGGTGGTCACATGCAACAGAATTCAGAAGAAAGTTTGAGGGTGATGGTGGATAGAGTAGGTTGCAGTGAATATTAGATTTGTTCTTTAAAGCCCTCAGCATTCCCTCCGTGGGAGCCCCTCCTGCGTGTGTCTCATTCTCAGACTCCTGACCTCCCATCGTGTTGTTTGCACCCACCTCCACCAGACACTCTCGGGCCCCCATCTCTTCCCTACGGGCCAAGGCCGTGTCTAAATCTTTCTCATTTCTATATCCTGAGCAATTGCATCTTCTTTGTTTTGCCCAATTTTTCAAACCGTGTTTGGGACTTACATTGTCAGATTCAATTTTCCAAGTAAAAAGCTAACTAAAAAATATCTTCTTACCTGAAAAAATATTCTGGCTCCAGGTTTTAAAATAAAATTTTCTCTTTTTCATATAACTATATATTACTCTAAAGTAATTTCAGAGAAGACTCGTCATAATATTAATAAAAAGTGTTGTGGGGACTGGAAGGCAGGGCTCTTGAGAAGCATTTATGTTTTCATTATATCATAGCCATAACCAGTGTGGGCTACATAAGATTCTGTAAACAGGTCTGAGAATCTCGCAACCTACTTACAATATCGTCTTCGATAGGAATTATTTCAAGAGCATTGGAAAATGGCATGACAAACATTTGGAAAACAAATCATATAAAAATGAAAACTGTACGAATTCAAAATGTGTTCGAGGGGTGCCAGGTGGTTCAGTCAGTCAAACATCTGACTCTTGATCTCAGCTCAGGTCTTGATCTGAGGGTCGTGAGTTCAAGCCCTGTATTGGGCTCCACAATGGGCATAGAACCTACTTAAATATGTAAGTAAGTAAGTGAATAAATAAATGTATTTTTTAAAAATAAAAAATAAATAAAGTAGAATAAGAATTCAGCCATACTGTGAGGATATAATGTTACATAGAGAAAATGGAAATTTAAAAGGAAAAAAAAATATTTTCTTCTTTGAGTTGCCTTACAGAAGCAACTAGGTAATAGTAATAATTTTGACAATGCTATGCTGTGTCGCCTAGAGTAGTACCTTTCCATGATGCCATCAGGTAGATTCACATATGCTTTCACTGAGTGTAAACCTTTCCTGAGACAGTACTACATGTAAGACACCATGTGGCAGATCCTACAGGGCCTTCAGGAATGAAGTGTTTGTTGGGTTTCTTTCAGTTGCAAGTGCCAACAACCCAATTCACATTAGCTAAAGCAAAAAGAGAATTGATTGCTTCACATAACCAGGAAACTCTAAAGTAATTTCAGAGGGTTGACTCTGGCTTCAAACATAGCATATTTCCCAAGGAATGTTGTCCCCACGCCCTTCCTCATTTTCCCTTCTTTTCCAGCTCTGTTTCTTTCTTTGTTTTGGTCTTATCCTCTCCTAGTCCTTCAGGCTAGATTGCAGATAGTTATCTATCTGCAGATTACTATCTGCAATCTTAGGTTACGCGTCATAGTTTAGTAATCCCATCCTAGATGAAAAAGCTGTCTTCCTCTCAAATAAACATATCGACTCCAGGCAATGATTCTTCTGGCCCTATTTAAAATAACTGCTCACCATTGAATCAATTACTATGTTCAGAGAAGGGAGATACTATGATTGGCCATGCCTTGGTCAGGTGATCACTCCTGTGGCAAGGCTGTGACACAGCACAGTAGTAAATAGGATTTTCTTAACAATTCAGGATGGAGCAAGCATGGTTCTGCAAAGAAGGGGATGAAACCATACATACAAATACAATATGTGCCCCCTGTGGATTAACATGTTTTGTCCTCAAGGAGTTTTCCTTGTATAAATCTTAGTAGTTATGTATGAGAAAAAAAAATCTCCATATGCGCTCCAGAATTATTATTTATGAATTTTTTTTAAGAGAAAGCAAAAGAGAGCATATGCAAGTGGGGGTGGGAGGTTGGGGGAAGGGGTAAAGGGAGAGGGAGAGAGAGAATCCCAAGCAGGCTCCCCACACACAGCATGGAGCCCTCCCCCCAGCCCCACCCAGGGCTTTATTTCACGATCAGAGATCATGGCCCAGCCGAAATCAGGAGTCTGACACTTAAGTGACTGCCCCATGCAAGCACCGTGCCCAAAACTTTTAATTTCAATGTTAATCAGTTATCTAGATTATAAAACATTTAAATATCCCCCCTTGTTATTCTTATGTAAATCTGGTTTTGTTAGTTATAAAGTAAGTATGGAAATTATTTGATGATTAGCCTAATATTTTTGTGGTCAAAATGCAATGTTGGCTTAAAACTTTTCTCTGGATGATAAAAGATAAATTTATCTTTAGATATTGTGGAAACTATGTCAAATCTAACAAGCCATTTCCTCAGTTAACTCTGGTTTTGTGGTTGCGATGGTTTGAAAATTGTTTCTTGGTTTAGCCATACTTTGGTTCCTACTATATTTGGAGACAACTTATTTTAGCTTTGACAGAAAAACCTGCTATTTTTAGAGGAAGTGTATTGACTAGAAAGCATAATTTGTGTTATTTTCTACTCATGCTGTCATGGTATATAGAAAGAAAGAAAAAACCTGATGTTTGCGTCACATAATTTTACTAAATGTGTCTCACATGCAAGAGTATGAAATATACTCTTTTGTTGGGTTAGGCCACTGAGATTTTTTAGTTAATTTGATACCATAATATATCCTACGCAATCCTGACAAATATAGATGTGAACACAGATCATCATAATTTGTAGGCAAAAAGATTTTCACCATAATTCTGTAAATATTGTAACTTTTCTCTTATTACAATATGCATAATTTATATTCCAGGCAAAAAACACGTAGATTTGCATGATTTCCCTAACAGTGAGTTAATCCTACCTTTTTCCTCCTAAGAGAAAAAAAATCATAACTCAGTGGGCGTTAGAGAGTCTTCAAACCCATAAAAGCCAGATGGATCATTTATACCAACTCTCTGTACATACCTATGATTTTTTTTCCTTAATCTTTACTTCACAACTGCAGGTTCATAATCTGAAACTAAATAAAAATTTCCAAAAGGCTTTAGCTCTGTCTCATTCAAATGTTTCTTGGCAATGGAACCTTCTCTTCCAATGGTATGTTAATTCACACAAACAAGACAGATAAAAGCAGGACCCAGACACTTAAGTATCAGGACGCAGCACACCTGAGAGCCAGGGCCTTACCAGGTTAGCTGTATGATGCCCCTATGGTGAGGATAGGAGGAAGGAGGACCCAAAAGTAAAAGCCTGAGGTGTTTCTCTCAAGCAAATTCATGACCTTTCTATCATGACTTCAGAAGATTCGCCTACCTTTCATATTGCTCTCCACTCACTCAAATAAGCTTCCCCAAGCATCTGCCTTTTCCCATTGTCCTGTTTTCTCCTTTCATGGCATTCGAGAAAATCTGCACACCTTTTCTGCTTCTGCCTCATTTCTGCTGCATTTCTTATACTTGATCTCTTACTTCAAGACTCTAGGCCACATCACTTTGACTGACAATCTCCCACTAAATCTTTGTTTCCCCAGCAGGAATGTTACTGCTATCCCATTCAGCCCCCATGCCAATGAATCCATATTAGGCAAATGAAGAGGAATAAAAAGTAACCATATGTATATATGGCTCTCTCTTCTCATTCAACATTTTTCAAGAATTCTGTCTGTACCCAGACACTGAATATGGCGATGCGAACGTACACTGCACAAATCCAGGAGCACTGCTGGCAGGTGGGACGCACAATTCTGTGGCCACCTGCTTTAGGCCTCCTTTGTGCTGAAGGACATCGCCTCTGTATGTTTTCTCAAGTGGTAGTCTGAGGAGTACCTCCACTGAGGTCCTTGTGCGAAAAGTGTGACATCGAGTTCCCAAGCCAGGCCTACCAAACCAGAATTTATCAAGTGGGGACCTGGGATCTGCATGTATGTATGTATGTATGTGTGCGTGTACGTATTTGAGAGGGAGAGTGCACATGCAAGAGCATGAGCAGGGGAGAGGGGCAGAGGGAAAGGGAGAAGCAGACTCCCCACGATGCAGGGCTCTAGGACCCTGGGATCAAGACATGCATGGCGGCCAAAGGCAGCCATTTAACTGCCTGAGCTCCCCAGGCTCCCATGCTTTTTTTAAAAAAAAGTTTCCTTTGTGGAGTTTTAGCTACTGACTGTTAAATAACACTCCTCACCCCCCAAAAACAGTGGCTTAAAGCAATCTATTATTTCTCATGATTCTATGTAGGCTGACTGGCCGTTTCTCTTGGTCTCACTCAGCAGCCTCACTCGGGTGGATGCACGGCTGGAGTGGAAGGGCCCAGATGGTCTCACTCACATAGTTGTCAGAGCTGGCTGTCAGTAGGGTGCCTCAGTTCTCCTTTTTGTGGCTTCCCATCCTCCGCTGGGCTCCTGAAACCAAGCACAGCTTCCTTACATGGCATTCTCGAGGCAATATTTCAAGAGGACAAAGGTAGAAGATTCAAGTTCTCCTGAGCCCAGGCTTTACTGACATAACGTCATTTCTCCCACGCTCTATTGGTCAATAGCAAGTCACAAGGCCAGACTAGGTTCAAAATATGGGAAATAGACTATTTCTTGATAGTGGCAAAGCATTTGTGGCTGCCGTAGAGTATTACTAAATATACATTAGGTGCTTAATACTTTTAGCTTTCATGTCTGCAGGGATTGAAATGGTTATGAAACTCCTGTAATATGTGATTTGTGGACTTTTTTTTTTTTTTCACGCCCAACATGGGGCTTGAACTCACTACCCAAGATCAAGACTTGCATGCTTTACCGACTGAGCCAGCCAAGCCCTTTTTGGGCTTTGCTTTTAAATGGAATTTTTCTGGAAAACAATATGGAGGTTCCTCAAAAAGTTAAAAATAGAGCTACCCTACAACCCAGCAATTGCTTTACTAGGTATTTACTCCAAAGATACAAATGTAGCAATCTGAAGGGGCACCTGCACCCCAATGTATATAGCAGCAATGTCCACAATAGCCAAACTCTGGAAAGAGCTGAGATGTCATCAACAGATGAATGCATAAAGAAGATGTGGTATATATACACAATGGAACATCACACAGCCATCAAAACAAATGAAATCTTGCCATCAGCAATGATGTGGGTGGAACTAGAGGGTATTATGCTGAGCAAAATAAATCAATCAGAGAAAGACGATTATCATATGATCTCACTCATATGTAGAATTTAAGAAACAAAACAGAGGAGCATAGAAGAAGGGAGGGAAAAATAAAACAAGATGAAATCAGAGAGGGAGACGAACCATAAGAGACCCTTAACCATAAGAAACAAACAGGGTTGCTGAAGGGAGGAAGGTGAGGGAATGGGGTCACAGGGTGATGGGCATTAAGGAGGGCACGTGAGGTAATGAACACTGGTTATTACATGCAACTGATGAAACCCTGAACTCTACTTCTGAAACTAATAATACACTCTATGTTAATTAATTGAATTTAAATAAAATAAAAAAAATTTAAAGGAAAAGTAAATAAATAAATAAATAAATAAATAAATGGAAGTTTAGCCTGTATTTGCTAGAAACAATTGATTTGTTTTCAGGTCCTGAAACCAGATTGCCAGTATTATGATTCATTAAATATAAGGGTTCAACCTCAGCAGAAAAGATGTAGCAGCTCAGAAAAAGAACTGGTATGTACGCTACCATTTTCAACATATTCAAAATCGGCTGTCGAATTATTTAAGGGAAGTCATTATTATACAAAATTGCAAAATTTTCACGACTATTTTATTCAGATTTTCTGATAAAAATTTTCTAAATTAAGAAATTCAGAATTGGCTGATGTAAATTTACTTTCCTCTTTTACCACAGCTTTATGAATGGGTGCTTTTGATAACAGCAAGAGGTCCTATTTAAAAATGGTAAAATTGCAGGACAAGAGTGAAGGATTGAAGCCAACCTGACAAGTTAGGTACAAGAGTTTAAAATTAAATCATCCTAGGAGATATCGGATTGCCTGTAGTTATCAAGCCCGTTGTGAGTCATTGACAAAGGGAGGGTGGACATCTAATCCAGACCCACATCTCTGTTCAAAAATGTGTTACTTGATTTGCCAACTACATGCAGTATTGAGAAAACGGATCTAAAATGTATTCTTGGAAAGCAGCCTCGGAGGGGCTTAAATAGCAGTGATTCTTAAGAAAAATACCAGCTTCTGAGTGCAATAGTGGAACCAACCGTGAAAATGTCTTTTAATCAACCAATAGAAAACATGTGATTACAAGCTGTTGCCTTTGCCTGCAGCCTCAAGTTGAAGTGTTTTATATATTGTACTGTATCTAACATTTGCTCTAGAATTTCTTTTTCTTTTGTTTTAGACTGAAGGAAAAGTTTGCCAAGGTTTATGTGTTCCTGAGTCAGCAAGTAAATTTCCCATTACTCTCCCAGTTGGGTGAGTCACCAGTCCGGTTTAGGAAAGTCACAGAGGCCTGGCTGTCTGGGCGGGATGAGAAACACTACAGTCAATCAGTCTAGACAGCTTAGGGGACAGCTACTTGGCCATTTATGGTATCATTTCCTCTTTTTTTACTGGGACAGCACAGAGAGCAAAGAGACACTCCTGGGAATATATACAGGGTTACCAGATTTCACAAATAAATATACAGGATGCCTGTTAAATTTGGATTTCAGACAATGAATACTATTTTTAGCATACATATGTTCCATACAATATTTCTGACCCACTTTCACTTAAACAAGCAAAAATATCACTTATCCGAAATTCATATTTAACTAGGCATTCTATCTGGCAACCCTGAATATATGAATCTCACTTCATATCATCCACCGTTTATTACTTTCCAGAATGTCATAGAAATGAAAGTCTGTTTTGAAGTTTTAGAGAACAAAAGTTGAGCTATTCTTCCTTTCATGTAATTACTGCCTAACATCAAGAAAGAAAAAGTGATCAAAGAAAAGAATTCTGTAGAGCAGTGATTCTCAGACTTGAACGTGCATGTAACACACATGGGGATCTTGGCAAAATTGAGATTCTACTTCAGCATCTGGGGGTGGGGCCTCAGATCCTGCTTTCCTAACAAGCTCCCCGCAGTAGCAAGTGAAAAGGTTTTCAGTGTTTCTCAAACTTGGCTGCATATTCGAATCACCCAGGGAGCTTTGAAAACTCTTAGTGCCCAAGATGCATCCCATCCAAGTTAAATCCAAATTGCTAGAGGTGCGAGCCAGGTGTCAGTATTTTTAAAGGCTCCTCTGTTGCCTCCAGAACACAGTTAATGTTGAGAACCACTGTCTTTGATGAATCCACTATGTGCAAGTTAATGTTTACTATCACTTGCCTGGGAAGCAAAGTCTTAAAAAAAAAAATCGGCCTGGTGGTGATAACACATTAACTGTAACCTTGAGAAACTGAAATGTGCAGAATTGCCACCACCGTCTTTCAATGCATCCACTTTCAGTCATGTTTTCTAAGCAACGAAGAAAAGCAATAGATTTTACTACTTTAACCGTCAGATCACTAAATATTTTCCGAATTTGGAGATTTTATGTCTATAACACACATTTTTCTGTGAGTCTAAAATAATTTATTTCTCTTCATGTTTCTAATAAAAGCCAAATAGCCACCACCTCCGAGTCAGTCTGGCTTGGAAAACGCTGGAATTTATCATCTGTTACTCTTTGTGAGGCTTGACTAGAGTTGAGGAATGTGACTTAAGGAAGAAAATCAAATCTTTACATTCTTGTTTTTTATATAAAGACATGTCAGTTAAAATGAAAGTGTGCCTTCAAAGCTGCTGATGAAAATAAGGCATATATATCACATACTTTTCACAAACTAGGTCCTAACATAAAGTTAGCTGTGGGAAATTTCTATAAAAACCTTCTTAGCCGAATACCTTCCTCTTTCACCTTCTGGTTTTGTCATGGCAGTGTCATTTGTTTTTATCCCATCTTCCCTTAAATCACATCTTTTCTGCAGTATTGCTTCGCTTGAAGAACGCTTTTGGGGTTTCCTGTACTTTACAGTGGAGTGTTATCTCACAGGTTTTTGTTTTTTGTTTTTTGCTTTTTAAAATTTTATCCTGTTTTTTGTTTTGTTTTGTTTTTGTCCACGTCATTCCTCATGCATTTATTTTTCTTGTATTCATGCCCAACCTACACCGTCCATCACTTCTCTGCTCAATTTCCTACCTTGTGTCCAAACATTCTAGAGTCTGTGACTAGACTTTTCATTTTACCGGCCTCCCTCACCAGCCCCAGAAGTTACCATGCCCTGGGAAATAACCCTTAAGAATCTCACACATGTCCCTGACCCTGGGTGGCCCAAGCAGCCGGCTGAAAGCCTGCCAACATGAACAGTTGCCTCAGAAGAGGCACAACAAGACCATTAGGGGGTGGATGGCAAATTGTTCTGCAAACATTTAACTGTGGGTTCTCTCCGTAGTGTGCCCTTTCAGAGAACCTAGGAGAGCAGCTCTTAGGCAACAGAAGTCTCCCATGAGGAGCAAGTTAATCTGATCTGTCCAGCATACAAAGTATCCACCTAAAAATATTTTTGTTCTGAATAATGGTAGTTTATTCTTCCTGTCATGAGAGGCTTATACACATTTTCTTATAATTTAGCCTGTAGTATAGCAGTGTACAATATTAAAAAACCAGTAACTGAGCTAACATTTATAAAGCACTGTGTGTTTTTACATGCATTAGACCTCTCTTTTTTTTGAGAGGCAGGCAGGAGGGTCAGAGGGAGAAAGAATCTTAAGCAGGCTTCATGCGCAGTGCAGGGCCCACTCCATTTCACAACCCTGAGAACATGACCTGAGCTGAAATCAAGAGTCAGATACTTAATTGTCTGAGATACACATCAGGCCTTTAAATCTTTGTAAAAACCCCAACTCTGGCTTTAAAGATGAAGAAATTGACGGGGTACCTGTCAGGCTCTTGATCTTAGGGCTGTGAGTTCAAGCCCCATGTTGGGCATGGAGCCTACTTTAAATAAATAAATAGGAATGGAACCACCAAAGACCTCAAATAGCCAAAGCCATCTTGAAAAAGAAAAGCAAAGCTGACGGCATCACAATTCTGGACTTCAAGTTATATGACAAAGTTGTAGTCATCAAAACAAGACAGTATTGGCCCAAAAACAGACACATAGATCAACAGAACAGAATAGAAAACCCCAGAAATGAACAAACCACTATATCAGCAATTAATCTTTGACAAAGCAGGAAAGAATAGCCAGTAGGAAAAAGACAGTCTTTTCAAAAAATGGTGTTGGGAAACCCGGACAACAAGATGCAAAAGAATGAAACTGGAGCACTTCCTTACACCACACACATCACACACAACAAATTCAAAATGGATGAGAGGCCTAACTGTGAGACAGGAAACCATCAAAATCCTAGAGGAGAACGTAGGCAGTAACCTCTTTGACACAGCTGTAGCAAGTTCTTTCTAGATATGTCTCCTGAGGCAAGGGAAACAAAAACCAAAAATAAATTATTGGGACTTCACCAAAATAAAAAGCTTCTGCACAGTGAAGGAAACAACCAACAAAACTAAAAGGCAAGCTTTGGGGTGGGGGAAGATATTTGCAAATGACACATCTGACAAAGGGTCAGTATCCACAAATATATACAGAACTGGTAAAATGAACACCCAAAGAACAAATAATCTAGTCATAATATGGACAGAAGACATGAATAGATATTTTCCCAAAGAATACATACAGATGGACAACAGACACATGAAAAGTTGCTCATCATCACTCATCATCAGGGAAATACAAATCAAAACTACAATGAGATACCACCTCATACCTGTCAGAATGGCTAAAATGAACAATGCAGGAAACAATGGGTGTTGGCAAAGATGCAGAGAAAAGGGAACCCTCTTACACTGTTGGTGGGAATGCAAACTGATGCAGCCACTCTGGAAAAGTGTATGGAGGTTCCTCAAAAAGTTAAAAAAAGAACTACCTTATGATCCAGAAATTGCACTATTAGGTGTTTACCCAAAGGATGCAAACGTACTGATTTTCAGGGTTACATGCACTCCGGTGTTTATGGCAACATTATTACCAACAGCCAAATTATGGAGAGAGCCCAAATGTCTAGCAACTGATGAATGGATAAAGAGGTGGTATATATATACACAATTCGATATTACTCAACCATAAAAAAGAATGAAATCTTACCATTTGCAATGACGTGGATAGAGCTAGAGAGTGTTATGCTAAGCAAAATAAGTCAGTCAGAGAAAGATAAAGACCATATGATTTCACAGAAAGAAAGAAAGAAGGAAAATGAAACTTAGAGAATGATGACTTGCCCGCAATCACAGAGATAATTGGTAGTAAAGCCAAGATGTGAATCCAAAAAAGAAATCAAGTTAGAGGGGGAAACCCTGAATAGTTTTGCTTCCATGTATTTGTATATGTCCAGGACCTCCGCTATCCTGTACCACTTCTTACAGTTCTTGCAGGGAATAACAGGGTCCTAAAGGACTTTAATTTTAAGTACTAATGACAATAAATGCAGTAGCTGTAGTAGTTTTCTCTAAACTGAACCAGTGGTTAAAGAGGTTATTAGAAGTGTTATATAAATGAATCACAGTTATAATTTATTTCCTTTTCAGATTTCCTTCAGTTTTTCTGATTATAACAAAAATCAAATCTCAGATTGGTGCTAATTTATATTAACATCCCCACCCACATTTGCTAATCTTCCTTTAAAAAAAAAAAAGATTTTATTTATTTGAGAGAGAGCGCGCCCAAACAGGGGGAGGGGCAGAGAGAGAGGGCAAGTGAGAAGCAGACTGCCTGCTGAGCGCAGAGCCCTATGTAGGGACTCTATCCCAGGATCCCGAGATCAGGACGTGAGCCAAAGTCAGATGCTTAATCCACTGAGCCAACCAGGTGCCCCTTTAATCTTCCTTTTTAACAAAGAAGGGCGGGCCTTGGAGTAGGGATATTTAGTAGACAACAGTATATACTGAAAGTTGAGAAACACTATTTTATATTCATTCTAAGGTTACCTGCTCTTTATGACAAATGATTCTGTTTTTCTTTGATCTTGTTTTCCATTTATGGCAGGAATGTATATGCTCTTATAATAAAACGTAAATACTGTTTTTTAAACTACATAATAGAGTGGATATGCAGACGTGTTAAAAATCACACCATTGGTACTTCAGCTGCTAAAATCTGGAATACTTTAAACAAAATAAGGGAAAAAAAAACACCACCAAGTCAATTCTGCAGTCTCATTTCCGCTAGTTGCATGAAAATGTTTGTTAATTCCTAGTCCTAACGAAGACAGAATGTTAACTGCTTTTGAATTCCCTAGTCTCTAGACTTTAGGGTTTTAAACTATGGGAAAATTCATTATTCCTCCCTCATTCTGTGCTGTATTGTATTGTAGAAAGAGCTTTGGACTCACACTCAGTGGATACAGGTTGGGTCCAAGCTCTGCCACTAACTTTAGGTAGGTCCTAATACCTCCTTGAATGCAGTTTCTCCATTGAGAAATAAAGCCCCAAATGAAACTATTTCTTTTAGCCTTTTTTTAAATTTCAAGTTTTTATTTAAATTCTAGTTAGTTAACACATATGATAAAATTGTCTTCTAGCTTTTTAATCTGTGATGCTTCAGTCAATGTACTTTCAGTGACCTGCACAGGTATTTGCCTTTATTGTGTGGAAATTAATAAAGGGAAACCTCACTAAAGTGAGAGGAGAAGAGGGAACTATTGCCACCCAACTGTCAATTACAGGAAGAACTGTCAGTTACAGACTCCAAGGGAAAGGTATCAACAGGAAAGAATCACCAGTTACAGGCAAACCGGGAGAGATGTACATTGAATCTCCTACAAGAAATCCACTACTTCAGCAACTCTGCTAATGAGAAACCGCCAACGGACTTTCATTCAAAACAACCCCTCCCAACTTCTTCCTTCTTCTCCCTGACAGTCCTCTCCTTTGTTTGTTGGACTTGCTTAAGGTTTTGCCATAGCTTTTACATCCCAAATTGCAATTCTATGCTATTCCCAAATAAGACCATTTTTGCTGGTAAAATAATTGTTTTCTTTATAAGGTTAACCCTTCCAAAGTGCTTATCCAAGTGGATCTTTGTTTACATTTTTTGAGAGGACATAAATGACATTAATGCTTAGTTTCGTCAAGCCTGTTGTTTTTATCAAAAATTACCAAATATAAAGGCTCATTTGGAGGTGTGAGGAGGGTGCTCTTACAGGTCAGCTGCTGTTCTAACCCGATATTATTCTTGGAGGAAGTGAGGCTTTCACTTCCTTTACACCGCTCAAAGAAACTCGCCTAAATTCCAAGAATGCCAGAGGCATTTACCAGACACTGCACTTTCCCCTGTGTTTATTTTTATGTTGGGCACAAAGTACAATTAATTACCACCGGTCACCGGAACAGAATGTAATTATCTCCTGAAAGGATGACCAAACTGCCTTCTCTTTTTGAATGACTGACTGCAGAGAGACACTTTTCCAGAGAGGCTTATCTGCGTGGTCAGCTCAGCGAGTTGCTGAGCATGTTCTGGACTGGATGGCCCAATTTTATTCAGTGCGTTTAAATCTGCCAGGTTCTGGTTGCCCGACAAAAACTAAAATCAGATTGCATCCTGAAAATACAAAAGGGCAGAAAACACAAGATCAGTCCTTGTTAGCTGTATGAGATCATAAACCCCTAGTTGTAAAAGATCAGATTTCAATAAACACCTTTTTGGAAGTTGTAGCTTAGTTGGAGGAGAAGAGACACACTCTGCCCTACGATCAGGCATTAGTTAGAAAGAGGATATATTACATTCATTTCATTACACTTTGCCACCTGGCATCAACCACATAATGCTCCCATTCTATTCTTCTTTGTGTTCACTAACATTTTGAGCACTTTATGTATGAGATGGCTTTCACAAGACATCATGGAAAGTGTGGAAAGAACAGAATAATACTTAACTACATTGAGATCCTGGGAACACAGAGATAACTACCTACAAAATAATGCTACTGAGGGTTTTGGATGGGAGAGGAGTGGGGGTTGGGTGAGCCTGGTGGTGGGTATTAAGGAGGGCACGTATTGCATGGAGCACTGGGTGTGGTGCATAAACAATGAATTCTGGAACACTGAAAAGAAATAAAATAAAATAAAATGAAAAAAAAATGTTAATCTAACAAGCAGGGCAAAATAATGACTTTTTCATTAACAATAACCTTTACAGGTCCTAGCGTTGGAAATGGTATTACTTAAAAACAATGAAGGATTGTTAAATGTCCCATATGACAGGCCTCGTAAGAAAAGTCTGCTAGGAGGACTCTAGCTCCGTGACCTGGAGATGACGCAGGGTAACAGTGTTTCCGGGGATTGCCAGGCTTCCAGAGCAATCAACCTGAGCAAACCCTCAGTGGCCGTTGTTCAGTTTGGAGTAAACATCTGTAAATTGCCTGTGTGTCAGGATTAGTGGAAGAGTGGGGGAGGAGAAGGGAGCTAACTGGAGCAGAATCTGTATTTTTCAAAACAGTAAACAGCCTCCAGCTCGGTTGCGTATCACTTCCACCGAGTAGTCTCACCCCGTCTCCTCCCCCACTCATTCAAACAACCACATATGACAAATGACAAGCATTCAGAAACTTAAAATGAATGAGTTGTGTCATTCATGGTTAAAGCCACTGATGAATCTAGTCACTTAGTGATCTATAAAAATCTTCCCGGGGATCTTACTAATTTCAAAACCTTTTTTGCTGTAACTTGTTAAATCCCTCTAGAAAGGCAAGGGTTTGGTTTTGTTTTACCTCAATCTCCTGCATGTGATTTTTAGTAATAAGCTTACTCCAAAGAGGTTTTGCCATCAGAGTGAGGTTTTTCTATGGAATTCGGTATCTTAGATTTTGACTTGTAGGAAGCTAGGGTGGCCTGATGTTTAGAGCACAGTGTGGGGACACAGAAAGCTGGGTTTTGAAGTCCAGTTCTGCCACTTTCTGGCTGAGTGATCTCAGGCAAGTTACTTAACCTCTCCATGACTATTTCCCTTTTCCAGTTGCTCTATCCGGTCATTTTTCAAATCCACCTATCCTTTTTCACTTTGTAGTTTTTTTCCTTATGTTTCTCTTCCTTCATCTGTTTACTTTTTTTCAGGAAACTTATTTCATAGCCAATTTCTTACTATTCTGTTTTCTCAGCTTTGTGGAGGTGCTAATCTCCCCAATTACAGTACCTGCTGATGTTCCTAGAATTCATCAGTGATGGCTTTTGCTAGGGAAACTTCCTGTGGCTTTATTTCTGGAAGTGCTTCTCATAATGTTTCATTTGTTTCTACCTGATATCACTGACAATCACTAGTCCAGAACCAGTGGATTTGGTCCAGAACCAAATCGTTTAGGCAGAGATAAGTTTTCCTTTGGCTCCTGGACAGACTTTTATCTTGTTCTCCTTTCATCAAGGATGGAGACCTTGGTGGTGTTGGTGCATATAGAAATCTCCATTTCAAATCTCTACCTTGTCTCTTGTTTCTGTTGAATGGTGAATTCCAAATCTCTAGCCTGTAAGACCTATTTCAAGCTTAGAACCCCCATGCAGACATAGTGTCAGCTTACTTTACCACACCAAGTTTTAGTTCCCCGTTAATGCCTGGTGGTTTCCCATTCTTTTTTGCAAGGTTACCTAAGTATTTAAAAAATTATTTATTTATTTATTTATTTATTTATTTATTTATTTATTTTTGGTCTTACGGTGTTGGTAGGAAGGGCTCTTATTATTTAGTCCTCCGTAACACCAGAACTGTGTTCTTACCTCTTGAAACCTGGATATCTGTGTATGAGAAATAGAGATAATGATGGCACATACCCTGTGTGGTTTCGGTAAAAATTAAATGAGGTAAGGATTAAAGTGCTTAGCCATATGCCGGGTACATAGGTAACTGTGTAATAAATGTAAGCCTTTAGTGGCTGAATTCTGTTGGGGGTATCCTCCGGATTCACCTGGGACTGATCTCTGGTATGACTATTGACGCTTGATGAGATCAACGACTTGATAGGTCTGCTGTAATTCACTGAATTAACTTGGTGGTTCTCTCTCTGCTAGATGCAACAGCATCTTTGGTTGTCATGGTTGGCTTCTAGCAAACTAGAGACCAGAGGGGTTGGGATCTACCAGTATACCTCTCCTCATAAAGGTGGCAAGTTGAGAGTAAGAAAACGAACACCGAGGGAGGGAGGAGAATTAATAAAAGGCCAGTGAGATTAGTGGTAAACTAGGACAGGTTTTTAGTGGCCAGGATAAAGGACCAAATGACAGAAGCTAAACTTGGATATTGCAAATTTAATCTACTGGCAGCCAGTTATCCAAAATCCAAAATCAAACTGGGGTCATATTTTGGAAGTATGGGAAGAAGCTCTCAAAGTGCAGCATAAAGTAAAATAAGTTGAGCAGAGAAAGTCAATTATCATATAGTTTCACTTATTTGCAGAACATAAGGAATAGTATGGAAGACATTAGGAGAAGGAAGGGAAAGAAGGAAGGGGGGAAATCGGAAATGAATCAAGGAACACTACATCAGAAACTGATGATGTACTGTATGGCAACTGATAGAACATAATAAAAACAAACAAACAAGTGAAGCATAAATTAGTGTCACATAGACCAAATATTCCCAGAATTTCATCTAGAAACAAGGCAAAGTAGAATGTGAAAAGTGGCCAGGCTCTGAAAAGTAGTTTTGATCAACAAGGACAAGTAACTAGAGATCCCCAGCCGGTAGGAAAGCAGTGAAACTCCCCACAGAAGATCATAGCTGGAGTTAGAGGCCTGGGGGTATGGAAATGTCAAACACCCGAGATACCCAAGCAAAATTCACCCAAATAAGTAAAACATACCACATAAGCCCACGGGGAGATTACTCGATGTTCTACCTGGAATGACCCAGGCTGGACGCAGGAGTGGGCTGGGCCTGGCTCACCCGCTGCAGGAGGCATAGCAGACATACAGCGTCTAAAGGAAAATGAGAATCCAGGCAGACAGTACCACTGAGGTGTCATTCAAGAGAAAGCTAACAAACAGACAAAATGTAGGCATCAAGCAAAAGCCTAAAATCCAGAATGTCAGAGTGGAGGGTTTGAAATTGCACACAGGTAGTGGGTCAGGAAGGGAAACACTGTACTCTCATCCGAAGAGAAGTTTACCGAGGCCCTCCTCTTAGGGAGTAAGGTGGGTACCTCTAAGGGCACTGAGTTTATTCAGACCCAATGAAATATTCTTCATCAAATAGCTTGAGATGAGGAAACCAGAAACCTGAGAAGTGTGAGTCTTGGTAGAAAATGACATGTTGTAATAATTGCACTTGAGTGTGAAATACTTTTTTTTTTTTAAAGATTTTATTTATTTATTTGACAGACAGAGATCACAAGTAGGCAGAGAGGCAGGCAGAGAGAGAGAGGAGGAAGCAGTCTCCCTGCTGAGCAGAGAGCCCGATGTGGGGCTCGATCCCAGGACCCTGGGATCATGACCTGAGCCTAAGGCAGAGGCTTTAACCCACTGAGCCACCCAGGCGCCCCAAGTGTGAAATACTTTTTAAGCATGGCTTAGAATGGCAATTAAATGAGAGAAAGTTCGTAAACATCTTAAGACTAGAACTCATGTGGTTAAATCATGGCTCACTTAGACAATGGAATATAATGGTGACATTAACAATAGAATCACAAAGAGTTTTGATGGCTTAAAAATGCTCTTGGTCAATGCTGCTTTCCCTCTCCCACAATAGCTTGAGTTCTTCCTTCCCAACAGAAGCCCAGTTGAATGGTTCAGAAAAAGAAGGGTGGAGAGGAAAGAAAGCCACTCTGCCATCAGGGAGGCAGCGACTGGTGAATTCATCATCAACATCCACAAGCACATCCATGAAGTGGGTTTCAAGAGGTGTGCCCCGTGGACACTCAAAGAGATCCAGAAATTTCCCATGAAGGAGATGGGGAACTCCAGAGGTACCTTTGACAACAAGGCTCAACAAAGCTATCTGGGCTAAAGGAATAAAGAATGTTCCTTGCCACATCCAAATGCAGTTTTCCAGAAACACAACGAGGACGACGATACCCGCAGAAAGCCATATAGCTGGTTACCTACGTACCTGTCACCACTGTCAAAAATCTACTGACAGTTGATGTAGATGAGTGCTAACAGCAGACTGTCAGGTAAAGTTCTAAAACTGCATAAAAGAAGCTTTGTTATGTCAAGTGGATAAAGGAGATTCTTTACAGAATTATAAATATTATCCACTAGAAATTGTGTTCAGCTGCTATTACCAAAGAACTAAAACTCCAGTCCTTCAACAAGAGAGGTTTGCACTTCTCTCACACAAAATAAATCCATGGCAAAGCAGTTCCGTAGTCGCCAGGCACCCCTTCTCTTTCTATAATCTTCCAAATTGGCTCAAATAGTTGCCCATGCTCTGGCCCTTGTGTCCATGTTACAGGCAGAAAGCAGAAGAAAAGAGCAAAAAAAGATCATGCTACTGCCATGTCATCTTTTGAAGGGGTGTTCCCAGAAGCCTCACTGTCTTAGTTAGAATTAAATTGGGCAGAAAGTAACAGACGCTCAGAACAATGGTGGCTTAAGTATAATCAAAGTTTATTTCCTTGAGGAGTTTGGCATCCTAGGGTCGATACGGCAACTCTGTTCCAAACCGCCTCTGGAACTCAGGCTCCTTCTGTCTTGTGGGATATCTCTAATTGACTTCCATGCCAGGATCACCTCATGGATCAAAAGAGCTGCTCTAGCTCCAGCCACCATGTGATATTGTGATCTGTAGTAAGAAATATATATTTGGTCTTCACGGTTTCTAGGACAGAGCTCCTAAAACCCTTGGAAATTCCTAAGTGATCACGAGATCAATATAGGTGTCCTTTGTTATTCTTAACAAACACCTTTCAACCACATTAGTGGTTGAAAAACTAATGAGTAAATTCATTAGTTTACCTAATGAGATTCTTTTTGAAAACTCATAAAGACGGGGGTGCTCACTGTCAGAGGAACCAACCATAATTAGGTGCTGGGAGAGTAGCTGCCGAGAGAAAACATGGAAGGTCTACTCCCTTCCCCCATACCTTTCCCTATGCATCTCTTCCATTTGGCTGTTCCAGAGTTACATCCTTTTATAATAAACTGCTAATCTAGTGCATACTCTATTTTTCTTAGTACTATCAGACACTCTAGCAAATTAATCCAGCCCAGGGAGTGTGTTTCATGAACCTCTGATTTACAGGCATCTGTCAGAAGCATAGGTGACAACCTGAGCTTTCAACTGCCATCTACAGTGGGTGGGTTGGGGGGCAGTCTTAGGGGACTGAGCCCTTAGCCTGTGGGATCTGGCACTATATCCAGGTAGATAGTCTCAGAGTTGAGTTAAATTGTACAACACCCAGATGTTATTGCAGAATTGCTTGATATGTGGAAACCCCAGACATCTGGTCAGAAGTGTTCTGAAGTAGTGTGTTCTCAGTGGAGGGAGAGTAGTGAGAGCAGAGAGACACAGAGTGACAGGAGTGTTTTTCCCTTTGTACACCATATCCATAATCAAGCCAGCAGAAAAGGGAAGGAGACATAGAAGAATAAGAGGCAAGCGGCTCATCCCACATACCTTTTCAGGAATTTTTTGGAAGCTCCCATACCATCTTTCTGCTTATCTCTCATTTGTTAGAGCTTAGTCATATGGCCACACCTAGCTTCAATGGAGCTGGAGAAACAGTATTTTTGGCCAAATGCATTAATAAATCAAATAAAATCAAGATTCTACTACTATGGAAGAAGGGACCATAGATACCAGCTAGGCAGTTGGCTGTCTTCGCCACATCTATACAGTATGATCACAGCTATATGGTTTTAAAACAGAAAAGGCCAGTGGGATGAGACACAGACGTGAAGACATATACATGTTGATTAGAACCTAGGACTGGAGAATGACCTAGAGGCTGGGAAATGGACAGGGAAGGGCAGGCGAGGTTAGGCAGTATGTTGGGTGGGTTATGGGTGTTCATAAAAGTGTTGAGAAGTTAAGAATAAGAAAGGAAGGAATAAAGGTGGAGTAAATGGAGGTGGAGCGTATCAACTGGAAAAATGTTGAGACTGAGGGTCTGAATAAATGTGTTCCGAATCAATCAATCTATCTATCTATCTATCTATATTATATATACATATATATATTTTTTCTTTCTCTTTTGCTTAGCCTCCCTCACTGGCCACTTCTCCCATTTAGACTCTCACAGGTGTGACCATCATCTCTCTTTTGAAACATTTATCTCAACACTGAGTTAGTACTTATTTGTGTAATGTATAGATCGACGGCATAAGCTTCCTTAAAGCAGGCACACTGAACTTTTTTGCCAGTGGTTATATCCCCTTGCCTGGCACAGTGCTTGGTACATAATAAAAAAGCCCCCCAAAATGCTGAATTAATGAAATGAATATGTAGAAGACACGATGATAGGAAAAGAATGCAGATAGAACGCATTAACAACAAGGTCTGGATCAGTGCCTTTCAAAGATGAAAGGTACATGAATTTGTGAGGCATCACATCTTTCCAGAACAGTCTTTGCTATAAGCAACTGTAAATTGGAAGATGCGAGTTTCCTTATAATAATAAATTATTCTTTTCTTTTCTACCAAAGGACAGATCTTACATATATTCTTTTACTTTATCTCTACTTGAATCATCTAGTCTCTGCCAGACCCTGGGCTCATTCTCTCCTACCCAGCCCCAGCCCTGTGACATAGATAAATTGGCATTACCTGAGTGGAGTCCAAAACCACACTTCCAAATTCACAGGAGGACGCAGTATTCCTTCCCATCTTACATTAGTGCTACTTACCGGCTGTATGATCTTGGAAAATTTATTTAACTGATCTATGCCTCTGTTACCTGAAGTGGGAATAATAAACCCACACGTCGGATTCTTGAAAGGATTATATGAGGTAATCCTGTCTCCTCACTTTGATTCAGCATATGTTAACAATTTTTACTTGGTCATGAAACAGAATGGTAGGAGATGATGCTCACACTTTCCATGGTTAGGCGAGACCCTTCTCAATAATGGCTGCGCAAAAGAACTCCTGGGAGAAAGGACTCTAGCAGAGGGGACTGTGAGAAGGGAGGAGATGGGGAAGGCAAGGAGAAGGTTTTCCAAAGCCCCACAGCCAGTAAGTGGCAGTACCATGAGGTGGTAAGGAGGGAGAGGGTGATGGAGTCCCACTCATACTGGCTCTTGGGGAACTTCCAGGATTAAGTGGAAGGTAGAGATAATCTGCCTTAAAAATTTGCTCACAGAGGGAGCAAAACACTGGCTGTAGCCACGTGAGTCATGGGTTCTGGAGAAAAAGCAACACTGACTCAATGGATTGAAGAGAAAGGGAGTTTCCTTAAGGACTAGTTCCCGAATCAGCCACTGTTTGCCTAAGATAAAATAAACTGCACTTGTAAGTTGTGGTAGGCAAAAACAAAACATATAAAACCCTCAAACACAAACTAGATGAAGAAAGGAATTCACTGGCGCACATAACTGAAAAATCCAGGAGTAAGAAATTCTTTTGTTGTTGTTGTTGTTGTGTTGTTGTTAAGGTTTTATTTATTTATTTGAGAGAAAGAGAGGGAGAGAGCACAAGCTGGGGGAAGCAGCAGATGGCAAGGGAGAAGCAGACTCCCTACTGAGCAGGGAGCCCCACATGGGGCTCCACCCACGGACCCCGAGATCATAGCCTGAACCGAAGGCAGACACTTAACCCACTAAGCCACCCAGGTGCCCCAGAAGCTCTTGACTTCTCTCTTTCTCTAATATGCATATGAAGAGCCACACGTGTTATACTCATGCTTCGTTCTAAGACTCCCAGTGGTGACAAGAGAGTTGCGGTAGCCCCAGCCTCACAATATTTCTGTTTGGAGTCCAGCATGAAAGAAGACTGCCAACCTGACAGCTCCAACAAATCTGGGAGTCTACGCATGACTGACATGCTTGTGAATTACTAATAGACACATATAAAATAATGCTCTGGCCAAGCCTGGGTCACGTGATACACTCCAGCGCTGAAAGTGGAATTAACTGCATGGTAACCACATGGATTGAGAGTGGGGAGGGGGTCAATCCCTAAACATAATACGTAGGCGGTCATGTTTGCTGGGCAGCCAGAAAAAATGTTTCCCACACTACCCATTGCCATGTGTCATAGGCACTGCTAAAATGCTACTATATTCTATACAGTGGAAATCCTGAGAAAACATACCCTTGCTTTGGCATTAGGTATGAAATCCCCTTAAGAGTTAAAGGGTACCAGTAATTGTTTCACTCCAGCTTAGAGATGCTTAGCAGGGCTGTCCTACTCACTGGCATGTAATTCAGGCTGTTTTTTCGTGGTGATGCCATTGTTCTCACCAACTGCTTTGTCTCTTACACTGCAAGCCGCTGGGGTCTACCCAGTGCCCTACGTAATGTCAGTATCAATACATGATTTTGTTCATGATTCATTGACTTAAGGGTTCTGTTTTCAGTCAGATCTGACACAGTCAGAAGCATCTGAGCTTCTGTTGGCTTCAAAATAGGAATTATAATTATTTTTGGCAAGTGTGAAATCATCATAACTCATGTTCTTTGGAACATCCTGCTGACTGGAAAGATGTATACAATCCCTCCACAGAGCAATTGCTCATTCAACAGTTACATTTTAAATGGAAACAAAATTTTAAGTAATTAATTTGGATCATTTACCAAGCAATTTTTAGCAATTAGGTCCATGCTACCTTTCTTTTGAATATGGACAATTTTTCTAGAACAGGAAAAGGAAAAATTTCCCCCTTTCAATTGTAACTAAGGTGTCAGTTAGTCAATTTAAAGGTTGAGAAGCATCTGTTTAGATTTGAGGCATTTGAACCTGAGCTGTGATCCTGGGTATCGGGAACCGGGTGTGTGTTTGAGAGATAGAAAGAGACAGAGAGACAGGGACAGAGAATTATCAAAATTGATCAGTTCTCTGAGGAACATGGAATTCAGGGTGTTATAAGAAAATGCTAAGAGACAAAATCAAGGGGTGCCTGGGTGGCTCAGTGGGTTAAAGCCTCTGCCTTCGGCTCGGGTCATGATCCCAGGGCCTCTCTGCCTCCTTGTGATCTCTGTCTGTCAAATAAATAAATAAAATCTTAAAAAAAAAAAAAAGAAACAAAATCAAAGTCTGACCAAAATATGAATCTCAGAGAAATAAGCAGAGAGGCTGAAACCAAGCAGGAGGCAATAGGAAGTAAGATTAGTACTGATACTACTACTACTAATATCATAATAATATATTAATAATAATAACTGTATGATTCTATGTAATTATGAGGTAAGAACTATCTAAGTGTTTCACACAGGAATACATATTCTCTATTCTAGGCTACAGCTTTAATGAGGGTAGAGAATGCTTTTTTTTTTTTTTTTTTTTGTAGGGCTCCTTGCTCAATAAATATTGTTGAATAAAATGAGGCTGGATTTGCCAAAACAAAACAGGGACAGTCACTGGGCAGCTAACTGAAATTGCTGACCCTTCCTACAGGGTATCCCAGGCTTGGTTGTGGGTAAGGAGGGACTGTTCAAGTGTGTTAGAGCATATCAGACTGTACCCAGATTTTGTCCATGTTCCAAAGATAATTTATTTTTTTTCCTGTTTTTTTTTTTTAAAGATTTATTTATTTATTTGACAGAGAGAGATCTCAAGTAGGCAGAGAGGCAGGCAGAGGGAGAGAGGAGGAAGCAGGCTCCCTGCTGAGCAGAGAGCCCGATGTGGGGCTCGATCCCAGGACCCTGGGATCATGACCTGAGCCGAAGGCAGAGGCTTTAACCCACTGACCCACCCAGGCGCTCCCCAAAGATAATTTAAACCTTGATTTTCATTAAATCGGCCATCATAAGGCAATTAACTGATGTCTGCAACATTATCGAATCAGTCCGTGTGGGTTGCTTTCTTTACCTTATCTTGCTCCCCCTCTCTAACCTCCCCTAACCGAATCACGCATTCCAGGGTATTCTGGGAATTCTAAAGTGGGCGCACTACATCGCTGCTTGCAGTAACGCTGGGCGGAGTTTGTTACCTCCTATTAGGCTTGTGTGGAGGTGTTTTTCTGGAGCTTCGTACTGGTAGCCGCAATGGAGGCAACTGTCTTCAATATCTGAGTTGTTGTATATACCTACTTTTCTTCAGAATGCGTGGCTCCTGATTTGTGCCAACTCAGCATGTCCCAAGAAACAGCCCGTTTAGTCGCCAGGCCTGCGTTTAATCGGCAAGGAATTTTTCACTCCCTACGAATGCCTTCATGTTACACAGCCTCTATCTTGTTTTATTCGCTAAGCAAAGTGTCTTAGTAGTAAACTGAACTTTTTAAAGAAAATACAACACATTCCTGGCTTGGGGGAATAGGAGTGAGGGGAAAGAGGCACCTCCAGATAAGAGACTATCACTTAAATACATATTTTACAATGGAAATCAAGTTAATGAGAAATAAAACATCTGAAGCATGCTTTTCGCTACTTCTGGAAGGCCATGTAGATTCTGGAAAGTAATCTGGGATTTCATCATTGATGCATCATATAATGGTTTGATCACACCGTAACAGATAGTTTTCATTTGCAGGCTACCAAATCAATAATAACCTATTTGTGACAAAGAGAAACCTTCAGTTGCTGAAATTGCTAGGGATGGGGAAGTGGAGTATGAGTTGGGAAGGTTTCAATAGCAAAGCAGTATGAAAAAGGCCATTAATATTTTTCAGCTTATGAATAGTTGGGTTCTAGAGGGAGGCTGTGTGTGAATTCTAGTTCTACTACATACTGGCTGTGTGAGTCTGGATGAATTTTTAAAATTCTCTGTATCCCAGTTTCTTTATAAAGTGGAGATAATATTAGTTCATGTTTCATAGAGTTATTGGGATGATAACTGAATTAATCCAATGAAAAATCTTGGAACAATGCTCTAACTCATTGTAAATTTCAGTGCATATTGCTACAGTACTAACATTATTATTACATTCATGTACATCTCTAAACTCCCCTATGTAAATCGTTTTTCTTCTATTCCTTGTTTCATGGATCTGATTGGGTGTTAGTTGAAGATAGACTATCCTTTTAGATTTCATCATCTTCATCAAGGCCAATCCTCATGTTACCAAGCAGAGGGAATTCAACTGCTCTCAAATATCTCAGGTCCCTGCTTTGTCATTCATTTCTCTTCTGGGAGGGTTTGGGAGAAGAATGTAGGCTTTGTGGTCCATGCATCCATCATATGCTGAACCGGTATATTCTGGTCTGGTTCTACACCAGTCAGTCTTGGTCCTGGGGAAGATTTGAACTTACCTAGCTCTTCATGAGAGGGTAGATAAGCCTACTATTTTAGAAGTATTATATCAAGGGGTGCCTGGGTGGCTCAGTGGGTTAAAGCCTCCGCCTTCGGCTCAGGTCATAATCCCAGGGTCTTGAGATCGAGCCCCACATTGGGCTCTCTGCTCAGCAGGGAGCCTGCTTCCTCCTCTCTCTCTCTGACTGCCTCTCTGCCTACTCATGATCTCTGTCTGTCAAATAAATAAATAAAATCTTTAAAAAAATACTATTAGAAGTATTATATCAAGTCATTTGCTCATATTTTCTAATCTAGTTTTTATTAATAATGAAGCTGATATTTCTCCACCAATATGACTTCAATGTCTTCCTCAGTTGGTTTTGACTCAGGGAGAGAATAAAACATTTATTGGATCCCCAGATTCTCAAAACCTATTATGTGTAAGGTTAAAGGAGGTTACTGTAGGTGATAAATTGATGATTAAGATACCTTCTCTTCCTTACGGAGCTTGAAATTTAGAAAAGAAATGACAACTTTTTGTTAATAACTGTAACACAAGATTAATACTTAAAATAATAAAAGAAAATTTTATGGGCAATTCAAAGGAGAGAAAAATCACTTCCAGACATTAAAAAAAAAAAAAACCCAAGGAAGAGATAGTATTTAATGTGATTATTAGTTTGGCAGATTGCACTGGGGAAGAGGAGAGAATTTTAAGCGAAGAGCAATGACATAAAGGCAGAAAATCGTGAATGTGTTTGTCGGGGGGGGAGGTGAGGAGATATCTATGGAGAAACAATAAATAGTTCATTCTGGCTGAAATTTAGAGTATAAATAAGGAAGTAGGGGAAGAGGCTGGGCATGCATGGGCTATATAGCGGAAACGCATGCAAAGTTTTTCAATGGGACACTAACTTTAGAGGTGCATTTAATGAAGATTAATTAGGCAATGATACATAAGGTAGATTCAATTCAGAGATTGAAGAATGGGAGTAATTGGGGTGGAGTTTATTTCCTTTCTGTTTGACTCCAAGTCTTGGTTTATCAAAATCAAGCATATAACAAAGATTTATGTTGGAGGGATAAGACAATTAGCTCAGACTTATATATTGAGTTTGGGATGCCACAGGAACATTCAAGTGAATTACTCTAGTCACTTCTGGCTCCATTCTATCCTCCAAGTGGTAAGAAAATAGACTTCACCTCTTTATGGCAGAAAATACCAAAGATTTGTTGCTACTTTTAATCCATTATACCAGTTCTTCAATTTATTAACTCTGTAATCTATGGCTTTTAAAACTTTCTCAGCCTTAGTTTCTTAATATGTCAAAAGGAAAATCTCAAAGACTTCTGAAAGTAAGAGAAGATAACACATGGACCTAACTTGCACAGGTCCTGGAATGGGTAGGTTGCTAAGAAGTGATAGCTATCACTATTGTCATCATCCTTACAGACAGGTTCAAATACTGACTCTGTCATTTATTTGCTGTGTGATTGTTTAGCCTCTTTAAACCTTGGTTGGCTCATCTCTATGGTTGTAAAAATTTAATGGTCTATACCTAGAACTTCTCAAGATGGTAGTGCTAGTAGCTCCTAAAATTGTTGTGAAGATTAATAAGTTCTTGAATATAAAGAAAGGCAGTGTGAGAATATGATCTGGTGGGTCAGTAAGAGTGGTCTGGCCTCAGGGACCAGCCCAACTTACTCTCTAGTTAGGTGACTCCATGGAAGCTATAAGCCTTTCCACATCTCTTTTCTCATTGGAAAATGGGGGTCATATTAGTGCCCAACTTCTAGAATTGTTGTGAGCACTAAATAGGATAATACAAATAAAGTGTCTCACATCTGACACCTAATAAGGGTTCAAAGTATAGTTTTTATTAATATTTAGTGTTACCTTCCTATATGGTCATGAATCATACATCAGTGTCTATCCTTGGGAGGATGACATGGCTTAAGATGAAGAGGAAGGCTATAAATTGAGCACTAATTTTAGAGATAAGTGGATGATTGGGTAAGGAAGGTTAGAAAGCCCAGCTAAAAATGCCTTCGACAATAGAGACTGACTACCTCAAAACAAGAAATTCCCAAGTGGAACTGCTCCGAAGTTTAGTGCCACTGGCTTAATGATATCCCGAAAAGCCTAGATTCTGTCTCTCCTTGTTAGCTTGTCTTCTTAGGCTATTTTCCCATCATGTCCCCAGTATTGGCAGCTTTAGTTTCAGGTATCTTTAGGAAATGAATCTGAGGGATCATTAGTGGGTCTCTTTAGGATGTGAGGGGGTTAGTACCTATTGATTTCAGGTTGGGGGAGAAGACAACAGAGAAGCACCATTTCATACTTTGTTAAATAAGTGATACTCTAATGAGCACCCCTGTAGAGGCCTCATTCCACATGGGTGAAGTATTTCTAGGATGATCAAGGAGATACAGTGTTCCAAAGAGGGCACATTTTACAGTTGTCGAATCTTACAGATGGCATTACTGCTTTACTCTTCACTTTCACTAGTGGTATATATAAAAGTAAAAATTTCCATACTTCTCATTCAAATTTTGGTAACGTCAAACTTCTAGATATTTGCTAATCTGGAAGATGAAAAATATATTTCATTGCTCTCTCAGTGTCATTTTCCTGGTTACAAATGAAGGTGATCATCCTTTCAAATGTTTCTGGGTCATTTGCACTTAATTTTCTATGAGTTTCCTGCTCATAACTTTTGATTGCTTTTCTGTTGGGCTGTTGATGTTTTCTCAATTTACAGAAATTCTTTATATAGTCTGGATACTACATAGCAATCCTTTGATGGCTATTTCTTTTTCTCTAAGTAGGTTCCATGCCTAGCATGGAGCCAGTGTGGACCCCAGCGTGGAACCCAATGTGGGGCTTGAACCCATATACCAAGGTCAAGACCTGAACTGAGATCAAGAGTCGGATGCTTAACCAGCTGAGCCACCCAGATATCAGTGATTGCTATTTCTATCTTTTGTCTTTTTGTTTTGTTGAAGCTGTCTATGGTAGGAAACAACTTTTCATTTGCACAGAACTTTTTGCACTCTAAGGTTCTTGGGCTGTTTTGCTGGCAGTAACTAGTTATTTCACCTTTAGGATCAACCCTGCCCAAAGTTAATCCAGGAAGCTCCCTATACACTGTTACTTGTAGGGTAAGGAAAGAAAGACTCAACTCCTTAAACATAATTTAACCCCTGAGTCTGATGCCATCAAAACTCCACCCCCCGCATGAGTCACTCCCAAGGGACTTTCTGGGAACTTGGATTTTAATCGAGCAAAGGGTGTTATTATCCTCCTCAGACATATTAACCCATTAACATATTTACACTGATTGTATCTTCTGGTTACATGTTTCTGCCATTCATTTTTATTGGAGGGAGCAAGGTGTTCAGGGAAAGTAAAGAACATCTGAAACACTGTGCCTGGCCCATGTTATTGAAGCACTTTTATGGAGGGCTTGAATAGCAAGAGGCAGCTTCAAGGCACATTTTCTCTTTGTCAGGTAGGGAGAAAGGAGAAATACAAAAAGGAATACTCTCAAAACAAACTATGATTTTTTTCCCCCTCCCTTTGGCCAAAGTTATTTTTGTCTTCTAATACGACTGGGCTACTTGCTAGGTCAGTATGAAAATGTGATAGTTTTCCACTGAAATTAGATGGTATTTTGATTATTCCCTTATTAAAGCCACCTTAAATAAGCAGTTCTACAGTTAGGACTTAATAGATCCTTTTGAATATTCCTCACAAAAGAGTTATATGATAGAGAAAATCATTTGAGATTGAAAATGAGGGGACTACAAAAAAGTGGGCTAAAAGGTTTGTCTTTTGCCATGTGTTAAGCTGCAAGAATTTATCCCATCCTTGTAAGTGGTTTTAGTCTCCGAGAGAAAAAAAATATTTAAAGAAAGCAGATGTTGATGAGTCACATTTAAGCTCTCATAGTTTGAAACACATGTTTTATTCGTGTATAGGGCTGTTGTTTGGAAGGTGGTTGGCTGAAATCCTCAACTAAAACCCTAAATGGTGGATTTTCCTGTGCTGTCAATACCGAAGAAGTTGGGACTAGATGATCTCTAAGAACACTCCCAACTCTTATGTCCTACACTTTTTTATGAGCTTTATGCCTTTTTTTGCTTTTGCCCCTGTTATGTAGCTACCAGATGATATCATCCCCCAGACCCTTTTCTCCTCTGGTTACTTCTTGAAGTCACTGTTCAGCCTTTAACAGTGAGGGACTTAGGAA
Source organism: Martes martes (assembly GCF_963455335.1). Classification (NCBI taxonomy): domain Eukaryota; kingdom Metazoa; phylum Chordata; class Mammalia; order Carnivora; family Mustelidae; genus Martes; species Martes martes. The sequence continues at coordinate 115,889,529 of NC_137890.1, forward strand.
GAAAGAGAAACTTTCAAAGTGGGAGAATGGGAGCAATTCATTCACTGTTCAATAAATACTTGTAGATTTCTTACCATGTGTTGGACTAACCACAAATAGACAGACTAACCAAATCTATAAGCATGACTATAAAGACCAGTGCTAGGAAGTTTCCCTATAACAATGGACTGAAAACTTGACCGAGGAGTCCCAACAAGCTTCTCTTGGGAAGAACCAATACCTGAGCTGAGATCTGAGGAGGAACAGGGGTTACAAAGTGAAAGAAGGTGGCGGGGGGGGGGGGGCAAAATCAGTCCAGGAAGAACAACAAACATTCCCAGGGGTCCTGTAGCAGAAGGAAGCCCAGTGTGTTCAGGAGCTTGGTGGCAACGGGATACATCCCCCAAGGTAGTTAGGAGAAAACAGACAGAAAACATTACAGAACCGGGTAATGATTTGGATAACTGGAGATAGTTCTCTCTCTTGCTACTCTCTTCCTCCCTCTTTCATTCCTAGCAGAGAATACTTTAGCCAGGCATTTTTTTTTTAGCACTATATATGTATTAACTCAACAATAGCCAAGTGAGTATGTGGTAGAATACATGAATTCATGACCCTACTGGAAAACCTCCTCTTAGACCTTTTCTGCCCCCCCATATACTAAGGTATCCTTAAGATAGCAGACAGTTTTTGTAGGGACAAGCCCAGGATTATTTGAGAAAAGAAACAAACAAGCAAAAAAGATAAGGGTATGTAAATATGTTTTGCTCATGCTGAGTCCCAAGGCATGGGACTTGAGGAGAAAACTACTGAAAACCACGACCCATTCATGTGTTATTTATTTAATGGTGATGTATAATATTTATCGAGTGCATATTGTGCCAGGTACTGTTCTGAATACTTCCAAATATTAGTTTATTTAATCTTCACACCTACGTCATTATTATGGCCATTTTACAAATTAGAAAACCAAGAGAAATCTCCAAAGATGTACAGTTATCAGCATTGATGGGAAGTGGGCACGGATCTCACCACTGGGTAGTCTGTCTTCCAAGCACTAGGCATCACTTGCTCATTTGCATGACTGTCAAAGCCTTGCTACCTCCTAAAATCATTCTCTTCTTCCTTCTCTAAAAGACTCCCTTATTTGCATTAGGGAAGAAAGATCCTCATGACAAACATAATACAGTCAAGGGACAGGGAAAATCTGGTGCACCTCTCTGTAAGAACGACCACTGAGATTGCCTTCAACAAGTAAGAATATGGAAGTCATTGTGTGGCCAATGAACATAAAGTACTTAAGATACGCACCAAACTACTATGTAACTCTAGATTCCGGAAATTGGTAATATGGAAACAGCTCTACGGCTGCTTCTGAGCAGGGATTATAGTCAATCCTATACCACTAAAGTAATTACACTAGAAAAAAGAAGGACTATTTTCAATAAAGTTGTAGAATTTCTCTAATTTGGATTAAGCATTTGTCATTTTCTTGGCATATGTTTTTCCTTTCATCACCGAACTGTATGAGAAATCACGTGTTTCAAGTCTGCCTCACTTTCATTTGGGTTCAAATCAAATTCCACGGTATTCTTTTGGAAGAAGGGGTTTCCCTGAAGTTGAAGAATTTCCTTCATTTTTGTTGAGATCTAAAGAAGCAGGATTTCAGTTCCTCTCATCACTTTAATCACTTTCTTGCTACTTTCTTCCTCTATCTTACTCCCCTCTAGCAGATAATAAAGCATTTCTGTTGTATTTTTTATGTGCCAAACGCTGTTCTAAGCACTGCACACCTACTAACTCGACAACACCCTATGCGTATATGGCAGAGTATATGGGTCTAAATGCAGAGAGGTTGGAAGACAGTGTGGTGGAAGCATACAAAAGATCTCTTCTAAATGCTTCTAGTCTCTCCAAATGAGAAACAGGCTATACTCATTTTACAGATGCAGGACCTAAAGCACAGAGAGAGTAAGCAGTTTGTTCAAGACCACATAGCTGCAAAGTGGCAGAACCATGATTCAAATCCAAACAGTCTGACTGCAGAGTCCATACTCTTAGACTTCACGCTCCTGTAAAACTTCTCCTTGGTTAAATTCAACTATATACTTCCCCTTGCCTGTCCTTGGGAAGTTGAACATAATTGAACAAAAATGATCATGCTGAGTGTTCTCCCTTCACATTCAGGCCTTGACATAGTCCTGAAAGCCTTCTTTACTTTCTAAGTCAGTTCATTTGTGGATTATTTCACACCTTCTCTCTCTTCAAACCTTTGCTGCCACTTCTCCAATCTTCACTCTGCTGAAGTGTTATTTTCCATTTCATTGCGAAGAAACAAAGAATCAGAAGAGAACTTCCACATGCTCCCACCAACACATCTTCTGATCTACTAGCTTTGGGTCCTATCAACACTGCCTGACTTTTTACCATGGGTGAATGTCTACACTCCTGTTTAAATCCAGTATCTTCTTATTGTGCACTGCATCCCATTTCCTTACCTTTTCTAGGATTGGTTTCTTTCAAATTTATCCTCCTCACTGTATCAATTTTCCCACCTACTAAGTTATTCCCATCAGTATAGATATTCTATAATATCTCCTATATTAAAAACAAAAACAGACTTTCTGGGTTTCTGGACTGGCATGTAAAGAGGTAGGTAACCGGGGCATCCGGTGGCTCAGTCAGTTAAGCAACTTCTTTCAGCTTGGGTCGTGATCTTGAGGTCCTGGGATCCAACTCCACTTTGTCAGGCTCCCTGCCCAATGGGGAGTCTGCTTATTCCTCTCCTTCTGGCCCCTCCTCCGACCCCTCCCCCCCCATAGTATGCCTGCATGGCTCCCAAGCACTCTCTCACCCTCTCTCAAATAAATAGATAAAATCTTCTTTTTAAAAAAGAGGTAGGTAATTATCAGTCTGTCCTAACAATAAGTAAAAAGCTGAATAAATTGAAAACTCAAAAACTTTTCTTAGATTCATCAGAGAAGTGAGGTTATACGCAAACCACTATCTCCGAATACGAGAGGCAGACAGGCAAATACAGAGAGTAACAACTTACTGTAGCAGAAAACTGCGTAAGAACCACTGTTGTGACAGGAAAACCTGAATTGTAATTGGTGAGTTACTGGAGGCTCAGTGTGGACAAGTCTGGGAGTTAAAAACTCCAGAGAGACTCAGTCCTCAGAGACCCCCAACAATTTTGTGAGTTTTATCTCTAGAAACTTGACTTGGTTCTCACAGTGAGTATCAGAGAAAAATCAGTTTGTGTTTCTGGCAGGGAGAAGAGAAAAGAAACCATTTTGCAAGAGCATTCTCTTCTTAACAAGGCCTGCCCACAAGAGAAACTATTTTATAGATCCTAAACTACTGAGATTTTATCAGAAGGGAAATGCCCAATTCTAGCCAGCTCTAGCCTTCTACATGGGGGAAGGGAAGTAGCCTACTCCAGCCCCCATTAGCCATCTTGTCCCACCTGGGGGGCAAACACTGAGATGCACTTGTGGAGTTCACAACTTAGAGGGACTTACAAAAGACTGAGGCCTAGTAGGACTATAGAACACTTTCCCTTACTACCTTACACCTTACTACCACATTACTAAAGTCCTATTTACTATAGTTAATTTTACCTAGTATATCATGTATGACTATCAAGAAAAAATTTAAAAGCATGCTAAAAGGCAAAAATACAGTTTGAAGAGACAGCATGCATTAGAACCAGACTCAGATATCTTAGGGATGTTGGAATTATCAGACCAGGAACTTTAAACAATTATGTTTAATATGCTAAGGGCTCTAATGGATAAAGCGGATAGCTGGCAAGAAGAAATGGGCAATGTAAACAGAGAGGTGGAAATTCTAAGAAAGAATAAAAAAAAATACTAGAGATAAAAAAAGCTATAACAGAAATGAGGAATACCTTCAATGTACTTATTAGTAGATTGGACACAGATGAGAAAAGAATGTCTGAGCTTGAGGAGATCTTAATGGAAACCTCCAAAACTGAAAAACAAAGAGGAAAAAAATGTGGGGAAGAAGACAAAAAAAAATGTCCAGGAACTGTGGGACAATTATAAAAGGTAGAATATATACATAATGGGAACACTAGAAGGAGAAGAAAAAGAAAAATGAGAGAGGGAATATCACTACAGATTCCACAAACATTTAAACGATAATTAAACACTTCACAAAAACTAACTCAAAGTGGATTATAAACCAAAATGTAAGACACAAATTTAAAACTCCTAGAAGAGAACACAGGAGAAAACCTGAGTAACCTTAGGTATGGTGGTAGTTTTTCAGATGATAGAAAAAATTGGTAAGGTGGACTTCATTAAAATCAAACACTTCTACTTTGCAAAAGACAATATCAAGAGAATGAGAAAACAAGCCTCAAGGTAGGAGAAAATATTTCCGAAACATATCTGATAAAGGACTGGTTTTCTAAAATACACAAAAACACTTAAAACTCAACTGTAAGAAAATGAAGAACTGCATTAAAAAGTGAGTCAAAGACCTGAATACTCAATCAAAGAAAATATATGTGTCAAATAAACACATAAAAAGATGCTCAGCATCATATGCCATTAGGGAACTGTGAATTGAAATAAAGAAAAGCCACTATACACCTTGTAAAATGGTAAAAATCCAGAACAAACACCAAAAGCTGGTGAGGATATGGAGGAATAGGAAGTGTCATTGATGGTGGGAATGTGAAAGGCTTTGGAAGACAGTGTGACAATTTCTTAGTACACTAAACATATCTTGTCACAAGATCCTTAGTAGTTACTCAAATCAGTTGAAAAGTTATATCCACACAAAAACTTGCACATAAATATATTTATAGCAGCTTTATTCATAAGGGCCAAATGGGGAAGCAATCAAGATGCCCTTCAGTAGGTGAATGGATAAACTGTTGTACATCCAGACAATGGAATATTTCTCAGCGCTACAAAGAAATGAGTTATTGAGCCATGAAAAGACAGAGGAAATTTAAGTACATATTATTAAGTGAAAGAAGCCAGTTGGGAGAGGCTACATCCTGTATGATTCTAACTATGTGACCTTCTAAGAAAAGACAAAACTATGGAGACAATAAAAGGATCAGTTGTTTTGGGGGTGAGGGTTGGGGATATGAATAGGTTACAAAGGATTTTTAGAGACTTTGGTTCTGGAAAAGCCAAACTATGGAGGAAGTAGAAGGATCAATGGTTGCTAGGGTTTGGGGGAGACGAAGATGAACGAGTGGAGCGTAGGATGTTTATGTCAGTGGATCTATTAGATAGGGCACTGTAATGGTGGGTATGCGCAATTACACATTTGTCTAAGTCCATACAATGTGCAACACCAAGAGCAACCCCAATGTAAACTATGAACCTAGAGTGACAATGAAATGTCAATATAGGTTCATCAGTTGTAATAAATGTACCAATCTGATGTGGGGTTTCGATAGCTGGGAGGCCTCTATTTATGTGTGCTCAACGGTATGTGGAAAACCTCTGACCTTTCCGTGCTCTATTTTGCTATGAACTGAAACTCATCTTAAAAATAAAGTTAATTTAAAAACAAAACAAAACAAAAACAAAACTGAAACAAAACAAAGAACCTCCCTGGACCTCACATTCCCTTCCAGCTGCCACCTCACTTATCGCCTTGCTTTGAGAGGAAAATGCCTTAAAAGAGCTGCCTGTGCTCACTCCTTATTTCCCCTCTTCCCTTCTCTTGAATGTATTCACACCAAGCTTTTGCCCTCATTTCTTCACCAAAATGTGGTCCTCACCTTCCTTGAAATACAAGTAGCTTTGGACACCGTGGTCATTTCAGTTTGTTTGGTAGACTTACTTCACTAGGTTCCTAGGTTAAATATTCTCCTCCTTCCTTATGCATCACTCGGTCTTAATCTCCTTTGCTAGTTTTCCCTCCTGTTCCTAAATGCTAATCACTGGAGTGGACTGAGCTCAGTCTTTGGTCTTCTTTTTTGTATTTATCCTTACTTTCTTGGTGATTTCATCAAGACTCATAGTTTTAATTACTATGGATAACTGAGGATGCCTCATTCAAAACACCCAATTTATGGGCTGTGGGGAGGATTAAGTAAGTTAATATATATAAATTTGTGTCTGGAACAGAGTAAGTACTTTACATAATCAGCTAGAAACTTGTTAGCTGTGTAATAGACATCACAAATGGTATGTCTTCAAAACTAAATTTCCAATTTTTCTTTCTTGGGTTCCCCCTCCTGTAGATTTTTCCAAATTATCACTTACTTCCTAACATATTCACCATCTGGTCTACGAGAAAATTTTGGTGGTTCTACCTTCAAAATATATTCAGGACCTAATTCTTCCCATTCTCATCACTGGAACAGAAAACTGAATCGTATCTACTTTTCCTGTTAGATCCTTGTCCAAGGTACAAGCATCACCTTCCACCTACTCTACTGTAAATTTACGGACAAGTCTCCCTGCTTTCCTTATCACCCTTTGGTCTAGTTCAAAACAGCAACCAAAGTGCTCCTCTTAAAATGTAAGTCAGATCCTGACATTATTTAGTTCTAACTCCTCCAATGGCTGTGCATCTTAGACAGGCTAAAAGCCAGTATCTGTGCAAAAGCCTACAAGACCTTAGATTAATTGGCTTGGTGCTCCTGATTTCATCTCTTATCACTCTCTGTGTAGTTCACTCCACTTCAGCATATCAGCCTCCTTGCTGTTTCCCAACTATACCAAATATATTCCTTCCTCCATTACTTTTGCATTTGATTTCCCTCTGCCTGGAATGTCCTTCCTCCAGATAATCTGCTCAAATATCTCTGCCCATCGCTTCTCGCCTTCTTCCGTATCACCCTCAAAAAATTTTCCTCTCTCTTGCAGTATCATGGCCACCAGGAGAGGACCTAGCCTGTAGATAATGCTAAAACTTCAAAACCAGGTTTTTTTTTTTTTTAAAGATTTTATTTATTATTTTGACAGAGATCAGAAGCAGGCAGACAGGCAGGCAGAGAGAGGGGGGGAAGCAGGCTCCCTGCTGAGCAGAGAACCTGATGCGGGGCTCAATCCCAGGACCCGGAGATCATGACCTGAGCCGAAGGCAGAGGCTTAACCCACTGAGCCACCCAGGCACCCCCAAAACCAGGTTCTTGATGATATTCTTTGAGCATCTAGATCAAGTCTTGCCTAATGACAGCCGTACCCTTGGACTGTTACATGAGGCAACCACGCCCTGTAGAGCTGATTAACATTTCTGGCAAACAACCTGGAAGGCACTGTATGTGAAAAATATCGCTATCATTAGCATATTTTAATCATAACTTATTATTCATATTTTAATGTTGTAGAATTGCATAATGAGTATTAGTAAAAAGAAAATTGTAATTTGTGTAAATAAAGGATGTGTAAATAAAAATGTATTGCTTAATCTTTTCTTCTAAAGACATTATTATGTTGTACAACATGAAGAGAAAAGAGTAAAGACAGGGTAAGGAGACAAAGGGAAGAGAGCAGACAGTTATAAATTGTTAGGCTTTGTGCTAAGTGCTTCACATATATTTTCTTCTCTGAAACTCAGCACCCCCAGGGCAGACGTTTTCCACTGCATTTTACAGATGAGGAAGGGCAGAAAGTTAAGGTCATCTAGCTGTTAAGGGGAATAGTTAGCACTTGTGACTAGGGCTGTGTTACTCCAAAATCTATCCTTTTGCCATTTTCACCATGCTGGGTTTGGTCTTTAAATCTTTCTACAATAAATAAGTACTATTTATTGAGTCAGTGAGTGAAGTCAGAAACCAAATGGAAAAAAAAAAAATTCTTTTCAGTCTGCAAATGTCAAGGATGATAATATGTGGCTGTGTTCTTACCATTGAGCTTAAAATCTTGTAACTCAGGCTTTTGTAAAAATATGAGGAACAGAATAAATTTCCTATCAGCACTTTTAAAGATTAAAGATTGGTAAAATGTTACTGCATATAGGGACAATAACCCATTTATTTCTTGGAACCAAGTCTATGAGGGAGAAGGCTATGAATTAACTACAAATAGAAAAATCAGCTCATCTGTTTTTTTTTTCTTTTCTTTCTTTCTTTTTTTAAAAAAGATTTTATTTATTTATTTGACAGAGAGAGCGTGAGAGAGTACAAGCAGAGCAGCGGAGGGTGAGGGAGAAGCAGTCTCCATACTGAGCAGGGAGCCGGATGTGGGGCTTGATCCCAGGACCCTGGGATCATGACCTGAGCCACCCAGGCGCCCAGCTCATCTGTTTTTATCAGATGCAGTCAAGTTTATTATCTAGGGTAAGAATTAAAGAGTCCTCCTGAACTTGCTTTTTAGTGAGCAAAAATTTTTGAAGAGTATATGTTTAAGAAATTATGATTATTTACTGTTATATTGTGGTTTAAAGTATATCACATGAGAAACATTTAAAGGAGGATAATTTGATATCTTTCCCAAGAGAAATTAACTTTAAACTACTGTAAGATATCAGGTTAATTCACTCAAGTAACATTATTTATTAAGTGTCTATTTGTGCTTTGAACTCTGTTGGATACTATGTACAAAGAGAGCATGGTGTACTCAAACTAGCCCATAGTGTCTAGAAATCCTCCAGGGGCCCCTTCTTTTGTGAGTTCCCAGGCAAAGCAAAAGCTATTTGGGATGAGCTATTTCCTGGGCACAAAGCAGGCATTTAAATTGGCCACCTCACCTCCTTCATGAAGTTGGAGAACGGAAATAAAGGCAGGGTATTCTTTTAAAATCCTTTGCATAACCAACCTACAATTAATCCTTGAAGTGTCTTTTCAATTAATCTATCTTGCACATAAATTACTTTCATTGTTATTTTTTGAATCTATGCCAAAATATGTTATATATTCCCAGTGCTGAGATATGGACAAATGGACACAAAAATTGTCCAGTAATTCTTATGAAAACATGTATTTAAAAAAAAATCATCACTTGGGGTTTTCATTGGGAGAGCTTCCCTACAAGGTTTATTGTTGATACTCCAGCCATGTTAGTTTGGTATCTACTTTTCCTGTTAGAACCAATGTTTAGTTCATTTGTCGCTGAAAATGTTCTCACTCCCATTAACATTTTGTGCTGTGCCAATTAAAACAAGTTTTTAATCTATATAACATTTTTTGTTTGTTTGTTTCTTCTCTCTCAAGAATTTGCAATAGTAGCCAATCTCCATTTAGGGCCAACAGTGTGTTACCATGCTTTAATAAGGAAGTTGTTCATGGCGTTATCTCATACATTTAAAAGATTCCAGGAAAAAGTCCAATTTAGCCACACCTTTTAATACACATATACAGCAGTATTTCTGTACATGGATGGGAAAACCACTTGGCAAATAAAACCACAACACAGCTGGGGGAGGAGAGGGATGACACATTGGCTATGAATTTTCACTTCTTAAGCCAAGAGGGCCCTTAAGCCTGCACTTTTGTATTCTTCAATCCACTCTAGACTTCTGCGGGTCCAGATTCAAGAAACCCTTATTAGTGGTGGTTACCGTACCTTGCTTATGTGCTTTCTGGAGATTGAGTGAGGCGCTTATGATTGTTGTGAATGTGTTCAGGCATGAGGCAGTTTTCAGGGACCATAAGAAGTGAGAAATCATGACTACCAGGTAACTTTATTCTTTCCTCTTTATCCAGTTATGGAATATACAACTTTGTCAGTTTGTGGTCTGTGCAAAAGCATGGTGGGCAAGGTGGAGGAGTGTAAGGAGAGAGAAACATGTCTTTTTTATGTTCAAACATGGGACTCTAGAACATATTTATAATAATACCTTCCAATTTAGTGGGAAATACAAAGCTCTCACATGTCACTTTACTATTTTTTAGAAAGAAAAACCTAAGGTAATGGTTGAGAGACCTTCACAGTTTCTAGAAATTAACTTGAAATTGAACTCAACTCTGGAAATAAGATTTTTTTCATTTTAATGTTGAATACATGAAATGACTCAATAATAAATTTTGTATTTTCACACCGGACATGGATAACAATCCATGGTTTCAAAATTTTCATTTGTCAAGTTCAAGTATATCAGATGAGATTAAACACCGTTCTGTTTAATTCTTTTTTCTGGGTCATCTAATTCAATAAATATAAGAGAATTTGATCAATGTAGTTCAATCAAATCTAATTTATGCTTTATAAATGGGCTAATATCTACCTAATTATAACATATTAGTCTGAAACATTAATAACAACTATGTTTAAAGCTATTGTTGAGTAATTCATTAAGGATTGGAGGAAGCTAGAGCGGGCAGGATATGGAAATAAGGTGGAAAAAATCCTAATTTTGAAGATCAGAATCTGACTCTTTGATGGTGTAACATAGTAGCATTAACTTGGCTACTGCTTGGGTTTGATGAAATTGACTGCTAAAGATCACCGTCTCTGGTTAACATTCAGGACTCAGTAGGCAGCAAGGCTGTTTTAGCCTTTTTTTTTTTTTTTTTAAAGATTTTATTTATTTATTTATTTGACAGACAGAGATCACAAGTAGGCAGAGAGGCAGGCAGAGAGGGAGGAGGTAGCAGGCTCCCCGCTGAGCAGAGAGCCCGATGCGATGCGGGGCTGGATCCCAGGACCCTGAGATCATGACCTGAGCTGAAGCAGAGGCTTTAACCCACTGAGCCACTCAGCTGCCCCTGTTTTAGCCATTTTAAGAAACAGAAGCTGATTAACTCTTTGCTGTATGTGCTCTTTCTCGAACCATCTCAGGAACGAGCCTTTTTGTAGTCTTCATCCTCCTGCACATGCTACCTCAGGACTTTAAATCTTATTTTCTGGACTTAACTAAAGGCCAGCAGTACTAGATTGACTTAAGTCATTAAAAGCCTTAGAAGAATCCAAGAATTTGATTATTTTGGAAAAAACATCAAGCCTAGAATTCCTTTATTTTTAGCAGTATCATTTGACTGTGAAAACTTGTTTTTGGATTTTTAAGAACCTGAATCTTAACTATGGTTTTCTTTTTCCTTCCTTTCTTCCTTCTTTTTTTAACCTATGGTTCTCTTATGCCTGAAATGTTTTCAGCCATGAAATCAGTAATCTCTCATGACTCCTCCTCTCCTTTGATTAAACTGAACTAAGAGCCATACTTACTTATGTTTCTGTCCCTCTGCACTTCCAAGATTTAAAGTATTATTTTCTATGGGATACCTTCTTGGTCCTCCCTGTTTTGAGTTAGGTGATATCTCTGTCACACTGTATTAAACTCATCCATTTATTTTCCAACCTCCCCACTGAACTGGGGCCTCGTGAAGAGTTTTGTTTTGTTTAAGCTCTGTTATCCCTAAAGCCTAGTATAGTGCTTGCACGTGGTACCTGCACAGCAAGTGTTTGTTGAATAAATGAAAAAGTTGAGATGCTTAACAAAGGAACAAAATTGTGGGGATTTGATTATTTTTTTCCCTCTATACTCGACTGAAGTAGTCATTGCTAAGTAAACCCAGCACACAGATGTGTTTCTATACTGATTCTTTCTCCTCTAATGATTTCAAGTGAATTAACAAGCAGTTAATGCTACATATAATAATAGCACATTATTAATGGGGATGTCTTGGTCATTCTAATTAAAAAGTTCTAGTTATAAAGATGATTGTGAGGATAATGTTACCCTGAAAAGAAGGGAATGACTAGATCCAAAAAATGGAACGAGTGGATTCATTAAATGGCTAAGTTTTTGCCTTAGAAGTTCACTGGTATCACTGCATAATCATTTGGGTCCCGGGTTCAGTATTCATTCTGAAAGGATCTGCTGTGCCTTAGCCCAATTAATTCATCTTGCAGATCCACTGCCCAGAATATGAGCAGAATGAGTAGTTGATTAGACTCAGATATTTTTCTAATTAAATCACAGTAATGTTGATTTTTTATATTGATAATCACAATAGCCCCATAGTATACTAGCTGAGGTTAAAAATAAAGAACTATTCATAAAATAATGTCCAAAAGATTGAGATTTAATTCTACTTCTAACACTTAGTAGTTATTTGACCTTGAGACATTTTCTTTTTCTTTTTTTTTAAGATTTATTTTTTTATTTGAGAGAGAGAGAGAGAGAGCATGATTGGGAGTGGCAGAGGGACAGGGAGGGAGAATCTCAAGCAGACTCCCCACTGAGCACGGGGCTTGCTCTCAGGACACTGAGATCATGATCTCAGCTGAAACCAAGAGTTGGATGCTCAACTGACTCTGCTACCCAGGCACCCCAGGGACATTTTCTTAACCTCTCTGGAACTGTTTTGGTTTTTATGGGACAGAGGGATAAGAGTACTCAGCTCAGAGAGTTCTTGTGAGGAATACATGAGATTAGAATGGAAAGAATTAAGCATAATGCCTGGTACACAGTAAGTGCTCAATAGATGTAAAGTGCTATCATCATCTTCATTACTACTACCGCTTCTACATGTGAGTGTTATCATGTAAGTGTTGTTCCTCCTCAACTCTATTGGGTTGAACCCCAAGTAGAGGAAAATCAAATCTAAATTTAGTAATTAACAAAATTCAAATAGGTTAAAAAAAATCCTTCACAGTACTTTTAAGTATCCAGTAAACAATTCTAATATCTTGTTTTTTATAATTATAATGTATTTATAATAAAATATTAATAAAAATATTTATTTATTTATATACATACTTTGTAAATATTTTAGGAATTTAGGCATAGTCTCATGAAAAGGAAACTTTGTGCCACTCAACCTATTGATAGGATGTGAAAATAGGGTTTTTTAAAGTTTCTTTTTTTTAGTAATCTCTACACCCAACATGGGGCTCAAACTCATGACTCCGGGATCAAGAGTCATGTACTTTTCTGACTGAGCCAGCCAAGCACCCTGAAAATAGTTTTTAAGACAAGAAAATACTTATTTCAATTGATGTAGAATAAGCATTTGACATAAATCAATACCCTTTCATGATAAAAATGAGGAATAAAAGGAAAGTATTTAAACATATTAAAAACCATACATGAAAAATTCACAGAACATCATAATCAAATGTGAAAGACTGAAAACTTTTCTTCTAAAAAGAATAAGGCAAAGATGTCCACTCTTGCCATTACTATTCAATATAGTACTGGATGTCTAACCAGGGCAATTAGACAAGAAAAATAAATAAAAGGCACCCAAATTATAAAGCAAAAAGTAAAATTATCTCTGTTCTCAGATGACATGTAGAATGTATGTATATGTAGAAAATCCTTAATATTTCACACAAAAAAATTGCTAAAACTAAAAAACTATTTAAGCAGAGTTGTAGGATACAAAAGCAACATGCAAAATTCAGTTGCATTTCTATACACTAATCATGACCAATCTGAAGAAGAGGAAATTAAGAAAACAATCCCATTTATAAAAGCATCAAAAAGGATAAAATCTTAGGAATAAATTAAGGGAATGGAACACTTACATACTGAAAACTATAAAACATTGCTAAAATAAACTGAAGGAGATACCAAAAAAGTAGAAAACTTTAAAAGTGACTTACCACTGTTAAAATGTCCATACTACCCAAAGAATCTGCAGATTTAGGAAATCCTTATCTAAATCCCAACAAAATCCTTTAAAGAAATAGAAAAAACCCTAAAATTCATATGTAATCCCATGGGGCCCTGACTAGCCAAAACAATGTAAAAGAACAAAGTTGGAGCCCTCACACCTCCTTACTTCGAAATATACTACAAAGCAACAGTAATGGTATATACATACAATAGAATATAATACAGTCTTTAAAGGGAAGAAAATTCTGTCACATGCTACAACAGTGATGAACCCGGAGGACATTAAACTAAGAGAAATGAGCCAGTCACAAAAAGACATCTACTATATGATTCCACTCACATGAAGTATCGGAAGTAGCCAAAAATCATAGAAACAGAAAGTAGAAAGGTGGCTTCCCAGGGCTTGGGTTGGGGAAAGGAGAAAAGGGGAAATTAACGTTTCAGTTCTGCAAGATGAAAAAGTTCTAGAGATCTGTTAAACAACAATGTGAATATACTTAATACTATTGACTGTTACACTTAAAAATAGTCAAGATAGTAAATTTAATGTTACAGGTTTTTTGTTTTTGTTTTTTTTTGCTACACACACACAAATCTGAACTTCTAGGGTCTCTGTAACTACACTTCTTCCCTACTACGATTATACTACATAAAAACCGTAATACAAAGACAACTACTGTTAACAGGTATATAGCTTCAACACCTTTTCTTTTTAACAAGATACACACACATAATACACCTATACATGCTTTTCAGTACACTTTTGATGTTTGCCTTTCTTTTTTTTAAATTAATTTATTTATTGCCTTTCTTTTTTTTAATAGTCAATGTAGTATCGTGATTATCTTTTCATGTCAGTATGTAGAAAAATCTACTTCATTTTTTTTTTTTCAGATTTCATTTTTAAGTGATTTCCACACCTGGCATGGGGCCTGAAGTCACAAGTCCATGAGAAAGAGTCGCACTCCCTATTGAATAAGCCAGCCAGGTGTCCCTCTACTTCATTGTTTTAAACAGCTGCACAGTACCTCATTGTACGGATGTGCCATATTTGACAAATGTAGAACCACAGGTCTCAGAGATTTAGTATTACCAAAGGAACGAGCACTTTAATGATAAATACTTTAATAGTGAATAAATATTGATTCAAAGCACAGCACTGGGGGGGGGAGTGCTAAAATTAATGGAGAGTTCCTGTCCTCAAGCAAATAATACTCTACTATGGAAGCAAAGATATATACATTAATAAGCAAGGTAGAAATATTCGAATGTGAATTTTAGACCACCAATTTGGGGGAATCAAAGGTGGTTTTTTTTAAAAATTATTTTTTAAAGATTTTATTTATTTATTTGACAGAGAGAGAGAGAGAGAGAGAGAGAGATCACAAGCAGGCAGAGAGGCAGGCAGAGAGAGAAATGGAAGCAGGCTCCCTGCTGAGAAGAGAGCCCGATGCGGGGCTCGATCCCAGGACCCTGAGACCAGGACCAGAGCTGAAGGCAGGGGCTTAACCCACCAAGCCACCCGGGCGCCCCAATCAAAGGTGGTTTTAAGGGAATGTGTCTTTAGACTATTCAAGGATAGGAAGGATTTAGGAACGTGGAGATTGGGAGACTGGAAAAGAGCAAAATACTTCACAAAGTAGGAACAGGTAGATAAAACATACAAAATTACAATACAATAACATAAAACCTACCAGTTCCTCACCACCTATGTACTAAGCACTTGGTAGCAAGTACTAAGTACCTATGTACAAAGCTGCATTCTTTACATATAATACCATATTTTAGCCTCACAACTGAGGACTATTTTATTCCTATTTTACTAGTGAGGTAATTCAGGATCAGGAAAGGTAAACATTAACATTTTGAGTTATTTGACTAAAGAAATGATAATGTTGTGACAACATGGATGAACCCTGGAGGCATTATGGTAAGAGAAAAAAGTCAAAGGAAGACAAATACCCTATGATGTCACTTACATGTGGTATCTAAACAAAAACAAAAACAAAAAACCAACTCATTGAAAAAGAGGTCAGATATCTTGTTACCAGCTCTGATGATGAGGATGGGGAAATTGGATAAAAGTGGTTAAAAAGTACAAATTTCCAGCTAGCAGATAAATACATACTAGGGATTTAATGTACAACATGGTGATTATAGTTAATACTGCTGTATATTATATTTGAAAGTTATAAGATGGACAGAACATGCAAAAAACTGAAACTGGACCACCTTTCTTACATCACACACAGAAATAAATTCGAAATGGATGAAAGAACCAAATATGAGACAAGAAAATATCCTAGAGGAGAACATACGCAGTAACCTCTTTGACATCAGCCATAGCAACTTCCTTCTAGGTATGTCCCCTGAGGCAAAGGAAACAAAAGCAAAAATAAACTATTGGGACCACAGTAAAATAAAAAAGCTTCTGCACAGTGAAGGAAACAATCAACAAAACTAAAAGGCAACCTACAGAATGAGAGAAAATATTTGCAAATGACATATATGATAAAGGGTTAGTATCCAAAAATCTAAAAAGACCTTATAAAACTGAACACCCCCAAAATGAATAATCCACTTAAAAAATGGGCAGAAAACGTGACTAGACATTTCTCCAAAGACATACAGATGGCCAACAGACACATGAAAAGATGCTCAACATTACTAATCATGGGGGAAATACAAATCAAAACTATAATGAGATAACACCTTACACCTGTCAGAATGGTTAAAATCAACAACACAGGAAACAACAGGTGTTGCTGAGGGTGTGGAGAAAAAGGAACCCTCTTGCACTGTTGGTGGAAATGCAAACTGGTGCAGCCACTCTGGAAAACAGTATGGAGGTTCCTCAAAAAGTTAAAAACAGATCTACCCTATGATCCAGCAATTGTACTACTAGGTATTTGCCCAAAGAATACAAAAATACTAATTTGAAGGAATACATGCACCCCAATGTTTATAGCAGCATTATCACCAATAGCCAAATCACGGAAAGGGCCCAAATGTCCCTCGAATGATGAATGGATAAAGAACTGAGATACAGGGGCACTTGGATGGCTCAGATGGTTAAGTGTTTGCCTTTGGCTCAGGTCATGATCCCAGGGTCCTGGGATTGAGCCCCACATCAGGCTCCCCGCTGAGCAGGGAGCCTGCTTCTCCCTCTCCCACTGCCAGCCCCTCCCTCTGCTTGTACTCTCTCTCCTTGTGTAAATAAAATTTTTTTTAAAAAATGAGATACACACACACACACACACACACACACACACATTACCCAGTCATTAAAAAAAATGAAATCTTGCCATTTGCAATGACATGGATGGAGCTAGAGAGTATTACAGTAAATGAAATAAATCAGAGGAAGATAAATATCATGATTTCATTCATACATGCAACTTTCTTCTTTCCTCAAAGATTTTATTTGAAAGTGAGAGAGAGAGAGGGAGAGAGAGAGAGGATGAGATGGGGAAGGAGCAGAGGAAGAGAGAGAAGGAGGCTCTCCACTGAGCAGGGAGCCCAATGTGGGGTTCAATCCCAGGACCCTGGGATCATGACTTGAGCTGAAGGCAGATGCTTAACTGAGCCACCCAGGCGCCTCCATACATGGAACTTAAGACACAAGACAAATGAGCAAAGGAAAAGAGAGAAAAAGAGAGGGAGACAGACAGAGACAAACCAAGAAACAGATACTTAAGTATAGAGAACAAGCTGAGGGTTACCAAAGGGGAGGTGGGTGGGGGGTGTAGGTTAAGTAGGTGATTGGTATTAAGCAGTGCTTTGGATGAGTACCAGCTGTTGTATGGAAGTGTTGAATCACTATAATGTACACCTGAAACTAATATTATACTGTATGCTAACTACTGGAATCTGAATAAAAACATAAAAAGAGAGTTAAGAGAGTGGATCCTAAGAGTTCTCATTACAGGAAAAAAACATTAAAATATTTTGGGTATTGGGGCACCTGGGTGGCTCAGTTGCTAAGCATCTGCCTTCAGCTCAGGTCATGATCCCAGGGTCCTGGGGTTGAGCACCCCATTGGGCTCCCTGCTTAGCGAGAAGCCTGCTTCTCCCTCTCCCACTCTCCCTGCTGTTGTTCCTGCTCTCACTCTCTGTCAAATAAATAAATAAATAAATAAATAAATAAAAAATATTTTAAAAATTTGGATATTTATATAAGATGATGGATGTTAACTTATTGTGGTAATAATTTCACAATATATTTAAGTGAAGTCATTATGCCATAGACCTTAAACTTATACAGTGCTGTATGTATTGAGTCATACCTCAATAAAACTGGCGGGAAAAAAGAAGTGATAATGTAAGAGAGGGAAGATGGCACCAGACCAAAGTAGACTTGGAAGATAATGCCTGGATGTTTAGGGTTTTTTTTGTTTTAGACAATTTAGAGCCATCGAAGAATTAGGAAGATGGAGACCTCATGATTAAAGCAATGCTTTAAGAAGCTAAATCTGGTAGTGCTTTGGATGATTAGTTATAGGAAGGAAAGAAAATAAGATTAATTAGAGCACAGTGACCAAATGCGCAGGTTTGAAAGGGGCAGTTTCAATGTGTGTCAGTTGTACTAGTGTAAGTATTGAAAGAGTTTCTTCACTCCCCACAATGTCTTTTTTACACTCAAAAATGTCCCAGTTTGGAAGATAAATAATTATGAAGGCAGTTGAGAGCCTGAGTAATACAGAACAGTAATGGAGGACAGTTAAATAGAAAGGAGGATGGATGTGAGAGAATCTTGGTGTTGTTAGAATAATCAATTTGTATTTTTTAGTTCAAGTTGATGGATAATAAAATCTCAGTAACAAGGAGGATAAAAGAGAGAAAGAAGAAAAAGAAGAAACGATTTAGGAGAGAAAATGATGACTTTAACCTGGAATCTGATGCGGTGGCAGGATATTCATGTTGAGCCATGAGGTAGCCTATTGGAAATATGAGGCTGGAGTTCATATGGAAGTGATTATTGAAATCATGGAAGTGAATGAGATTGCCAAAGAACAGGGAATAATTAAAGATGGCAAAGAGGCCTAGAGGACTTTCAAGGAAAGCCTATTTAGAAAAATTCTCAAACAGTAAATACTAAATGAAGTTAATAGAGTTAATAGATAATTCTGCAATTACTTGAGCACGTTGAGCCCAGTCAACCACCGCCCGCAGGGAATGATGAGTTTGAAAGTAGCTGGTCAAGAAACCAAAGGGCAACTTCACAAACTTTCCTGCTTGTTAACACTTCGTGAAATTTGCATTAACATTTTCCTTGCGAATGTGAATTCCTCCCAAGTATTATGTTATAACCATAACACATACGCTTAGTCCAGGACTTGAGTGATTAATATGCAGGTGAAGAAAAGGTTTCCCTTCTTCCCTTCTAGGTTCCTTGGCTGGTCTCATAATTAAATTGGCATAAAACAAACAG
This sequence comes from Martes martes, assembly GCF_963455335.1. Classification (NCBI taxonomy): domain Eukaryota; kingdom Metazoa; phylum Chordata; class Mammalia; order Carnivora; family Mustelidae; genus Martes; species Martes martes. The sequence goes on from NC_137890.1 coordinate 115,908,442, forward strand.
GAGAAAAACAAATTTAATTTCATACTCATGGGAGCCCCAAAGATAAGAGACTTCAAAAAAAGTGACCAAAGCAGGAAGCTTTTATAGCTTTCAGACAAAGAAACAGTATCTGTGAAGATTTGACAAAGCAAAGAGGTTTGGGCTTAAGGTAACAAATTAATGAAGAAGTAACAAAGTTTGCTTATCCAGCCTTCTTGGCCTTGAATTCCCTATCTCTGGCAATAATGATGCTTTCTCCCTACCTGGTATAGAAAGGATAAATTCACATGGGAGGTTTATTTCCTGTGTTCAGAGTGTCCTTTTTACACTGGTTATTTCTTAAGTACTTTAATTCAAAATAATCAATATGCCTAAGCGGCATGCTTTGTGAGCCTTCAGATGTAAGAAGGTAAATATTGCAGTAGGTGATGTGGGCCACTTAAGTGTCTACATTCTCTGTCACTCCTCCCTGTACATGACTAAAGAACAGAATTCATCTCTGAATTATCAGTGCCTTCAGAACTACAGGGTACATTGGCAAATTATCAAGCATTCATATGTAAAAGCCCATGACTTACTGTTTGATTTATATCTAGAGATGTAAATTTCATCCAGGAAAGACCAGATACATCTTAAAATTACTACATGGAATTGATAAACATATAAAAAAAAAAGATCTGAATTTAAGGCTACTTTGACAATTGAGAAAAGGGTGCCTTAAAAATGTTTATATTTTATAGAGCAAATTCATATTCTTTTTTCTCTTAAAACAAAGCCATATGAAAGCACTTTAAATGCAAAACTTCATGTACTGTGCTGGAAGTTGAAATTAAACACGAGTACCCCCATGGTTTTTAGCCTGTCTCTTAAAACAAAACAAAACAAAACAAAACTTTGATGTTTCAGTACCAACAACATTTATAATTAACTACAAGTCTAACTGAAAACAGAGACTTTGCAACCGCTATGCTCTCTTCCTTCATTTAACAAAATTCACTTTTTGGAGTAGAAACAGTTTTAAAGTAAACCACATATTTTTCCATATATCTGAAAACAAATGGCACAGTCAACTGGAGTTAATTTATGAGGAAGAAAACAGAGGATTATAATGAATCTTTCCAAGCAATTTCAATACATTCCAAACCTTAACCTACTGTCAAAAAGACAAATAGTGCAGCAACTCTGCTAAGACTCTCTGAAAAGCAATGTGTTTTTAATACCTGCTTGGGAAAAAAAAAAGTATGTGTCCCATTAAGAATTCAGATACTTTGCCAATATTGTAAGATGAATTCAGGTAATATGGTAATCCGCAATATGCAAAGTTCATTAGTCATCAATGCAACCAATTTTTCCAGGTTGGTATTAGGACTTTCACATGTAAAACTGAAAATTTTTAATACAGTCATCATGGGAAACTTGTGCCTGATGGTAAAACACATTCATTATTAAGTTGTAAAGTCAATTCATGGCTAGAATCTAGCTAGAGACACTATGCTGTTTGACATCGTTAATGGCTTCATCTTTGTTTTTTTTTAAAGGACTACCATATTCATATCAAGAAAAAAATCTGTAAACCGTTTTTGGTGATAGGTTTAGTAAACAGCCTATTGAGGCTGAGAAGTTTTCTTTCCCAGGAGCTAAACTATTTCCACGATAGGTTCAGAGGATGAGGCAAAATAAACTGTGGTCTTGTATGTTCCCTGAATTTCCAAATTTTAAAGTGGAGAGCTTGAACAGTTTGTTATTACCACTTTGAATGCTTTCCCCATTTTTAGGATGGTGTTAACTTCAGTCTTCATCATTAACATATAGGCAAGTAAATGAACCAACAAACCAAAAGTGGTCAAATGTGTCAAAATTATTTCTTGAGATCCAATTTAAAGCAACAGCTTCTAACCTAAACATATGGAAATAAAAACAAAGCATAAAGATACATCTGTATCTTCTCTGAGAAGGTAATCCACCGAATATTTAAGCTTCTATAAATTTATACAGTTTTAAAGAATTTGTTAGTTATTGTGGCTTTTACATAGAAAGTCTTAGGAAGGATTTGAAAGCAGTAATTTGGGGAAAATTTTTTTGTTTCACATAATCATTTAAATACAGACACATTTTTTTAATAGTGAATTCAAAAGAAGTATGTGCAATAATAAGATCATTCTTTCAGCCACTCAGTAGACCTCTTTATCAATTTCCGCTGCAGTTCTTTACATTTACTTATATCTGAATTGTTCTCATGAGATTTTAATATTTCATACTATAATCACACAGAGAATTTCTACTCAAATGTTTAACCATAAAAAAAATCTTAACAAAATAAAGCAAATTGTTCTTTCTTGAGTATGAACATTCTTAATATTTACAAAGCTATTTCTGTCAAGTAATTTCATAAATAGTACTGACTAAAAACACAAGATACCTGGGTAAACATAAGGATACGTGGTGAAGAATTAATGGGGGGGGTAGTAACTTTGTGAACCCCCACACTTCTGCAAGATTTTGAAGGTTAGGCCAAATCTTTCCTGCAACAAAGAAGTAGTGCAAATCTAAATTAAGACTTCACTTCCACTTTTGGCCAAGATGTCACAATGAATCAGATTTATCTCCTGCTTGAAAAATGGTTTTCAAGGCACTGAGTATCAGACAATAGGAAGTGATCCCTAACAGATGGAAAACAAAGAGCCCCGTGATTGCTCCCAGCTAACTATGTGGAGTTTCCAGGCCACAGAGCAGGAAGGCAAAACCCAGGAGGATATGGAGTCTAGGAAGGCCAAGGCAACTACAATTTGTAAGACAAGAGAAAGCCATACACAAGGCCACTCTAGAGATATTTAGAAGATGTTCTCAACTGAGTACTAATGACATGTCCATGCATTTCAGTAAAGTCTACAAGGCTGGAGGAAAAAACCACCTAAAAGTTTTAGAGAGAATAATACTCAAAGCTCAGACGGAGCCAGAACAATTCCTGCTCTCACCAATCAGAGAGGAAGATATCCTAATTCATGGGGCATCTGGCACAGTACTCAGAAAGGTTTTGCCTCACTTGTGAGGAAAATTACACCTAGACTAAATCTGTTCCTAAGCAACTTAACTACATACAAAACCCAAGTAATATTTACAGAAATACAAAAATATCCATCACTCAACAAAGAACAGTTCAAAATATTTAATCATCCAATTGAAAATTATCAGGTGAAAGAAGCACAAAAATATAACCCATAATGAGAAGAAAACTAACCAGTCAAAATTAACACAGATTACAGCTTATAAGTGAAAAGAAATAAAATGAAATCATACAGTCAATCTAAAAACAAGGTAGTAAAAGGAAAAAGAACAGAAACAAGAGCATGATGGTAGACTTCAACCCAATCAGATGCGTAATCATATTACATGTAAATGGTCTAAAGACTCCAATTAAAAGGCACAGATTATTAGATTAGATTAAAAAAAAACAAGACCTAACTACATGTTGTCTAAAAGAAACCCACTTTAAATATAAAGACATAAATAGGATAAATGTAAAAGGACGGAAAGATAAGCCATGCTAGCTAGCACTTATCAGTAATGATACAAAAGGACTAAAAAACACTACTGACCAACTTGACCTAATAAACATTTATAGAACATAACAACCAACAACAGCAGAAATACACATGGGACATTCACCAAGATTAACCATACACTGGATCATAAAATAAATCTCAATGATTTTAAAAGGATCCAAATAAAAAAAAATATGTTCTCCATTCAAAACAGAATTAGGAATAAGTAACAGATGATTCTTGGAAAATTTCCAAATATTTGTGAAATAACACATTTCTAAATATCTCACTGGTCAAGTGAAATTAGGAAGTATTTTGATCTGAATTAAAATGCAAATTTATGGGATATAACATATCAAAACTTATGAGATGCAGCCAAAGCAGTAATTAGAGGAATATAAGTAAATATATGCTAATACATTGAAAACATATGAAATAGCCAAATTCCTTGAGACACAAACTAGCAAAGCCTAAACAAGAAGACATAATCTAAACACCTCTCTATCTATTAAAAGATACTGAATTTATATTTGAAAATCTTTCTACAAAGGTGGTTTCACTGGTGAATTCTACCATATATTTAGGGAAGATCTAATACATAGCACCTTCCAGAAAATCAAGGAGATGAAATATTTCCCAATTCATTCTATAAGAACAGTACTACCCTGATCCCAAAATGAAAGACATTTCAAGAAAACTACAAACTAACTCATCAATTATACACATAACCATAAATACCCTAAATATAATTTTATCAAATCAAATTTAACAATGTATTAAAAAATACATTATGATCAAGTAGAGTTTATCTCAGAAATTCAAAGTTGGCTTCATCATATTAACATGTTACAAATTTAAAAAATCATATGATCACTTCAGAGGATTCAAAAGCCAACACCTATTCTTGACTAAAACAAAACCAAAACCCCTCCAACTCTCAGTAAGTTTGGAAAAGAAGGGAACTTGCTCAATCTTATATAAGGAAATTATAAAAAATCTACAGCTAACATTACTTACTGGTGAAAAGACTGAATGCTCTTCACCTAAGATAATGAACAAAGTAAAAATGTTTGGTTTTACCACTTCTATTTAATACCTTACTAAAGGTTTTAGCCTTTTTAAAAAATATTAAAAAAAAATTTTTTAAATAAAGGTTCAAGTAGTAAATAAGTCAGGCTTTGTGGGGCCATTTCATCTTTGTAGTCACCACTAAACTATCATTGTAGCGTGAAAGAAGGGAAGATAATATACATAAACAAATGTATTTGAATAAAACTTCATTTACAAAAACAGGCTTGCTGACTCATGCACAATAATGCAATTATGCAAGAAAAAGAAACAAAACATATCCAGATTGGAAAGAAAGAAAACTCTCTTTATTCACATGTGACTCTCAGATGATCATCTATGTGGAAGACTGTGAAATCTACAAAAGGAGCTAGTAGAATTAAGTGAGTTTAGCAATGTTGCAGAATACAATCAAAATGCAAAATTGTGTTTCTGTATATTAACCACCAATAACTGTAAACTGAAATTTTAAAAAATACCATTTACAATAACATCAAAAAATATGAAATACTTAAGGATAAATATGACAAAAAATGTGTAAGAACAGCATACTGAAAACTACAAAACACTGAAATTCAAAGACTTAAATAAAATGGAGACATGTATCATATTCATAGATCAGAAGTTTCAATACTGAAATGTCAATTCCTTGCAAATCTGATCTACAAATTTATTACAAGTCTGATCAAAATTCTAGCAGTATTTTTTTTTTTTTTTGGTAAAAATTGGCAAGCTCATTATTCTAAAATGCACATGGAAATGCATAGAATCTAGAATGGCCAAAGCAACTTTGTAAAAGATTAAAAAAGTTGGAGGAATTATTGTGATTTCAAGACTCTATTAGTATAAAGCTACAGTCATGAAGAAAGCGTGATATCGATATGCTAGCCAAAGAGATAAATGAATCAAAATAGTTAAAAAAAAAAACAACAGTTGAATTGTCAATTGATGGTCAGTTGATTTTCAACAAAGATACAAAGGCAATTCAGTGTAGAACAGTCTTCCAATAAATGGTGCTGGAATTATCAGGTTGTTCACTATGCACAGATATATTAACTTATATCCATACTTTGGACCAGATTAAAAATTAACCCTAAATGGATAACAGACCTAAATTAAAACTGATTACATCAAGTGTTAGTGAGTATGTAGAACAAACAGAACTCTTATAAACTGCTGGTGGAAACACAGAATAGTACAACCACTTTGAAAACATTGTAGAAATTTCTTAAAAGCTAAAAATATGAACTAGATGGGACACCTGGGTGACTTGGTCGGTTAAGTGGCTGCCTTCGGCTCGGGTCTTGATCTCAGAGTGCTGGGATCGAGTCGCACGTCAGAATCCCTGCTCAGCGGGAAGCCTGCTTCTCCCTCTCCCACTCCCCCTGCTTGTGGTTCCCTCTCTGTCTCTGTCAAATAAATAAAATCTTTTAAAAAAAGAAATATGAACTAGACATTCCATTTTTATGTATTTATCCAAATGAAATGAAACTGTATGTTCATACAAAGACTTGTATGTGAATATTCACGGTAATTTTATAACTCCAAACTGGAAATAACCCTAAAATGTACCAACAGACTAATAGATAAACAAGTTATTTTATCCATACAAGAAAATACTACTTAGCAACAAAAAAGAATGCACTATTGATACCTCCAACATCATGGATATATCTCCAACAATTATGCCAAGTTAAAAAAAATACGTATGATTTTACTTACATAAAGTTAAAGAAAATGCAAATGAAACTATGGTGATAAGTGCTTGCTTGAAGACAGAAGGACTACCAAGGGCATGAGGAATATTCTAGTGCGGTTAAATATGTACAACGTATCATAACTGTGATTATGATTTTACAGATATATACATTTGTCAAACAAAATTGTTTACTTCAAATATGCATAGTTTGTGTCAATATACCTCAATAAATCTGTGTAATGAAGAGCTATTTGGTTTTTTATTTTTATTTTTTAATTTTTATTATTTTTTTCTTTTTTAAGATTTTATTTATTGGACAGACAGAGATCACAAGTAGGCAGAGAGGCAGGCAGAGAGAGAGATGGGGAAGCAGGCTCCCTGCTGAGCAGAGAGCCCAATGTGGGGCTTGATCCCAGGACCCTGGGATCACGACCTGAGCCGAAGCAGAGGCTTTAACCCACTGAGCCACCCAGGCGCCCCCTATTTGGTTTTTTAAAAAAGGTATTATTTGAGAGAGAGGGAGAACGAGTGGAGGGAGAGGCAGAGGGAGAAGTAGACTCCCCAAGGAACAGGGAGCCTGATGTGTGACCCAATCCCAGGACCCCGGGATCATGACCTGGGCCGAAGACAGATGTTTAACCAACTGAGCCTCCCAGGTACTCTGAAAAGCCATTTGGTTTTATCAGAAGAATTAATTCAGACACGTCTATCAATTTACCTCTGAAATTTGCCTTATTTTACACCTTCAAATGTTAGTAACTCACTACATAAGGTCACATTTTGAAAAATAAATTTCATTTAAAACTGTGGCAAAAATCTCCATGTGAAGACCATTGCACAGCAAATTCCAATGTGTTATGTACTTCTCATAGAAAAGCTTATTCTCAGTTCTACAGACAAGTATGGTGATTCTTATGAAATTAGATCAGATACAAAAACAGTACAAGAATAAACCTGTTAGCAGCTTAAGTTTGTTGTCAAAGCCTCTGAAATATTATTGGCTCACTTTTAATTTTTTCCTATGCTTTTATTGTTTGCCTCTGGACAAGTTCTGACAGTCAGTTTTGCACTTGGTCTTCTGATCTTCAACTATCAAAGAGAAGAGAAAATGAAAAAGATGGACAGGCTTTTGAAAACTGTTAGCACCATTCAACTCTGTTCAGGAAGAATGCAGTGAGTGATATGCATTATCATTTAAGAATCTTACTGAAACTTATTTCTGTACTTATTTTCATTTGACTTCAAATAAACTGGCAGATTTCTAGGCAGCATATAAAGCTTGTATTAAATTACAAGGGCACCTGGGTGGCTCAGTAAGTTAAGCTTCTGGCTCTTGATTTAGGCTTAGGTCATGATCTCAGGGTCCTGAGATCCTGTCCTGTGCTCAGGCTCTGTGCTGAGTAGGGAGTCTGTTTGGGGTTCTGTCTCCCTCTGCAACCCTGCCCCCCCACCCCTGCCAAATAAAGAATTTAAGAAATTAAGAAATTTTTTTCCTTTTTTCCTTTTATATATACATGACACATGTAAAGGATGAAGAGATTTATGTTCCTGCCCAGATGAAACTTTTTGATTTTATGCAAATGAATTATCAGGAAAATTGATCCTAAACCATTTCACTTGTTCTTGCATTCCTATATTTTTAAGGAGTATTACATGTTTGTACAGTAGCATGCTGTGTATGGACACAGGGTTCTGTGATTAGCATGAAACTACCGTCCCAGTGAATGCCTTCCCAGCCTTCCCAACACTGTTTTCTTACAGACAACTCACCTGTGTTGATAATTCTGTCACTTCTAATAGCGATTCTTACTGTTTTAAATAAGAGTATGTATAATTTTTTTATCTCTAATATTGGATGATCAAGTTCTTTGCTGTCAAAAATCTTGGGAGGGGGGAGGTGTGGCATGGGTGTCAAGGATGAATGGGGTCTCCTATATATAAGCCATTTCACACATCTAAGTGTCCTTGAAGGCTGCATATTAGCTGGCTGAGTCTTTACCCCTCCCATTAAAAGACTACACTGGGGGAAAAAATTAAAAAGACCAATCAGATAATTAAAAAACGGCAATGATTAGCTCAAACTAGATGGTATCGTAATTCTTTTTAGTCCTGCCTGAAGATAAATAGGCTAAAACTATTAGCAATTAATCCCCACCCCCTTACAGGAGTGGAAGATAGTTCTGGAGTATAAAAGATATTAATTATTTATGTTTCCTCCGTGGTGGGTAATCAGTGCAAGAGGTACTGGACTATCTAATAAATCTTAGCATATTAGAAGAAAATAATCCATGGAGTGAACTACCAATGTAGTTAGTTAATTAGCTTGACTATAACTGAATGGATAATAGCTGGTATAGTTATGCATTATCTCCACAAATTAACTGGCTTCTCAATCACATGTTAATTCACAAAATCATCAAAAGGATTTAGCTACTAAATTAAAGGATGAACATTACTATTAATGCAGTGGATTCTACTACCCTACGTTGAACTTTTCTATGTGCAATACATACAATATATACAATAATGCACAATTATGAACTGATCCACACAATTAGTGTATCATACACTGTACTTTTAAATTGAGGGATTTCTATTAACTCAAGTACTTTCAATTATACATTCTTACTTTATATGCCATAAACAGGATTATTCAAGATAAATACTAAGTATGGAAACACCATCACAAAATTCTTAAAATATGTAGTGTAGTCAAAATGGTACTGATGACCTTTGTCACAGAAATACACAGAACCTTAAGACTTAGATAAAAATAATTTCAAGGATTCACAGGTAGAAACAGCTGTACATGTAGAATAAAACTGATGTATGTTCCTTTGAGAACACTGGTACAACCTGGAGATTAACTACCCAAAAAAGTGGTTAATAGGATAAAAAGAACATGGGCTGATGAAATCTCCTGGATATTGAGGAGAAAACTGAAAGTTCTCACATTTGGGAAAATAATCTCATTTTACAGACTATAAGGAAATAAATGCAAAACTATGGAAGGCTTACACTGTAAGTTTCTGAATGTCTAAATCACAAGCCTTTTAAAATGAAGCTAAGTCTCATAACTGAAATTAGATTACAGAGATATACTATGTTAACAATGGGAATGAGAAAAAAGAACAATTTGTAGGAAAAAACTATGTAGTTATGTGTAAATGGGTTTGAAAAGAGGAGCTAATTTCAGATTTACTGTGCTAATATATGGTAACTGTACTGTGAACAATACAAAACTGTATCGATTGGTCTCTGAAATATACTGTTATTTTAGAAGATTTAATTTTACATTTTGATTTTCTCATATTAAAATATTTTGCATTCTCCAAGCATATATTGATTGTATTTATAATGGAAGAAACCTAAGGGCAAGATAGGTGAAGGCCATCTTAAAGAATTGTAGGTATCGGGACGCATGGATGGCTCAGTCAGTTAAGCCACTGCCTTAGGCTCAGGTCATGATCCCAGGGTCCTGGGATCAAGTCCCGCACTGGGCTCCTTGCTTGGCAGGGAGCCTGCTTCTCTCTCTGCCTCTGCCTGCCACTCTGCCTGGTTGTGCTCTCGAACTCTCTCTCTCTGACAAATAAATAAAATCTTAAAAAAAAAAAAAAAAAAAAGACGGGGCACCTGCGTGGCTCAGTGGGTTAAGCCTCTGCCTTCGGCTCAGGTCATGATCTCAGGGTCCTGGGATCGAGCCCTGCATTGGGCTCTCTGCTTGGTGGGGAGCCTGCTTCCTCCTCTTTCTCTACCTACTTGTGATCTCTATCAAATAAATAAATAAAATCTTAAAAAAAAATTGTTGGTATCAAAAATTACCTCCATGATAGCATTTCCCTTTGACTGACTTACTAAAGAAAATCTGGGTTTTCAAAATCACGTATTTGCTGTAAGGTAGTAATACTTTAAATTCAAGAACTAAAAGTCTTCAGCGTACTTTTGTTTGAACAGGCCTTCCACGTACATTTAAAAACACATACACACACACTTTAGGGCCTAAAGTAAAAGGACTAAAGGTAAGGTCTAAAGTAATACAATTATTTGGAAAAGTTTTAGATGGTTTCAAAAGTGAAAAAGAAAAGAAGTGCTTGGGTTATAGCTTTAGAAAGATTTAAACTCTACATTATTTTGAAAATATTTCATTATTAAATATTATAATTGGTAACATTTAGAACTTTTCATAAAGAAATAAACAATCTTTCATAGATCAAAATTTTAAAACTCAAGCAGTCTTTTTATATACAAAATATACTTTCATTGCATATGGGAAATAAACTTGGTTCATGTTCTACATTTTAAAAGTTTCAATTACAGTACAAGTCATTATCAACTTTGATATTATCATTTGACAAGATTTACAATCATGTTTTCTTAGGTTTTATAACTGAGAAGCACTTTAACTGCTATACGCAGATGAAGAAACTAAGTTTCAGATTTAAAAATCAAACAATTTATCTGAGGCAGAAATGAAATTGGGGCCATCACCAGACATGCTCATACTATTATCTTAGTCTAATGCTTTAGAATCCATTTTTATTTGCAGATAACAAAAGAAACACAGCACAAATATTTGAAAATAAAATGACAAAAAGCTGCCGGCACAAATTTGCCATTTGTAAATTATGTCCATTTAACTGTATCATCCTAATTTTTCAGGGAACTCAATGACAAAGACCCTCAGCTCAGTTTTCTGGTGAATTTGTTTACACTTTTTCATAGTAATCAAATTTCAGCATGTAATATTGTTAATACCATGGGTCTCCACAAAAATGGCTAAGTGGTAATTAGTTCTGTAGGTGATATTTAATTAGGCTGATATCTATCAATTAGGGAATTACTCTTTCCTATAGCATTATCTATAGTCTCTTTTTAAAGCCAAATTCATAGTTTACTGAATTCATAGTAGTACTGTCAGTATTCTACATAGTCCCATAACCAGTTAAGAGAATCCATTAACTGTCTATACCTTCTGTGCTAACTATAAGGGATCCTCAAACTATAAATTCTAAGAAAATATTCATATAAAAACTTAAAGAAAAAAAAGGACTATATTTGGATTTTAATGTATGATGGTCTTTATTTACAACTTTATTGGCAAAAAAGAAGAGGGAAACATTTAAAACAGTTTAACACAGGGCATTGCAGCTGATTCTGTCAGGTTAAAGAAGTTTCTTTTTAAATGTCCATCTAATTGTCCAAAGATATACAATACTGAATCTGCATATGCAGTTTTCTTTATGAAATACAGTGCTCGTATTTTAGGCAGTCCTTGAAACACATAAATACAAAGAAAAACACTCATTAAAAACTGTGTTAAATGAAGGGTATTTTAAATTTAAATTTATGTTGTTCTTATAATACATGCCCAATGAAAACCAAAAGCTGGAAAAGCAGTCACACTTCCTACTTGAATGGACAGTTACAACAATCATTTTCTGCAATGACCATTATATTTTCAATTTATCATGAACTACTCTGAACTTACTATGAGATGTAGCCAAAGTCAGAAGACAAGACGTAGGGAGAATATTCCTTTTTTGGAGGACAGTAAGCCCTCCAGAATCAGCATGGGAAATAAACATCCTGTTGAAGAATTCTAGGTGGAAAAAAATTACTGTAGTCAATTTCAACTCATGCTGAGCTGGCTTAATTTTTTCAGACTTGTCTGGTGTCATTCTTCTAAATCAAGTGTGTTTAATTCTTCTTCTAGTTCATCCAAATCTTCCCCAGTAAAAAGATTTTCATCAACAGGAACAGCATCGATGGCTCCATTTTCCTGTCCCTCCCCTTCGTTGTCCTCTTCCAAATCACTTCTTTCACCATTTTCAGCCCTACCTCCAGAAGCTTCACTTAATTTGTTTTCTAAAAGTAAACATTGAAATCAGTAAGGACAAGAAACAAATACTATTCCATTAGCAACTGAGAGTCACAGACTGACACATTTTTTTTTCCTTTTTCAATGAAAGCTTTTCCTAAGATTACTCCAACAAGAAATGATCTTTTTCTAAGCCTAAGAAAGCTGAAGCTATATACCTAGTGCAAGTATGTTGTGCACTATAGACATTTGATTGCTTAATGGTATACATTTGAAAACAAGATTTATCTTATATAATTTAGTGTTTTCCTATATGACCTAGCAATTAGATTTTTAAAAAGTCAACTTCCACATAGTATTTTGAACAAATGACTATGGAATCAAAAAATGTTTATTAGCAGCTACTTAGCTTTTGATTTGGGGGACAGCAGTTAAATCACACTAGTTGTAATGTTGCAAAGAGATGTGAATCCAAAAACATTTCAACTTATCAAATAGTGAAAAAAGAACCTAGGGTTATGCAGCTACTTTATAGGCTAGGAAAGACTGAGAAAACAAAAATGCTGTCTTTTCATGTTCAAAGACACCAATATTTATACAAAGACAATTTTTAATAGCCTCACTTAGATTTTAGCTATTTTAAACATCTTTGATGTCAAGTCTTGGGGGATTACAGACTCTGAAGTACTTGCAATTTTGCCTACTGTTACCAGCCCTACTTCTAAAAGGAGCAAATCCAGTCTTAAGATTGGCATTAAGACAATAGCCTGACAGCACTCAGACCTCAGGAGGGCAAGCCAGTTTTTCAAGTTATAACTTGCATTCCTTTATTGTAAAAATAAGGTTAGTTTTTGCTCTCTCAACCTTTGTCTTGATTAGTATTCTACGTTTTCCTCTCATACTAACCATGCCAAACGTTCACTTTTCTTTCAACTCCTCAGTCAAGGCACCATTAGACATAAATTTTATCAACAAGCCTTACTACCCAGCCTTTGCCCCATTCTCTCTCTTAACTGAACTTATTACTTATATTTCCAGATCTTGTTTCTATAACTAATATCCTTTCATCTTCCATTTTTCTTTTTCCCCTGCTATATAAGCCCTTCCCATGACCATGTCTCCCCCTCAAACAAAATCTGTAAGAGTGATCTGCACTTATTTTTCTCCTCATTCCTCTTATCATTGCAATCCTGATGAAAACTGGTACCCTAATTCCTACAACTCCTTTCTTACTGCAACTAAAGATTTCCAGTTTAAATCCAACTTAATTTTTCTGAAACTCTTCTTTCTTTTCCTTTGTACTTCTCAAGCTTTCCCTCTTTTGAGTACTCTAAGTGATGTTTGCTGTATATTCTATAATATTCCCATGTTAAGTATTGTGCCTGGGTGAGTTCATTCACTCTAAGCTACCAAAGAAAATGATTTTCCAAAGTTTTTCTCCTGTTGACAGTGTCACTTTTGATAATTAAAATATCTCAAAATCATGAGGTTCCAAACTGATTAGCTACACCTCCAAATTCATTTTTGTCCCCTTCTACTTCCAGTTAATGGCTTCAGTATCCACCTAGCCACCAATTCTATAGCTTCCACGACTCACTATTTCTATATAGCCAAACCACACATATTTATGTTACCAGTCTGGTACCTGCAGACATCAGTTTGCCAGTCTGGTCTAACTGTCCACCCCTGCTATCTTTAGACAGTGTCCTAGTTCTTGGAATCTTGGAATACAAAAGTTAGCATACTTACCATCCTTTTCTGAAGTATATGTGCTGAATCTTTCAAGACTGGCTACAGTAATACCTGTCTCATCTACATCTCTTGGGATATACAGGCTTAAATCTATGTCATTTACACTCACAGAATCATCAACCTTTAAAAACATAAAAAATAAAGTTGTTACTTATGAGAACAGCTTTCATAAATTACTTACCTTTTACCTCTGACATTTATCTTAGTGAAACAAAATTAATACTAATGCCAAGTGAAAACAGTAACTGACAACTGCCAAAATTCACTCGTTTTCTTAAACTTCTTAGGAAAAAAAATAGTAATGTCATATTTCAACTTTCTTCCTCTCACATACAGAATATGATGCTTTTATTTTCAACTCGAAGACAGAGGTTAAAATTTTATACTATACAAAAAATGAATAATCAGCTATGTTTGCCTGTAACTGAGTGATTTTGCTGTTGTCTCCTGCTCCCTCCTCAATCTTCCTCCTACTCTGTACTTTTTAGTCTCTGTCCCTTTTTTTTCCAGTATAAAATACTGAACAAACAAAAAAATCATTTTCCTTTTAGGAGAATAAAACACATACTTTTTAGCTAATACATACAAGCATTTAAATCTACCCCAGTCACTGTTCTACTTTCTGTATAAAGAACTATAATATAATTTTATTAACTCATTTAACTCTCACAAGTAGCCTGCATGTAGGGATTATCATTATGTCCTTATTACAGATCAAGGTAGAGACCTACAGTGTAAATGATTTCCCAGGTTAGAGTCAGGATTTGGACTGAGGCCCTAGAGTTGATTCTCTTAACCATGCTATTCTATTGTTATTCTCCACTGTTTCTCTTCATCAACATGAGGAGATGAGGTGCCAAAGCTGCTTCTTACCTCATCACCACCTGTTCCTTGGGTGTAACGGGTATCATCTGCTTCCTCATCATCATCATCAACCAGTTCAGGACGAAATTCAAACACCTCACGACCACTAATCTATTCAGATACACAAATATATCAACTCATGGTAAAATTCAAACATTTCTTGGTCATGGATTTCAGACATAAACATGATTAAATTATAATAAATTCTTTCATGACACAGAAATTATAAAATGAAAGAAAAAATAAAGAATCTCTTCAGGTGAGTTTGGGACGTACCACTAACGCCTTCCCTGCCTTGAAGTCTGCTTTCCTTCTTTCCATATCTTGCTCAAGTTTATCAATCTTTTCTTGTCTTTTTCTTTTCTTCCATGCAAGAAAAGATTCTAGAGTGATTTTGGTAACATTTGGACCTAGGGCAGAACGCTGCAAAAACGAAAGAGTTGTTTATTTTCCCCCAAATCACCTATAACAATATTTAATAATTTTCTCTTAATGCAATTAAGTTCTTGCCTGTGACTGTTATGACATCAAATTTAGAATAAACAGATTTATTTTCATTTTATATGGCAATGAATAAAATGAGTGTCCAGAGATACAAACATTTGTAAACACAGTAAAATATATTATTCTGAGCTGCATTTCTTTTCAATACTGAAAGTGAGTAAAACCTGTCATATGAGAAATGGTTTTAAAATAAGTCAACTGCTGAAAACAAAAAATATCAAAAGTACCATGAAAATATCCAAGTTTCATTTGTGTTCCTCAGGAAAAGAGGGAAAAAACTAGGCAAAAACACCATCTGCTCCTCGGAGCCAATAATCAAGTAATAAATGTACGGAAAAATAATACTTCCTGAACATCTGCCAGCTATTCAGTATTAAATGTTTTCTACACATATGCTAACACGCTGATCTCCACAAATAAGCAAACAGAAAGATATGGGAAACTTACCGAGGTTAACAGCTAGTACCTGTAGAAGTAGGATACAAACAATCCGAAATATACCAGACTCCAAAGTCTGTATTTTCTATTATAGCACAGTGCCTCATATGAGACACTAAACAATACGTCCATTTAAGAACAAATGTATATAATCCCAACCTTAGACATTTACACAACATATTTAGACAATCCAAAGACAAAATGGATATAACTTGAAATATACAATCCTAAACCTAGTACTTCCAATAATCTCAACATTTTCTTGTCACTCCCAGGAGCCATATCTACTAACTCAGTGGCCCCATCTGCTATCTCATGGAGTAAACCTCTTTTGTGCTGAACCAGAAATGAGAAGCAGAAGACTATCTTCAATGAGACATATTCCCCTCTACCAACACAGTGAGAGTTTTGACCTCAGGGATGATAAAATATACAACTGGAAAACTGTAGGAGCTGTTTCCTTCAATACATATTACTGATTAGTAAAATGGCTAAAAAATAAGACATCAGGGGAAACATCTAAAACTTCAAGTTCAATCAGTCTGAATATCATTTTAATGAATATACTAGTACAACAATCTTATAGAATTTATTTGATAAACCAGTGGCATAAAAAATTGTTTTATAATCCTAAAATTAATGTCAATCATGGACTAGTGATTATGGTTAGGTTTATATTCTAGACATAAAATAACTAAAGAAAAAGTAAGGCAACTTTGGGAAAAGGTCGCATTTTTTCCCCTTTCATAATAACATGCTATTGCCCCCAAGTGGTAAATATTATAATTTCATGATAAATACTACTTTAGTTTTATAGTAGGAAAGAATTCTACTTACCTCTCTTTCAATTAGATCTTCTAATGAAATTTCATCTTCTTTCTCTTCTTTTTTTTTATCTTTTTTCAATACAAATCCAGGAGGAAGTGCATGACGATACATGCAAATATCACCACCTCCAGGGCATACCCAAAACCAGCCATATTTGTTGTTTTCAATAGCTTCAAGGAAATGCTTACACACCTATAGAGACAATATTATTCACAATAGTGGCTCAGTGAAGTCCATTTCCAAGGTAAATGCTTAAATATATGGAACAAGTACATTCTTATTCACATCCTTAGGCTATTCACTTTTCAGAACACCCTTGGCACAGAAATGTACATGTAAATCAATCTTAAAATACTTAATATGATGGTAAATTCCCTTTAGAGAAGATCTATATAAAATTTCTATTTTCAACACTGCTCCAAATTCTGAATTACACAAAAGGACATGCCTCAGTTTAGTCTTTGTAAATGTAATCCAACCCTGATTTTTAAATAAATGAAAAAAAAAGAGAATGTGGTTACAAAAACTAAAACCAATGATTTTGTTTTGATCTTTCCTAAAAACTCATCACATGCAATAGTGATACAAATACTATTTGAATTACCTGAAATTATAGGCAATTTCTCACATCTAAGAAGGGAGAAAGCAAGCAAGGTACAAAAGGAACACAAAGGACAGTGACCTTTGGTGCAGAATACAATTGTACTGAAGCCTCAGGTAATAAACTTTAAAAGAAAGAAGTGAAAATTAACTAATAAACAATATTCTTTTCCTGAAAAAAAATACAGCAGATATAAATAAAACTAGTGTTTAGAAATTTTCTAGCATATCAAGGTTTTTCACTATAACTGCACTATAGGTAAATATGTGGACATGAATGCTGGGTCCGAGAAAAAAGGTACAAATTTTTAAAAGTGCATTTCCTGGAATACTAGAGCCATTACCTATCCAAAACTCATTTTCACCTTCTTGATTTAAAAATCTCATCATTAGAGTAGGTGTTTATCAATTGTCCCTCCATTCACTTTGCACAAGGAAAGAATTCTTGTCTGAATATGTGATCGTGTTCATCCATATCTGAAAGTAAAATCACCTCAGAAAATGACACTTGAGGACTTTAGTCACATGCTTTTCAAAGGCTACTTTTGAAAAAGAATCTAATTTTGTATGACTTAACACTTGCAAATTCCAACAAAGCTTGATGCACTTTATAAAAAGCTCCAATAATTTAAAAAATAATCCAGTAAAAAATAGCAGCAAATACCTTGCCACATAATTCTCCCTAATGATAAATATCACAGCAACTCAATTCAAGAAAAGGACATACTATTTGAGTTTTTGGTTTTTTCTTTTCCGCCTCACCGTGCTTCTTGTTCACTACTTCTTCCAGTTTTTTCTCATCCCAATTATCCATAGTATCTAAATAAAAAGAGATACGAAAACTAAATACTGTAATTTTATCTACTGTTCCCAAAACATATTGCATATCTCCTTAGACAGGAAAGCTGGATATAAGACTTATAACCTAACACATTTTCTTTAAATGGCACCGAAGATAGGAATAAACAGTGCTATGAAATTATTCACCAAAATCCCAAGCAGTTTAGGCAAATGAGAAGGTAGTACTGGAAGAAAGGGTGAGACTAATCCAAAAGAAGTAACTGCTTTTTATACATCCTCATTTATTTAACCAAAGGACATAATGCTGTCAACTCAGATTTTGTGAAAAATATTTTTTTTTTTTTTTACAAACACAGCCTTCCTAAGAGCAAAATATTCTTCAAATTCTAAATATCTTAGTTAACAACCAAAAGATATTTTTAAGAAAATGTCTTAAAAAAAATACCTTTTTCAAGTTCTTCATCTCTTGCATCAATGTAAACACTTCGCTTTTCACACTTTCTCTCCAGAGTCAAGTCATGAGAGAACTTACATTTATCTCCTTTAGTACACTGTCCTTGCTTAAAGAATGCACACACCACGGATTTGGGATCTGCACCTATGTCAAATGGCACATGGTATTTGTATTACAATCTGCCAGATCACAAAGTATAGCTTCTATCTGAGATATAATTACCACTGGTGAATTTGTTATTTTCCATTCACTGATGTGAGAGGAAAATACCACTTATAGGTGATTACTAAGACATTTCTTTAAAGCTCATTCTACACCATTTTTTACCTATTTTTGTTTCTTTTATTCTTACCATTATTCCTTCTATTCTTACTCTTATTTCCAGGGGTGGGAAACCAAACAAACTCAGAGGTTATTCCATAGTCACTTGTCTAGTTTGAGTCAATGAGGCAGAGGCAAAAGAGAAATATAAACATACATGGAGATATACTACCAAGAGTTTGGAACTTATAATTTATAGAACCACAGGTTGTCTACCAACCTGTGGTTGATTATAAATCAACTAGCAGACTGTCTAAATCCTTAATTTTACCGTAAGTGGGGGGCTAGTGGCTGGATTTATAGTTGTACAATCACATAGCTGAGCACATATATAGAGGAACTATAAGAAAATCATTGATACAGTTTAATTTTGACAAAGGGAATATCATTTCCATAGCAGACACACTGGTTTATATGAAGAAAATATGCATCAAAACAAATTAAAGGTTTTTTAAATAGTAGTTGACCCACAATGTTACATTAGTTTCAGGAGTACAACAAAGAGATTTGACAAGCCTATATGCCACCCTCACCACAAGTGTAGCTGCCATCTGTCACCATGCAGTGCTATTATAATACCACTGACTATACTCCCTCTGCTGTACCTTTTATACTCATGACTTCTTCACTCTGTAACTGGAAGCCTATACATTCCACTCCCCTTCATCCTTTTGCCCATCCCAGGCCCCCAAACTCCTCCCCTCTGGCAAAGGATCAGTTTATTCTCTGTATTTATGGGTTTGTGCTTTTTGTGTGTATTCATAAAACAAATCAAGAGGCTTTTAAATATGAATTATATTTGATAAAGATAATACTTCCGACATTTAAAGTTTACCTTTACTTATTTTTTGAGCAGCAACTACGGGTTTGAACAGCTCATTTAGTTCCTGCAATTCTTTTTTCTTGTCATCTTTCTTCAATTTCTTTTCAGCCTCACTTTGTGCTACCTAAAATATTCCCAGGAATAATATGAAAATTTGTTTTCATATAATAAAACTGTTCTCATACAATAGTACATAGAGCATCACTAACAAAACATTTGCACATTTATGTATATATAGTCCATACCTCTTAGTATCAGTGTTACAATGGCCTTTAAGTATATATTAAATCGTGTGGTTAAACTATTAAATGAAACTGCGAAATCTTATATCAGTTGACTTAAAAAAATTTATAAATGGTACCATGCCAAGTAAAAAGCATATTCAAAGCTTACAGCAATAAGCATTTATTAAGCATTTGCTACATGCCCAGCACTTTTAGTAAATGGTTCTCACCTGGGATTTTCTTCTTATGACAACCACCCACTTCCCAGAAACATGAGGGTGCCTTTTGAAGATCAGAAATGCAAACATCCGGAAATGCGCAGTCCCAGACAATAAAGAACTGTACCACCCAAAATACCTATTCCCCTTGTGGAAAAACACTGAGCTAGGTCAATGTGGGAGATAAAACAAAACAAATATGACATATGACATAGTTCCAGGCACACAATTTACATACCTAATATGATTAGAGGATTCATCCAAACATTTATATGTCAGGTCCTATGTTAGATGACAGGGAATACAAAGATGAAAAGATAAAGATGCTTATTTAAAGAAGCTCAGACTCTAGTGGGAAGACAGACATGTCAACAACTGTAATATAATACATGGTTCTCTGGGAACAAGGAACGCCTATATGCCTATGAAAATTAGACTGAGCTAATACTTTATGGATGAATTTTTCTGATGGGTAAGAAAAGGAATGCAGAGAGCCAGCCAATGCAAAGATACAGGCACGAGAACGAACACAGTATGAGAAACATCGATGAAAAGTTTGGACTGCATCAGTAGGTGACAGGTAAAACTCCATGGCTTAAAGCAAGTCAATGACACAATCAGACTGTATTTTATAAAGACCACAATGGCAACTGTGTGAAAAGTGGACTAGAAGGAGCCCAAGAACAGCAAGGAAAATGAAGAGGCTAATGCAACTGGTGTAGGCAAGAAAACACAAGAGCTTAAAATAGGCATTAGTAGCAAGGTTGGAGAAAGAGGTGAGAACTCTTAAGGAGGTAGAACTGACAGTACGAAGTGACTGACTAGACAGGAAGTAGAAAAGAGAGGGTGGGGTCTAGGACTATCACATGTATGGTTAGTGCTGTTAAACAAGACAGGGTATACAGGAGTAACAGGTTTCAGGGCAGAAGGTGGAGATGAACTCAGTTTTAGACATACTGAGTATGAGATGCTTACAGAGCAACTGAATAGAGCTACTTAGAAGGCAAGTGGACAAGGATCTTGATACCTGGGGAGAGAGTCTGATTTGAAATATTTTAGAAACAGCTTACAGATAATAATTGATTAAAACTTTGAGTGTGTATGAGATTACTCAAGAATAGCATAAAGAAGTGATTAAAAAAAAGTGACAAGAGCAGAGGACAGTTCCCTGAAGAATACCAGTATTAAATGAGCCAACACAACTTTAAAAAGCCCATAAAAGGGTCCAAGAAACATCAAAGATACAGGTGGAAATCCAGTACAAAAAAAGTACTTAAGAAAGGAGAAATTTTAGGAAGGCAATGGTCAAATGCTATAAGGCTAAAGACATCCCAAATCCTAACTTTGATCATATGGTAGATGTGTTCAAATGGAAAAATCAGAAAACATTTTTTAAAAAGAAAAATTTAAGTCATTTTATCTATAATAAAACTATCGTTTGCTCATGAGGTTCATCTTAAACATTCATGGACCCAGAGCAAGGATACATTGGAAGCCCATAAACCACTTCTGTGAATATTTGTAAGTTAGAAATCAAACTAATGCTAAATAAAATATGGTTTGTACCCCTACTTGACAAATATACCTTACAACCTGGAAGGACGGGCTCAAATTTAAAATGCCCAGGTTCCATGGAGTTCTACACTGGAGCACAGCAGTACAACAAGAGTCAACTTCTGGCTCTTCCTTGTCCCACACTGAGTTTCATCCCACCATGTGTGTGCATGAAGGTGGAAGGTGTGGGGAAGGACATGGTATGGATTCAGGTCTGTCCATACTCCCAGCACATACCCTTCTTTTTTTGTGTATGTGCTGCTGAAGTGAACACACAACCTTCCTTTTGAGTACTTCAGGCACATTGGCAGTACAGTATACCCTAAGTATAGGCAACATGACCTTTGTAGGCCCTGAAGTATTGTGGAGTGGGATGGTATAAACTCCCTTAACCTCACTGACTCCTTGCCTGTGGGAGAGCTATGTCTAGAGGAGACACAGAGTAGGATCATCCTCCACAGTACAGGGCCTACAGTGGGGTACCTACTGCCTGGCTCTAACAGCTGGACTGCTGCTCATTTTGCAGATAAAAGCCCAAGTACCCAAGAAATTATCAAAAATTATAATACTGAAGGTACCATTAATCCTAACCACCACCACCACTGAAAGTTTCAGGCTTTCTTGGGTCTATAAAATATAAAATTACCTGTCAATATACTTCCCACTAGAAGAAAAATAGGGAGAGGAGAACAGGATTGAAGAAAGGAATAAGGGAAGAAAAGTAAATTCTTTTCACACACCTATATGCACCAGAAGATTCACATTATCTTCTCATTTAACCACCACAGGTACCTTACAAGGGTAATTGCCTTTCCACTGTAGAGATAAGTATCACTAAAATTTAAGTTCATGTAACAAATAAGATGACTCCAAGATCTAAGCATACATTTTTATTAAACCAGGCTACTAAATTAGCAGCATGGAAGATCAATAGTTTTTGGCTCTAGAATCAAGCTGGGTATAAGAAAAGAAAAATGCTCGAGGCACTAATCTGCAGACAATATATGTGAGAGAAATTTGTTTCAGATTGCAGTCACAAACATATATTCTGATATTCTCAGATGAAAAAAAGTATTTCCAAAAGTTAAGGATAGAGTGGCAAAAAGAGTACTTTTTAAAATAAAGATGCATGTCTGTAAAAGCTTAAACTCAAGAAAGTGAAAGATCTAAAGAACATGAAGAAAAGGAGCTAACTTTTTTGAATGTGTTGCCAATAGATAAAATCATTTCAAAATTCATATGGAAGAATAAATGCCTAAGAATAGCCAAGAAAAATATAAAAGAAGTAACATTTGGGGGAAAGGACTTCCTTTAAGAGCTAACAGAACAGGGGCACCTGGGTGGCTCAGTGGGTTAAGCCTCTGCCTTCGGCTCAGGTCATGATCTCAGGGTCCTGGGATTGAGCCCCGCATCGGGCTCTCTGCTTGGCGGGGAGCCTGCTTCCCCCTCTCTGCCTACTTGTGATCTCTGTCAAATAAATAAATACAATCTTAAAGAAAAAAAAAAGCTAACAGAACATGTTACTAGGTCACTATAATAAAAATCAATGGGATACTGGTTTAGGGACAGACAATAAACAGAACAGAACAGAGAATCCAGGAATAGATCCTAATATATTTGAGACTTTACTATATGTCAACAATGGTATTTCAGTTTGGTGGGATAAATGATGCGGTGTAAGTGGCTATTTATTTGAAAGAAAATTAACTTACTGACATACAAAATAAATTTATGACATATTATAGACTGTAAAAATAAAATAGAAATCTAGGAAAAACACACATAATCCAGTAGTGCAAGAGACTTTTTAACTGTATTTTTAAAAAGCCAGACATACCTGACAATACAAAAAATAAAAATTATTGTACAGCAAATGAAACAGAAACATCACAAATTATCTGTAATGCAGACAAGGGTGTCTCTCAAAAATGATAAGAAAAAGACAACCAGAAAAGCAAAGGATATGAATACACAAGTCAGCAAAGTATAAACCCATACAGCCAACAACCATTTGAAAAGGTACTCAAAACAGAACAACAACAACAAAAAACCAAATGATACTCAAACTCACTAGTAGTGAGGGAAACAAAGCAAAGAATGAGGTCTCAATTTATACTTACCAGATTGGAAAACATTAAAAGAACGTTAGTACCTACAACTCATGCACTGCAAATGAAAATGTGAAGGATTACAATCACCACAGAAACTAATCTAATCTATTAAAATTAGATATCTGGGGAACCTGGGTGGCTCAGTTGGTTAACCACCAGATTCTTGATTTCCACTCACATAATGATCTCAGAGTCATGAGATCGAGGCCTGCATTAGCTCCGAGCTAATTGGGATTCTCCCCTCCCCACCCAGCTGGCACTCTCACACTCTCTCTCTTTAAAAAACAAACAAACAAAAAAAAGAAGTCCGTTTCCCTTGATCTAGAAATGTGTCACAAAAAAGCACAAATGCCTGTAAGAACACATGTACATGGACATTGCTCATAGAATTATTCTAATGTCAAAAAGCTAGAAACAAAGTGATCACTTATAGTGAAATGGATGTATACAGTACACCCATATTGTAGAATAGTATGAAGCCATTAGAAGAAATTAGAGCTATATCAAAATGGCTTAGAGAAATATCTAAGACATACTGCTGAGTAACAAAGGCAAGACGCAGAAAAGTTTTAAGGTAGGATTCCATTTTAAAATACAATTACCATTCCAAATACGTCTATCTGTAACAGATGTCTTATTATATCCATATGAAGAAAATGCAGAAATTTTAAGTTATTTACCTGACGTGGATTTTGTTGACCAAACTTAACCTGATGAGTGACAGCCTTAATAAACTTCTGTTGCTTTGCTCCTTTCTTATTCTTTAGACCAAAAGTTTTGTCCTGAATGAAAAAGAGAACAGAAATATCTTAGCAATTTATATTAATTTCTCACCTACTTTTTTCAGTCAGATTAAAAATCACTCTTTCATTTATGCACTGGTAAGAAAACTTTAGTATGCTATATAAACATGCAAAACACGAAAACATCAAGTCGACCCACAATTTTTTACAATTCAATATATACTTACAACTATCGTTATTAAACCTGTTACTCTAGGATGCTTTTTCCAAAGTGTGTTTCAGAATATAAATTTTACAGGATGTGCAGGGTTGGAATACAGGACAAGATGACCTACAGTCAAGAAAGTTTAGGAAAATGCTTGCCTACAGTGTTTTTAATTCTTAAATGTAAGATATCTTAGAGCCTTTACCAGAAGGGATGCAGTATGTAGCAATTCTGAATCTTTTTTTTACTTCAGAATGCATTCTTCTCAGAGTACCCTAAGGGATTACGTACTACCGAACACATTTTAGGAATACTGCATAAGTATTATGTACTCCACTGTTTTTTTGTTTGTTTGTTTGTTTTTTGTAAGAGAATTATCTTCTCAAAACAATTTAAAAATTTTTTAAAAAGATTTATTTATAAGGGTGCCTGAGTGGCTTAGTCGGTTGAGCTCTGTTCTTCTACTGAGCCAGTTACCAACTTATCCATACACTATCAATCTTTGTAGACTGAGGTTCAAACAAATGTTTAACTTCATCCTTTTTAAAAAATTATTTATTTTTTAAAGTAAGCTTCATGCCCAATATGCAGGCTGAACTCATGACCTTGTGATCAAGAGTTCCACACTCAGGGAACCTGGGAGGCTCAGCTGGTTAAGCATCGGCCTTTGGCTCTGGTCATGATACTAGGGTTCTGGGATAAAGTCCCATATTGGGGTCTTTGCTCAGTGGGGAGCCTGCTTCTCCCTCTGCCTACTGCTTCCTCTGCTTGTTCTCTCTGACAAATAAAATCTGGAAAAAAAAAAAGTTGCATGCTCTACCAACTGAATCGACTAGCTGACCCTAGATGTTTAATTTTAAAATGGCAATTTGCATCTTTTTCATTCTCGTTTGTGGTTAGGTCTGAGAAAGGATGAAGGGGTAAAAGGGTCTATACTATTGAAAGGAACATGAGACCCTCTGAAAATAATCAGTCTGAAATAAACTGACGATTTTAAAGCCTTCATTTTGGTATTATTCTGAGGAAGGGACAAAGTAATAGGAAGTATTACAGCTGCAGAATACCTATGTGGACATGTTGGAAATGAAAAACAGTACTGATATGATTAGTATTTGAAAACATTCAGCATGACGTAACTTTACAGAATCGCAAAATCAGTAAAACAGATCTTTCAGTTTTCTTAACATTTGCAAAGTTGAAGACAGTTTAGCTCTGGAAGGTTCTCATTAAGAAGTATCTTTTTATTCATTCACATCTACATCCATCCATATACCAAAATTTCACTTTCCCCTACTTAAAATTTCTCTCATTTTAATATTCCATCATATTTCAAAATTCTACATGACTTTTCTATAATTTACGCATGTAAAAAAAGTAGTACAAACATGCTGAACTTGAGTTTTTTTTAGGGCTGGTGTCCCCCTTTTTTAAAAAAAATATTTATTTATTTGACAGAGAGAGGGATCACAATTAGGCAGAGGGACAGGCAGAGAGAGGGGGAAAGTAGGCTCCCCGCTGGGCAGGGAGCCCGATGTGGGGCTCGATCCCAAGACCCTGAGATCATGACCCGAGCTGAAGGCAGAGGCTTAACCCACTGAGCCACACAGGTGCCCTTGGTGTCCCTTGTTTTTATAGGTAAGAGAGTTCAACATTCAATTCAGTAAGAAGAAAAGATGGTCAAGTATAATGTGATATATGAAAAGAAATGAGCACATGCAGCAACCGGGTATGAAATGGCACTTTCCTTTTACAAAAAGTGAGTTCTCATGGGAGATAGGGGACATGGAAAATCCTAGATAAAAATATCAAGATCAAAGTGCAACTGCATCTACATAAGGCCTGCCAGAGAAGAGCGTAACTAGGGTTCAAACCATGCCCCATATGTTAATCACAAAACTATTGAATAAACAAGGCCAAACAGCAAGATAGATACTAACATATGACGATTAAGGAAAGAAAAAAGTGCTCTAAGGGGACCTGCCTAGTTAGAAAAAAATACTCATGACAACAGTTTCTGATAGAAGTATATAAGCTCCAGATCCCAAAAGAAAAACAGTTTTTCTGGTTTAATTACACCGCTTTAGCACATAATTAACCAGCCTAAAAGAGATAATGAATGAGTTGTGTTTTTAAAGTCTTTAATTAGGTTAGAGCTCAGAAATCATTATTTTTTTCACAGAGACAGGGGACACATCTATTCAACATTCATGAAACCTAAAGTCAACATATATTTTATTGAATCCTCTTAATCTTATGTTATATTGAAGCTGAGAACTGTTCAACAATTCTTCTAAAGTCAGACTGTATAGTGTAATGATTTAACAGTATAAGCTCGAGCCAGGCTGCAAAAGTTCTAAGCTTAAACAAAACTGAGCAAATTACCTTTTTTGCCACAGTTTTCTATTTTGTAAAGTGGGTCTCACTCTAACCTTTTAGAACTGTTGTGGAAGTTAAAAGATTTACTACAAAGTAGTGGAGCACACTGGTTAACAGTAGGGGGGTCCGCAGCCACACTTCCTGGGTTTGAATCGTGGTTCTGCCAATGGCCAATTTAGTAACCTTGGCCAAGTTATTTAACCCCTGTACCTGTTTCCTCAATTATAAAAAGGGTGATAAAACTTATGTCACTGAGAGAATTTAAAAAGCTGCATAAATTTATCACTTGTACGTGACTTGTCTTCTCTCCTTTCTCCAACACACTGATAATTGTGTATGGCTCACTAAGTGTTAACTATTAAGTGACACAGATGATATTTGAACCAAGGTATATTTGACTCCAAGCAAAGTCTTTGTTCTTTCCACCATGAAAAACTATTTTCCAGAGAAACCTAGTTAGGTTACTGTGCAGGTTGGTACACAAAAAGCTTTCTGAATACCACATTGTTGATGTGGATACTAACACCACCTATTGAAAACAGGATGGTTTATAATTTGGAATATTTCAAAAGGGCTTTCTCCCTTTTTCTTCAATTTAGGACACTTATGTGAAGATTAACCTGGATTTTTTGCAGGTGGGGAGTATGAGACAGGAAGACTGGAGGTTACAATCGAACCCAAATCGTACTTAAAATAAAACTGGGAGGAGCGCCTGGGTGCCTCAGTTGGTTAAGCAACTGCCTTGTGCTGGGGTCAGGATCCTGGAGTCCTGCATTGGGCTCCCCACTGAGTAGGGGGCCTGCTTTTCCCTTTGACCCTCCACTCCCCGTGCTTTCACTCTCTCAATCAAATAAATAAAATCTTAAAAAAAATCTCTTATTTTAAAAAAATAAAAAATGAAAAATAAACTTGGAAATAGTAGTCCTCATTGGATCAATATGGTCCCAAGGTTTAGGTTATAAGGAAGGAACAGTGTATGTGTATGTTTCAGATGTTCAAAACTGAATACGAAGCAGTTTAGAAAACACGTATTTTTTTTTTTTTTTTTAAGGATGGCTCTCTGAAGCTCCAAGAGCCTTAACATTCAATGAACTCCAGACTTCACTTAAAACTGACCCATTCTTCCCCCTGCCATCCCATTAAGTAATCATGCTTCTTTTACAGCCAGCCTCCACTCCTTAAATAAGATGTGTGAAAACAAGGGGGAAGGGTTGGGAGAGCAGGACAATACTGAATAGTACTCCAAGACAACTAGAGACTACCTTTTGGGACACTAGGGTAAGCAGAAACAAGCATTGTTTTATTTCGTTAGTCATTGTCTGCCTCCCCCACCTGCCACACGCACTGTCTAATGTATTTTTGTTCTCCATTCATGAAATGGATATTCTACAGCTGGTTAATCTAACTTCAAATAATCAACAACTGGCCTTGACTAAAGTTTTTCCATTGGCAACCAATCATTTCTCTTTCTCCATCCTTAACACATCTGGATACCATCTCTTTAGGTGTCTTACTACCACTTTCTTGCTGCTACAAGTCCTTAGCTGAACACTTTATTTGCATGCCCTACAACCCAAGGATCCTTTCTCTTCCCATTATCAAATCTAATTCTCAAAGTTGACTTCAGTTTATTAAATGTTAGCTATAAGAAAGCAAATAGTATATGCCATTTGAGATAATTGCATAAATGTTTAACAGAACCATAACATATTTTGATATACTCATTTCAGAAAGAAAATACCTATTAATGCAAATCAATTAATACATTTTGGAAGGTTTAAAGAGAGAAAGAAAAAAAAATGTAGGCAACAGAAGGAAATTATTTCAGGTGACAGAAAGTAAACTCTATATAGACAGCACAGGCCAGTCTGATTATTTTCACTTACTAATTCTTTTTTAAATAGTAAATAATAGCAGCTGCCATTTATTATCTATATGTCAAGTATTTTACAAATGTCATTTCATTTAACCCACAGCTCTATAATACAGGAATTAGTTCCATTTTGCTGATAAGAAGTACATCAGTCTTTGCTCCCAGCTCCTCAATCCATTTTCATCCTTAACCCCATACACTAGCCATCAGGCTATGCTAGGGTTTGGGGGAAGTTAAAAAAAAAAAAAAAAAGGTCATCTATAATATTTAACAAAGAGGAATATATTATTTCCTAATCAGGCTGAGTAACAGAATTTTCTACGTAAATCTCATTTCACAACAAATGATAAACTTAACACTAAATTCACAATATTGTTGTACCTCTCCACTGGTAGCAAATATCCATGCAGTACACTTGAGTCTACAAAACCTTACTACCATTAAGAAAAAAAAAAGATGCCCACCATATATGATAAATGGGGGGAGGGGCAGGCTAATATCATCACTGTTAGGGTATTTTTGGTTAAAAAAATGCAGTTGTCTAATTTCGTATTTTTCTTTGGCTAAGTTTTCATTAACGAAACTAAGGTTGCTTTCTCTTTACCTTAAGAATAACTGTGTACAAGATGAATGAACCCATTATATACCTACACTTTTAGTTGATAAACAGTACATAACTTTCATGTAAAACTCCTTAAAACAAAAATACTACTCCTGCCAATTTAAAATAAAATCACTGCATACAGTTAAAGTTCAATAATGCAGGAGGTATATTTTGTCAGGTAACATTTAATTTCACGTCAATAAGGAAATTTCACTTTGTATCATGTTAATTCAATCTTAGTAAAGGAAACTGACAAGTATAATGTGATCCCTAAAATGTCCCTGGTTTACATAGCACTGAGTGCTATGAGATCACCATTCCCAGAGATCTACTCAAGTGGCAGTGTCCAGATTGTTCAAAAAGGTGACAGGAGTCACATGTGTGAAGAAGATAGTCATTTGCTTTCAAAGTTCTGGCTATCTGCTTCATCACAATTCTAAATAGAACAAATTAGCAATAAGAATACAGGTTGGGAGGATGCACCTGAGTGGCTCAGTCAATTCAGCCTCCGACTCCTGACCTCAGCTCAGGCCATGATTTCAGGGTTATGAGTTCAAGCCCTAAGGTGGGCTCCAAGTGGAGCCCACTCAAAAAAAAAAAAAAAAAAAAGAATACAGGTTCTGCTTCAGAGCTGGAACTCAGCAAAGATTACTAGAATTCTTTATAAGGATGTTAAACCAGCAGAATTTAAAAATTATGTAAAAATTGACAAAGACAAGTTCCAATAAGGTTTATACTATGAAGCCCTGAGGGTTTTCACTGCTGTTTTTCAAGGCTATAAATACCAAATATTAAAAACAGTAATCATTTAGGTATGCCTGGGTGGCTCAGTTGGTTAAGCGTCTGCCTTCCCCTCAGGTCATGATCCCAGAGTCCTAGGATTGAGTCCTGCATGGGCTACTTGCTCAGCGGGGAACCTGCTTTTCCCTCTGTCTGCCGCTCCTCCCGCTTGAGTGTTCTCTCTCTGACAAATAAATAAAAACTTTGAAAAACAAATAAACAAAACCAGTAATCATTTATAAATAAACTCATTTCAGAACAAACAACATGCATTTTGGTCGAGTTCTGAGAAAAAGTAACAATTCCACAAATGGTGTCCATTATTCAGGTATACCATAATAGGAAAATGGTCATGGGTTTTTCCAATTATATCCAAAGAACACGAAGATCTGTTCAAAAGTCACTGATGGTTCACTCTCAGGAAACTCACTGGTAGTCATTAGAAGGCAAATATAAAACATTCAAGAACGTCAATAATGTTCCTCGGCCATAAAGAGCTGTAGACTCAAGGCACTAATTGAATAAATGTGTGTATACAGACATATATATGTGCATCTACATATCTATGAATACATAACAAATTCAGGTACGGCACTTAGTACAGCTAGTGACACTGAAACGATCTCTTTTAAAGCAGAGCGGATGTAATTCACAATGTATATATATAGAGAGCCATGTACAAAACGGTGAGCTGAGACCTTAAAGAAACCACCACTCTATGGAACTTGTAATGGATCGAAAAAGCCACGAAGTGGTAATTTGTTAGCTCGAAACAACTACCACTCCCAAGTGATGGGTAAAATTGGAACACAAAGGCTCCTCACGGAGCCGACCCCCCAGAAAAAGTCTGACCCGAGCCCATTCAGCGTACTTTCCAAAAACACCAGGCTAGAAATGTCTTCAATTTTAAGGACTAGCGAAGGTCAAAACCCTGAAACGGGTAGGGGAGAGGGGTGCCCTTTCGGACCTGGGTCGGTGAAGGCGGGCGCGTGGGCGGAGAAGCAAAGGCTAGATGCGGGGGCGCCAGCAGCGTCACTATAGCGATGAGAGGTAGGGAGCGTCATCACGGGGCTGGGGAAGGGGCAGTGGCCCACAGAGCCAGAGGGGGACACGTCGTCCCGGAAGACGCGAGCAGAAGCCGTGGAGCGGGGAACCAGGAGGCTGCTTCCCTGAGGGCTCACAGCATGAGTGGGGGAG
The DNA here is from genome assembly GCF_963455335.1 of Martes martes. Classification (NCBI taxonomy): domain Eukaryota; kingdom Metazoa; phylum Chordata; class Mammalia; order Carnivora; family Mustelidae; genus Martes; species Martes martes. Next base: position 115,939,818 of record NC_137890.1, read on the forward strand.
GGGGTGGGTACTCACTTCAATAATCTTCTCCTTCTTTTTCTGCTCCGCCTTTTTGCTGCCCCCGGCCTGAGCCTGTTTCTTGGGGGGCATTGCGGAGACAGGTGGCACCGGCCAGACTTAAGCGCAGCTGGACACCGTCAGGGGATCTGGCCCCGCGGCAGGAGGAAGAGGACACGGGCCTCCTTCGCCGCCGCACCGCACGGAAAGCAAGGCGCTCACTCGCCGCCGAAATGCGGCCTTTGCGACAGGTCGGTGCCGCAGAGCATTGTGGGTCGCGAGGAGGGCGCCCGGAAACGGAGCTGCGCGTGCGCTTCTGCCGCGGCCGGCCAGGAGGGGGCAGGGAAGGGACGTGGGGAAATGACTTGGCATCACTTGTGATGTCGTTCATCCACCTGGTCCTTTCTAGGTTGTGTCAGGCCTTAGGATCAATGCGGCGAGTTGGTTGGCGCCCGGTGCGCTTTGGTCCTCCCTTCAGGTTCGTTGTTGTTGAGGATGGGCGATTCTTTTGTCCTGCCTGATCCGTTAATGATTGCCCTTACCGTTCCCATCCTGAATGATCACCGAGCAGCCGCCGCAACTCAGGGTTGCTCCGAGGGCCACGGTACTCAAGTTACTTTCTTAGGCACAGATGGAACAGGGCCGGCGAATACAGCATACTTCGGGTTCCTACAAAGTCTTATTAAGACATGGAAAAAGTTTCATTTGAAGGGAGCCTGGGGTGGCAGCCCAGAGAAGGGGGAACTTGAACTCTTTGATGTACTGTACTTATCATTTTCAGATTTCAGGAAAGTGTCTAGATGATTCCTAAAAACCCATTTGTAATGTGAAAACCAAACCTAGTTTGGGGGTGGAGAGCACATCTCAACAACTTTCATTAAGTTCTTGAAAGGCTGGAAACTCCTTGGCACATTACACACATTATTTCATTTAGTTATCACAAGGACTTTGAGGTAGGAATTGTTACTATTTGCGTTTTATAGATGAAGCACAGAAAGAAAGAAACATGCCCAAGGTTATGTTAAAGGCTGAGCCACGGATTTCAACTTTGACAGTCTCATTCCTATCTAAATTCCTATCACTAATATTACAAAAGTCTAGATTTCTATCACTAATATTACAAAAATGGTCCTGTTTGAAAAAGTACGTGAATGAATGGCTGGTTCATATTTCTACAAACCAAAATACTGTTGTTGTTTTTTTTTTAATGTAATGCTTGGCTGTTATTTTTGTTCCATGATTATCATTTAATCTGTTTCTGTTAGAAAAGTACTATAGGGCCTAGAGTCATCTTTATAGATAAAGGTTTTAAATCTTTTTCATTAATTTCCATAAGGAGAGAACTAAGAGTTCCTTTAATTAGTGCAATTGATTATTTGAGTAGTAGCTTTCTACATAAGCTAGATAATGCCAAAGAATCCCAAGTATGGGTGTGTGTGCTTGTGTATATGTGTTTGTGTATATACAGATCTTTCTGAACTCACGATGGGGTTATGTCCTGATAAAACCATGGTGAGTTGAAAATATTAAGTCAAAGTGCAATTAATATATTTAATCCACTGACCATCATAGCTTAGCCTAGTCTACCTTAAACATGCTCGGAACACTCACATTAGCTTTCAGTTGGGCAAAATCATTTAATGCAAAGCCTATTTTATAATGAAGTATTTAATAGCTCATGCAATTTATTGAATGTTGTACTGAAAGCAAAAAAAAAAAAAAAAAAAAAAAAGAATGGCAGGGGTGCCTGGGTGGCTCAGTCATTAAATGTCTGCCTTCAGCTCAGGTCATGATCCCAGGATCCTGGGATCAAGCCCCGCAATAAGCCCCACATCAGGCTCCCTGCTCAGCAGGAGGCCTGCTTCCTCTCTCACTCTCCCTGGTTTATTCCTTCTCTCACTGTCTCTCTGTCAAAGTAAATAAATACATAAATAAAATCTTAAAATGAAAGAAAACAAAACAAAAAAACAATGGCACTATGGGTAAAGAATGGTTATGGGTCTGTTGGTTGTTTACCCTTGTGATCACATGGCTGACTAGGAGCTGTTGCTGCTGCTTCTGCCCAGCATTGGGAGAGTATCTTATAACATATGAGTAGCCTGGGAAAAGATAAAAATTCAAAATTTGAAATATGGTTTCTATTGAATGCATATCACGTTTGTATCATTAAAAGTAAAAAAAAAAAATTAAGTCAAACCTTCGTAAGTCGGGTACTGGCTGTATATACAATCATGAAATTTACTTCCTCTGGGCTCCTTTCTCAGGTTGATGGACTACCCTATCTTTTACTTCTTTATTTACTCCCTTATTTATTTCCTTGTTTATCTTTTTTTTTGTGGTTGTTCTTGTTAGAGCACAGAGGGACCCTGCCTTCTTTCCTCTTTACTCAGTTTTATAATTGATTTGATTCTTTGGGGATTCTCTCCTTTAAGAGGGGTGGAATGTAGTTGTCTTAATTGTTACTTTTTAGTGCTTTCAAAAATACACTTTGGGCCCTTTGTTTTTGGAAGAATTTTACTGGCAATTGTTCTTATGAATCTGATCAATAATGAGTAACAAATATAGGGGAAAATACAAAGAATCTAGAATCTCATAAATTATAATAGTAGTGCTGGGTCCATAATTTTTCACTACCTTCTGCCTTTCACATTTGCTTTTGTTTCTGCCCTGACGTGATTTATGTAGAGGAAAAAGATCCTTCCTGGCCTCAACTGAAAAATAAACATTTCTAAATATGGTGTCTTCTCTGATAGCTCTCTCTCACAGTCATTTCTTCATCAGTCAGAAATCTGACTAATTGAACTCACTGTTTTCTGAAATAAGGTAATTGCTGGTTTGCAATCTCTGATAGAAAACCACAACAAGAGGAGGAATTCTATACCTGCTACTCCACTTCTTCATAATTCAAGCTAAACTCCCACAAAACAAAGTTTAAAGTTGTAGTCAGGGGTTACCAAATTCAAATGCCCAAAAGGCAGGGATATACATTTCGGTGTCAAGATGAGTGAAATACATTAGGGAATGGTGGGACCACAGCCAAGCCTGAGGTAAATGCAAACCATTAAAGAGAGGAAAAAAAAAAAAAAGCCATACCCGCCTGGCTGATTTGATGGACAGGCTGTGAATTTACTGCCTTGGACACCATTTCCAAAACTTTACATCTTTAGAAGACATCAGAATATACTCTTTGAACCTGAGTCACTAGGGTGTAGATTTGGTATGGAAGTCTTTTTTTTTTTATTATTGTTGTTACCCAACATCCAAAGGTCCTTCCTGACCATGGTTAATAATATTGTATCGTATACTTGAAAATTGCTAAGAGAATAGATTTTAAGATTTTATTTATTTATTTGACAGACAGAGATCGCAAGCAGGCAGAGAGAGAGAGAGAGAGGAGGAAGCAGGCTCCCTGCTGAGCAGGGAGCCCGATGCGAGGCTCGATGCGAGGCTCGATCCCAGGACCCCGGGATCACGACCTGAGCTGAAGGCAGAGGCTTTAACCCACTGAGCCACCCAGGCGCCCAATTTTAAAAGTTCTTTCTCACATAACAGAAGGAACTATGTGACATGATGGATGTGTTAACTAACTTTATCACAGTATCATTTTGTAATATATACGTATATCAAATCATGTTGTATACCTTAAACTTAACACAGTGTTATACGTTACTTATATATCAATAAAAATGGAGGGAAGAAAGAGAACAGGGTAGAGATCCAAGATGTAAGACAAAGCAAACAAAGGTCCTCCCTGTGTGTGTGAAAGAGAATTACCCATTTTGTTATAATTCCCACTTTACAAGCTAAATGGGGGCAAGTTTCTCCTTTTCCCTTACTCCACACAACCAGATCCTCAATTCATAATCTAGGGCAGGGCAGGAAGATTCTTCTTTCTCTCCCACCCACACCTAAGGCTTTGTTCTTAAAGGAATGAGACAAGACTCAGGAAGAGTTCTGGAGTTCTTAAGGGCATTTTAGGGATTACAGATCCAGTGGTGGTAGGCCAGTGGCAACATCTGCACTAGACTTTAATTATATTCTTTGGTATTCTCTCTTGCTGCTTTGTTTTCCTAGTCTGATTTTCTAGGCTTCCAAAGATTCTGGTTTACTAAGATTTCCAGGATTCCTTAAATTCTGTGAGAAATATTTCCAATAAATTTACTTTTTACTTAAGTTAGTCTTGAATTTAGTTGTTTGCAACCAAGAACTCTGTAGTGAATTGTGTTCCCCCTTTATTCGTATGTTAAACCACCAATCTTAGTACCTCCAAATGTGAAATTGTGGCTGTTTGGAGATAGGGCTTTTCTGGAGTTGATTAAGTTGAAATGAGGTGATTAGGGTTGGCTCTAAAGGAATCTAACCGGTCTTCTAATAAGATGAGGAAATTTGGACATACAAAGAGACATTAGAAATGGCTGCACTCAGGGGAAATACCACATGAGGACAGAGCAGGAAAACCACCATCTGTAAGCCAAGGAGAGAGGCCTCAGAAGAAACCACCACCTTGATCTTGGATTGCTAGCCTCCAGTATCATACGGATATAAATTTCTGTTGGGTAAGCCACCCATCTGTGGTATTTTGTCATGGCAGCTCTAGCAAAGTACTACAGCCCTGACTGGTAAAGGACCAGTCTTTTCTGTAGATGTTGCTATTACGGTGAGCAAAGACAAGACTGCTAGCTTATCTAAATAAATTCTTGTCATAGAAGTAAGACCAATCTGGTCATATAAGTCACTGATGCATTTTATGAGTTGAGGCAGTACATAGTAGAAAGTATTTTGATTTATATATAATATTGGATTCTTCAAAATGCGTCTGACATGTAGTCAGTTTCCTTTAAGACATTTTTTTCTCTCCAAAATAATAAACTATTACAAAAGATTTGCCAGTGTTTCAATAGAGCATGTAAAATCTCTTTTCACTTGTCAGTATGAGTTTAAATTCTGTAAACCTTCACTTCAACCTACACTGACATAAAATTTTCTTAAATGGGTGACTTATGTGGGTGACTTATCTGTTGCTATTTGAAATATTTCTTGGTGCCATTCTGATAATAGTTATTATGGCATTTGTCAAGATATCAAGATATACAATTTCCAAATATTTTTTGTTTCATTGAAGTTAAAACCAGTTCCCATCAATCATGTCATTGCCCTAGTAATAGTTTTCTGATGGCTTCCCATGCCCCTTCAAATTCAATACTAAGGATTCTATATTTTGCTCAGCCCAATAATGATTACTTTTTATCTGGTTATTTCAGTTTATACTCTCCATTTTAGGACAACTTTCCTATCCCCTCTGTACCCCATATACTAGACTCCACACTCATCAGTTTTTCATAAATAGCCCCATGTATGTAACAGAAACTGCCTACCTTTTATCTAGGTACCATAAATAGAAACTGATGAGTCATCTTTGATTCCTCCTTCAGCTTCCAAATCCAGTCAAGTCCTAATTATTCTTTCTTTTATTTTTTAAAGAGAATTATTTATTTTAGAGAGAGAGAGAAAGAGAGCAAGAGAGTGAGTGGGGAAGGGGACAGGAGGGGCAGAGGAAGAGGGAGAGGAAGGCTCAAGCAGACTCCACAATGAGCGGGGGAACCTGATGTGGGGCTTGATCCCATGACCCTCAGATCATGACCTGAGCCAAAACCAAGAGTGGGATGCTCTACCTACTGTGCTACCCAGGTGCCCCCTAATGACTCTACCTTTTAAATATTTTTCAGATTATGCCCTTCCTACCTCACTATTTTATTCCCAGGACACATCTCTTGCTTGAACTATTGCGAAAAACTCCTATTCTCATTTTCAGTATTTCTCCTTCACATATGTTCTTAAAAAGTTAGTAGATTGCTAGCATTTTTAGTTAGTATATCATCAAACAAATGAACAAAGAAGAAACAAGCAGTCATGGATAAAATACTTCATGTGGCTTCATGTTTTATATACATTTCAAATAATCAGGATATTACATAAAATGAGTCTTATTTTCTGTTTGAAACATATCTAGGTTTTTGTGACATTAAGTGTATATATATATTTTTTGTTATTGCCCAAATAACACCACAACTTCCAGATGTCTGCTATCTGAATACATTTTAGAATAACTGATTTATTTAATCAAACACCATGTCACCTATGTATGTGGATTTAGCAGTCATCCCAGAATGCTAAAATCTTTGAAGTGGTTTTTAAGTTTGTTCCTGGAAAGAACTATCAAGTTAAATGCTTCATTTTTCTGTTAAGAAAACTAACTTCTACTTGTTTTCTATGATACAGTGTTTAGAAGATCAAATTTTAGAGTCAGAACTATATGGGTTAAATCTCATCCTTTCCACTTCTGTAAGTGATTTTAGGCAAACTCCTGAACACCTCTAAGCTTTGGTTTCCTCATATATAAAAGAGAAATAGGAGCACCTGGGTGGCTCAGTGGGTTAAGCCACTGCCTTCGGCTCAGGTCATGATCTCAGCGGTCCTGGGATCGAGTCCCGCATCTGGCTCTCTGCTCAGTGGGGAGCCTGCTTCTCTCCCTCTCTCTCTCTCTGCTTACTTGTGATCTCTCTCTGTCAAACAAATAAAATCTTTAAAAAAAAGAGAAATAATTATACTCTTCATAGCTTACAAAGCTATTGGAAGGATGAAATGACATAATGCATCAGAGTGCATGACACATGGTAAGCACAAAATCAGTTTATATTACTATATAATCCAGGTCATAGTATAAAGAAGTAAATAGTTTAGTGCTGACTCATTAATTTCTAAAGGAACTTACTCCAAGAAATATTAGGAATGTATAAATGGGAGATTGGGTAACTAGGTGTGGGATCTGAGGTAGAAGAAGCCAGAAAGTAAGGAGAGGATTTCCATGTGTCAAGCATGGCCAAATGATCAGTGATGATGTTAGGTAGGTTATATCAGTAATGTACAGAGTGTAGGGGGTATGGGGTAATGCATCCAGTTTTGGCTCAGTTGCATATAGGGTGGTGCTAGCAGGACATCATGTGGAGAAATGGCATATGGATATATGACATATGGCATATTGAACACTCAGGAGAGACTTTGGAACATATGAACGTCAATGGGAATGGATGATGTTGAGGGAGATTATACAGAGCAAAACAATAGGAATATAGGGGAACAGCATTTAAAAGACAAACATAGGAAAAGCAGCTCAGGGAGGAAAGTGAGAAGAGGCAACTGTGACAGGGATGCTTACTGAGATGAACCTTCCAGGTAGGAGATTGTCAACAGGGTAATTTTGACTCTGGAATTGTTTTAAAAATGTGGCTACTCATTTAGAATTAGGATGAATTGTACTGAGTATCCAATGTAAGACATAAAGTTCCGATGTTTGTAGATATTTCAAACTGTCTTGGCCTCTATTTCTTTCCATGTGTATGTGGATACTGTTATTTGCTGGTAACCTGCATTTTGTGATTAGGGTACTGTATTTAGGGTATGGTTGTTCTTAGTCCCTCTTTGGGGTATATTCTTCTGCCAGATCTCCACATAACTGGCTCATTTTCATCTCAGCGGTCTCAGCTCAAATGCCAGTTCCTCCAAATGCCTACCTATGACCATTATATCTAAAGGACTTCCATCCCCCAACTCCCAGGTGATCTCCATCTCATCACTCATCATTTCTTTAATAGCATTTACCACAGTTTGTAATTACTTTGTGCTTTCGTTTCTTTATTTTTTTTAAAGGATTTTATTTATTTATTTGACAGATCAAAAGTAGGCAGAGAGGCAGGCAGAGAGAGAGGAAGGGAAGCAGGCTCCCTGCTGAGCAGAGAGCCCGATGCAGGGCTCGATCCCAGGACCTGAACTGAAGGCAGAGGCTTTAACCTGCTGAGCCACCCAGGCGCCCGGTTTCTTTGTTTCTTAATCAGATGTCACTTGCCCCAGAATGTAGACTTCATGGGAGCAGGGATCCTAAGTGTCTTATTTACCACATTAACAGCATCTAACACAACCTGTCTCTTAGAATGAACTCAATGAACATTTGTGTGTGTGTGTGTGTGTGTGTGTGTGTGTGTGTGTGTGTGTTTTAAGTAAATGGTGGTTAAGAACTGAGGTGATAGCTGAGAGTTCCTTCCCATTTGCTCTGCAAAAGTATATTTAGTTTTGGTATTTATCTTATCTATGGAAAATGAATTTGATAAAAAGCCTCTGGGGCAAGATGTTTTGAGCATCAACTTCCATCTGGGGAATTTTCCAGTAATTATGGGGATGTGCTATATGTCACCAAATGCCAAGATTCCACAAGAAAAGGACAACATTAATAGGTGAGGTTTCTGAGGATAAACATCTTTAATTAGGTGTAGAGACACATTTATAGGCTTCCTTTCTTCCAGTTCTCTTGATGACACAGCTGCTTATTATGAAATGTGGATTTTTAATGGTGTGTTGGGGTGGGGTGGGGATGAGGAATGGGCAACGTGGAGAAGGGTGTAAACGTTATTAAAATATTTACTTGTGCTGTGGTCTTGAAATGACTCTTTGTCTTCTTTAATGATGAGTGTTTGCAACATAAAATTTAACTATGTTCCAAAATTTCTGCAAGAGAAGGTGTCTTCCTGTGAAAGTTACTCTGCAGTTCCTGGAGGGGACAAGTAGTGTCACTAGCAATCACATTTTCCGAATTAAGAAGTGGGAAACATAGTCTGACAAATTTATTCATGTTCTCATGAGGAAATAAAGACAGAACATCTGAAATTGAAGCAGTCCTAAAAAGCGTTCATGACATATGGGTGACAAAGATATGCCAACGGGATATGTGATGGTGTGATAAAAATGACTTCTCACCTAGGGAAGTCAGAGAGAGGAGCTTAGAGGAGGTGCTATTTGAACTCTGAATATAGGAGTTTACCAAGCAGAGTGGAGAGTGGTGGGTATTTCAGACAGAAGATAGCAAGTGCAAATATATGACTGTGTGAAAGTACATGACATTTTTGGGGAATGCCAGTGATTTGGTGAAGATGTGTTAGGACAGTGACAAGAGATGAAGTTAAAAACATTTTAGGATTAGATTTTAAAGGACCTTATATATCATTTTAAAGGACTTGGGCTTTAAACTGAAGTTATTAGTGAGCCATTCAGGGTTTTTATAGAGATATATGATCTCAGATATATATTTTAGTCAAGATAAATCTGACAAAAGATAAATTAGAAAGAGGAGAGACTAGACATAGAGATCAATTATTAGGCTACTGTAGTAGTCTTAGAGAGAAATGATGACAGTTTTACAGAGATAGTGATGATGAAGAGAGGAAATGAACTGTTATTTAGGAGGTATAAACAATGAGGGCAAATCTATATCAAAGGCCTGAGAGGTGAGGAGAAATAGGAATTGAGGATCATTTCATGTTTTCTATCTTGGAAACTGGGTTGAATATCTAGAAGAACAGCTGAACTGGGAGCAAAGAGAAAGGAAAACAAGACTTTGGTTCTGGTTCAGCTGAGTTGGCTTTCTGGTGACATAGGACAGGCAGTTGACAACACAAATATGAATTTGGAAGACAGGTCAGAACTAGAATAATGAATCTCTCAAATAATGATTTGAGACTAAACATAGGAGAATATATTAAACAATATAGCTGACATTTGGAACCTTTGGAGTAGTTGAGATCACTGAGGAAGAGAATAAAGTGAGAAGGTAAGAGGACTGTGATAAGACTCCTAAGGAACAGTAAAGTTCAAAGAATGCAACGTAGAAGTTGGTGGTAATATAAAAATACGTCCACATATTAACTGATACTTTTCAAGAGGTAGAATCTAATTCCTCTGTTCTTGAGTGTTGGACTGGGTTTAGTGGCTTACTTCCAACAAATAGAATTCAAGTAAAAGTGGCAGTGTACAACTTTAAATACTAGAGCGTGAAAGGTATTGCAGCTTTCTGTCTGTCTGTCTTTCTGTCTATCTACCTCTTTGCTTGATTTGGGGGAAGTCATATGCCACGTCATGAAGACAGTCAGGCAGCCTATATATAGAAGGACCCATGGAGTGAGGAACTGAGGTTTCTAGCAATTGAGGTAGAAGTGGGGAACTGTGGGGAACTGAAACACCTGTAATAAGCTAGAGAGGAACTGAGGACTTCTGCCAATAGCCACATGGAGGAAGCTCATGAAAGATGACCCTCCAGTCGCATTCCAACCTTTAGGTGACTATCGCCCCAGGCAATGACATAACTGCACCTCATCAGAGACCTGAACCAGAGTGAATTCCTGACCAACAGACACTTGGAGTGAATTAACATTTGTTGCTTTGAGCCTCTAAGTTTTAGGGTGATTTGTTACATAGGAATAGATAACTAATACAAGGACCCTGAAGGAAAAAAAAGGGAGTTGTCAGAGACGTGGGAGGAAAACAAAGAACAGTGTTGAAAAAAACAGAAGAGGAGAGTTTTTAGGAGGAGGAGTTATGTCAAATGCAATAGGTGAAAGTACTACACTTGGAAAAGACGTTTGGTTCTGGTTAGGAGGGCCGTGGTGATCTAAGTGAGATCCATTTTCTTAGCGTTTATGGTAATAAAAGCCATATAGAAAAATCAGTTAGAAAGTGGGAACAATAAATATAAATGACATCTTAAGGATACTGGAAATAAGAGGGAAAAAATTTGATTGAGGGAATGACAAAAATAAGGAAATATCTGTCCAAGGTAGTGGGGAAGCTTGAATGTGTTTATAGGTTGTGAGGTCAAAGACAGCCTAGATGTAGCAATTATTCTATTTTATTTTTTAAAGAGTTTATTTTGAGAGAGAGTACAAGCAGGGGGAAGGACTGAGGGGGAGGCACTAACAGACTCTCCACTGAACAGGGAGCCTGACAAGGGACTTGATCCTACCACCCTGAGATCATGACCTGAGCCGAAGATGCTTAACCCACTGAGCCATCCAGGCACCACTAGCTGTAGCCATTATGAGTGAATTAGTCAAAATCAAGGAGGCTGGCTATGATTGCATGGAAAACATAGGAAGAAATGTTTTCTCTGGACAGGCTAGGAAAATACCAGTCTCTATGAAATAAGAGGAAATGGAGTAGGAGGTATAAATAAATGTATCTGGAGGAAAAGGTAAAAACAAATGAGGTTTTTTTCCCCCAGTAGTCCACTTGAAAGAAAAACTGCTGACTAAAGGTAAGGAGAACAAGATGGGTAGGCAGGCGACTTTGGATCTCACTGGGAAGCATTCTGCAGCTGTTCCAGGTCAGTCTCTCCTTCCTTGGTCTCTCTCCACAATGGACCTTTTCCCTCCAGTTCATCTACTATTGAATACTGCCGGAGGGAACCATGCCAACTGGTATTTCTAATGTGTTTAAAATACATTCTCTCCTGTATGTTCTTGTGAGGTAAGGGTTTTTCTTTAAATGGAGTATGTTATGTAACTTCCAATAGTGGAAGAAAACAGCAGCTACTTTGTTGAGGCCTACAGAATAGGATACAGGAAGTGACGTGCTGATTCATTGTCAGTTGTCTTATTGAAGGCTATAGCCCAGTTGTCTGTGCAGCTTTCTGACTCCTGCTTGTTACTGAGGATTGATGGCTTATCACAGTTTATCGTCTGACTTACCTGCAGTATTTTTTTTTTTTAACCAACTACAATAAACTCTTGAGTAAATTGGAGGGAGAATTGGGACATATTAATTCAAATGTCAAGTGCAAACAAAACTCAAAAGTACACAGAGCAAACGGTCTTCTTTAGTAAATGCTCTCCTTTCCGTATTGTGAGGCAAAGGTTGGTAACACACACAGCTCTGAAAAAGCCATCATGTGAAAGAAGGCACAATATTTGCAGCAAACTTTATTTCATGGCTTTGATCAAGTTATTAATTTCTTATGAAAATGCAACGGATTCTCCAAATGGAATAACTTTCATATAAAAAAACACGGAAATTTTCTGACATTTACGTGTGAATCCAATGTGTAATTCATGTTTCATTGCCATATGTCAAGGCTAAAAATCAAAATACACTTTTTTGCCAGTTAAATAGAAAATAGGTTTTTAAGTTGCTGTAGTCTAAGTTTTAGTGCTTATGGTCTGATAGCTCTGATTGAATAACTGTAAGAATTGTATAGTGGCCTAAACATTTGCAGAATGTTTTCACTTACATCACCTAATATGAGCTAATAAAAAAATCTATTTCTAAAGATAGAGTTATAATAACTTCCAGTTTTCAAGTAAGAAAATTTAGGCTTATGTAAAACCCGTTAGTTTTCTGGAGTCACTTATTTAGGTTGAAAAGACAGGAACCCTCTTCTTCAAAGTCAAGACTTTTAAGTAATTAGGTAGCATGGATTTTACCGGTGTTCATTTTTCAGTTCAACCAGTATTTATTGAGAACCACATACTTTTGGTACTGTGCTTTATTTCCCTGTGCTTGGTGAAATTGGTTTTTAAAAATAATTAAATTATAGGTCAAATTTTCATTTTCTGATTTCACATTAACTTAGAAAACTATATATCTCTCTTCATAAAATTTAGTTTCATACATAATACTTGTTCTGTGCACTGCATTAGCTTTGTAGTCAATTTTTCTGATTTCAGATAGTAAATCCCCTAATATTGAAAGAAATAATCAACAAGAAAAATCTCGAATACACAACCTAACATTCCACCTAAACGAGCTAGTAAGAGAACAACAAATGAAACCTAAACCCAGAAGAAGAAGGGAAATAATAAAGATTAGAGCAGAAATAAATGACATGGAAACAAACAAACAAAACAAACAAACAAAAACAGATCTATGAAACCAGGAGCTGGTTCTTTGAAAAAAATAAAAAACTGATAAACACTTCACCAGACTCATTAAAAAGAAAAGAGAGTGGACCTAGATAAATAAAATCGCAAATGAGAGAGGAGAAGTCACAATCATCACTACAGAAATACAAACAATTATAAGAGAATATTGTGAAAAATTATATGCCAACAAATTGGGCAAGCTGGAAGAAATGGATAAATACCTAGAAACATAAATTACCAAAACTGAAATAGGAAGAAATAGAAAACTTGAACAGATCCATAATCAGCAAAGAGAATCAGTAATCAAAAATCTCCTAAAAAAGAAATGTCCAGGGCTAGAGGACTTCATAGGGGAATTCTCCCAAAATTTTAAGGAGGGTTTGTACCTATTCTTTTCAAACTGCTCCAAAAAATAGGAAAGGAAGGAATACTTCCAAAGTCATTCTATAAGGCAAACATTTCCTTGATTCCAAAATTGGACAAGACCCTACTAAAAAGGAGAACCACAGGCCAATATCCCTGATGAACATGGATGCAAAAATTCTCAACAAAATACCAGCAAATCAAATCCAACAGTACATTAAAAGAATCATTCACACGATCACATGGAATTTATTCCTGGGTTGCAAGAGTGGTTCAATATTTGCAAATCAATCAGCATGATACACTGCAATAATAAAAGAAAGGATAAGAACCATATGATCCTCTCAAAAGATGCAGAAAAAGCATTTGACAAAATACAGAGTACATTCTTGATAAAAACCCTCAACAAAGCAGGGTTAGAGGGAATATACCTCAACTTCATAGGCCGTGTAGAAAAGACCCACAGCTAATACCACCCTCAATGGGAAAAACCTGAGAGCTTTTCCTATAAGGTCAGGAACAAGACAGGATGTCCATTCTCACCATTGTTATTTAACATGGTACATGAAATCCAGGCCTTGGCAATCAGACAACAAAAAGAAAAAAAAGGCATCCAAATCAGCAAAGAAGAAGTCAAACTTTCACTATTTGCAGAAGACATGATAGTCTATGTAGAAAGCCTGGAAGACTGCACCAAAAATTTCTAGAAGTGATACACGAATTTAGTAAAGTCAGAGGATACAAAAATCAATGTACAGAAATCAGATTTCTATACACCAATAATGAAGCAGCAGAAAGAGAAATCAAAGAATGGATCCCATTTACAGTTGCACTAAAACCCATATGATACCTAGGAACAAACCTAACAAAGAGGTAAAAGATCTTCACTCTGAAAACTATAAAACACTGGTGAAAAAAAACTAAAAATGACACAAAGAATTGGAAAAACATACCATGCTCTTGGATTGGAAGAACAAATATTGTTAAAATGTCTATTCTACCCAAAGAAATCTACATGTTTAATGCAATCACTATCAAAATACCACCAGCGTGTTTCACAGAGCTAAAACAAGTGATCCTAAACTTGTATGGAACCGCAAAAGACTCTGAATAGCCAAAACGATCTTGAAAAAGAAAAGCAAAGTTGGAGTGATCATCAATTTCAGATGTCAAGTTATATTACAAAGCTGTAGTCATCAAGACAGTGTGGTACTGGCACAAAAACCGACCACATAGATCTATAGAACAGAATAGAAAACCCAGAAATGATCCACAACTATATGGTTAACTTATCTTTGACAAAACAGGAAAGAATATCCAATGGAAAAAAGACAGTCTCGTCAATAAATGGTGTTGGGAAACCTGGACAACAACATGCAAAAGAATGAAATTGGATCACTTTCTTATACCACACACACAAAATAAACTTAAAATTGGTGAAAAACCTAAATGTGAGATAGGAAAACATCAAAATCCTACAGGAGAACATAGGCAGTAACCTCTATGATAAAGCTGTAGCAACTTCATTCTAGATATGTTTCCTGAGGCAGGGGAAACAAAAAGCAAAAATACATTATTGAGACTTCACCAAGATAAAAACTTCCATATGGTGAGGGAAAACAATAAAGCTTGAAGGCAAACTTTGGAATGGGAGAAGATATTTGCAAATAACATATCTTATGAAGGGTCAGTATCCAAAATCTGTAAAGAACGTGTCAAACTCGGGCGCCTGGGTGGCTCAGTGGGTTAAGCCGCTGCCTTCGGCTCGGGTCATGATCTCAGGGTCCTGGGATCGAGTCCCGCATCGGGCTCTTTGCTCAGCAGGGAGCCTGCTTCCCTCTCTCTCTCTCTGCCTGCCTCTCTGCCTACTTGTGATCTCTCTCTGTCAAATAAATAAATAAAATCTTAAAAAAAAAAAAAAAAAAAAAAAGAACGTGTCAAACTCAACACCCCAAAACCAAATAACCCAGTCAAAAAATGGGCAAAAGACACGAATAGCCGTTTTTTTCTAAAGACATCGAGATGGATAACAGACACATGAAAAGATGCTCAACATCACTCAACATCAGGGAAATACCAATGAAAACTACAATGAGGTACGACCTTACACCTGTCAGAATGGCTGAAATTAACCAGTCAGGAAACAACAGGTATTGGCAAGGATGCAGAGAAAGGGGAATCCTCTTACACTGTTGGTAGGAATGCAAACTGGTGCAGCCACCCTGGAAAACAGTATGGAGTTTCCTCAAAAAGTTAAAAACAGAGCTACCCTCTGACACAGCAATTGTACTAGTAGGTATTTATCCAAAGGATACAAAAATACTGATTAAAAGAGATACATGTACCCCAATGTTTATTGCAGCATTATCAATAGCCAAGTTATGGAAAGAGCCCAAATATCCATAGACTAACGAATGGATAAAGAAGAGGTGGTATTTGTATACAATGAAATAATACCCAGCCATAAAAAGAATGAAATCTTGCCATATGCATGACATGGATGGAACTAGAATATCATGCTAAGCAAGATAAGTCTGTCAGAGAAAGACAAATACCATATGATTTCACCCTATGTGGAATTTAAGAAACAAAACAGATGAACATAGAGGAAGGGAAAGGAAAATAATATAAGGTAAAAACAGAAGGGAAGCAAACCAAAAGTTACTCTTACTATAGAGAACAAATGGAAGGTTGCTGTAGGGGAGATGAGTGGGGGGATGGGCTAAATAATGCGATGGGCATTAAGGAGGCCACTTGTGATAAGCTCTGGGTGTTGTATGTAAGTGATGAATTACTAAATTCTACACCTGAAACTAATATTACACTGTATGTTAACTAACTGGAATTTAAATACAACATGAAAAAAATTAACATTCAGAAAATCTACATAACTAGTTTAACTGATATATTTCAAAAGACCACTGCACGAATTAACAAAATTATATGTGGGTAAAATACACATTACAATAGAAGATGTGGGCACCTGGGTGGCTCAGTGGGTTAAGCCTCTGCCTTCACCTCAGGTCATGGTCCTGTGGTCCTGGGATCAAGCCCCGCATCGGGCTCTCTGCTCAGTGGGGAGCCTGCTTCCTCCTCTCTCTCTGCCTGCCTCTCTGCCTACTTGTGATCTCTGTCTGTCAAACAAATAAATAAAAATCTAAAAAAAAAAAAAAGGTAGAAGATGTGTCACTTTAATGTAACAGAGTAGGAAAATTGATGGACATAATTTCAGACTCCACATTGCAACTAACCTTTTAAAAAAAACTACCTTTTTTTGGAGTCATGGTATACTATTAAATAATGTTTTTCACAATGATTTTAAAAAATAATAAAGTTCCTTCTCTTTTCTAACAGTCTATCTGTGTGAGACTGGATTTTCATCTTCTGTTTTAATCAGGAAGCAAGTATGAATATCCAATCACCTTCTATTGATAGATATTAAAGGAGTTTACAAAAATACTGATCTTTCCATTAAGTTTTTTATTCTGGACAATATTGTTATTTTTCATAAACATAGTTAACATGTAAGAGGCTTATTGTTACTTTATTTTGTTTATTTATTTAAAAAGATTATTTATTTATTTGACAGAGAGAGAAGGCACATGAGTGGGGAAGGGGCTGAGGGAGAGAGAATCCACAAGCAGATTTCCCACTGAGTGTGGTGCCTGACAGGGTGTGACCAGGAGCTTGATCCCAGACCTTGAGATTATGACCTGTGCTGAAACCAAGAGTCAGCCACTTAAACCACTGAGCCGCCTAGGCGTCCCTACTGTTACTTTAAAATGAATGAATATGGGACGTGTGGGTGGCTCAGTAGGTTGATTGACCTGCTCTTGATTTCAGCTCAGGTCTTGATCTCAAGGTTGTGAGACTGAGGCCTGTGTCAGGCTCTGTACTCAGTGCAGAGTCGACTTGAAATTGTCTCTCTCCTTCTCTCTTGGTCCCTCCCTCCTCTCACTCTCTCTCTCAAATAAATAAATAAAAATCTATAAAATGAATGACTATGTGTTAAGCAAACTTCTCAGTATTAATTTCTAGTATGGTAAATATTCAGTGATTAGTCCTCATAAACAAAAGCTCTTTGGTTTCTCAATCATTTTTAAGAACCCAAAGCGGTCATGAGCTCAACAAACTTAAGAATTGTTGTACGTGCAGTAAGACAGAAGGAACACTTGGAGTTCTAAGTTAAACAGATAAGGTTTCTCTCTATACTGTGGAGAGTAAAGGAACTTTTCTCTGTTGTCCTTGCTTGCAGAGACTAAGTCAATTTTCATTACACAGAGTTTCCAGTGTCAGGCTTGGGGTCTTTACTGTGCAGTAGGATCAGTGGTGGGCTGATCCTACTAGCTAGCTAGCTGCAGCTAGCTCTTGGACCTTTGACATTTCTTTTTTTTTTTTTTTTAAAGATTTTATTTATTTATTTGACAGACAGAGATCACAAGGAGGCAGAGAGGCAGGCAGAGTGAGGAGGAAGCAAGCTCCCCGCTGAGCAGAGAGCCTGATGCGGGGCTCGATCCCAGGATGCTGGGATCATGACCTGAGCCGAAGGCAGAGGCTTTAACCCACTGAGCCACCCAGGTACCCCACCTTTGACATTTCTTACAGCTGATATTAGTATATCATAAAAGTAGATTGGTAAGTTTTTAGGAATTATGCATGACAGTTTTTAAAAAGCCATTTTTAAGAAATTAAACTATACAAACTTATAAGTAAATCAGTTGTATTACAAATAAATAATAAATATTTTAGGCCATAAGTAAGTAATAAATACTCAGCATTCTCCACACTCTTGAGATGATATCTGTTATATCTGTAATGGCAACATTACATGATTACATGCTAGTGTGTGTCTCTTTCTCACTATATTCAGTCATGTCATGTGATTAGCTTGAAATCAACCACAATGGAATATTTACAATAAGGAATTAGGCAATTCCTACAAATCAGGTTTCCCCTCCCCTTTTCCCCCCATCTTCCTCCCCCCACAGAGAACTGGTTGGTAAGCATTTACCAACATATCAATGAATATAATGATCTTTTATTATATTAATTTGAATTTTCTCCTCTTATATTTGTATCTCCACTCTATTAGGAGCAAATAGTTTGGTCTTTCTTCTTCTTCATCTCGAGAAGAATTTGTATTACCTGAATGAATGGAGATATTACTTGCAAAGAGGTGTTTTCTTCCTTTGTTTTATGGAGAGAGTTGAGCTTCCAAAGACTAGTCAGTGCAGAGAAGAAAGTTGAATCCCTTCGAGGAAAGTGAATAAAGGAAGAGAAATTCCCTAAGACTAGGAATGGAGGTTCATGCCCCTCAAGAACAGTGATAATCCACAGTCTAGTACCTAGTAATACCCTCAGGAACTGGCAAGAGATCTGCATAGATACACCATGTGTTGTTCCTAGAGAGACCTGGTCCACAGCAAGGGGACTCCCAGCTTTGACAAAGATTCTAGGGCTCAGGTTTGACATGAATGAGTAGACTTGTTTGCCTTCAGGAACCAAGTGGCTTTGGAAGACATCACAGGGGAATATACTAAAGAAAGATGAGAGGATGCTTGCGAACTCTTAAGGACCTCAGAAGAATTTCCTCCTGTTAATGGAATGGGAAGTTGGAGACGGAATTAATTTGATTTATAAGGAAAAATGGAATTTGGCATTTCTTGCAAATGTGTTTATAGTTGGAAATCCAGTATATGTCAGTGAGTGTTCTACAAAGAATGTGTGTATATTTATTTATTATAAGGAATTGGCTCATGTGATTTTGGGAGCTAACCTGCCTGAAATTTGTAGGGCAGGTGGGCAGGCTGTAAACTCACCATCTTGAGCCAAAATTCCTTCTCTTCTGGGAAACTTTAGTTTTGCTCCCTAAAGCTTTTTTATCCTTAAAATTACCTATGTATTTGCTTTTGTCATCATAGACAAAATAAAAAGGTTATTGAAATGTCCTTAAGGAAAAAGCAGAGAAAGTAAAAATATCAGGTACTTTTCTAGAGCCAATTATAAGCTTAGTGTAAATTAGAAGTCCTTAAAAACAGATTAATTCTTAGAAACAAGCACCAACAAACACATTTTTTCTTCCCCAGTTTTAAAGAGACTTCTGTGACTGTTCCATGTGCGGTAAATCTGATTTAGTCCCATTCTTCTCATTTCCACAATATTTTTAGAAAATACTGCTATTAGTTGGCATTTGAAAAGGCTTTAACAAACCAGGAAAAAAATTTTTTAATATATAAGAAGACACCTTAGTATATTGGAATTAAGATAGAAGTAAAAATTATATGAATTAACTGGTGTTTCAAAGGGTCATAAATAGATTGTTTATGGTGCTTTTCTTCCTGCAGTCCTCCCAAGGTCCTTTTGTTCTTTATAATAAGGCAAAAAAGTTTAATCAATAGGAATGAGCTTGGTTCCAAGATAAGAGTTAACCTTGGATTTGAATGATTCTATTGATTTGGCTTTATGAACCGTGAGGCAGGATTGCATCTAAGGATTGGGGTGTACTTTAGTTTAAAATGAGTGCTCCTTAAGTTGTTGGCAAATAGACTTCAATTGCCAATAAACTTGGTTGAGACAGGCTCAAACAATAGCTAAGCTCATACAGAGATAATAACTCAGATAAATATAGGAGTCGAAAAATGTTCACTTTTAAAAACCTTTCTACACTATAATTATCAAAGTAAATATCACCAGTAATGCGAAGTGAAGCTAACCAAAACACCTCAAGGGTACTCATGACCTTCAGTGTGGAAGGGGGTGTGTATTTAGTCTTTTTTTTTTTTCCCTCTCATGAACTATATTCTTTTTACCTTCTCTTACTTTCTTCTTTTTCTGCAAATCTACAAGGTCAACTTCCCCTAAAGGAAAGTCACATTTTTTTGCAATTTTAAAAAAAATCATTGAAGAAGTTCTGACTCTGAAATCTTAGTTAATGACAACGGTTAAGTCACTATGGGGGCTGGAGGGGGAGTAACACAAACCGTTTTAACCTCCTCATGGCCAGTCCTCTCCTTCCACCATCCCCATTGGGTCAGCCGTCTAAAACATCAGCTTACTGCAGAGGGATAAGAAGTTAGTAATAACACGTTTGTCTCAAATGCTTTAATTAAGCTAAGTTACATAGTATATTTTATTTTGTTTTGTTACTTTTTAGAGATTAAGGCTGTTGAAGGGGAGATAAAGAGCTTTCCCTGAATATGCTGGGTTTTGATTACTTTTTAACTCAAAATAGTCTTTGCGCCAAAGTGGCCCATCTTGAGTCAACCTGCCATTGGCCCCCCACAATAGAGACATGAGGAAGGTACTATACCATATGGTAATTCTGTAATAGAAGTCTACAAAGTGTTCTGAAACTATAGTGCCAAGAACAATTAAATCTATCTTAGGGTGACAAGAAATGTATATGATATAAAAGTAGATGTTATTGTATTTGGAAATGTGTTGACATAGTAAAAAGTAATTTAAGAAAGAAAACCTCTTATAAAAATTAGAAGCCAAAATACAAGGACAGTGAGAAAACAGACCCATTGGCCAGATACCAGCAGACATGAGGGAGATAAAACAAGAAAGGGACAGATAACGTCCTGTATTTTAATAAGATGCAAGTGGGAGAAACCAAGGAGTGGGTCCAGTGCAATCTCAAGGGAAATGATGAAAGAAGGAAACAAACAGAGAAGGAGTTTTTATTTTTTTGTGTAAGTATGTGTATCTAAACCTATGTACTTAAGAACTTTTTTGCAAACTTGTGTCTTTACTCACCGACTCTGATGAAATCAGTGTAGCTAATAAATCACAAAATTGCCACCCAATGTTGCCATACTTGTTCTGCTATTTGGCCTCCTGGAATAAAAGAAACTAACCGGAAAAAACCAGAAGCTATTCAGGAAGTCAACTCAAGGTGATGGGAAATCTTCACAGGAGCGATGACCTTTTCCAGGCATGTAAGCAATGGTAAATTTATTCCAGGAAAAGCAAATTGTGTGCACAAAGTCTTGAGAACATAGAAAACTTGTGGTGAGTTTAATGAATAGTAAGCTGATTGGAGAAGCTGGAGTGACAGAATCATTGGCAAGGCTACAGGGCAGAGGTCTTCGTTGTGCCACTATTCTTTGAGCTAATCTACAACTTGAGGAAATGTGGGCCAAGACTATGCTATAAATTTGGGGAATTCAAGGCAGCAGAGTGAAAGGTCTCTGATACTAGATAAACTTCAAATCGTTAAAACTTCCGTTTAGAGGTCCTAGCTTAGGTATGAACTCCTTAGGACTAGTTTTACCTCTCCACGTACCCTGGATTTCTCTTTACCAGCACACATTTGTCTCCTTAACTTTAGAAGTCTAGTGACCTTGAGTGCCAAAATAGCACTAAATGATGAAGAAAAAGGAATGTGTCACTGCTTTAAATTTAAAATAGCTCTGGGTTAGGGCTACTATAATTTGCATCATAGCACAGCTCTGTTGAGAGGTTTATATTAGAATTTATATAATTTTCTTGTATTTATTTCTATTTCCACTTATATGCTCTGATAAAATGCATGCAACAATAAAGTTACAATTTAGTGTGTGCTATGGTAAAGTTACAGTTTTCATTGCAGATTTTGACTTCTTATGATGAACATGTCTTCGGGGGAAAAAAAGCTGTTATTACTAATATTGTTATTATTCATATGATCATAACACAGAAAGTAAAGTAAAAACATGGCTTGAGGTGTAATATATTAGTTGTCTAATGTTGTATAATAAATTATCACGAACTTTGTAGTTAAAACAACAATATTTATGATCTTGCAGTTTCTGTGTGTTGGGAGTCCAGAAACAGCTTAGCTGGGGTCCTCTGTCTCAGAGTCTCAGAAGACTGTGAGGATGCAGTCAGATGGAGCTGCAGCTCATCTGAGGTTTGGGTCCTCTTCCAAGCTCACTGGTTGTTGGCAGAACTCTTTTTTACAACTAAGGATCTGAGTCCTCAAGTCCCTAGAGACTCCTGCCATTCCCTGCCACACGGCTCTCTCCATAACATGCCAGTTTGCTTCTAGGCCAATAGAATATGGTCTACTGCTACCTTGAGT
Organism: Martes martes; assembly: GCF_963455335.1. Lineage (NCBI taxonomy): Eukaryota > Metazoa > Chordata > Mammalia > Carnivora > Mustelidae > Martes > Martes martes. The sequence continues at coordinate 115,961,982 of NC_137890.1, forward strand.
CTCTTTTAAGGGTTCTTCTGATTAGGGCAGGCTCACCCAGAATAATCTCCCTTTTGATTAACCCAAGGTCAACTAATTAAGGATCTTAATTACATCTGTAAAATCCCTTCATTTTTGCCATATACTGTCCTTAGTCAAAAGAATGATATCTCATCATTTTTACAGTCCCTACACTAAAGAGGGAGGGGATTATACAAGGATGTGGATCATTGGCAGTGAATGCTGGGTGTTATATGCAACTAATGAATCATTGAACACTACATCAAAAACTAATGATGTACTTACTATATGTTGGCAAATTGAATTTAAATACAAAATAATAAAAATAAAAAATTCTGCCTACCATATCTATCAATCCTAAATTACAAATATTTTTCTATTTTCACAAATGAACTAAGAAATTTTATTAATACCTTTATAGTAACATCTAAGGCTTAGATGCTATCATAGTACTGTCTAACAATTATAATCCAAACCATAAATGTGGACCACATATATAACTTTAAAACTTTTCATAGCCACATAAAGAAAAAGTAAATAGAAACAAGAGAAATTAATTTTAATAATAATATTATTTAACCAATATAATCAGAATATTATCCACATGTAATCAATTTAGAACATTATTAATGAGATAGTATACATTTTTTTCATATTAAGTCTTTGAACATCACATCGAATTTGGGCTACCCACATTTCAAGTGCTTAACAGCAACAGGTGGCTGATGGCTGCTCTCTTGGAAGCACAAGGATATTACGTGCCTTTTCAACAACCACCACCAGGTGTCATAAGGAGTTTACAACTCAGCCAGAGGCACCAACAAATTTCTTCTCTCTTGGTGACAATTGTTGAAATTCTATTTGTATTAACATATTTTATGCTTCCTTCATATTTGTAATTTCCCTTGAGGTTTTTGTCTAGAGAATTAAGAAATCAAACAATATGGATTTTACTACTTGAGCAATAAGTCCAAATTCAAATTGTGTATGAGACCCACAATTCCTTATTTTTTCTATAATCTCATCCTAGATGATCTGACTTGTGAAAGAGTTAATAATTATAAATTACATGTACATGCAATCCTTAACAAGATAATAACAATTACTTCAAAGTTAGATCATTTCAATGCCCAAGCAATTTTCACAACCTCAGAAGCAATTAAATGGTGTTCTTTTTACTTTCTCAAATTGTCTAATAGAACACATTAAAAATAGAAAACCAAGGTTTTAAAGAGTCACAAAATGTTCTTTTATTTTCATACCATTACTGCTGTTTACTAATTGCCAACAAAGATTTCTACTTTTCACACATATAGTGAGCCCAAAAGGATTTTGATGTCTGAGTTTATTAACACTTATTACTTTGAAAAGCAGAATCACTTAAGAATTTAAATTCAGTTATTTGTAGGTTGTTATAAGATTCCTTTTTTTTTTTTTTTTTTTTTTCTCTTTTTAATTCTTTTTTTTTTTTTTTTTATTTTAATAAACATATAATGTATTTTTATCCCCAGGGGTACAGGTCTGTGAATCGTCTGGTTTACACATTTCACAGCACTCATCATAGCACATACCCTCCCCAATGTCCATTTCCCCACCACCCTCTCCCATCCCCCTTCCCCCCCGCAACCCTCAGTCTGTTTCTTGAGATTGAGTCTTTTATGGTTTGTCTCCCTCCCAATCCCATCTTTTCATTTTTTCTTTTCCTACCTCCCCCCAAACCCCCCCACCTTGCATCTCCACTTCCTCATATCAAAGAGATCATATGATAGTTATATTTCTCCGATTGACTTATTTCGCTAAGCATGATACCCTCTAGTTCCATCCACGTCGTCGCAAATGGCAAGATTTCATGTCTTTTGATGGCTGCATAGTATTCCATTGTGTATATATACCACATCTTCTTTATCCATTCATCTGTTGATGGACATCTAGGCGCTTTCCACAGTTTGGCTATTGTGGACATTGCTGCTATAAACATTCGGGTGCACGTGCCCCTTCGGAGCACCACGTTTGTATCTTTAGGATATATACCCAGGAGTGCAATTGCTGGGTCGTAGGGTAGCTCTATTTTCAGTTTTTTGAGGAACCTCCACACTGTTTTCCAGAGTGGTTGCACCAGCTTGCATTCCCACCAACAGTGTAGGAGGGTTCCCCTCTCTCCGCATCCTCGCCAGCATCTGTCATTTCTTGACTTGTTAATTTTAGCCATTCTGACTGGTGTGAGGTGGTATCTCATTGTGGTTTTGATTTGTATTTCCCTGATGCCGAGTGATGTGGAGCATTTTTTCATGTGTCTGTTGGCCATCTGGATGTCTTCCTTGCAGAAATGTCTGTTCATGTCCTCTGCCCATTTCTTGACTGGATTATTTGTTCTTTGGGTATTGAGTTTGATAAGCTCTTTATAGATTCTGGATACGAGCCCTTTATCTGATATGTCGTTTGCAAATATCTTCTCCCATTCTGTCAGTTGTCTTTTGGTTTTGTTAACTGTTTCCTTTGCTGTGCAAAAGCTTTTGATCTTGATGAAATCCCAATAGTTCATTTTTGCCCTTGCTTCTGTCGCCTTTGGCGATGTTCCTAGGAAGAAGTTGCTGCGGTGGAGGTCAAAGAGGTTGCTGCCTGCATTCTCCTCAAGGATTGTGATAGATTCCTTTCGCACATTGAGGTCCTTCATCCACTTTGAGTCTATTTTCGTGTGTGGTGTAAGGTATAAGATTCCTTTTAAAATGAGAGATAAATGGCTTTGTTTTTATGTTCCATTATTTTAATTTTTAGAGTCTTGTTCTTTCAACATTTTCTAGGTGAAACTATGCATTTAGAGATTGAGACATCTCAAATACTTTCTCCTTAACTTTCAGAAAATAATAATTAATATTAATACCATTAATATTAAAACATTAAAAATATAAACAGATGCAATCATGAATGTATGATCATGAAGATGATCAGAAGCAATCACGAGTATTAAAAAGATAAAACTGAGTTTTATCATAAACTTCTTTAAAATGAATTTATTTACCTGCACTGTAGTTTTATTCTAATAATTAAGCTTTCTCTTTGTCCTATTAGTCTTAGATGTATGATGTCCATAATATAAAAATAAACCTGATTCTAATTATATGTACAGAGAGAAGCAATAATTATTCATCTCTTGATTCACATTATCAACTAGTTTCAAAAGAACTGAATCAACCTTGGCATCTTACTAACCAAACTATTAAGGATAAAAGTGGCCAATGGTGTTGCCATAACCATATAACAAGACAGAAGAGTCACTATGTGGAGTTGTTCAAGTTATTTATTTATTTATTTATTTGAGAGAGAGAGAAAACGTGAGCAGGAGGAGCAGAGGGAGAGGAGAGAGAATCTCAAGCAGACTCCACATGAGCACGGAGCCCAATGCAAAGCTTTATCTCAGTGCACTGAGATCAGGGCCTGCGCCGAAACCGAGAGTCCGACACTTAACCAACTGCCGCCCCCCCCCCCCCCCGGTGTCCCTCAAGTAATAATTTAACTAAAAGCATAAAGTTTAAGGTTTTATATATATACTTTTTTTCCTTCTGTTTGGATAAACCTCTTTAAACACATCCAGGAAAATTTAACCACATACATAAATGTTTCATAAGCCAGCTTTTTAGTAAAATAATTATGTACATAAAAATCACATTATAACTTGTCTTATTTTTTCCTTGAAGAAATTTTAGCACTATGAAGGCTGAAGGCCTAATTTGTTTGTTCTTTTTGAAAGCACAATGCTCAGATAGTCCAAGAGATGGCAGCCAACATCTTTTGTAAAGTAAATTATGTTGCTACTTTGTCTTGGTAGTTTTAACGTTTTTTCTTTATTTTCGTAACATCAACACTGAAACAATCATTAAAAGAATAAAAACTGCTGAAATTCTAAATGTGGATATCTCATTGTTTAAGTGGGTTTAAAAGAGATTCCTCAGAATATTTTACAAGGCAAACTGAATAGATTTCTCCTTCCCTTTTTTAACTTCTGCCTACAGAGCAATGGTTTCTGTCAGAATATTAATCTAAAATTACCTGTAAATACAGAAGTAGGATTAAAGAATAAATTGTAGGGGCACCTGGATTGCTCAGTCAGTTAGGTGTCTGCCTTCAGCTCAGGTCATGATCCCAGGGTCTGGAGATCAGTGAGGAGTCTGCTTCTCCCTCTGACCCTCCACACTCTTCTGCCCTCTCTCTCAAATAAATAAAATCATAAAAAAAGAATAAATTGTAATATTAGTGATTATTTCAGCAGTATTAAAAATTAAACACATGAAATATTAATATGTCATTTAGAAAGTATGTCAGAACTGATAGTTTGAATAATATATACCTTTTTTGTGAAATTCATAAATAAAATTAACCCATTTTATGATAGGTAAGAAAGATTATAAAGCAAGAAAAGGATAAATACAGTGAAGATTTTGTTTATGTATTTGTTTTAAGAGGCAATTTTACCCTATAAATACATTATTTTTAATAATATTAAGCTGTTTGGTTATGGGATTTTACAGAGTCAAGAAAGGCATTGTCTTGTTTTGGGTCTTTGATCAATTACAACGATGGACCTAGGAAACTTTGCTTTTCTGAATTGCAAAATTCAAATAAGGAACTCTTTACATCAGTGTATTAGTTTTTTTAATGCTGTGCAACAAATTTCCTTAAACTAAATAGCTTAAAAAACACCCACTGATTAGCTCACAGTTCTGTAAGTCAGAAGGCTGGGCATAACTCAACTCATTTTCCAGTTCAAGATGTTGGCTCAGCTGTGTTCTCATCTGGAGCTCATGCGAACGTGGCAAGATTCAGTTTCTTGTGCTTGTAAGACTGAGATCCCCAATTTTTTGTTGATGGTCACTCAGGGGCTTCTCTCAACTCTCACAGGTCACCCAAATTCCTTGCTATATGGCTCTCTATACTCAAAGCCAGGGAAAGAGGATCTCTCACACAAATCCTTCTGATGCTCTGCATCTCTTGCCAGGAGGAAACTGGTGCCTTTTAAAAGCTTACCTGATTTGTGGTGCCAGGGTGGCTCAGTCCATTGAGGTCTGCCTTCAGCTCAGATCATGATCCTGGAGTCCTGGGATCAAGCCCTGCATTGGGCCCCCTGCTCAGTGGAGAGCCTGCTTCTCCCTCTGCCTGCTGCTCCCCCTGCTTGTGCTCTCACTCTCACTGTCACTCTATCTCAAATAAATAAATAAAATCTTTAAAAAAAAAAAAGCTTATCTGTGTAGGCCAAACTCAGTGAGGGTAATTTCCTAATTTTTAGGTCAACTGACTTGGGGTCTAATTATATCTATAAAATGCCATCACATCTAGATTAGTGTTTCATTAAATAATTGAGAGAAGGTATGTGTGTACATGAGGGTCTGTGAATCTCAATGCCATTTTATTTTTTATGTTTAATTTATTTTTATTTTTTACTTTTAAAATTTTCCACAGGTGAGTTCTACCGAACTTTTTAAAAAAGTTTTTATTTAAATTCCAATCAGTTAACATACAATTCGATGGCCATTTTAGAATTCTGCCTACAAGAATAGATTGTTTTTATTGGGCTTAGAATACCACCTAAGTGGTCATTGATAGATGAATGGATAAAGAATAATGAAATAATATTCAGTCTTAAAAAGAAAGAAATCCTGCCATTTGCAACAACATAGCATTTTATAGTGTGTATTATCCATATTATGTTGTCTGCCATATGCTAATTAAATTCATATTATTTCATTTGATCTTCATAACAACTGTAGAATTTATAACTAAATTTTACAGATGAGAAAACAGGATCAGAGATAAATAACTTTCTTAAAGTCACACAAATAACAAGTAGTAGAGCATTATCTAAAAGCTTCGGAAACTAATTCAGAGTTATTATGAATGTATCACTGTCACCCCCATCTCTGTGTCTTGAAGAAATCAAATTCTGTAACAGCTGATCTTCTGATAAATTCTTGCCACATTTTTCTCATAATCTCATCTCTGGAAAGGTCAAAAGAAACTAAGGGGAATTGCTTGTGATTAATTCTAAATAAGAAAGATTTGATTGATGATGGGGGAATAGATGTGCACTTTGAAAGAAATGCTAAGCATAGTCCAGTATAGAGAGTGGATTTTAGAAAAGAAAATTTCAAAAATTTCAGAAAAAAATTTTGCATGAAACCATGGTTGGAGACTTAACTGAAAATGTGGCTTGAGATGGTTGGGGAGTTTGAAAGGAAATGCAGAAAGTATCTACAATGTGTTCCATGGATAATGAATAGGGAACTGCAACGGAAGAAACCAATGTGAATAACATGCCACAAGGAGACTTAAAGGCTTTGTGTGGAAGATGGGAAGAAAATGAGCACCAAGAGTGGTAGGGGTTTATAAAGTGATAATTAGGAAGACTAAGTTCATAATAAATTTGTTTTTTGAAATATCCTACAAATAATTAAAATATGTAATTAAAGCATATTTTGAAGCAAGAAGGAGAGGGAATATGAGGTAAAGGCAGGCTTGCCATTTGGAGTCGTTGGTGTAGGGTTTACAGAGGTTAGGAAAAAGTGCAAGTACTCAATCTGTATTTTGCTCCTGTTTTACCTATTAAAAGGGAAAGGCCTCCAAATTATGAAGCAAACATAACTAAGAGGAAATTGAAAATTGGTAATAAATTAAAAGTATAGTCACTTCAATGAATTCACATTTTTGGGCTGATTGACTTGTATTTTAAAAAATGCATGAATTTTTCTTTTCTTACTTGTGATCAAAGAACTGTCCGAAACTTTTGAGGAATGCTGAAGAACGTGAGAAGTTACAAAAGCCTAGATAAGCAAATTTGATTTTTTTTAAAAAAGATTTTATTTATTTATTTGATAGACAGAGATCACAAGCAGGGAGAGCAGCAGACAGAGAGGGAGGGGGGGAAGCAGGCTCCCCACTGAGCAGAGAGCCTGATGTGGGGCTCCATCCCAGGACTCTGGGATCATGACCTGAGCAGAAGGCAGAGGCTTTAACCCACTGAGCCACCTAGGTGCCCCGACTTTGATTTATTTAAAAAAGATTTTGTTTATCAATTTGAGAGAGAGACCAGCAGAGGGAGAGGGAGAGGCAGGCTCTCCGTGGAGCAGGGAGCCTGATGTGGAGCTTGATCTCAGGACCCTAGGATCATGACCTGAGTCAATGGCAGATGCCTAATCTACTGAGCCACCCGGGCACCCAGAACTTTGATTTTTTTTAAAAATGAGCAACTAGAGACAAACAATTTTGGCTTTCAGGGCTGGAAAACGTGAATCTTATAAATTATAGTCTAGTGTATGGATTTTGAGCAAAATATTGAAGGAACTGTTAACCAAGTCAGGAAGAGAAATCGTATTTGTGCCAAGATCAATGCATGCCAAATTAGTCTTTTTTTCTGTTCCCCTCACTTGCTTTTCCATATTGAAAAAAGATATCCCATGATGCAAAATGCATAGTGATATAAAAGGATCCTGACAAAGTTGAAATCGGTCCCTCTAATACTGAAAAAACCAGAAATAACATAATAACTGTAAGGTTTTCTATATATATAAGCATGTGACAATAATAATCATCTTCAAGTTTAATTTGGATGTAGCCTAATGATCACATATTATTATCATGGACTCTTTAGAGGAAAGGCAGTATTTAAAATAACAATCAAAATGATATTTGTGCTTTTGTCTTATGTTGATTTATTTACTCAACAATCTTTATTACTAAATCCATTTCCTAGGTTTTAGACCATGCTACAAGTTCAGGATACATGGCAAATAAAGTCCAAACCTTGAAGTTTCACTATCTAGGTGGAGATAAAAACATAAAAAATTATGAAATATTGTATCATAATATAATAATTCATATATTAATAAAATATTTATATTATAAATAGAATAAAACAAGAGTCAATTGGAATACAGAAGAGGTAATAATTAACTTTGCCTCTACTAATAATTCCAGGATTTTAGAAAAGAAAATATCAAAAAGTTCAGAAAAAAAGATAAGCATGAAACCATGTGGGAACATTTGTGTTGAGTCTTGAAGCATTGATGGTAAAAGGAAAGTTACAACCGCAGGAAAAAGGGCTTGGCTGTGAAAAATCATAGCTTCGGACAGAACTGTGTCTTCAGGGTCAATAAGCGGCTTAGTATTCCTAAGAAAATAATGTGCACATGAGGTGGAAGGATGATGGAAGTTGCAGAGGTAAAGGAGGTAACAGCCAGTAACAGGCATCTGACATTACACATGCTGATGGGTTGGTGAGCGGTGAGAAGTAATAATGGCCCAATAAGATTACTGTCTTTGAGGTCAAGCTAGTAGAAAACTCTTGGATTCTAAAGATCTTATTTTATAAGAAATAAGGAGCTATTGTAGAATTTTAAGGACAGGAAAACATCATTTGGTTTCTTTTACAGAAACATCTCTCTGACAGCAGAAAAGAGGTTGGATTTGAGGAGGCAAGATGGGAGGTATGAAGGCTACTGAACTTTCGTAAGAGATGAATTAAAGCAGCGGAAGGCGAAAGAAAAGGGAGGGGTAAATTAAGTTTGGAAAACCCACCAATTTCATTAACTAATTGGAAATGATATTTGATGGAGAGGAAGGAATTTAAGGTAACTACTAGGTTCCTAGCTCAAGTAACTAGTTAGATGACAATGTCATTAAGCGGGTCAGGCACATAGAGAATATTATTATTATTATTGTTATTATTTTAATGTAAGCTCTACATGTGATGTGGGGCTCAAACTCACGGCTCCAATATCAAGAGCGCCATGCTCCACCAACCAAGCCTGCCAGGCACCACGAAGAGAATCTTATTTTTGAATAAAAATTTATTTGATAATGTTGAATTTGAGGTATTTGTGGGAATCCGGAAGGCGATGCTCAATACTGGAAGACGCAGGTCTGGAACCGAGGGTAGACTTGTGAATCGTTACTGTGTAAGTGGTTACTGAAACCCGAAACACTCTACTCCTTAGAGGCTGTTTTAAATATGTATGTTGCATTCTTGACCTGTACTTTTTTTTCTTTAATATGAAGCTAAAAATCAATTTGAAATGTATCCAAATGTGAATAATATCATGTTTGTTTTAATACATATTTTATAACTATAACTTTAAAAGTAAGCTCCAAAAATTCGTGGATAAATGTTATATAACTTTTAAAGACATGTTATCATAGCTTAATACCTAAGCAATATCGTACAGCATTTTATAAGGCATGACAGTATTTCTAAGAGTAGTACTTCAAATTGTTTTTATGTAACACATTTAGAACTTTATTCAACACAAAGCCTTGTGTTGTTGAATAGAATAATTGGTAGACATATGCATTTATTTTTTTCTTAAAAATACCTATTACCTTATAGGCTAGATTAAATAAATGCCTTTTCTCCAGCTTCCATACAACCCTGAATATCATTTTACCATAGCACTTATATTATTACATTGAAACGCTCTCTTTACATTTTATGATCAAACAGCTCCCTCATCCCTCAGCCACCACCCTGGATTATGAAATAGTCTATAACAATAGCTTTCAAATCTTTTTGCCTTCAGGTATCATAAGAAATACCTTTTATGTGAGTTACCTATAAAACTGAAATTAAATTTCTTGAAACAATATTTATATTTGCTGAGGGAAATATACTCTGATATCTTCCATTCCATTCCATTTCTTTAGAAACATTGGTGCAACCCAATATATTGATTTAATGAAACTCTAATTGATCTCAAGCTGTGGTTTGAAAAACGTACTCCAAGGCATGTCTTCTTGATGCTCATATCTCTGATGTTTAGCATAGGCTCTTGTGCTGTTGGTTGAATGCAGACCTATGGAATTATTTTAGATAGTACTGCAGATGTAAATTCTAATATAGGAAAAAAGAAGCTGCTTCCACTATGCTCAGAATAGGATTTTCTAAATTCACATTTTAAGAGGTAGCGTATCCATGAGCCATGAATTGTGTTAAAAAATAAAAGACTGTAAAGCCTTATTGCTTTGCATTTTTGTAATTCTCCTAATACCAGTGTGACTTACCCACATGCATCCAAGGGTAACATACTGACAAATTCTCAATTAGTACAAGCATTTCTGAGCTTTTAGTAGGCAGCTCTCATATATTAAAAGCTTTGTCACTTTTAGCATGGAAAAAACATAGAAGCCAAATGTTTAGAGTATATAAAGGAGCTCAATTTTTTATTTAATGTTATTAAGTACGAGGAAAAGTTGTACATTTAAAATGAGTACTCAGATAAACTAATAAATCAAGAGAACATTATCCCATTTCACTATGCATAATAAAGTCCTAAAAACCTGATGAAACGTTGCATATAAAAATCTTAGTATTTGTATTTATATTTATATAACATTTTTGTGTTTTTATATAATATATAAATACATCTATATGTGTGTTTATATAGTGTTTTTGTGAACTTGAATATACATAAGTAAATGAATAAGAATCTGTTATAGAATTTATAATACATTAACATTTATATATTTTTTCCTAGAAGCCTCTCTTACTCTCTGCTCACTTTCACAGCTAGATTTCTAAATTTCAACCTGCTTCAGTCAAATTTTGTCCCAGTCATACCACTGAAAATGCCTTTGCTTCAATTATCAATGACCCCATCAATGCCCATTTCAAAGACACTTTAGGACCTTATCTTTCTTGCCAATTTTGTTCAGTTTGATACTGTGGTTAGTTTTGAAATGTCCCTTTTCCTTGGCTTCTTTGACACCATTCTTTTCCAGTTTTTTTTTTCTACTTTTTATTTGTTACTCCTCAATTTTCTCCCTGAAATCTGTTCTACATAGTCTCTTAGAGGGTCTCCAACAGGACTGAGCCCTAATGGAGTACAGTGTAATCCACATGTCAGTATCCTTTTATTGGCTTTATTCCCTTCCCTGGTTGATTTTCCCACTCCTGCTTCTGAATCAACTCCAACATAAGCTATTTGCACTCATGGTCTGAGAAACATATGTTAATGCATTGCTTCTGGAGGAGAATAATGCTTCTCCTTCTCTTCAATCTTCCGCATTTTGAATACCTCTCTTAGACAGAATTTAAAACAGAAAATTGCTTACCAAGATGTCTGGGAAATGTCGTTTTTAGGTTCTTACTCCTTGTGGTACTGTGATTCCTAACTTGCTGCTATTCTCGATTTTAGGTTAAAAGAAATCACTATTTTTGATGCCATTTTATCAATGATTTATCAATTTTGAGCTGCTTATATAATCAAACAGTATGCAGCAATACATTTAGAGACTATAAAGTACAGATGGATTTTAATTTAAAATAATTCATTTATAGTTCTCTTACTAAAGAAAATTAGTGCATAATGTTCTCCAAATTTGTTTGTAAATCAAGAGTCAGGAAGATTGGAGAGTCGGGAATATTGGCTGTGGGTCATGTCCCAGTAAAATTGGCTTCATTCAGAATATTTGAGAGCTATTTCAATAGCTAAGGTATTTGAGGGCTTAAGTTCTGTCTCATTCATCTTTGTGTTCCCAAACCTAACACAAGTCTGGGCATTTACTATGTCAGATTTCTCTCCACCCAGGATGGGGCTTGAACTCATGACCCCCAAATCAAGAGTCACATGCTCTACCAACTGAGCCAGTTTAGTTTTATTTTAACGCTCTATAATGTTTGTTGTTACGATATACAAGAAAATTGAGCAAGATAACATGTAGTTTATTTTAGATCAAACTTTAAGATGTCATATCTAAAACCTTTCTAAAAATTTGAACCTCTACATCGTAAAGAAAACATAGAGAATATATTTGCAAATTGGAGTCAATTATTTCTTAGGTAAGACATAGGAAGCACAAATCATAAAAGGATAAGACAATAAATTAGACTTCATAAAAATTGAAAACTTCTGGTTATCAAAGATACCATTAAGAAAGTGATGTAAAAGTGAAGTGAATAGACATTCATGGATTTTAGAAAATATGTGCAGTACTTATATTTTTAAAAAGGGTTTTTATTAGAATCTATGAAGAATTTCTAGGACCCTATAATAGCTTTTGTGTTTAGATCTATCATCCTTCCTGAAATAATTTTCAAGAATTGTGAGAGACACATTTGAAGTTAGGTTTTTTCCATATGAATATCTGGTTGTTCCAATACCTTTTGTTGAAAGAACTTCTCTTTCTCCACTGAATTTCTTTGATGTGTGTAAAAATCAATTGACCATATAAATGTGTGTCTATTTCTAGATTCTCTTATTTTATTCCATTGGTCTATTTGTCTACCCTTGAGCCAATGTCACGGTGTCTTGATTACTGTAAATTTGTTGTAAATTTTGAAATCAGATAATGTGAATTTTCCAGTTTTGTTCTTATTTTCCAAGATCATTTTAGGTATTATGTACCCTTTTCATTTTTACACAATTCTTATAGTTTCATTAATTTCTACATAAAGGAGATTGTTGTGCTATGCCTGGGCTCCACGTCTTTGTGCAGTAGTTTGGAAAGTGTCTCCACACCAAAATCTGGGGAATGAGAGATTCATCTCAGTCTCATAGATTACTGTTCCGTGTTACCTGTCACCAAAAATGTGTCATCTGATGTTTCATCTATTTTGTTCAGCTTGATAGTTTTTTAAACCAGAATAGTTAATCTAGTACTGGTTACTCAGTCATGGTTGGAAAAAGAAATCTTAGATAGAATTTTAACTAGAATTCCACACAAAAATTGTAGTATATTATACAGGAAGTGTGACTATTCTTTCTAATTATTGCAGTGCAGAACTGTAGATTAGAATGTACAATATAATACTGTATAAACAGATAAACACTTATACACATGTTTAAAAAAATCAAATGAACTTTTTGGTTGAACAAACTGATATGGTTCTGCATGATTAATATTTTATATTTTTTGTTTGCTGACCATTTGGATAAGTTAAATAATTTCTCATTAATTTGGTAATTAATGAAGGTAAACAATTTTCTCCTTTTCCGAACTTTGGAAACGAGTGCGGGTATTTTGGCTAAAAGTCTATTTTGAGTCTGCTTTACATAACTGCTGTTTTTTTTTTTCTTGTGTTGTGTTTAATACCAATGACAACAGGCATTTATTTAATGAATCCACTAATTTGAGTATGTAGCAGATAGGCCAGCTGGATTATAGTTTGTATTTGGTAAATGTGGCAGAAAATCTACTTTGGACAGATATTTAAAGCCATGAAATCAGATGCTTCCTATACATCGTTTAAAATTCTGTAATTTCGGGATACCGTTTAAGTGATGTTGGTTAAGCGACTGCCTTCAGCTCAGATCATGATCCCAGGATCCTGGGATTGAGTCCCACACGGGGCTCCTTGCTCAGCAGGGAGCCTGCTTCTCTCTGTCCCTCTGCCTGCCACTCCCCCTACTTGCACTTGTTCTTTCTGTCAAATAAATACAATCTTAAAAAATAAAATAAAATAAAATTCTGTAATTTTGAAAATAAGTGCGTAGAGTTCTCTGAGATTTGTCTCTACCTAAGTTTTTATGATATTATTTTTTTTTTATTTTTTTTTAAATTTTTTATTTATTTTCAGCGTAACAGTATTCATTGTTTTTTCACCACACCCAGTGCTCCATGCAATCTGTGCCCTCCCTAATACCCACCACCTGGTTCCCCCACCCTCCCACCCCGCCCCTTCAAAACCCTCAGGTTGTTTTTCAGAGTCCATAGTCTCTCATGGTTCACCTCCCCTTCCAATTTCCCTCAACTCCCTTCTCCTCTCCATCTACCCTTGTCCTCTATATTATTTGTTATGCTCCACCAATAAGTGAAACCATATGATACTTGACTTTCTCTGTTTGACTTATTTCACTCAACATAATCTCTTCCAGTCCTGTCCATGTTGCTACAAAAGTTGGGTATTCGTCCTTTCTGATGGAGGCATAATACTCCATAGTGTATATGGACCACATCTTCCTTATCCATACATCCGTTGAAGGGCATCTTGGTTCTTTCCACAGTTTGGCGACTGTGGCCATTGCTGCTATAAACATTGGGGTACAGATGGCCCTTCTTTTCACTACATCTGTATCTTTGGGGTAAATACCCAGCAGTGCAATTGCAGGGTCATAGGGAAGATCTATTTTTAATTTCCTGAGGAATCTCCACACTGTTCTCCAAAGTGGCTGCACCAGTTTGCATTCCCACCAACAGTGTAAGAGGGTTCCCCTTTCTCCACATCCTCTCCAACACACGTTGTTTCCTGTCTTGCTAATTTTGGCCATTCTAACTGGTGTAAGGTGGTATCTCAATGTGGTTTTGATTTGAATCTCCCTGATGGCTAGTGATGATGAACATTTTTTCATGTGTCTGGTAGCCATTTGTATGTCTTCATTGGAGAAGTGTCTGTTCATATCTTCTGCCCATTTTTTGATATGATTATCTGTTTTGTGTGTGTTGAGTTTGAGGAGTTCTTTATAGATCCTGGATATCAACCTTTTATCTGTACTGTCATTTGCAAATATCTTCTCCCATTCCGTGGGTTGCCTCTTTGTTTTGATGACTGTTTCTTTTGCTGTGCAGAAGCTTTTTATCTTGATGAAGTCCCAGAAGTTCATCTTTGCCTTTATTTCCTTCGCCTTTGGAGACATATCTTGAAAGAAGTTGCTATGGCTTATATCAAAGAGGTTACTCCCTATGTTCTCCTCGAGGATTCTGATGGATTCCTGTCTCACGTTGAGGTCTTTTATCCATTTCGAGTTTATCTTTGTGTACGGTGTAAGAGAATGGTCAAGTTTCATTCTTCTACATATAGCTGTCCAGTTTTCCCAGCACCATTTATTGAAGAGACTGTCTTTTTTCCACTGGATATTTTTTCCTGTTTTGTCAAAGATTATTTGACCATAGAGTTGAGGGTCCATATCTGGGCTCTCTACTCTGTTCCACTGGTCCATGTGTCTGTTTTTATGCCAGTACCATGCTGTCTTGGTGATCACAGCTTTGTAGTAAAGCTTGAAATCAGGTAACGTGATGCCACCAGTTTTATTTTTGTTTTTCAACATTTCCTTAGCAATTCGGGGTCTCTTCTGATTCCATACAAATTTTAGTATTATTTGCTCCAGCTCTTTGAAAAATACTGGTGGAATTTTGATTGGAATGGCATTAAAAGTATAGATTGCTCTGGGCAGTATAGACATTTTAACGATGTTTATTCTTCCCATCCAAGAGCATGGAATGGTCTTCCATCTTTTTGTGTCTTCAATTTCTTTTAGGAGTGTTCTGTAGTTCCTCGAGTACAGATCTTTAACCTCTTTGGTTAGGTTTATTCCGAGGTATCTTATGGTTTTTGGTGCTATAGTAAAAGGAATCGATTCTCTAATTTGCCTTTCTGTATTTTCATTGTTAGTGTATAAGAAAGCCACTGATTTCTGGACATTGACTTTGTATCCTGCTACATTACTGAATTGCTGTATGAGTTCTAGTAGTTTGGAGGTGGAGTCTTTCGGGTTTTCCATATAAAGAATCATGTCATCTGCGAAGAGAGAGAGTTTGACTTCTTCCTTGCCAATTTGGATACCTTTTATTTCTCTTTGTTGTCTGATTGCTGTTGCTAGGACTTCTAATACTATGTTGAACAAGAGTGGTGAGAGTGGGCATCCTTGTCGTGTTCCTGATCTCAATGGGAAGGCTGCGAGCTTTTTCCCATTGAGGATGATATTTGCTGTGGGTTTTTCATAGATAGATTTGATGAAGTTCAGGAATGTTCCCTCTATCCCTATACTTTGAAGCGTTTTAATCAGGAACGGATGCTGGATTTTGTCAAAAGCTTTTTCTGCATCAATGGAGAGGATCATGTGGTTCTTCTCTCTTCTCTTATTGATTTGTTCTATCACATTGATTGATTTGTGAATGTTGAACCATCCTTGTAACCCAGGGATGAATCCTACCTGGTCATGGTGGATAATCTTTTTAATGTGCTGTTGGATCCTGTTTGCTAGGATCTTGTTGAGAATCTTAGCATCCATATTCATCAGTGATATCGGTCTGAAATTCTCCTTTTTGGTAGGGTCTTTGCCTGGTTTGGGGATCAGGGTGATGCTGGCTTCATAAAAAGAGTCTGGAAGTTTTCCTTCTGCTTCAATTTTTTGAAACAGCTTCAGGAGAATAGGTATTATTTCTTCTTTGAAAGTTTGATAGAATTCCCCAGGGAATCCGTCAGGTCCTGGGCTCTTGTTTTTTGGGAGGTTTTTGATCACTGCTTCAATCTCGTTACTAGATATCGGTCTATTCAGGTTGTCAATTTCTTCCTGGTTCAATTTTGGGAGTTTATAGTTTTCCAGGAATGCATCCATTTCATCTAGGTCGCTTAGCTTATTGGCATATAACTGTTGATAATAGCTTCTGATGATTGTTTCTACTTCCTTGGTGTTAGTTGTGATCTCTCCCTTTTCATTCATAATTTTATTAATTTGGGCTTTCTCTCTTTTCTTTTGGATTAGTGTGGCCAATGGTTTATCGATCTTATTGATTCTTTCAAAAAACCAGCTTCTAGTTTTGTTGATACGTTCTACTGTATCTCTGGTTTCTACCTCGTTGATCTCTGCTCTAATCTTGATTATTTCCCTTCTTACGTGTGGAGTTGGTTTGATTTGTTGTTGATTCTCCAGTTCTTTAAGGTGTAGAGACAGCTGGTGTATTCTGGATTTTTCAATTTTTTTGAGGGAGGCTTGGATGGCTATGAATTTCCCCCTTAGGACCGCCTTTGCTGTATCCCATAGGTTTTGGAGTGAAGTGTCTTCGTTCTCATTGGTTTCCATAAATTGTTTAAGTTCTTCTTTGATCTCCTGGTTGATCCAAGCATTCTTAAGCAAGGTGGTCTTTAGCTTCCAGGTATTTGAGTTCCTTCTGAACTTTTCCTTGTGATTGAGCTCCAGTTTCAAAGCATTGTGATCTGAGAATATGCAGGGAATCATCTCAGTCTTTTGGTATCGGTTGAGCCCTGATTTGTGACCCAGTATGTGGTCTATTCTGGAGAAGGTTCCATGTGCACTTGAGAAGAATGAGTATTCTGTTGTTTTAGGGTGGAATGTTCTGTATATATCTATGAGGTCCATCTGGTCCAATGTGTCATTCAATGCTCTTATTTCTTTATTGATTTTCTGCTTCGATGATCTGTCTATTTCTGAGAGAGGCGTGTTAAGATCTCCTACTATTAATGTATTCATATCAATATGACTCTTTATCTTGATTAATAGTTTTCTTATGTAATTGGCTGCTCCCATATTGGGGGCATAGATATTTACAATTGTTAGATCATCTTGGTGGATAGTCCCTTTAAGAATGATGTAGTGTCCTTCTGTATCCCTGACTACTGTCTTTAGTTTAAAATCTAATTTATCTGATATGAGAATCGCTACCCCGGCCTTCTTTTGAGGCCCATTGGCGTGAAAGATGCTTCTCCATCCCTTCACTTTCAGTCTGGGTGTATCTTTAGGTTCAAAATGGGTCTCTTGTAGACAACATATGGATGGGTCCTGTCGTTTTATCCAATCTGCAACCCTGTGTCGTTTTATGGGTGCATTTAGGCCATTCACATTGAGAGTGATTATTGAGAGATACGTTTTTATTGACATTGTGTTATCTTTGAAGTCTTTCTTTCTGTCGATTGTCTCTATATTTCTGTTCAATGCTATTCTTAGGATTTTTCCTCTTTTATAGAACCCCCCTTAATATTTCCTGCAGTGTCGGCTTGGTGGTTGCATAGTCTTTCAAGCCTTGCCGGTCTTGGAAACTCTTTATCTCTCCATCCATTTTGAATGTCAGTCTTGCTGGATAAAGTATTCTTGGCTGCATGTTCTTCTCATTTAGTGCCCTGAATATATCTTGCCAGCCCTTTCTGGCTTGCCAGGTCTCTGTGGACAGGTCTGACGTTATTCTGATGGGCTTTCCTCTGTATGTAAGGAGGTTCTTTGTCCTAGTGGCTTTCAAGAGATTGTATCTACAATTATGATTCCTCAATTTTACTATGAGGTGCCTGGATTTTTTTTTGAATTTATAATCTTGGGGGGGGACCTTTCTACTTCTAGTACATGAACACTTGTTCCATTCGCAAGATTGGGAAAATTTTCATGAAAAATTTGTTCCACTATATCTTCTAGACTTCTTTCTTTCTCCTCCCCTTCAGGGATTCCAATAATTCTGACGTTGGAACGTTTCATGGCATCATTTATTTCCCTGATTCTGTTTTCGTGGCTTCTAAGCTGTTTGTTCCAGGCTTCCTCCTGATCCTTTCTCTCTATTTGTTTGTCCTCCAGATCACTAATTCTATCTTCTGTCTCAGTTACCCTAGCTTTTAGAGAATTTAGATTAGATTGGAACTCATTGAGAGCGTTGTGAACCTCATCCCTGGTGGCCTTCAGCTCTGCCCTAACATTATGAACCTCCTCTCTGGTCGCTTTCAATTCTGCCCTAATCAATTCTGTTTGGTCATCCATGGCTTTCTCCAACCTAGCTATTGCCTGGATAATTGTTAGCCTGAATTCTCTTTCTGACATATTGTCTATGTTGATAGCCGTTAGCTCTGTTGCAGAAGGCCCATCCTCTGTATTTTTCTTCTGTTGGGGATTCCTCCTCCTAGTCATTTTGGTGAGAGATGACTGGACAGATGTAGCTGGATGTATTGACCGTGGTGCAGTCAAGGTGCACCCTGGAACGCTTCTGAGCACTCAGGATTCCCCACCCAAATGAGAGAAAAAAGAAAAGAAAAAGAAAAAAGAGGGAGAGAGAGAGACAGGAAAAAAAGGGAAGATAAAAGTGAAGGTTCAGCCCAAATGGGCCCCAGGGTAAGGTTTATGACGTATACAAACAAAAACAGATAAACAAAAAGACTGATAAAAGTATATGACGAGAGAAAAAATATATATATATAAGCAAAAAAAAGGAGGAGCCTCGTCAAGAAGAACCCCAAGTATAAGATTTATATACTATCCAGACAAACATAAATACACAGAGACACTGGCAGAAGAAAAAGATGGGAGCATGGTTATAGATTCTCGGTGTGGGCGAGGAAGGTTATTTTGATTCTTCCTGGATGTATCTTGATATCTTTGTTAAAGGACTCAACTTTCCTAAGAAAAAGGGGGATTAAAAATTGGTTCACCTATAGGGGTAGCATTGCTTGGAGAAAGGGGGTTACCTTGAAGTTTAACTCTATATGAATATTAGAAAATAAAAATAAAAAAGGAATAAACTGGACTAAACTAAATTAAAAATTTTTTTAAAAATTAAGAAAATAGAAAAGCAAAAGAAAAACACATGTGTATGTATCAAAAAAATTCAGGTTAGAAGTTTATCATGGAATTTGATGTACTGGACATCTCACTGTGATGGTAAATAGGTTAAAAAATTATCTATATAAAAAAAGAAAAAAAATGAACCAGAATAGTGGGAAAGAATTAAAAATAAAAGTTGTATCTATGAAGTAGTGGTGGTTGTTCTCTTGTAGTCTTTTTTTTTTTTTTTTCCCTGATTTGTTTTCTGGGGGAGGGGGCTGCCACGTGGGTTTTCAGTCAATGATGTTCCCTAAGTTAAGTCCTCCCGACCCCCTCAAGGGGGTGGGCTCTGAGAAAAACGTTTTTTTCAGGTTTTTGTTCTCTGGAGGTTTTTATGTTTGTTCACTTCTTTTCTCTCGCCTTGACAGCTTTTGATGGTTTTTGGAGGTTTAGAGGAAAGAAAACTGCACCCCAACCTCCCTCTCAGAGAGAAACCTCAGTCTGCTCCCCTGCAGGTGCTGCAGCCGCTGGGCCGCTGGCAGAGCAGGTTCTGAGTCACGGTCCCTGGGGACGCAGGATCTCCTGCTTGTACGCAAAACCAAGGCAGCTGTGGCTGTCTGGGCAGCTCCAGACCGCCAGAGAGGTTCCAAGCAGCAATCGCACACTGAGATTTTCCCGCTGGCTGGGGCTGAGAGCTCAGGGCTTGCGCGCACCTCTCCCAGGGGATGGTTTGGGGCGCGGCGCCTCCAGCTCTATCGGCTCTATCGCCGCGTGGGTCTATCGCCGCGTGGGTCCCAGAACACCAGGCTGGGCGTGCACCTCTCTCAGGGTAGGTTGAGGCACGCGCGCATCTCCAGTAAGGTGCGCGTTCTGCCGTCTGGTGTGGCTCCCAGCCCCTCACGGGAGCCGGACTCCACCCGTTCTCGGGCGCACTGGCGGCTCCGGGACAAAGACCAGGTTTCTCTGCCGCACTCTCCGGCTCAGCGCCAGGGGATGCTGCCCTGGGTCTGGGGACTTAAGCCCCTATCCCTATCCGCCCCGATTCCCACAATTTCCCCGCGCGAGTCTTTGCTCTTTTTGAGTGCTTTCAACAAGACTCCAAGTTAATGCTGGTCCCCAGATGCCGGGCACTCTCGTATTGGGGTATTATTTTCCAGTCGGTCGCCTCTGGTGGCTCCCTCCCCCTTTTGTTTATCTTCCGATATCAGTCCGACGTTCCCACTCCACTTTACCTGCCCACTGGCATCTTCTGGCCCCCGTAGAGATCCAGACGTGTATAATTCTGATCTCAGGCTGATTTCATGGGTGATCGGAGTTCTTTGGTAGGTAATCAGCTCACTTTAGGGTGCAGGTTGAAAAGGCGCCTCCTCCTACTTCCCCGCCATCTTGTCTCCCATCATGATATTATTTTTATCATCACATGAATGTGCATAATAGTGTTAAACACATATAAACATTTACAAAGACACAACACGAAGAGTTATGATGAGCTAACAAACATTTGGAAGTTAGTTAAAGTAGCACTGATTTTGCTTGAAGTATGGTCAAAAAGGTATTATTTGATGGTTCCTAAAGAGATGGTAGTGAAGTCAACTAAGGGAAATGATGAAACTTAAATATATTAGAATAACTCAGCATGAAGTTTAATTGCATGTCCAATAATTAGATAATCCCAAACTTCCTATGGGCCACAAAAAATATTATCTTAAGATTCCAATGATCATTTTATTGTTCATTTAGTTTTGATAGTCAAATGTGGAATCTAACTCAAGTGACAGTGTTAAGACATTAACACTTTTCTTCTTTTCCTTAATTCCCATACAATATTAAAAAAAATCAAATGCCTCTTTTTACATCATTTGATTAAACAATGTTATGTCCCTTTGCATCTAGGTGTTCCACCAAAGCAATGAAAATGGAGGAAAGAAGGAAGAATGGGTCAAGGAGACAATCTGAAAGTAAAATAAATAGGAGCTTATGACCAATTCAATGTTAAGGGTAAAAAAATGAGAGAAAGGAGAGATAGTACATTCAAACTTTCATTAATTTGTTAGTTCATTTATTTAATAAATCTAGATTCAATTCTTGATTTAGCATGCTGGGAATAAAAGATGGCTAGGACCAGACTCCTTTCCCTAGGAAGTAAAAACACATCCAATGTAAAAAAAACACACAATGTAATATGTTTTATTTTAATACTTCACTACTGTATATTTAATGTACTGAGGAAAGTCAGATGAGTGAACGAATAATTACTAGAGAAAACATGTGAAGACTCCAGAGAAGAGGCAGTGTTTATCTTTAATATTTTTTAAAAAAGATCTTTCTAGGGAGAGATATGTGGCACGGAAGGTTTGGGGCTGAGAAAAAAGTAAACCAAGGTAAAGGGTGTGGGATGCAAGGTGTGTTTGGAAAAGAGGAAATAGTTTGGCATGAGCGATTTTCAGACATGTTAGGGGGGTATTGGGGAACGGGCCTGAAAAGCTTAGCTGTGAGTAAGTGGCAATGAGTTTTGTAAGCGAAGATTTTTGAACTATATCTTACAGGTTATTGACAATCATTATAGATTTTTTTTAAAAAGATTTATTTATTTATTTATTTATTTAAGAGAGAGAGAGAAAGAGAGAGAGAGAGACAGAGCCGGGGGTGAGGTAGAGAGAGAAGGAGAGAACCTCAGGTAGACTCCCCACTGGGCATGGAGCTTGAGGCAGGGCTGGATCTCAAGACTCTGAGATCTTGACCTGAGTTGAAATCAAGAGTCAGATACTTACAAATCCAGGATGTAGTAGGAAAATATGTAAAAACAAAACAAAACAAAACAAAACAAAACACCAAAACCAAATACGTAAGGAATTATATCCCATTAAAAAATATCAATGCACCTCGGGGTGACTGGGTAGCTCAGCCAGTTAAGCAGTTTGACTTGATCTCAGCTCAGGTCTTGATCACTGGGCTTTGGGTTCAGACCCCACACTGGGCTCCATGCTGCACATGGATCCTACTCTAAATAAATAAATGAATAAATAAAAATATATAATGTACCTTCTGTTGATTTAATGATTATTGAAAACTATTCTGATTTAAAAGTAGCTTCTAGGGGCACCTGGGTGGCTCAGACGGTTAAGCCTCTGCCTTCAGCTCAGGTCATGATCTCACCGTCCTGGGATGAAGTCCCGCATTGGGCTCTCTGCTCAGCAGGGAGCCTACTTCTCCCTCTCTCTCTGCCTGCCTCTCTGCCTACTTGTGATCTCTCTGTCAAATAAATAAATAAATAAATAAAATCTTAAAAAAAAAATAAAATGAAAGTAGCTTCTATAAAATGTCAAAGTAATATGTATTTTTTGCTTTCCTAGCTGTCCTAATATAATGAATAAATAAGTATTTCTATTGCAGTTGAATAGCACTACTAGTATTTCTTAGCAAAAATGTAGTATTATACATAGAAAGGTAGGCATTGTCCTGTATTCAAATTTTCATGTTTGATATCCACTAAAGTGTTTTCTATAATTTATAAGGACAACACACACAAAAGTAAAAAGATGAGGTAAATATCTTACAATTTTAAGATGTTACTTGAAATTTAATACTCAGATATTCTTGATGCTTAAGCTCTAGAATGATGCTTAAGAAAATCCTCCATTAAAAAAACAAAACAAAAACAAACAGAAAGTCCTCCATAATGACAATGATATGACATATTTATGAGTAACAGGTTTCTTGGTTTTGGTCTTTAACGAGTAGGCAAATGCTGTTCTTCTCTCTTCTTTCTTTCTTTCTTTTTTTTTTTTTTGTTCTGTTCTTCTCTCTTCTTACAGAACAATCATGACTAAGTTTTGCCAAAATTTTTGCTTCAGTGTGGGTTTACATGAGGACCATGCTATAGTTAAGAGCCGCTAGAATATCATTCAAAATTGCCATGGTATTTAACCCATGTGGAAAGAATGTCTGGTCAGTTTCTTGAATCTGACAGGTGAAAGAGAGGTAGGAGGAAACATTCCTGGCTCAAAAGAGTCAAAATAAGTTACTGTCCAAGAAAATCTACAGCAAGAGAATCCTGCTGATAGAGATATTTTAAGTAGAGTCCAGAATCCTAGTAGCCCAATATGTATGTCGTCTTTATTCTTCAAATTCTCAGCATGTTAACTCTTTTATGATCAGGTAGGCGATGACGAGAAGAAGGATGGTGAACAGCACAGAGAATTGAGAGGAACTGGACTGGTCACCTATGGCTTGGCCACCTGCATCCATCCAGAAAATGCCATTGCACTGATAGGGCAGACCCGGAGACCCATCTCAGTCCCACTGAAGTAATGAGCCCTTCCTAGGCTCTGATGACACCCTGGCTGAGAACTCCGCCCAGAGATTGGGGGCCACTTGGTTGCATCTGTCCTTGTCGTCCACTTCACCCTCATTCCAACTGTCCCCCTGAGTGAAGGGAGAAAACGCCAACCAGCAGGGCAAACGGGACAGGACAAGGGTGCTGAGGCATCTTTGCAGAGCAACCAGGCACCTCCTGCTCTTCATGGAACACATGGGGGGGAGGAGGGACAAAAGTTGCTTTAAAGTGACAGAGTCCAGGTTGCAGTCATCAGAGCCCACTAGAGTCATAGCATCATTAATTCTTTGGCTTAGTTGGTCCAGTATATGAGTGCTCAAAGGTATTTAGAGCTGGCAAAGATAACTCAAGAACGTTAGTTCAATCTCTACTTTTGAGCCAGAAGTGGGAGTTTTACCACTGATTTATTGTCACTGATTTGATTAGGCTATCTCCTGACCTGACAGTGGCTCGTTGCTCTTACATTTTTGTTGTTGTTGTTTTTGTGTGTTTCCTTAAGATCATTATCTACCAAAGTCAATTCTGCAATTTCAACATATACCAGGAGTTCTGCAAGAAATGGACTTTGGGAAAGTAGCATTGATTACAAGATGTCTGGGAGCCTAAAATGACTTTTTTTCAAGAAAGATATATCTCACCTTTCTTTTCCTGAGGACCCCTAATTCTGCTTACAGAAGGGTATATGAAGAGAGGTGGTTGGACCTGGGAGTTAGAAGATTTTGGTGCTTTTTAAGCATAGTATCTATACCAAGATTGGTACAAACCATGCTACAGTAAGTTGAGGAGTGATTAAAAGGAGGATGGCATGGGGCGCCTGGGTGGCTCAGTGGGTTAAGCCTCTGCCTTTGGCTCAGGTCATGGTCTCAGGGTCCTTGGATCGAGCCCCTCATCGGGCTGTCTGCTCAACAGGGAGACTGCTTCCACCTGCTTCTCTGCCTATTTGTGATCTCTCTCTGTCAAATAAATAAATAAAATCTTAAAAAAAAAATAAAAGGAGGATGGCAGGAGAGAAATCAGACCATAGGTTAAGGGACATTTAGGCAAGAAGCAGGAAAAAGAAAACTTATTTTAGCTTTTGTAAAAATATGCTGTAGGAATTCTAAATTACATTTTTTTTAAAGATTTATTTATTTATTTTAGAGAGAGAGCAAGAGCATGAGGGGCAGAGGAAGAGGGAGAGAGAATTTCAAGCAGACGCCAAGCTTGGCAGGAAGCCCAATGCAGATCTGGATCCCAGGACCCTGAGATGACGACCTGAGCCAAAACCAAGAATCCCACACTTAACCAACTGTGCCACCCAGGTGCCCCTCTTTTCTTTCTTTCTTTCTTCCTTCCTTTTTTTTTTTTTTTTTGAGATTTATTAATTCATTTGAAAGAGAGAGTGCACATGTGCAAGCGTGGGGGAGTGGGCTAGAAACAGAGGGAGAGGGAGAGAGAATCCTCACGCGACCTCTGCTGGGCAGGGAGTCTAACCCTGGGCTGGATCCCAGGACTCTGAGACCATGATCTGAGTGGAAATCAAGAGCCAGCTGCTTCAGTGACTCAGCCACCTGGGTGTCCCTCTAAGTTACATTCTTAATTATTTTATTGAAAAAAATAAACTAGTGAAATAAGGGTTCACATAGATGTATTCAAAGCAGGGCCTCCTGGATGCTCAAAAGTGACCCACCCTTGGTAGTGTGACTGACCAAGCGTTGTTGACCAATGTGCAGCAAAGCCTGAACACTGTCACCATTTTCTGTGGCAGAGGAAAAGGGTTTTAATGTAGGGCGCCAAGCAAGGAGATGGGAAAGAATTTCTCAAATCTGCTTCTCCAAGGAAAGGGGGAGCTGAGAATTTATAGGATTTTAGGGGGTGGGGAGAGGTGTCTTGAGGGTGGATGTAGGTGATTGGTGGTTAGAAAAAGGTGAGGTAAGCGGAAGGGAAGGTATTACTGCTTCTCCCAGGTGCCACCTAGTGACATGCTTGTATATACCTCCTATGTATAAAAAAAATGAATGGCCTGCCAACTTGAGGAATGGACAGGAGGATCTCAGGGTGTGTTCTCACAGAGGCTACTTTCCTTCACTCTTTATCTCTTCTGCACAACTGCAAGAATTCTTCCTGGTTTACTCCATCTTTAGCTAGTCTCATCGGTGGTCAGTACCATGTCTGCAAAAATAGCCTCATAAAACAAGTTAGCCAGAGTTTCTTTTCTTTTCTTTTTTTTTTTTTAAGATTTTATTTATTTTTTTGACAAAGAGGAAGAGATGACAAGTAAGCAGAGAGTCAGGCAGAGGCAGGCAGAGGGAGAGGAGGAAGCAGGCTCCTTGCGGAGCAGCAAGCCTGATGCAGGGCTCGATCCCAGGACCCTGAGATCATGACCTGAGCCACATGCGGAGGCTTAACCCACTGAGCCACCCAGGCACCCCTAGCCAGAGTTTCTTAAAGGTAGCATGATCAAGCACTTGCTACCTTAACCTATCAGTTTCAGTAGTTCTGAAAATATTTAAGTTACTTTTCAACATTAGGGCTATCTATGCAAAGTCATGTATTTATCTGAGGCAAACTTGATAACTAAAATGTCAAAAATTATTTTAAAAGCCTTCAAACTAGCATAGGTAGGGCTGATCTGTAGGAAAAAGATGATTTATAAGTGCAGAATATTTGGGAAGTAAAGTCTTTAAAAACTGAAAATTTTCTTCTCCTGCATACTACTGCATCCCCAATCCCTGTGGAATAGATTTTGGGTATAGGTGTACAAAAAGTTATCATGGAGCAAGAATTTCTGTCCCCTTCAAGGGTCTTTCTAGCTGGACTGAGAATCAAATTGATGTAAGATGGATTATCAGGAGAAAATCAAATTTAATAGCATATTTATGGGGTATCAATGCAGACATGGAAATTCCAAAGATAGTTAGGAAAATGAAGTATATATGTCATCCTGAGCTGAGGAAAAGGGGGTAGGCAGTCTGAGGTTTCAGAAGAAAGAAATGCAATTCACAGGACAATAAGCAGAAAAACAGATTTTTGGTAATTAGATGCTTGTTCTGACATATGGATGGGTCACTCAAATAAAATTTATTTAGGCTAATAACACTTATTCTGGGAAAGACCCCCAATTTTATGTTCTTCTATGTGCTTAGGGAAGGGGCAAAATTTCTCTTGAAGTGGTAGAGTCTCCACTGCCTTCAGCTCTGAATAATCTTCATCCCAATAATCTTCATCCCAAAGAGTTTGCAAAAATGCAAACTACTTGTCCCTAATCACAAAGGTGACCCAGAGTGAGGGATCCAAGAGAAAGAAGACTTGGTGACCAGGAAGTCCCACTCTGTGGTGCCTACAGTATTCTGTTGTTATCACGGTCCAGTCCTATCCATTGTGACAGGGGTGTGGATTCCAGGGATGAGGTTCACTGGGGGCCATCCTGGAGCCTGGATCCCACATATTCATCATGAAGATGCCAATGTGTTAACTTTGTGTGAGTCGGTTTTACAGTTCTTGCATAAACACAGGGATTGCTGCTCACATTAACAATGTCTCTTCTTTGAACTGACCTATTCGCACATGCCTGAAAATTGCCTCTGTAACTTCTAGCGAGTGAGAAAGGTGCAGGGTTAGCCATTGTCTGGACTTTAGACAGCAGGAGAACTGGCTGCTGTCATTGCCACAAAGCAGGTTAACCCTAGAGAACAGAGGACGTGCGAAAGAGGGTCATTTTAAGTATTATACCAATAACAGGAGTGTCTATGGGGGAAAATACATGCTGCTCTGATACTTTGATGCTGCTCTTTCCATTATATCTCTGTGCTAAAAATTTGATTGGTACAAAGGCCAGCTTCCCTCAGCAAAGGGCAGGGTGAAGGCGTCATTCTTGGCTTTAAAAATGTGTATGTTTGCCTTTATGCATGTATTTTAAATATTTAAATATTTCTCCCTGATTACAATAGTGGTGAAAACCTAAGAAACAAGTGCTTAAAGTGTTCACTCTTTTCTCTTGTTTTCCTAACATGCATGTATCATCTATTTGAGGATATTTGGAGATCATTTTCCACACCTGCATTTAACAATTTTATAAACATATTTGTATTCTCTCTCTAGATGCTTATAAATTCCCACTTTGGAATACTTCTTGGACTGAATCAATCAAAGAGAGAAATGATGAAACATATTTTAAAAACATTCATTTTCAAGTGTGAAATAGATTCCATATTCTAGAGGCACCTCTCAGTAGTTACACACAAATCTAACTGAATGATTGAGGTCATGCAATCCTACAATAAAAGTATTAACAGGCTTTTAGCCACATTGAAATTTGTGTCATCCAGATGCTTTCAGGCATAATTGTGGTGATGTAGAGATCTTATGCTGAATTGGCAACGTATTGCATTATTTTTAAAAGTCAGCAGCATTTAACTGATTTGATAATTATTTCTATGTTTGATATTTGGAGGAGAATGACAAATACCTCTTGTCCAGAATAACATTTTAATGCAAATTTCACATGATGGAGTATTCTGTGATGCCAAATGTTGCTCTTAGCTATTTTCTACAAGAGAGCATAATTATGATATTTCCATCAGTAAAATTATTTTAGATTTTTTTTTTTTATGGAAGTTGGTTTGCTTTAGGTCAATGCAGTTGAAAGATAGACCTTACCGATACATTGTAAAAAAATACCACTGTTTAGTGTTTCCACAGAGGAATTACCAAATAAAGCAATCTCAGTGAAGACTATTTTGGACAATGAAGTTCAAAATATACCTATCTACCTTTTTCAATAAACATTGATGTCATCATGATAATGGTTTATTAAGGATAAAGTTTTGTTTTGTTTTTAGAAAAAAATTTTTTTTATTTAAAGATTTTTATTTATTTATTTGACAGAGAGAGATCACAAGTAGGCAGAGAGGCAGGCAGAGAGAGAGAGAGAGAGAGAGAGGAGGAAGCAGGCTCCCCATGGAGCAGAGAGCCCAATGTGGGACTTGATTCCAGGACCCTGAGACCATGACCTGAGCCGAAGGCAGAGGCCCAACCCACCGAGCCACCCAGGCGCCCTTGTTTTGTTTTTTAAAGATATTGTGGAAAGAGACTGGATTAAGACAGAAAAACATGAGTTCCAGTCCTAACTCTGTTGTTTATTAGTGTGATCTTGAATAAGTCAATTAATATCTTTGTTTTCAGTTCCATCAAGTGTGCCTGGGTATAAAACCTTCTTGATAATCTGTTGTGGGGATTAAATACATGAATATATGACATAATCCTGGTATAGATTCTAAAATATTAAGTACTAAGTTAATATTCATTTTTATATTTACATTTTCTTTATTCTTGCCTCCTAGTTGCAAACTCTATTAGGTAATGGGTAAATCTAAGAAAATATGTTGCAAGAAGAAAAAACTTTTGTGTAATTTTGTGCCAAGTTATTTCAGCCTTGTAATTTTGCTAATGGATATAATTGGTTTAGGGCTAAGGAGTATTTCTAAACAAAAGTGTGTGACTTCTTGACAAATTTTATTGTTAAAATTCCTTATTTTAGAGAAAACCATTATGTAAAATAATGATTTTAAAGTAGGGGCAAATGGTGGATGGCATGATGATGATGATGATGATAATCTGAATGCCATTACAAGGAACATGACATTTGCAATTTTTTTTTAGCTCCCAGCATTTCCTGTTGTCTTAACGGCCAACTTCCCTCCTTTATACTACCTGAATAGCTCTTGTAAATATTCGTTTGTTGTCTGCAAGCATTCATCCTAGGATTTATTATTAGGCAAGATAATTTCCCTTTTCTGAGTTATGAGTGGAATGTGGAAGTTGCCTACCAGAGCATCAGCTAACAGTAATGCAAACTCAGATACTTGTGCTCCTGTGCTACTTTCAAAGGCCAAAGAAATAGCAGCACTAACAAAAACAATAGATGATTATATCAAAACAGAAAAGGGCAAAACAAATAAACTTCCACCCAAATAGATAAAAATGATCTGCCTTGTTTTTCAGTTTTAGAATGGTAGCATACTTCCCTCTGTAAATAGCATTATTTTCAGCATAGCCTATTTTTAACATGTCTGTACCTAAGTCAGGAATCGTAGAAATCTAGGGTTGAACAGTTTCAGTTCCAGATCCTCTGAAAACTGATAGAACTCTGTTGAATTCTTTTTTTTTAAATTTATTTTATTTTTTACTTATTTTTTAAAGATTTTATTTATTTATTTGACAGAGATTACAAGTACACAGAGAGGCAGGCAGAGAGAGAGGAGGAAGCAGGCTCCCCGCTGAGCAGAGAGCCCGATGCGGGGCTCAAACCCAGGACGCTGGGATCACGACCTGAGCCAAAGGCAGACTTTAACCCACTGAGCCACCCAGGCACCCCAGAACTCTGTTGAATTCTTACTGTCAGCTTTGGAGCGTGTATCATCGACAGGGACAACTTTTCTTTAAAATGTTTTCTTTCTCTTTAATTTGAAAATAATGTGTTCTGAATATTTTGATTTTTATTGCAATTATCATTACAAATGTAAGAAAAAGTAAATGTTATCATAGCATATACCTAAGCATGAACCTAAAATTCAGGTTTTGTTCACTTGTTTTGCAAAATTGGCTTATATTACTAACAATCTGATCACTGAATTTATAGTTAATATTTACCCAAGATTAAGCATATCATAATTGGAGCATGTTCCAATAAAATTATGTCTGACATTACATCCAGTCTCCTAGTGCTTCCCAGGATTTATTTTCATGCTTATTTTACTGTACTTGTTTTTCTCCCCCTTTTTATCTTCTTATGCTTACCTTCAAATAAGAAGATAGAGTGTGGATAACAAAGCAAGGAGAATCCAGATGCCTCAGTAACATAAAGGGCATTAGATTCCACCAACTTAAAAACAACTTTATGATTTGGGATCAAATAGGTAGGTCAGTTTAAAAGTACTGACATACCGGAACTCCTGCCTGGCTCGGTGGGTAGAGCATACGACTCTTGATTTCGGGTTGTGAGTTAAAGCCCCATGTTGGGCTCAGAGCTTACTTAAAATAATAAAATAAAAAAAAGTGCTGACATGTTATCTAATCATCAGAGTTAAGAAACAGCAGGTACCAGAGCAGTTCTAGAAATTCATTTCTGTTGACACTTTTAGGACACTGGGGGGAAAGTGTGATTGTCCATTATTTCATTTTGTTACTTTGGTAAAAGACCTGCTGATTTTTCCCCCTTTTTTTTACTATAGCTCAGGAATCATTCTAAGTTTTTCCCAGCTTCCAAGACGGCTCTCATATCATGCAACCACTGCCAGCTATATTCTTTCCTTTATTTTCCATTTATGCGATATTTTTCCCCAAGATACTTCAGGTTTTCTTACCTCATTAAAAAGTACTAACATCCATATGTAAACATGAAATAATGTTATTCCTTCATTTGCTCAAAATCTGTGTATTGAACATTCTTCTGCTCTGGAGGGGCAAGGCACTGGGGATGCAAAGTCTCATAAAGTATGGTCTGCAGACAACGAAAGGTACAGGGGAGAAGTTCTGATAATGATGTATAAGGTGATATGGAGTTGCAGCAGGAAGGCATCCACGCCATCTGTGGTGGGAGTTCTCAACTTCACCTGCATATTAGAATCACCTGGGGAGGTGTTAAAGCTCCCAATGTCCAGGTACCATTCCTAACCAATTCAGTCAGAATCTCTAAGAGTAGGTCCCAGACCCCCGT
This sequence comes from Martes martes, assembly GCF_963455335.1. Taxonomy (NCBI): domain Eukaryota; kingdom Metazoa; phylum Chordata; class Mammalia; order Carnivora; family Mustelidae; genus Martes; species Martes martes. The sequence goes on from NC_137890.1 coordinate 115,993,249, forward strand.
TTCATTTTTAGAGCTTCCAAGTGATTCTAATGTACAGCCACGTTTGAGAACCCAGGACTGGATATCCGGAGATGGGGTCCTAGAAGAGTTGAGACTTGAGTTTTATTTAGATGTGAGTAAGGACAGGGTTAAGGCATAGGCAGGGAGAGATGGGGGCTCCTGGCTGGGCTCTGAAACTATTCCTGGCAGGTGCTAAGCCAGAGCGAATAAGAGATAAGGAAGCAGACCACCTGGGCTCAGATGGTCAGGAGTGTTTTTCTTTGGTGGCTACAGTATAATCACAGAAAACGGCCAAACCTCAAAGAATTAAGTCATTAAAGGTATTATCAATCGTCCATGCTTAAGCCAAGCTGGCACAAGAATCTCAAGACCACAAGCTTTCCAGTCAGTTCTCAATAAAAGACTGCCATTGAAAGCCCTCAGTGGCAACCCATTCAGGACCCCTCTCACTCTAGAGAGCTTCTAGAAACTTCTTCTTTTCTTTTCTTTTTTTAAAAAAAGATTTTACTTATTTATTTGTCAGAGAGAGAGAGAGAACAAGCAGGGAGAGATGCAGGCAGAGGGAGAAGTCAGACTCCCTGCTGAGCAAGGAGCCTGATGTAGGATTGATTATGACCCTGGGATCATGACCTGAGCAGAAGGTGGATACTTAACTGACTGAGTCCCCCAGGTGTCCTGGGAAAGAAACTTCTAGCATAGTGGTGATTAAACAAGACTCTCTCTGATTTGGGGAGTGGATGTGGTTGAGTCTACAAAATACATGCTATCATTACCCAAACATGGAGGTATGTGGAGATTGATATTGATAGAGTCTCACAAACCCATTTACTTCTCTTACAGGATTCCATCATGAGAGCTCCGGTTTGTCTTTGCAGAAGGGCATCTCTCTTACATGGGATGTAGTTCCTAGCCACAGAATAGAAATAATCAATTGGTTATGGAGGGTTAAACAGAGCCCATATCCTCAGGTTGATTTGCATGGAGCTAAATAGGCAGACGTAACTGATTAGTTACAGAGGAGTATTAGTAAGTACACTAGCACTTAGAAAATAAGTATAAAGTTATACCAGCAAATTTAGGATCTTCCGGTATGTGTAACACATACCCTGCCCACTACTTGTTATAGTGAGTCCACTCTCTCTGCTTTTATTTGTGACAACACTCCACGAGTATGCTGGATCCCACCCTGTTAAAAGATTTTGGCTGTACAAATATCCCCTTTGCTTCTTTATTAACCATTGCCTTTTCCCTGCTGGACATTTACCAACAATTATCAACATATTTGCCATCTCTAAGATAACCCTCCCTGACCTCACATTCCTCTCCAGGTACCAGTCTTAGTTTTCTTATTTTCTTTATCTTAACCCATTTATTATCTTCATTTTTCTTAGTCCTTTCAAGAAGGGCTGTTGCTATTCCTTCTTTCTACTTCTTCACCTCAACTTTCTCCTGAACACCTCCAATAGGACTTTCATTTTCTCTCTTCCTTACGGTCACTCTTGTAAAGGTCATTAATAACTTTTGAATTGCCCAAGTTGATGGCCAAATCTTAATTCTCATCTTACCTGACTTTATTAGCATCATTTGGCAACAACTAGTCCTTGAATCTTGAACCTTCTCCTCTTTTGACTAAGGGTCCTGTTCTCAGCTGGACCCACACCTCCCTTACCATACCTTCTCACTTCCCTTGCTTTTACTTCCTTTTCTTAACTTCTCTATTACCCCTCATTCCTTCTTAAGCTACACCCATTCCCCAGTTCATCTTATCCAGTCCCATGACTTTGATTTCCGTCAATGAGCTAACTCCTCTCGATATCTCTAGTCTTTCCAATGAGTTCTAGACTCATTTATCAAACTGTCTTTTTCAAGATCTCCATGTGAATCTTAAATAGGGATCTTATGCTTCAAACAGAAATCCTTCATCTGCACTGTTTCTTCCCCAGTGTTCCCTGACTTCAATAGTTGGATTTTCATTCTTGTAATTGATAGAACTCACATTATTTTCTCTTGGCTACCTCTTTGGCCTGTACTGTTTGCTACTCTTTCTCTTGACTTATTCATTATACTAGCCTTATTGATCTCCTTCCTGTTTTTGAAAACCCCAGGCACACTCTCTCCTCAGGGCCTTTGCACTTTCTATGCCCTCTCCCTGGAATGTATTTCCCTGAGATATTCCTGAGGCTTACTTCCTTACTCCATTCAGGTCTCTGCTCAAATATCTTTTTAGAAAGCTTTTCTTGTTAATCTTAAAACTAAAAGCTTTTAAACATATTTCTCCATTCTATTTCTGTTTTATTTTTCTTTGAAAAACTTATCACTACCTGACATTATGTTATTTACCTATTTACTTTTTGCCTTTCTCTTTTTCCTAAGTTTTTATTTAAATTCCAGTCAGTGTAATATTAGTTTTTCAGGGCTCTCTTTCATACTAAAAGAAAGTTCTTAGAGGGCAGGAATTTTGTTTATATTGTTCCCAGCTTCATTATTCACATCTTGCATAGTGTGTAGCTCACAGTAAAGAACTCAGTAAATATTTGTTGATTGCTGATCAAATGGGTGAAAGAGCTGTTTATGAAATAAAATTCTACTGAGATAAGAATGATGAGGGTTGGGGCACCTGGGTGGCTCAGTGGGTTAAAGCCTCTGCTTTCGGCTCAGGTCATGACCCCAGGGTCCTGGGATCGAGCCCCACATCGGGCTCTCTGCTCAGTGGGGAGCCTGCTTCCCTTCCTCTCTCTCTGCCTGCCTCTCTGCCTACTTGTCATCTCTCTGTGTCAAATAAATAAATGAAATCTTAAAAAAAAAATAATGATGAAGGTTGCTGGAGGTGAGGGAGGTGAGGGGTGGAGTAACTTGGTGATGGACATCAAGGAGGGCACATGATGTAATGAGCACTGGGTATTATATACGACTGATGAGTCACTGACCTCTACCTCTGAAAGCAACAATACATTATGTGTTAATTGAATTTACATAAAATATCATATGAATCATTTTGTGTTAGAATGATCTGGTATAGCTTCTTGATTATTAGAAAACTTTTAAACTATGATATGAGAAAACCATTATTTTTAGGCTTACATCTAGAGTATTTGATATGCCCTCATAAACAAATTTCCAAGCAAGTGGCAAATTGTTCTTTGTCTTATTCTAATAATTAATCCAGTATTTGAACTCAAATAGGAAACATTAATTTCCCTTTGTTTTCTCAGAGTTTGACTTTGTTATATACCCAACAGTTCTCCATCCCCTTAGTTTTTCTATCACTCCTTTATCTTAATAATGATACATAAAATACAAAGGAGAAGGTGGGAGCAATCAATTAGATTCTAGTGACACATTGTATGTTCTACATCAATGGATAGGTTTTAAATGGAACAGAGGATGAGCTGTATTTTTCCCAAACTGCCTAATTCATAGAGCTAATCTAAGAAAAATGATGTGGCACACAATTGTAAAGGTTAGCTGACAAAACAGATGGCTGAAATGGTTTTTCTATCTTCCACATTAAGATGTCATTGTAAAAATTAATGCTATATATAATAAAATTCTGAGTTTGGAGGCTTGTCTTTTTCATGAAAACCTAAAACCCGAACCATTTATTTCAGCAGTTGTAAACATAAATCCCCGTGGCACATAGTATATTAGTAATCAGAAATGGCTCTTTGAGTAAGTGTTTATGCATCAATAGCCTTTGAGAAATGTGTCGATTCTGTGTTTTCTTTGATAAAGAGAGAAGGTGACAAGGAGAACTAAAAACATGGAAGTGAGCAAAACTTAGAAAACAGTAAAAATATTTACAACAGTAAAACCACGTGTTATGCTGTGTTTACATTTCTATAGTTTATATTTTCAGATTTATAAGGGTACAATTTTATTTCCAAATTAAAACAACAGACAATGAGCAATGTAATATAAAACTGATTTCATTCATCAGCTTAACTGGAAAGTATTAGAGATGCAACATTGATATATAGCATCTAATCAAAGGAAAAGCACCCAATTGCTGATTTCAGTGGCTCCTATGATAATAAATCCTCAATCCATGCTAGAATTCTGTGACGTTCCTAAGCAACAGCAGTCCTCCAGTGACTTCATTATGATCATGTTAATGTGGGTTTTTTTCTCAAGGGTAGTTTGAGAAGCAAACTATAACTATTATGAGTACTGGAATTACAGGGAAAATCCCAAATACCATATTATTTTGATATTATAAATAGTTCCATGCATAACAACAAAGTATATGAGGTTTACAATGATACTTAGGGCTTGGGGGCTCTTTTGCTCTAGTAATTCATGAGCTTTCTAACCTCAGGCTGGGGACATATTTGTAATTTGCTTCATTTCTTATAATTCATTTCAGGCTGGAAAGACTCTCAGGTTACACTTTCAAGGTTTCACAGGTGTAATAGCTTGTGATGTGTTTGTGATTCTGGTGATGACTTTAAATATTAAAACTGCAACTCTCATGATATTTACACGGGATCTGCCACAGCCCACTTAAGAGGGAATGGCAGCCGCCGGCTTATAAAAACACTTTCTATAATTCAGTAGTTGATATCCACTTAAAAAATTCAACCTTAAAACAGCCCAGTGCCTGTTCAAAGCTCCTTATTTTTTAATGATGAAACCCACAAACAGTTAAATATAATTTAGTTTAAATACTGGCAAATAATGAGAGACTTTAGAAACATCAGAACTTCTATATCCAAGCGAGCATTATCTTCTTCATAGGGGTTACTAACCTTAGTAGTTTGTATACTTATTTCAGTGACTCTGCCATTCAAATATATTGGCTTCGCCAAAGGAAAACCTTCTCCACCCTTTTTCTTGTGATAAAAACCAGATAATATGAGATCTACCCTTTTACCAACTTATTTAGTGTGCAGCACACTACTGTTACGGTGAGTGTGGTGTTGTATAACAGATCTCAAGCATGTTTTCGTCTTTCATATCTGGACCTATTTATGTATTGAACACTGTATTGGTTAGGATTCTTCAGAGAGACAGATGAGATGTATACATATTTATTAATTGTATATATTATAAAGAGATTTATTATAAGGGATTGCCTCAGGTGAGTACGGAGGTTGAAAGTCTCAAGGTCTGCAGTCAGGAAACTGGAGACCGAGCAGGGGCAAATGTAGTTCCAGTCTGCGTCTGAAGACTTGAACACCCAAATTATTAATATTTTCTTTTTATGGATTTTGGGTAAGACAAGGCATGAAATAAATGATTACAGTAAGATTAAGTAATACTTGTCATCATTTCTTGAAGAATGTTTTCCAGTCTTTATGTTTGCTATTATTGGGTTTTAAAATAAGTATATAACACCAGTTATGTATTTGTTTCCACTTAGTATGGCTAATTTCTAGATGATCATAATGAGAAGTTATTTTTTAAAATATAAAAATAGACGGCTAGGGAGAATAGAGAATCAAGTTTGTTAGAATGTATTTCTCTAGGTTCACCTGGGTGGCTCAGTCAGTTAAGTGTCTGCCTTCAGTTCAGGTCATGATCCCAGGGTCCCCAGATCGGGACATATACTGGGTTCCTTGTTCAGTGGGAAGCCTGTTTCTTCCTCTGCCTGCCACTCCTCCTGCTTGTGCCTGTGCGTTCTCTCTCTCTCTGACAAATAAATAAATAAAATTTTCTTTTAAAAAAAGAATGTATTTCTCTAATCTTCCGATTCTATTTCTTCCCTTCCTCCCCTACCCACCATAAATTATAGTTTTTAGTGATCTTTGCCAATCCTCGGCTTATATAGTTTATATAACCTAACGTTGCTCCGGGGAGAAATATATTTACAGTGCCTATCCATAAGAAGACAGAGTATTCTACTGTACATTAGATGTGCCCTGTAAGCTGTCCTAGAGCTTCAAGACCTCAAAGAATCTATGTCTTGTCTTTACCATTTTAACCATTATGGATATTCATTAAGCAGTAGGAGAATCTACTTTTTACATGTAAAATGACAAATTAATTAAGTGACATAAGAAAAAGGAAAAGAAAAAGAAAAAGAAAAAGGTCCTAGAATTAGGAAGTGGTACTAGTAGTTTTCTTCATGACGCTGGAAATCTTAATCTGTAGTATGGCAGTCAATACACTTTTATTTGTTAACTGGTTGAAGATAATTCTATTGTTCAAACTGAAGGAAAATAAGGAAAGAGCTCAGAGATGTGGACAGAAATCTGAAAAAAAAAAAAAAAAAAGACTGGAGTGAAAGTCCTAGAGAATGATCAGTAATCGAAATACCTAAGGAACCCTTCCCTACACTAATTTGCATATATGTGTATGTATGTCTCTATATATTTGGGTGTATGTAACTTCCTACACTTGTAAGAATGTACTTTTACTTTTCTCTGAATGTTCATAGTAGTTGATAAATAATAGAAGGGCATTTTATTTTAATTATTAATCAATTTGTTTATTGATGCAATAACAATTAGGGTCCAATCCTCTAAGTGTAATTAGTGGATCAGGAGTGGCCATCATCTGGGAATTTGAAAGAAATATAAAATCTCAAACAAGGTTTACTGGATAGAGCCTTCATCTTAACTTCTTGTTAGCAAGAACCTCACATGATTTGTATGCATGTTCAAGTTTTGTAAGTAACTTTCAGGACACTTATTTATTTATTATAAGTTTTTATTTATTTACTTGAGAGAGAGCATGAGAGCGAGAGAGAGAGCATAGAGGGAAACGAAGAAGCAGACTCTGCCCTGAGCAGAGAGCCTGACATGGGGCTCAATTGCAGGACCCTGAGATGATGACCTGAACCACAGGCAGACACTTAACTGACTGAACCACTCACATGCCCAGTTTTCAGAACATTTAATCTGGCAATGGTGAGGAAGACAGTCAGGGGACACTTTCAGCAGGTACTGCAATGGTTCAGTTGAGTGATACTGAAGGCACGGATAACATAGTGGTAAATATGAAAAGAAACTGTGAAGAGCTACAAAATTTCTCCACAAAAATTTTAAAAATATTTCTCTTGAGTAGGGTTCACTTTGAAGTATTCTTTTGCAATGGACCTGAGGTGAAGCCTAAGCATGAGTATTATTTAAAAGCTCCCCTCAAAGGAGTCAAGATGGTGGAGAAGTAGCAGGCTGAGACGACATCGGGTAGCGGGAGATCAGCTAGATAGCTTATCTAACCATTGTGAACACCTACAAATCCAACGGGAAATCGAAGAGAAGAGCAACAATTCTAGAAACAAAAAATCGATCACTTTCTGAAAGGTAGGACCTGAGGAAAAGTGAATCCAAAGCGACGGGAAGATAGACCCCGGGGGGAGGGACTGGCTCCCGGCAAGCGGCGGAGCAACGGAGCACAAAATCGGGACTTTTAAAAGTCTGCTTCACTGGGAGACATAGCTCCAGAGGCTAAACCGGGGGTAAACCCAGGCGGGGTCAGCATAACCCCAGGTCCCGCGGGGTCACAGAAGGACCCGGGGTATCTGAGTGCCGCAGAGCTCACAGGTATTAGAGCGGGGAAGCCGGCTACAGTGACAAAGCCGAGGAGTGAGCTCTCAGCCCGGAGTTACCTTATGCCAGTCGCAGACTGGGTGGGCTCGGAGCGCAGCCGGAGGCCACGGAGACGGAAGCGACCGGGCGCTTTTCTCCAGGTTCCAGCAATTGACTGCTTTCCTCAAGGCATGACCGCAGGCCAGGGAGGCGGGGCGGTTGGGCGCTTTTCTCTGAGGGCGCACTGAGGAGCGGAGCCCCAAGCTGTCGGCTCCTCCGGGCTGAGAGATTGGGAGGCCGCCATCTTCATTCCCGTCCTCCGGAACTCTACGGAAAGCGCTCAGGGAACAAAAGCTCCCGAAAGCAAACCCGAGCGGATTACTTAGCCCGGCCCCTGGCAAGGGCGGTGCAATTCCGCCTGCGGCAAAGACACTTGAGAATCACTACAACAGGCCCCTCCCCCAGAATATCAACAAGAAACCCATCCAAAACCAACTTCACTCACCAAGAACAGTGGAATTCCACAGCAGGAGAAAGCAAATCTTATCTGGACAAAATGACAAGGTGGAAAAACTCACCTCAAAAAAAAGAACAAGAGGCCGTACCGAAGGCTGGAGACCTAATCAATACAGACATTGGTAACATGACAGATCTAGAGTTCAGAATGACAATTCTCAAGGTTCTAGCCGGGCTCGAAAAAGGCATAGAAGATATTAGAGAAACCCTCTCCGGAGAGATAAAAGCCCTTTCTGGAGAAATAAAAGAACTAAAATCTAACCAAGTTGAAATAAAAAAAGCTATTAATGAGGTGCAATAAAAAATGGAAGCTCTCACTGCTAGGATAAATGAGGCAGAAGAAAGAATTAGTGACATAGAAGACCAAATGACAGAGAATAAAGAAGCTGAGCAAAAGAGAGACAAACAGGGGCGCCTGGGTGGCTCAGTGGATTGGGCCACTGCCTTCGGCTCAGGTCATGATCTCAGGGTCCTGAGATCGAGCCCCGCATCGCATCGGGCTCTCTGCTCCGCAGGGAGCCTGCTTCCTCCTCTCTCTCTGCCTGACTCTCTGCCTGACTCTCTGCCTACTTGTGATCTCTCTTTCTCTGTCAAATAAATAAATAAAAAATCTAAAAAAAAGAGAGACAAACAAATACTGGACCACAAGGAGAGAATTCGAGAGATAAGCGACACCATAAGACGACACAACATTAGAATAATTGGGATTCCAGAAGAAGAAGAAAGAGAGAGGGGAGCAGAAGGTATATTGGAGACAATTATTGGAGAGAATTTCCCTAATATGGCAAAGGGAACAAACATCAAAATCCGGGAGATGCTAAGAACGCCCCTCAAAATCAATAAAAATAGGTCCACACCTCGTCACCTGATAGTAAAATTTACAAGTCTTAGTGACAAAGAGAAAATCCTGAAAGCAGCCCGGGAAAAGAAGTCTGTAACATACAAGGGTAAAAACATTAGATTGGCAGCAGACCTATCCACAGAGACCTGGCAGGCCAGAAAGAACTGGCATGATATATTCAGAGCACTAAACGAGAAAAACATGCAGCCAAGAATACTATATCCGGCTAGGCTATCATTGAAAATAGAAGGAGAGATAAAGAGCTTCCAGGACAAACAAAAGCTGAAAGAATTTGCAAACACTAAACCAGCTCTACAGGAAATATTGAAAGGGGTCCTCTAAGCAAAGAGAGACCCTAAAAGTAGTAGGTCAGAAAGAAACAGAGACAATATACAGTAACAGTCACCTTACAGGCAATACAATGGCACTAAATTCATATCTCTCAATAGTTACCCTGAATGTTAATGGGCTAAATGCCCCAATGAAAAGACACAGGGTATCAGAATGGATAAAAAAACAAAACCCGTCAATATGCTGCCTACAAGAAACTCATTTTAGACCCAAGACACCTCCAGATTTAAAGTGAGGGGTTGGAAAACAATGTACCATGCTAATGGACATCAGAAGAAAGCTGGGGTGGCAATCCTTATATCAGATCAATTAGATTTTAAGCCAAAGACTATAATAAGAGATGAGGAAGGACACTATATCATACTCAAAGGGTCTGTCCAACAAGAAGACCTAACAATCTTAAATATCTATGCCCCTAACATGGGAGCAGCCAACTATATAAACCAATTAATAACAAAATCAAAGAAATACATCGACAGTAATACAATAATAGCAGGGGACTTTAACACTCCCCTCACTGAAATGGACAGATCATCTAAGCAAAATATCAACAAGGAAATAAAGGCCTTAAATGACACACTGGACCAGATGGACATCACAGATATATTCAGAACATTCCATCCCAAAGCAACAGAATATACATTCTTCTCTAGTGCACATGGAACTTTCTCCAGAATAGACCACATCCTGGGTCATAAATCAGGTCTCAATCGGTACAAAAAGATTGAGATCATTCCCTGCATATTTTCAGACCACAATGCTCTGAAGCTAGAACTCAATCACAAGAGGAAATTTGGAAAGAATGCAAATACATGGAGACTAAACAGCATCCTTTTAAAAAATGAATGGGTCGACCAGGAAATTAAAGAAGAATTGAAAAAAATCATGGAAACAAATGATAATGAAAACACAACGGTTCAAAATCTGTGGGACACAACAAAGGCAGTCCTGAGAGGAAAATATATAGCGGTGCAAGCCTTTCTCAAGAAACAAGAAAGGTCTCAAATACACAACCTAACCCTACACCTAAAGGAGCTGGAGAGAGAACAGCAAAGTAAACCTAAACCCAGCAGGAGAAGAGAAATCATAAAGATCAGAGCAGAAATCAATGAAATAGAAACTAAAAAAACAATAGAACAAATCAACAAAACTAGGAGCTGGTTCTTTGAAAGAATTAATAAGATTGACAAACCCCTGGCCAGACTTATCAAAAAGAAAAGAGAAATGACCCAAATAAATAAAATCATGAATGAAAGAGGAGAGATCACAACTAACACCAAAGAAATACAAACAATTATAAGAACATACTACGAGCAACTCTACGCCAACAAATTTGACAATCTGGAAGAAATGGATACATTCCTAGAGACATATAAACTACCACAATTGAACCAGGAAGAAATAGATAACCTGAACAGACCCATAACCAGTAAGGAGATTGAAACAGTCATCAAAAATCTCTAAACAGGGGCGCCTGGGTGGCTCAGTGGGTTAAGCCGCTGCCTTCGGCTCAGGTCATGATCTCAGGGTCCTGGGATCGAGTCCCGCATCAGGCTCTCTGCTCAGCGGGAAGCCTGCTTCCCTCCCTCTCTCTCTTTGCCTTCCTCTCTGCCTACTTGTGATCTCTCTCTGTCAAATAAATAAATAAATAAATCTTTAAAAAAAAAAAATCTCTAAACAAACAACAGTCCAGGACCAGACGGCTTCCCAGGGGAATTCTACCAAACATTTAAAGAAGAAATAATTCCTATTCTCCTGAAACTGTTCCAAAAAACAGATATGGAAGGAAAACTTCCAAACTCATTCTATGAGGCCAGCATCACCTTGATCCCAAAACCAGACAAGGATCCCATCAAAAAAGTGAATTACAGACCAATATCCTTGATGAACACAGATGTGAAAATTCTCACCGAAATACTGGCCAATAGGATCCAACAGTACTTTAAAAGGATTATTCACCACGACCAAATGGGATTTATTCCAGGGCTGCAAGGTTGGTTCAACATCCACAAATCCATCAATGTGATACAATACATTAATAAAAGAAAGAACAAGAACCCTATGATACTCTCAATAGATGCTGAAAAAGCATTTGACAAAGTGCAGCATCCCTTCCTGATTAAAACTCCTCAAAGTGTAGGGATAGAGGGCACATACCTCAATATTATCAAAGCCATCTATGAAAAACCCACCACAAATATCATTCTCAATGGAGAAAAACTGAAAGCTTTTCTGCTAAGGTCAGGAACACGGCAGGGATGTCTGTTATCACCACTGCTGTTCAACATAGTACTAGAAGTCCTAGCCTCAGCAATCAGACAACAAAAAGAAATTAAAGGCATCCAAATCGGCAAAGAAGATGTCAAACTATCACTCTTTGCAGATGATATGATACTATATGTGGAAAACCCAAAAGGCTCCACTCCAAAACTGCTAGAACTTAAACAGGAATTCAGTAAAGTGTCAGGATATAAAGTCAATGCACAGAAATCAGTCGCATTTCTTTACACTAACAAGAAGACAGAAGAAAGAGACATTGAGGAGTCAGTCCCATTTACAATCGCACCCAAAACCATAAGATACGTAGGAATAAATCTAACCAAAGAGGCAAAGAATCTATACTCAGAAAACTATAAAGTACTCATGAAAGAAATTGAGGAAGACACAAAGAAATGGAAAAATATTCCATGCTCATGGATTGGAAGAACAAATATTGTGAAAATGTCTATGCTACCTAAAGCAATCTACACATTTAATGCAATCCCTATCAAAATCCCATCCATTTTTTTTAAAGAAATAGAACAAATAATCCTAAAATTTATATGGAACCAGAAAAGACCTCGAATAGCCAAAGGAATACTGAAAAAGAAAGCCAAAGTCGGTGGCATCACAATTCCAGACTTCAAGCACTATTACAAAGCTGTCATCATCAAGACAGTATGGTAGTGGCACAAAAACAGACATATAGATCAATGGAACAGAATAGAGAGCCCAGAAATAGACCCTCAACTCTATGGTCAACTAATCTTCGACAAAGCAGGAAAGAATATCCAATGGAAAAAAGACAGCCTCTTCAACAAATGGTGTTGGGAAAATTGGACAGCCACATGCAGAAAAATGAAATTGGACCATTTCCTTACACCACACACGAAAAAAAACTCAAAATGGATGAAGGACCCCAATGTGAGAAAGGAATCTATCAAAATCCTTGAGGAGAATGCAGGCAGCAACCTCTTTGACCTCAACCGCAGCAACTTCTTCCTAGGAACATCGCCAAAGGCAACAGAAGCAAGGGCAAAAATGAACTATTGGGATTTCATCAAGATCAAAAGCTTTTGCACAGCAAAGGAAACAGTTAACAAAACCAAAAGACAACTGACAGAATGGGAAAAGATATTTGCAAATGACATATCAGATAAAGGGCTAGTATCCAAAATCTATAAAGAGCTTATCAAACTCAATATCCAAAGAACAAATAATCCAGTCAAGAAATGGGCAGAGGACATGAACAGACATTTCTGCAAAGAAGACGTCCAGATGGCCAATAGACCCATGAAAAAATGCTCCACATCACTTGGCATCAGGGAAATACAAATCAAAACCACAATGAGATACCACCTCACACCAGTCAGAATGGCTAAAATTAACAAGTCAAGAAATGACTGATGCTGGCGAGGATGCAGAGAGAGGGGAACCCTTCTACACTGTTGGTGGGAATGCAAGCTGGTGCAACCACTCTGGAAAACAGTGTGGAGGTTCCTCAAAAAACTGAAAATAGAGCTACCCTATGACCCAGCAATTGCACTACTGGGTATATATCGTAAAGATACAAACGTGGTGCTCCGAAGGGGCATGTGCACCCGAATGTTTATAGCAACAATGTCCACAATAGCCAAACTGTGGAAAGAGCCTAGATGTCCACCAACAGATGAATGGATAAAGGAGATGTGGTATATATACACAATGGAATACTATCCAGCCATCAAAAGACATGAAATCTTGCCATTTGTGATGATGTGGTTGGAACTAGAGGGTATCATGCTTAGCGAAATAAGTCAATCGGAGAAAGACAACTATCATATGATCTCTTTGATATGAGGAAGTGGAGATGCAATGTGGGGGTTTGGGGGGAGGTGGGAAAAGAAAAAATGAAAAGATGGGATTGGGAGGGAGACAAACCATAAAAGACTCAATCTCAAGAAACAGACTGAGGGTTGCTGGGGGGAGGGGGGATGGGAGAGGGTGGTGGGGAAATGGACATTGGGGAGGGTATGTGCTATGATGAGTGCTGTGAAATGTGTAAACCTGGCGATTCACAGACCTGTACCCCTGGGGATAAAAATACATTATATGTTTATTAAAATAAAAAAAATAAACATCAATAATACACTGAAAAAAAAACCAAAATCTTCCCTCAGTATTTACCCCAAAGATACAGATGTAGTGAAAAGAAGGGCCATCTGTACCCCAATGTTTATAGCAGCAATGGCCATGGTCGCCAAACTGTGGAAAGAACCAAGATGCCCTTCAATGGATGAATGGATAAGGAAGATGTGGTCCATATACACTATGGAGTGTTATGCTTCCATCAGAAAGGATGAATACCCAACTTTTGTAGCAACATGGACCGGACTGGAAGAGATTATGCTGAGTGAAATAAGTCAAGCAGAGAGAGTCAATTATCATATGGTTTCACTTATTTGTGGAGCATAACAAATAACATGGAGGACTTGGGGAGATGGAGAGGAGAAGGGAGTTGAGGGAAGTTGGAAGGGGAGGTGAACCATTTGAGACTATGGACTTCAAAACCTGAGGGTTTTGAAGGGGCGGGGGGTGGGAGGTTGGGGGAGCCTGGTGGTGGGTATTAAGGAGGGCACATATTGTATGGAGCACTGGGTGTGGTGCAAAAACAATGAATACTGTTACATGAAAAGAAATTAAAAAAAAGAAAAAAAATAAAATCTCCCCTCAAATTATGGAAAGAGCTCAAATGTTCAATGACTGATGAATGGAGAAAGAAGAAGGGGTATAAATGAACAACGGAATATTACTCAACCATCAAAGAGAATGAAATCTTGCCATTTACAATGATGTGGATGGAGCTACAGAGTATTATGCTAAGTGAAATAAGCCAGTCATGGAAAGACAAATACCATATGATTTCACTCATATATGGAATTTAAGAAATAAAACAGATGAACATAGGAGGAGGGAAAAAAAGAGGGATGCAAACTATTAAAAAAAACTGTTAACTAGAGAGAGAAAACTGAGGGTTGCTGAAGGTTGCTGGAGGGGAGGGGCTGGGGGTTGAACTAGATGGGTGATGGGGATTAAGGAGGGCACTTTTTGTGATGAACACTAGGTGTATATGTAAGTGATGAAGCACTAAATTCTACTCCTGAAACCAATATTACACTATATGTTAACTAACTAGAATTTAAATAAAAACTTAAAAAAAAAGTCCCCTGATGGTTCCAAATGTGCAGCCAAGGTTGTTATGTGGGGACTCACAAGGCATGAATATTATGTATCTAACTGTGAAATCAAATTTCTTTTTAAGAGACAAACACTTCATTATAAAGTGAATAGTCAGGTGTCTGGATGTCTCAGTCAGTTGCATGTCTGGCTTCTGATTTCGGCTCAGGTCATGATTTCAGGTGCTGGGCAGGGAACCTGCTTAAGATTGTCTCTCTCCCTCTCCCTCTATCCCTTCTCCACCCAAAAAAGAAGGAAAAAAAAAAAAAAGAATAGTCAGTGATTTCAATATAGTAGTATTTTCTTGCTCATTTTTATTATGAATTTATTATAAATTGCTGTTTTTCAATTTTAATATTGGAGCTCAGTATTATTTTCTTTATTCTGCTGCATATTTCTCAAATCCAATTAGTATATATCGGCAAGAACCTGGGCTAGCTTACTCAGAGGCTGAGTTTGTTGCTTGAGAATTTGAGAATTTGTTGGCTATTACCATCATAAGGCAAAACTCTTCACAAAGAATATTAGCAATATGAAGCAGTTCTCCAGTGTCAGAGCTTCACCAATTCTTTTTTTTTTTTTTGCTGTTGTTCTCAAACTCGTGCTTTCTGTTTATTTTGTTGTTCAGAGAAGAAAGAAAGGAGCTAAGTTTTTCTTTAGGCGCATAATATTTGTCATACATTGTGCTTGAAGTTTACATACAAACCATCTAAGTCTTACAACTTGCTAGGTAGTGTTAAACTCAGGTCTGCTTGATTTCCAGCCCATGCACTTTTTGACTATTTATCATCTTTCTTGTTAAGTGTCATCAAACTCCAAGATAGTTGCTATTTAAAAATGCAGTTGACCCTTGAGCAACATAGGTTTGGACTGCACAGCCCCACTTATATGTGCATTTTTTTAGATACAGTACTGTAAGTGTATTTTCTCTTTCTTGTGATTTTCTTTCTTTCTTTTTTTTTTTTAAGATTTTATTTACTTATTTGACAAACAGAGATCACAAGTAGGCAGAGAGGCAGACAGAGAGAGAGGAAGGGAAACAGGCTCCCTGCTGAGCAGAGAGCCCATATGGGACTTGGTTCCAGGATCCTGGGATCATGACCTGAGCCGAAGGCAGAGGCTTAACCCACTGAGCCATCCAGGCACCCTCTTATGATTTTCTTAATAACAGTTTCTTTTCTCTAGCTTAGTGTATTGTAAGAATACAGTATGTAATACATAAAACATACAAATTATGTGTTGACTGTTTATGTTATCAGTAAGGTGATTCAAAAGTTATATACGTGGATTTTGGGGGTGCTCAGTGGATAGAGCAAGTGGCTATAGATCTCAGGGCTGTGAGTTCCAGCTCACTGGGAGTGGAGTCTACTAAAAAAAAAAAAAAAAGGTGTACGTGGATTTTCGACTATATAGGGTGTTGGCATACCTACCCCCTGAGATGTTGTGGGGTCAACTGTATTAAGCAGAAAACCCTTTTGCCCTTACAAAGCATTTTTCTTTCAGTTGCCAAAGTAGTATCATAAAACCCTTTGCATTCCTTTATATTTTTGTTTAAAATTCTCTAGCTCCTCATTTCCTTCTTTGCCAGGAGTCTTACTGTCAGATTCCTCTTTGCATTTGCAGATTCTTCTTCTGTGTACACACCCACTTCGGGGCCTGTCAGAACAAACGTACTTTAGTTCTCTGAATCTGCCTGGGCTCTTCTGTGTTTCCCTGCTATATGGTTTGCTTTGTTCGTAATGCTTTTATTCCTTAATCCAATGACAATTTTCTACCCTTCTGTATTAGTCTGGGTCTCCAGAGAAGCAGAACCAATATAAGATCTACGTGTTAAGATTTATTGTAAGAAATTGGCTTCCATGATTATGGAGGCTGATAAGTCCCAGGATCTGCAGTTAACAAGTTGGAGGCCCAGGAGAGCGGATGGTATAGTTCTAGTCTAGGTTGAAAGACCTGAGAACCAGGAGAACTAATGGTGCAAATTCTAGTCCGGGTCCCAAGCGGGATGAAACTGATGTCCCTGCTCAAAGACAGTCAGGCAGAAAGAGCAAATTCTCTGTAACTCCTCTACTTTTTTGTTCTATTCAGGCAGAGAGCAATGTACTTAAGCAGTGTGTGGATTGAAATGTTAACCTTGTCCACAAACACCCTCACAGATAGGCCCAGAATAATGTTTAACCAGGTATCTGGGCCCCCCTTGGCCTGGTTAAATTGACCTAACACTAACCATCACCCCTCCGTTTACATTTAACATTTAAGGGTCATCTAAGCTTTAAACCTTTCCTCAGCGTTCTGGGCTGACTTAATGGTTTCCCTTGGCACGTACGGCAGAGAATACAGCTGTTCATCCACTGTTCTTTTCCTGCTGGGCACACAGACCACATTACCCAAACTCCTTTTCGCTTTGGTGTGGCCATGTAACCTTACACTTAAATTTTTTGGCACAATCTGCTCTCTGTCTTCTGCCATCTCTTAGCTGTTTCCTTATACTGACAAGGAACACGTTCATTACTCTTCCACCCAGCCTCAGCCCTACTGTCCTATTGGTTAAACTTCATGTGAGAAATACAGCTTTATTGTATTAAGCCACTTATTTGGGGATTTATGTTTTACAACAGCAAGTCTTACCTAATACACACATTCTAACAGATGTTAATTAATTAATTAATTAATTAATTAATTAATGTCCCTTCCCAGATGACTACAATAGCTTTGAGCTACTCCTTCTGGGATAGGGAGTTTGGCACACTGACCAGTGTGCATCTTAAGCATTTGAATCTCTTTGCTTGACTGTCTGAGGGATTTCTCTGGCATCTTAGAAGCTTGCCATGCACTGTGGCAGCCTGGAAGAGTGGGAGAAAGCCTCAGCCAATGGGGGCAGGAGTCAGTGAGTCACTAGCTTCAGCCTTCCCATATATCAGTGAGGCAACTGTGAAGCATGTTTTACCTGGTTCTCAGAGGGTCCACAGTGGGATTTAGTCCCAGCACCCAAGTGGTAACCTGCTTTTAATACCTTCCCATTTCTCTTTTTCCTCCAACCCCTGGTAACCATTATTCTAATCTCTGCCCCATTAATTTGACCATTTTAGATTTCTCATAAATTTGGAAACATGCAGTATTTGTTCTGTCACTGGCTTATTTCACTTAGCATAATATCCTCCAGCTTTATGCATGGTGTTGTAAATGGCAGGATTTCCTCGTTTTTTTTTTTTTTTTGTTGTTGTTTGTTTGTTTGTTTTTAAGATTTTATTTATTTATTTGACAGACAGAGATCATAAGTAGGCAGAGAGGCAGGCAGAGAGAGAGAGGAAGAGAAGCAGTTTCCCCGCCGACCGGAGAGCCCGATGTGGGGCTCGATCCCAGGACCCTGGGATCATGATCTGAGCTGAAGGCAGAGGCTTTAACCCACTGAGCCACCCAGGTGCCCCTGTTTTTTTTTTTTTTTTTTTAAGGCTGAATAATATCCCATACGTTTTCTTTATCTATTCATCCATTGGTGGACTCTTAGGCTATTTCCATGTCTTGGTTGTTGTAAATAATGCTGCAATGAACATATGAGCGCAGATATCACTATAAGACAGTGATTTTATCTCAGAATTTTATCCTGACAGTGATTTTATTCAGAAGTGGGATTAGTGGATCATATGGTAGTTCTATTTTTAGTTTTTTTTAAGATTTTATTTTTTTAAAAGTAATCTCTACCTCCAACATGGGGTTCCAATCCTGAGACCAAGGGTTGCATGTTCTAGACACTGAGCCAGCCAGGAACCCCTCTATTTTTAATTTTTTAGGAACTTCCTAGATCTCCGTTTCTTTAGGGTCAGCTGTTGGAGCTTTGTTTCCTTCGGTGGTATCATCTTTACTTAATTCTTATTGACCTTTGTATCTTTGTGTTGGTATCTGTATACTTGAGTAAGCACTCTCCTCCAGACTTTACACGGGAAGACCTTCACCAGTTAGCTCAGTTTGGGGTACTGGACAAGTCAGCTGGTAGAATCTGGGGACAGGTGGGGCTGCTATAGGGGTTTCCTCCTTGGGGGGGGTAGTGGCCTGTGCTGAGCCTGGGTGGGTCTGCTGGCTGGGCTCTGCATTCAAGTGAGACTGCTGGGTTGGTTCCCTGGTCAGGCAGGGCAGCTGGCCACACTCTACGTTGAGCTTGGGGCCACTAGTTTTGCTTCCCAATCCCCTCTGGACCGATGAGGCTGCAGGCCCTGTTCCCAAGCAAGGCAGTGGCACTAATGCATTCGGCGATTGCACGGGGCTTGCAAGCTGTGCACCAGCGTCACTCCTGGTAGGATGAGCCTCAGGCTGTACTCTGATTGGATGGTTCCACCCACGAGATTCTGGGTTCAGGCGGCCTCGGATCTGGTTTCGCAGTTGGACCGGCGTCTCAGGCTGTTCTGTGTGATGTGGCTGTGATGCAGACTGCGTCCCCAAGTTGTGCAGGACCACACGTCAGTCTTCGAGAGCAGGTACAGCGTTCGTTGTGCTCTGCTGCGGGGTGAAGTTGCTGGCCCAGCTCCATAGTGTAGAGGGGCCTTCAGCTGTGTCCCGCAGTTGGGGCTGGGGCTGTGCTCCGTGGCCTGCCGGGTGGTGTCCTGGCTTCCTTGTCCGGTGGGACTGCAGACCGTCCTCTGCGGGCATGGTCACTAGCTGGGCTCTCTGTGTGGGGTAGGCCACAGTCTACGTTCTGCAGTGGGGCAGGGTCCAGTGCCGGCAACGCTGCAGGGTGCAGTTGTGGGCTGGGTGCTGCTGCTGTTCAGGGTCCCTGGTTATGTGGCCCTGGAAGCTATGTTCGACAGTTGGGCATGGCTGCTGGCTTGGCTCCCTGCCAGGAAGGCAGGACATGTTCCACAGCAGCTGGCTGCCTTGGCCAGACTTCCCGAGGGATAGACTGGAGGCTGTGTCCAACAGTTGGGCAGGACTGTGACCATGCAGTGCGGTAAAAGTGTAGTTGCTCCTCTTACCCTTCCCTTTCAGTGTCTGTGGTCCAGGGGGTTGCTTCAGCTTTATCCACCGGGTTCTGGAATTTTCACAAGGGTGCCTTGTTTATGGGTAGTTGTTAGTTTGTCTTGTGGGGGAGGGGGGCTGAAGTCAGAATGGGCTAAGTGGCCATATTGATGACATCCAGGGACAGAGTTGTGGATTCAACTACTACCTCCGTGGTTTAGTAGCTGTGTGATCTGGGGCTCAATTTAAAATGGGGATATTTAAAATGAGAATGAAGACTACCTTAGAGATTGTGATGAGATGAAAGTGTCTGTTGGACATGGCTCCCAATAAATCATGGCTTCCAAAGATAGTTGCATTTTAATTTGAGTGACTATCAATGTGAAGAGAAAAAGTTGTTTAGCTATTTAAAGTTTTCATTTTGCAGATAAACTTTTCCTACTCAGAGCCACTTGCTCAGGTTTCTTTCTCACAATACTTGTAACTGTGATGCAGATGTGAGGAGAAGTTGAAAGCTGTATGTTTCTGAACAGAAACCCCTATGGGGAGGCAGGCAAGGAAAGAAAAACTCACATTTAATAATGAGGGAGAAATGTTTGGTTGCATGGTCATTTCTTTTAAGATGACACCATCAACCACTGTGTGGCAGTGACTGTGGTTCTCGACCTTTCTTTTGTTCATGGAGCCCTTTGGGCCAGGCTTGAAAATGCTTAGATGAAGGGAACAAGAGGAAAAGAAGGTAGTATCATGTTAGGCTAGGTATGGGCCGGGAAAG
Organism: Martes martes; assembly: GCF_963455335.1. Classification (NCBI taxonomy): domain Eukaryota; kingdom Metazoa; phylum Chordata; class Mammalia; order Carnivora; family Mustelidae; genus Martes; species Martes martes. The sequence continues at coordinate 116,013,626 of NC_137890.1, forward strand.
AGGTCATCTAGGATGCTGTAGGTCAATCTCATCTTTGGGCCATTGAAAAAAAAACTTTTTAAAAAAGATTTTTAAAATATTTTATTTATTTATTTGATAGAGAGAGCGAGCGAGAGAGAGAGGGGTGGGCAGTGCACAAGCATGGGGGAACAGCAGGCAGAGGGAGAGGGAGAAGCAGGCTTCCCACCAAGTAGGGAGCCAGATGCAGAACTCCATCCCAGGGCTCTGGGATGATAACCTGAGCCGAAGGAGACACTCAATCAGCTGAGCCACCCAGGTGCCCCTGAAAATTTTTGAACATGAATGAAAATGTTTGTAATTCAACCAACACTATGTGTCTGTGATAAAGATGTGATTCTAGAAGTGGGGAAATCGTGCTGGCATCTTCTCCTGGCCCAGAGTCCAGACTGGTCACTCCTAGGAGCTCTCTCTCTGTCTTCTACATGTGTTCTGGAAGATTCCTTCTCTAACGTTTGCACTAAACGATAAACATCTATCTTTCTTCCTTCCTTCCTTTCATTCTTTCTTCCTCCCCTCCCCTCCTCTCCCCTCCCCTCCTCTCCCCTCTCCTCCCCTCCCCTCCCCTTCCTTCCTTCCTTTGTTCCTTCCTTCCTTCCTCCCTCCTTCCTTAACTCCGAAAGGGGAAGGGCGAAGAGAGAATCTTAAGCAGGCTCCATGCCCAGCAGGGAGACCAATTCGGGGCTTGATCTCATGACCTTGAGATCATGACCTGAGCCCAAATCAAGAGTCGGCCACTTAATAGACTGAGCCACCCAGAACCCCAACACATTTCATTTTCAGGCTTTACAAGCCTGAGGAAATACTACCAGATGTTCTGTTAAAGCTGAAAAGACTGGTGGGGTTTTGTTGAATTTCTTAGGGCCAGCAATCCTGGAACAGCTCAGCAGGGTATTTCATGCTTAGGGTCTGTCATGAGGCTACATTCAAGATGGCAGTAGGGGTTGCAGTCTCTGAAGGCATGGCTGGGGTTGGTGGATCTGCTTCTGAAAAGACTCCCTCATATGGCTTGTTGTCAGGAGGCCTTAATGCCTCACCAAATGGGCCTTTCCACAGAATTTCTTAAAACATAGTAGTAGGACCTCCCACAGAGCAAGCACGTGAGCAGGTGAGAGGTTTTAAAAGACATTTTCTCTTTCGTTCTGCCTTTATGAAGAGCGGTTTGCATATGCTTCTCACTAGCTCCTTGATCCCAAAGAAAGAACCAGATTTATATTACCAGATTGGAACTTCTTTTTTGTCATATAGAAGATACTGCAGATTTCTCATCCAGCCTGTGGGTGGCTCTTCCTCCACTTCCACACTGTTGCATAAGCCATAGGTTCAGTCAGTGCTAGGAAGCAGATTTTTTCAGCTTCATTTTAGAAGTAAGAGAGTCTCATTTAAGTCTCTGTCTTCCAGAGAATTTTGGCTTTGCTATCCCACTTAGTCTTAAGTTCTGATGCACCCATGTGCTCTTTAGGCTTATGAATTAGCAATTCTCTTTGCTTGGAAAGCTCTTTTCCAGAATTTCATCTGACTTTTTGCTTTACCTCTTTGGAGAAGTCATTCATGACTGACCCATTTAAGGAAAAATGCTGTTACTGTATTTCCCACGGAAGTATAAATTCTGTGAGACAGGGACTTCGTTGGATTTTGGTTTGTATACAGTTCTATCGCCCAGTGCAATGCAGGAAAACTGGCATGTAGTATGTACTCAGTAAATATTTTTAAATATAAATAGTGAATAAAATTATGGCATTATTTATGGTAAAGTTGTATGTGCTTGAAAAGGGAGAAAGGAAGAAGAAAGGAAATTAACATCGATAGACAAACTATTGTGTGCCCATTCCCTGTGCTAGATACCTTGAATACATTATCATACTTAATCTTCACACCTATGAGGCCAAGATCAAAATCATACCACTGATTAGTGACAGAGATAGATTTTAAGGTCTCAGTATACTGAATTTGTATATCAAATAATTTTAAGTATACGAGGATTACTGACTATATAAAGTAAGGAAGCAATACATTCTGTTGTGTTGTAAATCATGTTTTATGGACTATAATCGCAAGCTGTAAACATGATTTTGTGGTTTTCTGTATTCTACTATCAACAAATATGATCCTGGAAATGTAAGGATAAGTGAAGCCCATGCTGGGATAACTCTTTGCCTTCAATCTGTGTTTTTTTGTTTTTTGTTTTTTGTTTTTGGCACAGGACCAATTATGAGAACCACAAACAGCCCTTGGGGCTGAAAACTTCTTTTGATCAAGTGAATTACTGTTGTCTTGAATTTACTTTCTTTGCAATAAGTGAAGGGATGGATTAGATATCCCATCTTCTAAATAGCCATCAAAAATCCTGGTAGGATTCCCATTTTTCTCCAAGCATTAAGTCTTTAAAATTGCAAATGCTTAAGTGTTTAGGGTTTTTAGTAATATACTTTCTTGGAAAATATATCAAAATGGAGTTGTCAGAGATCCCTAAAAGCATTGCTGAGCAAATAATCCTCTAAGGCTGTCAGGGTCTAAGGGGATTTTTATTCAGCCTAGGGGTTATTTTGTTGACAAGGAGCTTACTAAACACTGAATAGAAGAAAACCCATTTATAAGAAATGGGCCAGTTGGTGCATCAAATCAGTGGTTAATCTAAACCTGGCAGAGAAACACATGCATTGTGTCAGCTTAGTAGAATGCACAAGGGTCATACATTTTCTTTTTCATTTGTTTCAATCACAAACCAATTTAACTTGGTGGGTTGTGTGCTGAAAAGTCTATCCATAGATGCATGAAGAGAAATTGAGAAATAGCGTGCAGAAAATTTAGATTACATTATCTATTTAGGGAAATACTTAAATATAGCAAATTGTAATCAAGTCTTCTGCACTGCCTTAGCAGTGTGAATATAGATTAGTTTTTATGAAAAATTATGAAAAGTTCAAACATATGAGTATTGTTTTCAGCAATCCAAAAGAATAATTATCAAATTTGAAATTTAAAACATTTTGTAAGAAATTGGAAATATGATAATTAAATCTGAAATAATAATTGGATCTTTTGGAAAGGCAACACATATCTCATTGAAGCATTATACCTATTGATGAACAGCTCTGTGTGGAGAAATCTTGACCTAGAGTAGGGCAAACATGAGGAACTCAATCAGAGTTCCAGCCCTGGTTTTTTGAAACTCTTGTGATTTGACCTGGGTTAACTCACTTCATTTTCCAGGATTTAATCTCTTTCTCTGTGACTGAAGATTTACACCAGATATATAGTTCTAGTTTTTAGGTTTCAGAACTACTTTAAAATATTTATTAAACCATTATGTCTAAGCCTGAAATAGAACTACCACCACCACCACCACCAACAACAACAAAATAGGGCTGCTTTGGTTGGGGCTGGTGGTAACTGAGCACTTGTTTTTCTGGTCCTAACTCTTGCTCCCATTGCTGATGAGAATTTCCAGAGAAGATAATGAAACTGTTTTATTTTTGGTAGATAGTCCCTGTGTTCTTTCCAGTTCTAATGCTTTGAGATTTTGTGGTTTTACATAATGGCACACTCCCTTTGGATCGAAATTCCATTTTGAATTATGTAAAATGATTTCTTTAATCAACAAATATTTATTGAGCTACTATTATATACCAGGCAATTTAAGTTTTGGAATATTTAGGTTTTGGAATAAGTGAATGAACAAACAAGCAAGTAAAGAAATATTCTTTCACTCATGGAGCCTATATTTAGTGAGGAATGACACAACAAAAAAATAAGTATGTCGAATGCCAGATGATTAGTACTATAAAGAAAGATAAGTGTGTGAGGGGGCTGGAGCTTCTGGGATGGGGAGTCTGTATTGCTATTTTGTGTAGGGTGGTCAAGAAAGTCCTCATTGAAGAGGGAACACAAAAGGTAGAGATTCTGAGGTAGGGGCATGCTTGGCATGTCCATAAACGAGCAAAGGGACCCATGTGGCTTGATTGAACTGAGCAAAAGGAAGAGTGGTAGAAGATGATATTACAGAGGTTTTTGGGATAGGGAGAGTGGAGAGATGGTGAAAAATCATGTCGGACTTCTAGGCCACTGTATGAGCTTTAGATTTCAGTACAAATGAGGTAGGAAGTCATGGGGGGCGGTTTTGAGCAGAGAAGTAATATTACATAACTTATGTTGTAAAAAGGCTTGCTCTGGCAATTGTGTGGATAATAACTTTATTTTTTATTTGAAAATTTTTTCTTTTTAATTTTTTATTTAAATTGAATTAGCCAACTTATAGTACATCATTAGTTTCAGATGTAGTGCTCAATAATTTATCAGTTGTGTATAACACCCAGGGCTCATCACATCACATACCCTCCTTAATGCCCATCACCCACTTACTCCATCCCACCATCTTCCTCCCCTCTAGCATCCCTCAGTTTGTTGCCTATAGTAACGAGTCTCTCATGGTTTTTCTCCCTCCCTGATGACTTCCCATTCAGTTTTCCCTCCCTCTTAACCTATGATCCTCTGCAATGTTTCTTATATTCCACATAGAAGTGAAACAGTATAATTGTCTTTCTCTGTTTGACTTATTTTGCCCAGCATAATACCCTTCAGTTCCATCCGTGTCAATGTAAATAGTAAGTATTCATTCTTTTTGATGGGTGGGTAATATTCCATTACACACACGCACGCACACACACACACCATATCTTCTGTATCTGTCGATGGACATCTCAAGCTTTTTCCACAGTCTGGCTCTTGTGAACATTGCTGCTATGCACACTGGGTTGTAGCTACCCCTTCAGATCACTACATTTGGGGTAAATACTTAGTAGTGGAATTGCTGGGTCAGAGGGTGGCTCTATTTTTAACTTCTTGAGGAACCTCCATACGGTTTTCCAGAGTGGCTGCACCAACTTGCATTCCCACCAACAGTGTAAGAGGGCTCCTCTTTCTCTGCATCCTTTTGAAAATTTGTTGTTTCCTGTCTTGTTAATTTTAGCCATTCTGACTGGCATATAGTGGTATCTCATGGTTTTGAGTTGTATTTCCCTGAGGCCAAGTGATATTGAGCGTTTTTTCATGTGTCTATTGGCCATTTGTATGTCTTCTTTGGAGAAGTGTCTGTTCATGTCCTCCACCCATTAATTGACTGGATTATTTGGTCTTTGGGTATTGAGTTCGATAAGATCTTTATAGATCTTGGATACTAGCTCTTAATCTGATACATAATTTTTAAATAACATAATTTTAAAATATCTCCTCCCATTTGATAGGTTGCCTTTTACTTTTGTTGGCTGTTTTCTTTGCTGTGCAGAAGCTTTTTATCTTGATGACATCCCAGCAGTTCATTTTTGCTATTGTTTCCCTTCCTCAATTTCTTACATAAGTATTTTGTAGTTTTTAGAGTACAGATCCTTTATCTCTTTGGTTAGGTTTATTCCTAGGTATTTTACTTTTTTTTTTTTTTTTTTAGATTTTATTTATTCACTTGACAGAGATCATAAGTAGGCAGAGAGGCAGGCAGAGAAAGAGAGGAGGAAGCAGGCTCCCCGCTGAGCAGAGAGCCTGATGTGGGGCTCATCCCAGGACCCTGAGATCATGACCCAAACCAAAGGCAGAGGCTTAACCCACTGAGTCACCCAGGTGCCCCTATTTTACAGTTTTTGATGCAGTTGTAAATAGGGTCTATTCCTTAATTTGCATGGAAACCAGTTGAAGGAAGGGTTTTGACAAGGAGTCTAAGTGATTAACAGGTTCAAATGGTATAGATATGCTAAGTAAGGTGAAGTCTGAGAAGGAGGAGGAGGTGATCACTGGTGACTTCACAAGACTGCATGAAGTAGAGGCCTTAACTGGATTACATTCAATAGGAAAAAAATCAGCAGGGAGCACAATACATTTTTTGATGAGTTTTGCTGTGAAGGTGGGAAGGATACTTGGTAACAAGGAGTTACTTATAAAATGACATATATTACTGCATGTTTGTGTGCTAGTGAGGGATGATCCAGTACAGCTGGGGTAATGTGATGCTACCTTAAAGAGAGGAGAATTCCTAGAACAATACTCTTGAGTAAGTAGAGGATATTGGGATTTAGGGCACACATGGAGAAGTCATACTAAGATAGAAGGAAGGAAGGTGGTCATAATCTGGGGGTGGAGGCATTAATGATTTGAGGAAAGTGAAAAAGCTGTGAAATACAAGGAAAATCAAAGTGTATGGTAGGAAAATATAATATGATGGCTTGGGCAGGATGAAAGGCCTACTTGAAGTCAGTGCTCTTGACTTCAAAGTGAGACCAGTCCGCATGGTTCTGTGTTTTTCTCCAGCTACTTGCAAGTGCTGTATAGGGAAGGAGGTCAGAATATAATGGGGATAGTAGCCTGTGGGAAAAAATTGCAAGATTGTAGTTTCTAGTGAGTAGAAGAAATATTGAAAATCTGGTATCAGAGAGAATGAGGAAACGTGGAGGAGCAGGTGGTCACAAAAGAGAGTAATGTTTAATATTGAGATTGTGAAGGGGATGTCATTTTGGTCAGTGTGTGGCTTAAGAGAAGAGGAAATCAAAATTATTTAAAGAGTAGAGGTCAATGAACTGCCTGGCTATTAAAATCACCAAGAATTATGATAGCAATCAAATTGTAGACAATGGCAGTGACCGTATCTCAATTACATTATGAAAATCATGCTGTATTTTAATTGAAATTCAAAGTACTTAAGAATTAGAAGTATAATTATCTTTATTTAATAGCAGAATTTTCACTGGAAGAGTGGATTAAAAATCACTGCTCAAAAGCTTTATTTTATTGAAAAATGCCATGTCCTTTTAGAGTTGCTCCATTTAGTATATTTAGTAGAAACATTATAGATGTAGATATTTAGTAGAAATTCCTGATGTATATACTCCTTATGGCTCCCATATCATTGTGCTAGGCCATTGCTCTCAGACCATGAAAGGGTACAGAATCCTGTTGTGCAAAGAAGTATAAAAAGTCTAATACTGAGATATTTGAGAAGCAAGTTCTGCTAACCATTCTAAATAATATAGGTCAAGTGTCCCTTATTGTTTTTTTTTTCCTTTTTTTTTTCTTTTTGGTAAAGTGAAGCATAGCCATGAAACATAAACATTTATTTTTAGAATTAGATATTATCATTTGGACTATGATGTATATCTATTAACTATGCATTTACTGTATTTAATTTTTCAAACAGACTTACTATTGAATCCCATGATTAGAGAATGGTTGTCTGGGGGTCTGACTTTGGCTTAGCCATTGTGATAACAGTAGAGATATTAAAACTTTGATCCAGTCTTCCTACATTTGAGCTACATTTTAGGGAAAAAGAAAGGTCATTTCAGATTTTGGCATGCAGAAAAAATTCAAAGATACCACTGAGGAAAAGCCTCTGTTCCAAGAAGTTAACTGCTGTGTAACTTGAACAAATTACCATTCAGCATCTGTCTTTGGCAATAAAGACTATAAACTAAATTGGCCCCTGATATATATTAGATGGAACCCCATCTTGTGATCCTATCTATTCCTCCTGAAATTAGTGTCATTGTCTCACTTTTAATTTGTTTCGCTTACTGTCATTATTTCATCTTTAAGTTGGAGAAGTTCTTCTAGGCGCTAGTGCTTTTATTTCAAAGCATTTTCTACCTGGTCCTGGAACTTAACTCAAATAATCTCATTTTACCAGTTAAAAGACTGAGGACCAGGAAAGCACAATGGTTTGTTCAAATTCACATCATTAGTGGAAGTTTGCAGTCAGAAGCTAGATCTCCTGTATACATCTACTGTATCTTACTGCCATTAAAATATTAGTTGTAAATAAAATTTGGCAAGGTTACAGTTTGACACTTGAAAATGTTAATGATTTTGTACCTTTAAAGAACTTACTCAATTAAGACAAATATTCGGCTCTGTTACCACAGCACTACAGAAGCATAATTGGAGTCTGGGGTACTCTAAACATTAACATTTATAACAGTGACGTTTCTAAATAAAATGTGATTATAAGCTTCTAAGTATGTTAATAATACTATATAGCATTGCCACTAGAAATATATGAGAAAGGTTCTTTTTCTAAAACATTTAAGTTTCTATTACAGATTTTAAAAGGAGGGGAAGATGCATAAGGGAGTTGAGGGAAATTGGAGGGGGAGATGAACCGTGAGAGGCTATGGATTCTGAAAAACAATCTGAGGGTTTTGAAGGGGCGGGGGGGGTGGGAGGTTGGGGGAGCCAGGTGGTGGGTATTATGGAGGGCACGTATTGCATGGAGCACTGGGTGTGGTGCATAAACAATATGAATTCTGTCACACTGAAAAGAAATTAAATTAAAAAAAAATTCCTATATAAGGCTTTTAGTAGTAGTGATAATATATCCAAAGATGGAGAACTATAGTATTTCCTTTTAAAGACAAGAGAAGGACAACTCTATTGTGAATTTTTTGCTGAACTTTTATCCTATTTTCTGCATCATGACTTGATATTAAAATCTCCTAATTTCAAAGAAATATTTTGTTTAAAAATATTTTCAATTTTATTGAAGTATAACTGACAAGTAAAATTGTATATATTTAAGGTGTACAACATGATGTTTTGCTTCATGTATACATTGTGAAATGATTACCACAATCAAGTTAATTAAGAAATATGTCACCTGACATAGTTACTTTTATTTTTATGGTAAAAACATTTAAGATATACTGTCAGAGCAAATTTCAAGTATATAATACAGTATTATAAGTAGTCACTGTGCTGGACATGAGATCTCCAGAACTTACTCATCCTGCATAATTTTAAGTTTGTGACCTTTAACCAATGTCTCTCCATTTTTTCTATTGTCTCAGTTCCAGGGAATCACCATTATACTCTCTGCTTTTATGAGTTTAACATTTTTAGCTTCTCTATGTAAGCGAGGTCATGAAGTATTTGTCTTTCTGCATCTGGCTTATTTCACTTAGCATAATGTCCTCTAGGTTCATCCATATTGTTGCAGATTAATATTCCATTTTGTATATAAACACACACACCATATTTTCTTTATTTATACGTCAATGGACACTTCACTTCTTTCTGTGTATATCTTGATTATGGTGAACAATGCTGCAATAAATATGGGAGTGCAGATATCTTTTCAAGGTACTGATTTTGTTTCTTTTAAATATATCCCAGAAGTGAGGTTGCTGGATCAAATGGTAGCTTTATAGTTAATTTTTTGAGGAATGTCTATGTTGTTTTAAATGGTGGCTCTACCAATTTACATTCCCACCAACAGTGTACAAGGGTTCCCTTTTCTCTACATCTATACCAATACTTCTTATCTTTTGTGTTTTTGTTAATAGCCATTCTAACAGGTGTGAGGTGATATCTCATTGTGGCTTTGATTTTCATTTCCCTGATGACTAGTGATTTGGGCATCTTTTTATATATCTGTTGGGTTAAACTTTGTGAATGACACGATTTCTACAGCTTCAGATGGTATCCAGAACCTGGTTAACTTCACTGTCCTAAATGACTTAGTGATTTTGTCCACATGTAGAAAAAAGGTTATTTTTATTCATAGCATATATTGAGTGTGATTTGACAGCAACATCAGTGGTGGTTCAGGTAGGCATAGCTTTTTGGTTCTCTGTATTTACCACTCTACTTACTAAAAAGGATTCAACCATAAATACTCATTAATTATGTTTCTCCCCAGTGGCCTACTGTATCAGGGGTTATACCCCACCCTGTTCCCAGGTTGCTGCTCTTTATTTGTTCATTACCTTTATTAGCACATATGTGTGTGTTTGATTTGACATTATCTGCTTCTTGCCCCAACAGTTGTGTGTTTCTCCTTCAGACTGTGGAGATTAGTGGTAGGGACTGTGGAGTGCTTTTCCCAATCGACTCCTTTACATAACTTGCTGATGTAGTAACCAGCTAAAATAAAATATTACCCTGGCTGGCCTGGTTAATCTCATTGTACTCTCTGTTCTTGGATATAAGTCTTTTGTGCCTTCACTAAAGTTTCTCTTAGCTCATGTTATTCTAACTACAAAAAAACCCCATCCAATGAAAAAAACAAAACCAAACGTAATAGGAAGCAAACACAACAGCCACAAAAAAACATTAACTGTAAGCATTGATCCATAAAGGATAACTAATAAGTCCCTTCAATCGCTGTTGAGACACTGTCAACACAAGTCTTCAGAGCACCTCATCCAGTGGCTACAAGATCACTTGAATTATTTTCTGTCTATGTTCATAAGGTATTGGCAACATAGGATTAAAATTAAGTAAAATTATTCTGTGTAAAGAGGAATAGCCTGGGACACAGTAGGAAATCAATGAGTATCTGAAGATAAATATTAGATTTTTCATTTCCTGGCTTCTGTGAACAGATTATTTTTATGATTTATGTGTTCATAGCTATGAATAAAGCAGTTATTTTGGAACGTACTACTACTAACAGTAATAGTACCACTTATAGAGTTTTCATATGCTGGACAGTGTGCTAAACACTTCAATGTATTTTTGAGCTTCAAGACTTGTTCACAATGCAGTTTTTGTTATTTTTTATATTGAAACCTAAGGGAAATTACACCCATAGAGCTCAAAGAAAGATACTCATTGATATCATAAAGAATAGTCTCAAAGCATTCCTGTTACGTGTCAGACTATGCTAGGGACTGACCTGCTATCTTGTATCTGGCCTTGAGTAAAAAGAAGAAGATTAGTTAAACTTTAATTATTTCTTCTATTCAATTCTGTCATTCTTAAGAGTTGAGGTGATTCTGGGATGATCCTCAGGGTTTTTTCTATCCTATTAACATTTTTCTTTTCTTTCTTTTTTTTTTTTTTTAAAGATTTTATTTATTTATTTGCCAGGGAAAGATACAGCAAGAGCAGGAACATAAGCAGAGGGAGTGGGAGAGGGGGAAGCAGGCTTTCCACTGAGCAGGGAGCCCGATGTTGGCCTCAATCCCAGGACCCTGGGATCATGACCTAAGCTGAAGGCAGACCCTTAACGACTGAGCCACCCAGGCACCCCCCTATGCTATTAACATTTTTCTTATTTCCTTCTAAATCCAGGAGAGCTTAGCCAGAAAGAGTATTGAATACTGGGAAGAGATAATTCCTTTTGTAGTAACTGTTGCCGTATTTGTGATGGAAGAGAAAATTCTAGAAAAAATTCTAGAAAAGGTGTTGCTTTTTTTCCAGTGTAAGGTGTCAGATCATGCCCATAGACCTGTGTCTCTTGAGGTGCACCTGTACTTATAATCAGTGTGTACAATCTGACTAGGGAAAGGGCACTTTTTAAAAATAAAGATTTATTTATTTTATTTAGAGAGAGAGAGAGAGAGAGCACATGCATGATTGCGTGAATGAGAGGGGAGTGGCAGAAGGAGAGGTAGAGAGAGAATCTCAAGCAGACTCCTTGCTGAGTGTGCAGCCTGACTCCGGGCTCTATCTCATGACCCTGAGATCGTAACCTGAGCCAAAACCAAGAGTTGGATGCTAAACTGACTGAGCCACCCAGGCACCTCAGAAAAGGCCATTTTTGTAGCTCTGCTAATAATGGTTACAATTAACCACTCTTGTATTTATTGAGCACAGATATTCAGTTCAACCTATATATATAATGCAGTAACTATGGGGAAAACACTTTAGTAAATTAAATAATTTGGAGTATAAGAAGATGATTAAATAATTTTGCCTTCAAGAAACTTATTGTCATATATTGGGGATGACAAACACACAAATACCTTCAGGTAGCTATTTTCATGTTATATTCATACCTTACAGTTTTTTTTCCCTTCTGTATGAATTGTTTTGGTGTGTCTTACTGTCATTACTGGCTGAAGTCCAGCTGAATTTATTTTGAACTTGTTAAGTTTCACACCTGTTAGAAGGCCAGTGTCTGGCTCATCATCCTTGTGTAACATCCAGGTCTCCATGGATGTGTATATATATATGTGTGTGTGTGTGTGTGTATATATATATATATATATATATATATATATATATATATAAAATTTTTTCTTTAGAAATAAGTTCCCAAGTTTAAAAATCTAAAGGTATACGCTTGAGTGAATATTTGTTCTGAAGCTTTGTATCTGGCTATGTGTTTGTACATACATGAAGGTGCATGTTTAAGGATCACTGGGGATCTCACCCAAGCTGGATCAGGGTTGGAGTGAGGGAAAATTGCTTTGTTGAAGAAATGGGACTAAATCAATCACGCCATCCAGAATGTTTGATTCTCTGAAATTTTCTTAAAGAGAGGATCCAGATTATACAGTAATATAACTTAACTTGTTTTCATATGGCTATTATCTGTTTATCCTCCAAACAATATGTTCTGGAAGTTAATATCTTGACCATGTCATACTTGAATATAAGTTGATCTGAGCAGCTTTCTATGATGCAAAATACATAATCATCAGTTGAACAAGTAACTCTCAGTAACTTTGTCTCCCGACATTATGTTCTGTTTGCATGTTTGTTTTAGATGAAAGTTGCTTTCTGTATGGTTTCAGGGAACTGGAGGGATCATTGTGTGTAACTGCAGAGGATGGAAAATTGGTCTGCTAGATCCTGCTATTTTATCATCTTTTTCCTTCAGATTACATTTTAAACTTCCCCCTTACCTTTGGTAGCCTTTTTTTTTTTTTTGTATCCTTTTTATTAAAAGGTAGGAAAATTACTGGTGTTTTCTAGGATTGCTGAATGTATTTGTTTATTTATTTCTGAGGAAACTGTAAGAAGTTGTATGGGGATTACAAATTACTATTTGTTAACAGCCTTTGCAGACTTTTTTCTCCATGTAATATTTTTGTCATTCTTCAGATTGAAAAGATTCTGGAGGAAAGATTTTGCTGAGATTTCCTAGAGAATATAGAGTAGGCAGAAGTCTGTGAGTAAGTGTGAATGTGAGTGTGTGTGTATGTGTTTGTGTGCATGGAATGCATGGAAAAGGGCAAATATTTAAAATTATTTTATAGAGGAATGTATAGAACATCCTGAATTGCTATCCAAGATATATTGGTTTTCTCCTTTTAATCTTTGAGAAAAGATTACTTTTTCTATATTTCATAGCTTGTACTATATTGGACTTGTGGCCCTCTGCCATTTCCAAAAATCTGGGATGCCATCCAGCAATCCATACGCTGACCAGTAAGTCAATCTGTAGTGATTTCCAGGTGTCAATGTGTGATGTTGGACACCTTGACAAAAAAACAATTAAGGAAGAAGAAACACAGGAAAGAAGACTGAGAAACCACAGTATATAATGTTGTAATGGTCTGTGATGTTAGAGTGCCTAGTGTCACAGCTGAAGTCAAGAGCTAAGTATTCAGGGCTCTATTTTTTTTTTTTTAGTATTTTATTTGTTTATTTGACACATAGAGAGCACAAGTGGGGGGAGCTTCAGGCAGAGGGAGAGGGAGAAGCAGGCTCCCTGCCAAGCAAGGAGCCTGATGTGGGGCTCCATCTCAAGACCCTGGGATCATGACCTGAGCTGAAGGCAGGTGCTTAACAGACTGAGCCACCCAGACATTCTTTATTTGGGACTCTTGAACTTAACACTGAATTCTTTGCTGCTGAAAGTTCAATATACTTAATTTTAGTTGAGTTATGGCATTTTCATGTTAGAAGAAATAATCTAATAAAAATGACAATTTTCTTTTTTTTTTTTTTTTTTTTATTTATGTATTCTTTTTTTTTTATTTTAATAAACATATAATGTATTTTTATCCCCAGGGGTACAGGTCTGTGAATCGTCTGGTTTACACATTTCACAGCACTCATCATAGCCCATACCCTCCCCAATGTCCATTTCCCCACCACCCTCTCCCGTCCCCCTTCCGCCCCGCAACCCTCAGTCTGTTTCTTGAGATTGAGTCTTTTATGGTTTGTCTCCCTCCCAATCCCATCTTTTCATTTTTTCTTTTCCTACCTCTCCCCAAACCCCCCCACCTTGCATCTCCACTTCCTCATATCAAAGAGATCATATGATAGTTATATTTCTCCGATTGACTTATTTCGCTAAGCATGATACCCTCTAGTTCCATCCACGTCGTCGCAAATGGCAAGATTTCATGTCTTTTGATGGCTGCATAGTATTCCATTGTGTATATATACCACATCTTCATTATCCATTCATCTGTTGATGGACATCTAGGCGCTTTCCACAGTTTGGCTATTGTGGACATTGCTGCTATAAACATTCGGGTGCACGTGCCCCTTCGGAGCACCACGTTTGTATCTTTAGGATATATACCCAGGAGTGCAATTGCTGGGTCGTAGGGTAGCTCTATTTTCAGTTTTTTGAGGAACCTCCACACTGTTTTCCAGAGTGGTTGCACCAGCTTGCATTCCCACCAACAGTGTAGGAGGGTTCCCCTCTCTCCGCATCCTCGCCAGCATCTGTCATTTCTTGACTTGTTAATTTTAGCCATTCTGACTGGTGTGAGGTGGTATCTCATTGTGGTTTTGATTTGTATTTCCCTGATGCCGAGTGATGTGGAGCATTTTTTCATGTGTCTGTTGGCCATCTGGATGTCTTCCTTGCAGAAATGTCTGTTCATGTCCTCTGCCCATTTCTTGACTGGATTATTTGTTCTTTGGGTATTGAGTTTGATAAGCTCTTTATAGATTTTGGATACGAGCCCTTTATCTGATATGTCGTTTGCAAATATCTTCTCCCATTCTGTCAGTTGTCTTTTGGTTTTGTTAACTGTTTCCTTTGCTGTGCAAAAGCTTTTGATCTTGATGAAATCCCAATAGTTCATTTTTGCCCTTGCTTCTGTTGCCTTTGGCGATGTTCCTAGGAAGAAGTTGCTGCGGTGGAGGTCAAAGAGGTTGCTGCCTGCATTCTCCTCAAGGATTTTGATAGATTCCTTTCGCACATTGAGGTCCTTCATCCACTTTGAGTCTATTTTCGTGTGTGGTGTAAGGAAAAAGTCCAATTTCATTTTTCTGCATGTGGCTGTCCAATTTTCCCAGCACCATTTGTTGAAGAGGCTGTCTTTTTTCCATTGGACATTCTTTCCTGCTTTGTCGAAGATTAGTTGACCATAGAGTTGAGGGTCTATTTCTGGGCTCTCTATTCTGTTCCATTGGTCTATATGTCTGTTTTTGTGCCAGTACCATACTGTCTTGATGATGACAGCTTTGTAATAGAGCTTGAAGTCTGGAATTGTGATGCCACCGACTTTGGCTTTCTTTTTCAATATTCCTTTGGCTATTCGAGGTCTTTTCTGGTTCCATATAAATTTTAGGATTATTTGTTCTATTTCTTTAAAAAAATGGATGGGATTTTGATAGGGATTGCATTAAATGTGTAGATTGCTTTAGGTAGAATAGACATTTTCACAATATTTGTTCTTCCAATCCATGAGCATGGAATATTTTTCCATTTCTTTGTGTCTTCCTCAATTTCTTTCATGAGTACTTTATAGTTTTCTGAGTATAGATTCTTTGCCTCTTTGGTTAGATTTATTCCTAGGTATCTTATGGTTTTGGGTACGATTATAAATGGGACTGACTCCTCAATTTCTCTTTCTTCTGTCTTGTTGTTAGTGTAAAGAAATGCGACTGATTTCTGTGCATTGACTTTATATCCTGACACTTTACTGAATTCCTGTATAAGTTCTAGCAGTTTTGGAGTGGAGCCTTTTGGGTTTTCCACATATAGTATCATATCATCTGCAAAGAGTGATAGTTTGACTTCTTCTTTGCCGATTTGGATGCCTTTAATTTCTTTTTGTTGTCTGATTGCTGAGGCTAGGACTTCTAGTACTATATTGAACAGCAGTGGTGATAACGGACATCCCTGCCGTGTTCCTGACCTTAGCGGAAAAGCTTTCAGTTTTTCTCCATTGAGAATGATATTTGCGGTGGGTTTTTCATAGATGGCTTTGATAATATTGAGGTATGTGCCTTCTATCCCTACACTTTGAAGAGTTTTAATCAGGAAGGGATGCTGCACTTTGTCAAACGCTTTTTCAGCATCTATTGAGAGTATCATATGGTTCTTACTCTTTCTTTTATTAATGTATTGTATCACATTGATGGATTTGCGGATGTTGAACCAACCTTGCAGCCCTGGAATAAATCCCACTTGGTCGTGGTGAATAATCCTTTTAATGTACTGTTGGATCCTATTGGCCAGTATTTTGGTGAGAATTTTCGCATCTGTGTTCATCAAGGATATTGGTCTGTAATTCTCTTTTTTGGTGGGATCCTTGTCTGGTTTTGGGATCAAGGTGATGCTGGCCTCATAGAATGAGTTTGGAAGTTTTCCTTCCATTTCTATTTTTTGGAACAGTTTCAGGAGAATAGGAATTAATTCTTCTTTAAATGTTTGGTAGAATTCCCCTGGGAAGCCGTCTGGTCCTGGACTTTTGTTTGTTTGGAGATTTTTGATGACTGTTTCAATCTCCTTACTGGTTATGGGTCTGTTCAGGTTATCTATTTCTTCCTGGTTCAGTTGTGGTAGTTTATACATCTCTAGAAATGTATCCATTTCTTCCAGGTTGTCAAATTTGTTGCCGTAGAGTTGCTCATAGTATGTTCTTATAATTGTTTGTATTTCTTTGGTGTTGGTTGTGATCTCTCCTCTTTCATTCATGATTTTATTTACTTGTGTCCTTTCTCTTTTCTTTTTGATAAGTCTGGCCAGGGGCTTATCAATCTTATTAATTCTTTCAAAGAACCAGCTCCTAGTTTTGTTGATTTGTTCTATTGTTTTTTTAGTTTCTATTTCATTGATTTCTGCTCTGATCTTTATGATTTCTCTTCTCCTGCTGGGTTTAGGCTTTCTTTGTTGTTCTCTCTCCAGCTCCTTTAGGTGTAGGGTTAGGTTGTGTATTTGAGACCTTTCTTGTTTCTTGAGAAAGGCTTGCACTGCTATATATTTTCCTCTCAGGACTGCCTTTGTTGTGTCCCACAGATTTTGAACTGTTGTGTTTTCATTATCATTTGTTTCCATGAATTTTTTCAATTCTTCTTTAATTTCCTGGTTGACCCATTCATTTTTTAGAAGGATGCTGTTTAGTCTCCATGTATTTGCGTTCTTTCCAAATTTCCTCTTGTGATTGAGTTCGAGCTTCAGAGCATTGTGGTCTGAAAATATGCAGGGAATGATCTCGATCTTTTGGTACTGATTGAGACCTGATTTATGACCCAGGATGTGGTCTATTCTGGAGAATGTTCCATGTGCACTAGAGAAGAATGTATATTCTGTTGCTTTGGGATGGAATGTTCTGAATATATCTGTGATGTCCATCTGGTCCAGTGTGTCATTTAAGGCCTTTATTTCCTTGTTGATCTTTTGCTTAGATGATCTGTCCATTTCAGTGAGGGGAGTGTTAAAGTCCCCTGCTATTATTGTATTACTGTCGATGTATTTCTTTGATTTTGTTATTAATTGGTTTATATAGTTGGCTGCTCCCATGTTAGGGGCATAGATATTTAAGATTGTTAGATCTTCTTGTTGGACAGACCCTTTGAGTATGATATAGTGTCCTTCCTCATCTCTTATTATAGTCTTTGGCTTAAAATCTAATTGATCTGATATAAGGATTGCCACCCCAGCTTTCTTCTGATGTCCATTAGCATGGTACATTGTTTTCCACCCCCTCACTTTAAATCTGGAGGTGTCTTCGGGTCTAAAATGAGTTTCTTGTAGGCAGCATATGGATGGGTTTTGTTTTTTTATCCATTCTGATACCCTGTGTCTTTTGATTGGGGTATTTAGCCCATTAACATTCAGGGTAACTATTGAGAGATATGAATTTAGTGCCATTGTATTGCCTGTAAGGTGATTGTTACTGTATATTGTTTCTGTTTCTTTCTGATCTACTACTTTTAGGGTCTCTCTTTGCTTAGAGGACCCCTTTCAATATTTCCTGTAGAGCTGGTTTGGTGTTTGCAAATTCTTTCAGCTTTTGTTTGTCCTGGAAGCTCTTTATCTCTCCTTCTATTTTCAATGATAGCCTAGCCGGATATAGTATTCTTGGCTGCATGTTTTTCTCGTTTAGTGCTCTGAATATATCATGCCAGTTCTTTCTGGCCTGCCAGGTCTCTGTGGATAGGTCCGCTGCCAATCTAATGTTTTTACCCTTGTATGTTACAGACTTCTTTTCCCGGGCTGCTTTCAGGATTTTCTCTTTGTCGCTAAGACTTGTTAATTTTACTATCAGGTGACGAGGTGTGGACCTATTTTTATTGATTTTGAGGGGCGTTCTTAGCATCTCCTGTATTTTGATGTTTGTTCCCTTTGCCATATTAGGGAAATTCTCTCCAATAATTGTCTCCAATATACCTTCTGCTCCCCTCTCTCTTTCTTCTTCTTCTGGAATCCCAATTATTCTAATGTTGTGTCGTCTTATGGTGTCACTTATCTCTCGAATCCTCTCCTCATGTTCCAGTAGTTGTTTGTCTCTCTTTTGCTCAGCTTCTTTATTCTCTGTCATTTGGTCTTCTATGTCACTAATTCTTTCTTCTGCCTCATTTATCCTGGCAGTGAGAGCTTCCATTTTTGATTGCACCTCATGAATAGCTTTTTTGATTTCAACTTGGTTAGATTTTAGTTCTTTTATTTCTCCAGAAAGGGCTTTTATCTCTCCGGAGAGGGTTTCTCTAATATCTTCCATGCCTTTTTCGAGTCCAGCTAGAACCTTGAGAATTGTCATTCTGAACTCTAGATCTGTCATGCTACCTATGTCTGTATTGATTAGGTCTCCAGCCTTCGGTACGGCCTCTTGTTCTTTTTTTTGAGGTGAGTTTTTCCGCCTTGTCATTTTGTCCAGGTAGGATTTGCTTTCTCCTGCTGTGGAATTCCGCTGTTCTTGGTGACTGAAGTTGGTTTTGGATCGGTTTCTTGTTGATCTTCTGGGGGAGGGGCCTGTTGTAGTGATTCTCAATTGTCCTTGCCGCAGGCGGAATTGCACCGCCCTTGCCAGGGGCCGGGCTAAGGAATCCGCTCGGGTTTGCTTTCGGGACCTTTTGTTCCCTGAGCGCTTTCCGTAGAGTTCCGGAGGACGGGAATGAAGATGGCGGCCTCCCAATCTCTCGGCCCGGAGGAGCCGAGAGCTTGGGGTTCCGCTCCTCAGTGCGCTCTCAGAGCAAAGCGCCCAACAGCCCCGCCTCCCTGGCTTGCGGTCGCGCCTCGAGGAAAGCAGTCAATTGTTGGAGCTTTCAGAAAGTGATCGATTTTCTGTTTCTGGGATTGTTGCTCTTCTTCTCTTCGATTTCCCGTTGGATTTGTAGGTGTTCACAATGGTTAGATAAGCTATCTAGCTGATCTCCTGCTACCCGATGTCGTCCAAAAATGACAATTTTCAAGATAAGGAAATTGAGATACAGAATAGCTATTTTTCTCAAGATGACTTAGCTATTTACTGACAAATTCTTGGTTAAAAAGCAGGTCTATAGACTCCCAGTACCTGGGACTTACCATGAATTTAGGCACTGAAACTTGGATTTTTTTCCCTTGATGATTACCTGACTGTAATTAATAGGCATATTAATCATGTGTATTTGAGATAAACTGATTTACCGATTATCTAATTTATTGTTTTCCAGATGAAGTTTCTACTGGCTATTACTTCTTCCAGTGACTACTTCAATTCTTAGGTAATGCCCAATTTCGTTGTGACGTCCATGTTCTATCCTTGTATAGTAGTCCCCCCCACCCCTGGGGGATATGTACCAAGGCCCCCAGGGCATGTCTGAAATGATGGATACTACCAAACCATATATATACTCTGCTTTTTCCTATACATACCTATGATAAGGTTTATTTTATAAATTATGCACAGTGAGAGATTAACAACAACAATAATAAAATAGAACAATTATAATAATACAGTGCAGTAAAAGTTATGTGAATGTGGTCTTTCTTTCTTTCTCAAAATACCTTATTGTACTATACTCACCTTTCTTCTTGTGATGATGTGAGATGATTAAATGCCTGCATGAGGAGATGAGGTGACTGACTAGGCATTGTGATCTAGTGTTTGGTTGCTGTTGACCTTCTGACAGTGTGTCAGAAGCAGGATTATTTACTTCTGATTGCTGTTGACCTTGGTTAACTGAAACCTGAAAATCAAAACTGGATAAGGGGGACTACTGTACTCCACTCTACTTGACTGGCTCCCCTCCCCCCACCTTTTCTTAATCCAGGTAATCTCCTTGGCAGCTATAAGGAATATGAGAAAAGTTAGTTGGCTGTCAGGATTGTTAAACAGCCAATTCAACTCCCAAGTATTGTTTAGAGTTGACCTCCTCTGATTCGTAGTCCAAGAATTTGTGGAGGTGCCCATAGGCAGAGGAGTAGAGGAGGAGAAGCAACAGAAATCAGATATCACTAATTTATTTACACTGACTCACTGCTGAGTCAGTGGAAGCACTGACAGGTCTACAGCCCTGACATTTTCTAAATAAGCATATGTGAATTTATGTACTTTTACAAATACAAGTCAAAACTCTTCTTCATTGTTCCCTCTTTTGCCTTCACAAAGTTTCTCTGCATTCCTACTCTGGGAAGAGTATGTGCCAATTCCTGGAGAGTCCTCAAAATACTGCTTATTTTGTGCCACTATTAGACTCGGGCATCTAGTTTATTGTACTAGTGCTATCATATCAGTATAAAATGGCAAGAGGTTTGGGGTCCTAGGCTACCTTGTTTGGTACTTGGGCAGTTCTTTCTCAATGATAATGCTTACACTGGTTGGTTTCTTTCCAAATGCTTAGAAACAGTTACGTTTCTGTAATCTTAATTGTGTAAAACAAACAAAAAACTGCACGTTAATTATTTCATTTTACTTTTTAAAAATATTTTATTTATTTATTTTGAGAGGGGGAGGGAGAGAGAGAGAGAGAAAGAGTGAGCATGCATGCACGAGTTGGGGGAGGGGCAGAGACAGAGAATCTCAAGAAGACTGGGCACTGAGTGCTGAGACTGATGGGGAGCTCCATCTCACAGCCCTGAGATCACGACCGGAGCTGAAATCAAGGGTTGAATGCTTAACCGACTGCACCACCCAGGTGTTATATTAGATTTATATTAATTATTTTAAATTTATTTTACAGACATCAGTTAACCTTAAATTGAACTATTTTCCTCACTGTTTTTGTTCGTTGGTTCTGTTTTTGATAAAAAGCTGTTCTCCCTTAGATGATTAAACCTAGTTATTTCTAAAATGTTATTTGAACTTGGATTTATCTACATGTTGTATTTTTATTCTTGTGATATTAGTTCCAAGTTTTCTAAATGGTCTTTTCCTGATAACTTATGTTTCTGGGCTTTCCTAGAATTCAAGGTTATTTCAACCATTTGTGTCCTTTTTGATATGTAAGATGTTAGTGAAATATTTGGTGAAATTTTACTGGGTTGGGCTCCAAGTTATAGGAAATAATGAGGAATGTCAGATTTTACGTTATAAATCCTTATCATGTTCTTCAGGAGAGTGATATGTTTTTTTTTCTGTTAGAGTTTAACTTCCTAGAGATTCTGGTTACTTCATAATTACCTACCTGGCTGATCTGCATTGAGAATAGGCACACTTTGTGTATGTGGTCAGTTTGGAGCCCAGTGTAGATAATTTGTCTTTGAATTATGAACATTGAACTGCATTTGAGGTTGAAATCTAATTACTGATGACAGTACAAATTTTCAGGTATGACAGAAGGGTCTAGACCTCCTTAAGCAGGGCATAGACCATACTGTGTGTCTTGCGAGGTTTAAGAATGGGAAAATAAATTGCAAAAGGCAAGTTGAAAGAAATGTTAGTAAATAATACCTCAATATTTAAGCGAAAGTAGTAGAGGAAAGTGCAAAGTAGACTTATTTATCTATGTGGTTTGGGAAGATAGAAACAGTGCAAGGATAATACTGAAATTATTAATAGTAAAGTTAAGTGGGGCCTAAGGTGAGAGAAAGTTCATGCTCCAATACCATGCAATAGTAACAAGCAGAATGTTTTGCTGTTCTATATGCTTCATTAGTCTCAAAAGTTAAAATGCCATTGCTTCCTTTGAACTTGCCTGTCATGTTTCATCTCGTGATGAATTATACAATATTACCTTTATAAACAGCATATGAACTGTAGGGAGCCTCTTTTCTCTGGTTATTTGGAAAGATGAACAACTCCGCATACTCTAAAATAAATGATGTCTTTTCTGAGATTTTAATTGTTGAATTATAATCACAAGGTATAGATGATCTATTTGTTTAATTAAGAAAGTCTGATCTTCATGAGGAGATAAGACGTGTAGCAGTGGCATATAAGAGTCAACACCAAGGGTCGAGATTTTCACAACTGAGTTATCTTTGTGCATATAATTAAATACAATTCATCTATCACATCATATTTAAGGGAGATAGTTTAAAATGCTTTATATGTTTATGAATCTATAATTTCCATAGTATTGATCTCAACATATAATAAACTTGGCTTTGAAGTAATTTTTGGTCGTATAATTTGTTAGTAGCTTAATTTTTTTCATTTTTGAATCCATTTTCGTATTTGAATTTAAAATGAATTCAATTAAAGGGCAAATAAGCAATGATGAAAATAGAATGAGAGTGAGAGCAAATTGTTGCCATTTGGTAGAAAGCCAAGAGAAGTGAAATGGGAGTCAGATCATGCGAATTTTGGTCCTAGGCAAACTTTCACTCACTATGAGACCTTTATCTTCCTGGACCCCAAAAGCCTTTTATGTAAATTAAAGCATAGATTAGAGGACTCCTGGCACATAAACTGGATAGTTGTTTAACAAATAGGATTCCCTTTTCCTGTTGGGCACACAGACTCTTTTGCATTTTAAAAATGCTCATTGGAGGGGCACCTGGGTGGCCCAGTGAGTCAAGTGTCTTGACTCTTGATTTTGGCTCAGGTCATGATCTCAGGGTGGTGAGATTGAGCCTTGACTTGGGCTCCATGCTGGGGGTGGAGTCTGCTTAAGATTCTCTCTCTGCCCCTCTTCTGCCCCCTACCCAACCACTTGCATGCATGCTCAGACTCTCTCTGTCTCTAAATAAATAAACAACATATGCATTATGATCGTGACCAGTCATGCCATTTCTTTAAAAACCTATTGATCTTCTCAGTGAGCATGTTATTCAGTTAATGCAAAATGTGAAGTTGTGTTGCTTCTTTGTCACGAACTGATAAATGCACCTGTCATTTTACACAAATGGATACTTAGAAGAGGAAATTGGTTAATCAGGATGAAAGTACAGCAAAGAAACAAAAGATGATAGTGTTGGAAGTGAAATTCCAGTTGAATGTAATTGTAGTTAGTTAGAGAGGGAATAGCTGACTGTAGGAATGTTAACATTGCCTGCCATTGGAGAGACTAAATATGTGGCCTGAGGAATTTAGTAATGGTGAACCTACTAACGTACGTGAGGAAAATTGCTGTGATGAAAAGGAGAAAGATGTGCCAGAGAAAGTGACACTGGCATAGAATTTAACATTAAGGGAACATTTGGGGATATTTCATGATATAGAAAATACACAGATAAAAGGGTGGAAGCTGATCCAAACAGGAATATGACAGTTTTCAAGGCACAGAAGAGGTGCTTGCTCTGTGTTGTAGTATATGACAAGGAAGCACATTCACACTACTCTTTATAGTAGAGTACTCTTTTATATACACACTGCTTTTTTTTAAAAAAAGACTTTATTTATTTATTTGACAGACAGGAGATCACAAGTAGGCGGAGAGGCAGGCAGAGAGAGGTGTTGGGAGGGGGAGCAGGTTCTCTGCTGAGCAGAGAGCCCAGTTCAGGATTTGATCCCAGGACCCTGAGATCATGACCTGAGCTGAAGGCAGAGGCTTAACCCACTGAGCCACCCAGGTGCCCCAACACATTACTTTTTTTTTTTTTTTTTAAGATTTTATTCATTTATTTGACAGACAGAGATCACAAGTAGCCAGAGAGGCAGGCAGAGAGAGAGGAGAAAGCAGGCTCTCTGCTGAGCAGAAAGCCCGATGTGGGGCTCGATCCCAGGACCCCAGGATCATGACCCCAGCTGAAGGCAGAGGCTTTAACCCACTGAGCCACCCAGCCGCCTCCCACACTACTTTTTTAAATGAAGAATTAAAGCACTCTAATTCTTAATGTTTCTGATATTTTAAATTACAGTATGTTGAATAAATATCAGCTTTACTGTTTTTTTCACTTCCCTATATATTTATAGCCAACAGTAAGAGAACTAAATGTTTGACAACAAATTATAAAGGTCACAAAATAATTATAAACTTTCCAAATGATTACTAAGATCAGTTTGTACAATTTCAGCTTGCACAGTTATTGCATATGAGTGGATATTTTCTGGAGTCTCTGTATGGTTCTGTTTATCTAAACACATAATCTAACAGCAATACTACACTGTCCTGATTACTGTAGATTTATAGTAAGATTTCAAATCAGTGTAACAAACTTTGTTGTTTTTAAAAATTGTTTTGGCTATTCTGTGTTCTCTGCATTTCTGTAATTTTAAAAATCAACTTGTCAAAAAATATCCTTCTGGGATTTTAATTGGCATTATTGTTGAATCTGCAGCTCTTTTTTGGAACAATTGATATCATATAGTTCAAGTCTTCTGAAGATGGTGTATCTCTTCATTTATTTAGGTCTACTTTAATTTTTCTATAAATCTTACATATGCTGTGTTATTATTATCTCTGCTAAGTGTTTCCTTTTTGAAATTATACTAGTATATATGAAATATAAAACATTCACATAATTTTTTCAAGATTTTTAATTTTTAAGTAATCGCTATTCTCAGCTTGGGGCTAGTACTTATAACTCCAAAGTCAAGAGTCACATGCTCTACTGACTGAGCCAGCCAGGTTCCCCTGACAGTCACATAATTTTTTTGAGTGGAGATATTTATGTATTTATTTATGTTTATATTTATTTTATTTATTTATATCTTCAGTTCTTTGGATAAATACCTAGGAGTGGATTTTTAGGTCACATGGTAAGTATATGTTTAGTTCCGTGAGAAAGTGCCAAACTCTCTTTCAAAGTATCTATACTTTAAATAGTTTTTAGTTGTATCGTATATTTGATATACTTTCATTTTCATTAGGTTCAAAGTATTTTCAAGATTTCCACTGTGATCTCTTTGAACCAGGGGTCGTTTACAAGTATGTTGTTTGATTTCTTAATATTCTTAATACATAGGGATTGTTATATTAATATTTTTTCTTATTGATTTATAGTTTATTTACACAAAATGTTTTGATCAAGAATCATATTCTGTATGATTTGAATATTTTTAAATTTATTGATACTATTTTATGACTTAGTATGTGGTTTCTTTTGGTTAATATTTCAGAGTGTTGTTTTACTCTCATGTATTTTTGTTTGTTTGTTTGTTTCATTCTTTTGTCTGTCATGCCAATTGCCAAGAAAACAGAATTGAAATTTCAACTGTATTTATGGGTTTGCTTATTTTTTATTTTGGTTCTATTAGTTTTTGCTTCATGTATTTTCAAGCTGTTTTTGGGTGCGTATATATTTAAGATTTTTATGTCTTCTTGATAAAATGACCCCTTTATCTTTACATAATGATATTCTTTATTCCCAGTAACATTCCTTATATTGAAGCCTATTTTGTCTGTAGTCATCCCAAATTATTTTGGTTAATGTTAACATGCTATGTCTTTTCCTATTTGTTTTTGTTTAATCTATCTGTGTTTCTGTTTTTGTTTTTTTCAAAGATTTTATTTATTTATTTGACAGAGAGAGAGAGCACAAGAAGGGGGAGTGGCAGGCAGAGGGAGAGGGAGAAGCAGGCTCCCCGCCAAGCAGGGGAAGCTGCATATGGGACTCGATACCAGGACCCTGGATCATGACCTGAGCCGAAGGCAGTGGCTTAACCAACTGAGCCACCCAGACACCCTATCTGTGTGTTTTTTTTTAAAAGTGGTTTTTGTATAGGTAGCATATAGTTGGGTCTTGCTTCTTTTGTCAGTCTGACAACTCTTTTTTTTTTTTTTTTATTGGAGTCTTCAGGTCATTTACATTCACATTTAGTATCAATATCATTGGTTTAAATTTATACTCCTTATCTTTGTTGTCTATTTGTCCTATATATATTTTTTTCACATTTCCTCTTTCACTGCATTCTTTTTGATTGAGATTAGTTGGGCTTTAAAAAATAATTCCACATTTATCTCCACATTTAGCTTTTCATTATATCCCCTTTTCTTAAAATTTTAGTGGATGCTCTAAGTTTCCAATATACATCTTTACTCTTTTTTTTTTAAGATTTTATTTATTAATTTGAGAGAAAAAAAGAGAACAAATGGTGGGTGAGGGGCAGAGGGAGAGGGAGAAGCAGACTCTCCACTGAGCAGGGAGCTTGACATGGGACTTGATCCTAGGACCCCAGGATAATGACCTGAGCTGAAGGCAGATGCTTAACTGACTGAGCCACCAAGGCACCCCTACACCTTTACTTTTTAAAGATAATGTTACTCTGCTTCAAATGTTGTGAAAGGAGTTTACAACACAGTATTTCTATTCCTCCAGACCTTTTTGTGCTATTTTTGTCACATTTTGCTTTACATATATTATAAGTGACAAAATACACTGTTACTCTTTTTGAACAATTAATTATCTTTACAAGATTAAGATATAAAAATTTGTCTTTTATATTCATCCATAAATTTACCACTTCCATCTGGTATCATTTTATTTCTGCCTAAAGAACTTTCTTTTGGGCGCCTGGGTGGCTCAGTGGGTTAAAGCCTCTGCCTTCAGCTCAGGTCATGATCCCAGGGTCCTGGGATTGAGGCCCTCATCAGGCTCTCTGCACAGCAGGGAGCCTGCTTCCCCATCTTTCTCTGCCTGCCTCTCTCCCTACTTGTGATTTCTCTCCCTCTCTGTCAAATAAATATATAAATAAATAAATCTTAAAAAAAAAAACAACTTTCTTTTACATTTATTCTATTCCAGGTTGGTGGCATTCAGTGAAGCTTTTCAGCTTTTGTTTGTTTAAAGTCTGTATTTGATCTTCATTTTTGAAAGATACTTTTACTGGCCTAGAATTCTAGGTTAAGCTGTTCTTTCAACAATTTAATTCTTTTAACAATTTAAAGATGTCTTTCCATTGTCTGCTGGGATAATTTCTAATGAGATTTTACTGTCATTGTTATCTTTGTTACGTACATAGTGTCTTTTCCTGTTGCTATTTTTTTTTTAATTTTATTTTTTCAGTGTTCAAGATTCATTGTTTATGCACCACACCCATTGCTTCATGCAGTTTGAGCCCTCCTTAATACCCACCACCAGGCCCTCCCAAACCCCCACCCCCCTCCCCTCCAAAACCCTCTGTTTGTTTCTCAGAGTCCATAGTCTCTCATGGTTCATCTCCCCCTCCGATTTCCCCCAACTCACTTCTCCTCTCCTTTACCCAGTATCCTCTGTGTTATTCCTTATGCTCCACAAGGAAGTGAAACCATATGATAATTATCTGTTGCTATTTTTATGATTTTCACTTTATGCCTGGTTTTCAGCAATTTGGTCATTAAAGCTGTGATGTGGTTTTGTTTATTATGCTTGGATTTTGTTGAGTTTCTTGGATTTGTACCATTTATAATTTCTAAGAACTTGGAAAATTTTGGCCATAACACTGTCACATAATTTTCCTCCTCTTGCCCTTTCTGGGAACAGTAATATACATTGTAGACTTTTTGTTATTTTTCCACATGACACCAAGGCACTGTTTATTATTATTTTTTAAATTTGGGGGGCCTGGGTGGCTCAGGCAGTTAAGTGTCTGACTCTTGATTTTGGCTTAGGTCATGATCTTAGGGTCATGAGATCAAACCCTGAGTTGGGTCCATGCTGGGCTTGGAGCCTGTTTAAGATTTTCTCTCTGTCCCTCCCTCTGCTCCCATTCCTGGTTGAATATGCTTGCACACTGTCTCTCTTAAAAAAAAAAAAAAAAAAAAAAAGAAAAATTTTGTTTTCTTTCTTTATTTCATTTTGGATAGTTTTTATAACTATGTCTTCAAGTTCACTGATATTTTTTCCTCAGTATCTAATCACTTGTTATTCCCATTAAGTATTTAATTTCAGACATTGTATTTATATTTTTCCCTTGAATCCTTGAGTCTTTTTATATTTCTAATAGTTATTTTAAGGTTATTTTATTTTATTTTATTTACTGCTGATTATATAATCTTTGTCATATCTGGTCTTATTTCTACTGATTATTCTTTTTCCTGTTTAAGGTTCATATCTTCTAGTGTTTTGGTTGCTGGTTGATTTTTGATTTGGCACTTGGTGTGAAATATGAATTGTTGAGTGGAAGAATTTTGTTGTATTTCTTTAAAGAGTGTTGGGCTTTGTTCTGATAAACAGTTGTTTATGGATCAATTTGATCCTTTCACACTTTCTTTGAAGCTTTAAGTGAATGAAGAATAGCCTTTACTTGATGTTCCACTCTCAAGGTATTACCTTTCTGAAGAACTAATAAAATTCCCTGTGTATCACGATAGTTCTCCATTCTGGTTGGAATAGGAATTACTCCTTTTCCTGTGTGAGCTCTGGGAATTGTTTATCCTAGTATTTTCTGATAATTCTTTCCTTGTCTCATGTGATTTTTTCACATGGATATGCAGGTAGAAATATGGAAGATCTCTTTGCAGATCTTCAAGCCTTTTCTTTTTTTTTTTTTTTCCAAAAGATTCTATGTATTTATTTGACAGAGAGAGACTCAGTGAGAGAGGAAACACAAGCAGGGGAGTGGGAGAAGGAGAAGCAGGCTTCCCACAGAGCAAGGAGCCCAATGTGGGGCTCGATCCCAGGACCCCGGGATCATGACCTGAGCCGAAGGCAGACACTTAATGACTGAGCCATCCAGGGCCCCCAAGCCTTTTCTTATTGTGCCTCCCTCCTCTTGTGGATTCTGATCTGTAAATTCTAGACCTAGGACTCTCAGAATTCGAAATTTTCTTCCTCCATTTGGTGAGACTGCCTCAGGGAGTAAGCTAGGACAATCCCAGTATTTATCTCATTTGTTTCTATTTTTTAAGGTATCACAGTCCTATTCTGTCTGTTGTTTTAGATCTCAAAATAGTAATTTTACGTATTTTGTCCAGTTTTCTACTTACTTATGTTAGGAGGAAAATTCATACTTGATGTTGGAAGTAGAAATCCATTCACAGCATATTTGCATTTTTAAATTTAAATGTCAACTTTAGTGTGCCTAAAAATCATTTGGGTGCCTTGATAAATAAAGATTCTCTGGTCCCACTGAAGAGTCTATGGGAAAGGGTGCAGAATCTATATTTTTATAAACAAACTCAATAATCCTCATACAAGTAATGCTTAGGTAACATTTTGGAACCATTATTCAGGGAGCTATCTAAATTCAAGATTTCTTAAGGTATTCAGTATTTAGACAGGAAAAGATAACTGACATGGACATGAGGAAAATTATTATAAGACTAGAAAAAAATTTTCGTAATAAGAGTTACTATCCTCATTCTGGACTGTATTTTAAGAGAAGCAATGATAGTTTTTCACAACCTTTTTTTTTCCTGTCATCTCTTGTGTGTATTGGATACTTACAAAGAATACCATAAATACTCATGTGCTATGAAAATTGGAGTTTAAATACATAAAATTTTGGATTTAGCACTTTGGAAAATATGCATAATGGAAATACTTTGAATGTTTCTCAGTTTGGCATGAAAAGAAATTGAACACAGTATCTATTTTTTTTTTTAAAGATTTTATTTATTTGACAGATAGAGATCACAAGTATGCAGAGAGGCAGTCGGGGTGGGGGGGGGGTTAGCAGGCTCCCTGCCAAGCAGAGAGCCCGATGTGGGGCTCGATCCCAGGACCCTGGGATCATGACTTGAGCTGCAGGCAGAGGCTTTAACCCACTGAGCCACCCAGGTGCTCTATATTTTTTGAATAAATGAATTAATAACCTTTGGGGAATCATTATTTAACCTTTTATTATGAAAATTTTCACACATACATAAAGTAGAGAGATTTGTGTATGAGCCTCTATGCTCTCATATATTCATTATGTA
Organism: Martes martes; assembly: GCF_963455335.1. Lineage (NCBI taxonomy): Eukaryota > Metazoa > Chordata > Mammalia > Carnivora > Mustelidae > Martes > Martes martes. Next base: position 116,043,686 of record NC_137890.1, read on the forward strand.
ATTTATTTAATAGTCATCATTTTGCATTTTTTAAAAAAATCACATGCCAGTATCACATCTAACAGAATTAACAATAATTCTCTAGTCTCATCCCAATCCATATACCTCATTCCATATGTTGTATTTGGTTATTATGTTTCTTGAGTCTTTTTTTATTCACTAAAATCTTCCTGCCCCTTTCTTGGTCTGTGATTAGTGGAAGTTTCAGGTCATATGTTATATAGAATAGTGCCTCTCAACTTTAATATTTGAGATATAAATTGTCCAATGTTTTTTTTTTTTCCCCCCAAGGGTTTTGTCAAAATGAAGATTCTTCTTCAGTAGGTTTGGGAAGGGCCATAAGATCTTGTGTTTCTTTTTTTTCTTAATTAAAACATTTTTTACTTTTAAAATTCAAGTGTAATTAACATACAGCATTATAGTATTTTCAGGTGTACAATAAATTTAGTGATTCAGCAGTTCTGTTCATTACTTAGAGCTCATCACGATAAATATACTCTTCATCCCTTTATCTATTTCACCCATACCCCTACCCACTCCTCCTGGCAACCACCATTTCTCTCTATTTTAAATTTTTTTAGAATTTAAACTGTTGATTTTTTTTTTTTGTTTCAAGTTTTTACTTAAATTCCAGTTAGTTAACATACAGTGTAATAATAGTTTCAAGTGTAGGATTTAATGATTCATTACTTACACACAACACCCAATGCTCATCATCACAACAAGCACCCTCCCTAACACCCATCACCTATTTAACTCCTCCCCCTGCCCATGTCCCCTCCAGTAACCCTCAGTTTGTTCTCTATAGTTAAGAGTCTGTTTTATGGTTTGCTTTCCTTCCCCCCCTTTTTTTTTTTCATTTTTTCACCTGTTTTGTTTCTTAAATTCCATTTACATATGAGTGAAATCATATGGTATTTGTCTTCCTCTGACTGACTTATTTCACTTAGCATAATACTCTCTAGCTCTACCCATGTCATTGCAAATGACAAGATTTTCTTTTTTTAATGACCAGGTAATAGTCTGTTTTATATATATATGTAACAGACTATTAGTTAATTTATATATATATATAAATTTATAAAAATTCATAAAAATTATTAAATTATATATTATATAAATTATTAAATAAATTATATAAAATTTATATGTTATATATATTTATATAAATAAATAAATATATATATATTTTCTATCTTTTTTGTCCGTTCATCATTTTTATCCATTCATCAGTCAGTGGACATTCGGGCTTTTTCCGTAATTTGTCAATTGTAGATAATCTGCCATGAACAATGGGGTGCATGTATCCTTTAAATTAGTATTTTTGTATCTTTTGATTAAATACCTAGTGGTAAAATTGCTGCACTATAGGGTAGTTCTATTTGTAACTTTTTGAGGGACATCCATACTGTTTTCCAGAGTGGCTGCAGCAGTTTGTATTCCCAACAATAGTGCTTGAGGGTTCCTTTTTCTTCACATCCTCAACAAGACTTATTTGTTGAGTTTTTAATTTTTTTAATTTTGACCATTCTGACAGGTATGAGGTGGTAGCTCATCGTAGTTTTGATTTATATTTCCCTTATGCTGAAAGAGTTTGTATTTCTTTCTTTTCTTAAAAGATTCATGGATTTATTTGAGAGAGAGAGGAGACAGAGTGAGAGGGAGATTGTCAAGCAGACTCCCTGCGGAGTGTGGAGCCTGATGTGGGACACAATCCCAGGTCCCTGAGATCATGAACTGAGCTGAAATCAAGAGTCAGCTGCCCAACTGACTGAACCACCCCAGTGCTTTGAAAGATTTTGTGTTTCTAACCAACTCCCTGATGATGCCTATTTTGATGGACAGAGAACCATGCTAAGAACAGCAAAGTTTCATAGCCCTCTCTGCACTTAAGTAATCAGAATCTGCATTTTATTAGATCCCTAGTTCATATGCACACATTGAAGTTGAGAAGCATGGCTCTCAAATGAGAAAGGTGGACTATATATAGTAAGGAAATGAGGGTTTTGTGTTTTGTTTTTTTTTGTTTTTTTACCTTTTCTTAGTCCCTTAGAAGTAGGGTCTGATTTGCTTTTCTTTAATGATCAGCTTCTGTTCTGATTGGTCAGTTTGCTTGTCTGATTGTCTGATACCCATGCCATGCTGGTTGTTAACTTTTTGAATATTATCCTTGATTTTTATGTATATATGTGTCTTTTCATCTATATATTTTGTTTTATTAGACTGCCAGATAGACATTTATGAGGTATTCAAGGATATAATGGGCAAAAATTTCTTCTTGTTTGTTGTTATTTTCTTTGCTTTTTTCTAAACCCAAGGAAACTAATGTGTATTGCTGTTAAGACATCATCAGATAATTAATAAGCACCTCATGGTTTACACAATAACCTTTTAGTACTTACTATAATCCCCTTTCATCAGCCAGTGCTTATAGTCCTTAATTTCTTCAAAACATTAGAAAAGAATGTCAACTAATAATGAGGAATTAGATTGCATTTCTGTGTACTCAACTCTCAGACAAGTACTTGGCTTTCATTTTCTTACTGTCAGTTCATGATTTTTCAATATTAAGAAATGAAGAAAAGACATATTACGGAGCATAATAGGAATGTTTGTTGAAAAATTGGATTGTAGTTTCAAGCATTATAAAAAGAGCTAGGTATATCTTAAGAGACCTTGAAATTACCAGCAAAGAGATTCAATTTTCGAGGATTAGTTAAAATACCAAAATAAAAGTATAATTTTAAAGCAGGGTGTATTTAAAAAAATAACTAATCTCAAATATACTTTACTTGCCTAAATTATATTGTATGATTTTCTTCATTATAGATATTCTTTTCTCTCCAGAGGAAAGTTACTGTTTTTAAAATTTTTATTTTATTTTATTTTTTTAAAAGATTTTATTTATTTATTTGACAGACAGAGATCACAAGTAGGCAGAGAGGCAGGCAGAGAGAGGAGGAAGCAGGTTCTCTGCTGAGCAGAGAGCCCAATGCCCGGCTCCATCCCAGGACCCTGGGACCATGACCTGAGCTGAAGGCAGAGGCTTTAACCCACTGAGCCACCCAGGAGCTCTGGAAAGTTACTTTTTAAAGATAATTTTTATTTTCATTTTTTACATGGTATAATAGTTGTTATATCCATAAGCAACATATACTGGTGGTGGTGGTGGTGGTGGTTTCCTCCCTCCCTCCCTCCCTCCCTCCCCCTTTCTTTCTTTCTTTCTTTCTTGGTGTGCTTTTGAACTTTATTTAGATGGTATCATACTTGTAGACATCATTATGAGCCATGTCTTTTCTTCATTTAATATCATGTTTCTGAGAAATATCTGTGTCGTTATATGTAACGTTATTTCATTTATTTTACCTGCTGATCTCTATCCATTATGAGTATATCACAACATATGTGTATTCCTGTTCCTGTTGATGAACATTTAAAATGTTTCCAAATTTTGCTATTGCAAAGGATGCTGCAGCAAGGTCAGGTATATTACTCCTTAGAATATATTTAGGAATTTTCCTTTAGTAAATACTTAGTGTTGGAATTGTTGTATTTTATCTGTGGGAATTTTCAGTTTCATTAGATGATGCAAGATTGCTCTCTGTGGTGATTTTAACACCTGTGAACCCAGCAGAAGCATATGAGTTCTTGTTTTTCTTTATCCTTGCTTAAAACTGCTCTTTTTTATTTTTTTGGTAAGATTAAGAAAACTGGCCTGAAAAACTGCAGTCTGTCTGCTCATGGTGCCTTGAGAGAAGATACTCTGATGCATGATCAATTTATTTAATGTCCATTGCTTAATTCTATTATTCTTGAGTCAATTTAGTTATCTCTTTCTAGAAAATTACATTTCAAATTTCTTTTTTAAAAAAAGATTTAATTACTTATTTGAGAGAGAGAGAGAGAGAGCGCACGCGCATGGGGAGAGGGGCAGAGGGACAGGGAGAGAGTGTCTCAAGGCCACTCCATACTGAGCAGAGAGCCCCAGAGGGGGCTTCATCTCAGGACTCTGAGATCACATCCTGAGCCTAAACCAGGAGTTGGATGCTCAACCAACTGCACCACCCAGGTGCCCCACATTTCAATTTCAAGTTTCTTGACTATCTTTAATAAACCTGTTTTGTTTAACTTTTCACTGTCAACATTGTTTAGTTTCAGCTTCCCTTTTCTCTGTAAGCATTATTGGAGATCTGTTTCTTTCATTAATTAAAAATAATTTTCATGGGTTTTTTCTTTGTCTTCTATAGAATGTCTTTTGTTGTCTCCTTTTTTCTCTTCCTACCCTCATTTTGTAGAATTATTTTGTGATTGTTATTCTAACATGTTGAATTGAACACAACTCAACTTATTTTTTTTATATCTCATTTTATAATACATGTATTTATGGCTATAAATTCAACTCTGATACAAGCTTTAGCTGCATCCCATGTGTAGTACTTGCATTGCTTAATTCTTAATATTTTGTTTTCCTTCCTCCCAAGCAAGGCTGTTCTTACTTGCTGATTTCTAATTAAATTTTGTTATCAGAGAATACTGTGTAAGTGAAGCAATGCTTTGGCATTTTTTGACTCTTCCTTTGTTACATTTTATGAAGTCGTTTTTGTACATTTCATATATATTTGAAAAGAAGAAAGTCCAGTGTTTATACCTCTCAGATCACATTTGCTTGCTTATTTATTTATTTGTTTGTTTATTTAGAAGGCATGGGGTTTGATCTCCTCACCCTGAGATCAACACCTGAGCTGAGGTCAAGAGTCAGATGCTTAACCTACTGAGCCACCCAGGCACCCTGCTAATTTTGTTTTATAACACTTGATGTACTCAGTAAATTTGTCTTGATCCATCAATATCTGATGTTTGGGGGTTAAAATTTTCCCCAAATGACTGAGGGCTTTTCAGATTCTTCTTGTGTTTGAACCCGCTTTTGCTGCATATATATCAAAATTGGATGTTTTAGTATATACATAGCCATGATTGTTTTATCTTCATGAACTGTTTCTTTTATTATTATGTAAGACCTATCTTGGTTAATGTCTTCATTTTTTGCCTTAAGTTCTACTTGCACTGACATTAATACTACGTCAGCCAGTTTCTTTTGGTTTCTAATGTTTGCCTTTCTTCATTTCTTTTGGATTCTTGTCCTGAAAAGGTTTTTAGTCTAACACATCCTGTACCTTGACTCAGTGTGCATGTTGGTACATTTTTAGTTACAGGGCTTGTGCTGTGAATTGCACTTACTTAAGGGGGCAACTGGCTAGAAGTAAGCACTTTGTCAGTATGGACCCTGACTCAACTCTGAATCTTCCTCTTAGAACCTCTACTTTAGATAGACAATAGTTGATATTAATATTCCTTTTTCCTTAAAATGTTTTTTTCCTGAAGTTTTGTTAGATTTTAGAATTCCTTCCTTCCTTCCTTCCTTCCTTCCTTCCTTCCTTCCTTCTTTCTTTCTTCCTCTTTCTTTTTTAGATTTTAGAATTTCTTTATGCTTTTTTCTACTTCCTTTTCTAGCTCCACTATTTTAGGATAGTGCATCATAAACTTGACTGTGTATTGAATATACCTGCGGAGACTTAAAAACTAGTGACATCTGGTCTGGGTCTCTTCCCCCACCCTCAAATTATGATTTGATTAGTTAGGGGGCAAGGTCTGGGCAATGGGGTTTTTAAAAGCTTCTTAGGTGATTCTAATGTGTACTACTACCTAGCTCTGGGAGCTCTTCCTAGACAAACTTCTCTTTCTGCTAAAGCTGTTACTGGTTCTGGCTCAGAAAGGGGAAGGAGGAGAATAAAGGGTCTTTTCATTTAGCTGTAGAGTTATGAAGTTCTTTATTTACTTCAGGGCCCCTAACTTCTCTTTCTATATCCTGTTTCTGAGATTTGGATATCTCTGAAATTGTTCTTTCTTTTGTATACATTTGTCTTATATTCATTTTTGACTGTGGATTGTCTTTGTTTTGTGTGCTCTGTCAATTTACCTTCTTCAAATGCCCTCCCCCCCCACATTTGATCAGTTGATACCACTATTTATTGTTTTTAGTACTATATTAATAATATAATATTCTGTGATATATTTTCTTACATATATAATATAGTTTAGTACATATGTATTCTGTTTTTTAAGGGATTCTGAAAGGGATGGTAGATGAATTTGCTCAGATACTTTACTTTTTTTTAGAGAGAGAGAGAAAGAACATGGAGGGGAGGCAGAGGGAGAGGGAAAGAGACTCTCACACAGGCTCCATAGTCCCCATGGAGCCCAATGCAGGCCTCTATCTCATGACCCTGAGATCAAGAGTCAGATGCTTAACTCACCAAGCCACCCAGGCACCCCACTCAGATTCTTTCTTGATCTAATCTTTGCCTCTTCATTAAACTGTATCTTAAGCCATTGTATGAACTAATTGAATCTTTTTTGTTGATGTTTTCTCATAAGCTATGCTATATTCCTCAGAAAGCTCTGCACTGGAAACTTGCCTTCTTTCTGAGATGAGCCTACAGATCAGTTATAGTTTTCCTGGACTTTTTCCTCCTGGGGCTTTGGACCAAAGTAGGTCCTGGAGAGATTTGGGAAAGAAAGAGAAAAGATCGTTTTCATGGCTCCAGAGGTCACACTCTTGCCACATTGAATTCCACATTTAGAAAGATATCAGATACATGCTTTACATTAAAGGAGGAAGATATAAAAAGTTTTAATATACCATTTGCAAGAACCAGTTTAATGTTTTAATTCAAAAGAGAAATCTGCAATCATGAAATTTTAGATACTAGTAAGATGTCAGAGAAGATGAAATCATCTTATTCTTTAGGCAGTCTTAGGGGTCTTCTTGATGTGACATTATTAAAATTGGGGTGGAAAGTATGCATATAAGGTAACAAATATGTTTTACCTAAGAAAGTGACTAGGGTTAATACATTTTATTATATTTTGTATTATGTTTTTCTTACCTGATCTTTTGTTTTTCATTTTCTGTTGTGTTAAAACCTTAATTTACTATTTATTGTGCTTACAGAATATATCTAATCCTAGGTCTCAGGGAATGTATTTTGATCAGTACAGGGAACCATACAGTGACAGCTTTATGGATTAATATTGGGAAATAATAAATATTTACTAGATGAAATACACAAAACAGTTGAATAGATTTTGCTCAATCTTCTTTACAATAGTCACCAAGGGATCAGTTGAAAAATATCAACACTGAAGTGTTATTTTTTGAGAAAATTTATAACAATTGAAAGCAGAACTTTAAGATGTACTTGCCAGCACAGTCTTAACAGCATCATCCCTAGGTACCGTCAGTAAGATTGAAATTTTTGATCCCTATCATTATTTTCTACACAGTACATTCACAGACGGAGCACAGGTAAATAATGTTCTTCTGTGAATTCAGTTCATCGTGCCAGTATCTTGAAAGGCACTTTTCGTCAGTGCTTTCTATCATATATCAACAGGGGATTACTAGTCTCAGCTCTTCTGATTGTATTCTGAAAACTCTGGTATTTATCTTAATCCTCTCTCTTTTCCCTTCCGAAGACATCTTTTTCATATCATTCAGGCAATTTTGCTAGGCATTTTCTTTGGGGATTATAATTTCTTTTATGTCTCCTGGGGTCTCTTCTAATTAGCAGTAGAAAGGAATTAGGGACTCCAACTTTGCTGATTTGCGTGTGCTAGTCCAATCTTAACAGCAGTTCTTTTATATTCCTAATGGACACTTTAAGAGATTCAGCTTTCCCAATTGTCTGGTTGCCTCTCAGATGATTGACTTCTATCAGTTAACATCTGGTAAATGACTTTACCATGGGGAAAAAAAAAAGTCATGCTTGTTTTGGTTTTTGTTTTTTTGGGGGGTAGAAGGGAGCCATAAACACAGTGTTATTATCGGAAATTTTTCTAAATAAAACATTGGGGAAAAATCCTATTAAGAGGAATGAAGTAGAATTCTAATTTGACTCATAAGGACATATTTATCCTTTATAGCATGAGTGTTGTAATAAATTTATTTATTTTCATGGTTCGACGATGAAAAGTTTAATTATAAAATAAAATAGTTCTTTCTCAGTGAAACGACTTATTTTTAAGCCAGTAACTTTATTGTCACAATTTAGTAAGGGCCTTTAAATTAATTTTATTTGTTTTAACATGGAAACCAAAGACAATTTTTCCCTCATTTTATTTAGGCTACTCTTAGGCAAAAACTGTGGCTTAGTCCCTCTCACTATCTTGTTTTTCTCTTCTCTCCCCTTGTTCTCAGTTTGTGGTATTGATCCCTCTCAGGAACTTAAAAGCTCTTTTGTCCTCTGCTCATTTTGTCTTCTCTTTAAAACTCCATTTCAAGAAAGCATCATTTGATTCACTCAAATTAATAGGCATTTTATTGAAATTTATGAGGTTGTGTCTTAACATAGGACAAAGTTCTAATTTTGCTTGTGCACCTATAAATGAAATTCAAATTCAGCATAAGTTGGAGTAGGGAAATTTGGGGGAAATTTAAGCTTACTTTCGTTCTTGAAAATCATCCAATAAATGACTGCTTATCTCATTTGTGGTGGATTGTCTCTTGCCAACTCAGCACCATTACCACTTCCTTCTGAGGCTGGGAACTACATTTTCAAGAATGCTCAGCTTTTTGAATGGTTCTAGATTAGAGTCTTCGAAATTCCAAAAGAACAACAGAAGCAGTTCTTTTACTGTTGTCTGAGGAGATTAGCTGCCGTTTGCCTGAAGAACACATGGTGAGCTCTCCTGAAGTAATCACCTTTCTGAGAAATGTCAGTCATCCTTAAAATTCAGTTCCACTTCTTATCATTTCCTCTAGACCTATAATTAGACAGAAAGCTCTGTATGCCACAGGAAGATGGATACAAAATGTGACCTGGGAGGAGATACCAAACTTGCCAAAACGATCACTATCTGCATATTTCTAAGCAAAGACTCTGGATTCAGTGTTGTCTTGAGTACCTGGGAGAGGCTCTCTGAGTTTGCTCAGTTGGTTGACTAAAACCTGAGTGGCTTTTGTCAGAGTCTGGGATTGATTTTACTTTCCTTACAAGCTAATAAGTTACCCTGTTACAGTTTCATGGAATACATAAGACTCTTGTAATAAAGAACTTTATTACTGCATAACAAGCAGTATGGGCATAACTTTTGCATCATTATTTCCCCTGTTCTCAAAGTCTCAGAAGGATAATTCAGAGGGCACAAGTAGATGATGTGCATCCTGGGGGTTTGTGTTCAGGATGAGAAACAATGAGCTTGGGGAATCTACCTGTTCTGTGGCAAGTGTATGCTTTGGCTGATGGAGACATTACTTCATACCTGGAATGATTGCTGAAAACACAACCATGGGAAATGGCTTGGGTAAAGAGCAATCAGGGCCGTGTATTCATGGAACTGGCAAGAGCATGTGGTTTTGCTCAGAGTCCATAGTGGAATGCTTTTCCCAAAAGTCTACTTGGTCCTACCTGTTCTTAGCAAAACTCAGATTTGCACATTTATATACACTTCATTGATCATTCTTATTAAACTGAAGGATTGAGGCTGAGACTACACCCATTCAGTTTGTTTCAAAAAACATTTAATTAAGGATACTATCAACATGACTCCAAGCATCAGAATGCAGTATTACAGTCCTGCAGTATTGACTTCCTCTCTGTCCCCCAAGGTCCTGGGCTCACTCAAGTGTGAGTAAGTCCCAGGAACATCAGTATGTCTCATTTCAGACTGGAAGGATGTAATCTAAGTCCAACCTATTACCCATTATGACCTTTTCAAAGGAATTTAGACTGACTTGCTGATCTTTGGTTTCATTGCTATTGGTACAGGGACAATAGATGGCACAAAACCCATCCTCATTCCCAATGGAGAGACATTCTGTGGACCATTCTCTTCCACAGATAAACATAAAACACGAAGAGCACCGTAGCTTCAGTCAGTTTGGGATTTGTTGGTAAACTTGACTGGATGACAATTACCTTGCTTTGGTTTAGTCACATGGGAGGTGTAATCAAGTAGTTACTGCCTTGATTGCTACACAGAGCATACCCCAACATAGTTGTATCAGTCTTGTGTTTGTACACATATGAAGAGAGATAGGTGTACCGAAGTTTATGTTGATAGCACCGGGAATAAGAGAATGGTTACAGATCAGTTCTTTCCAAATGGATTTTTCTGCTTTTATCGCACATAGAGAGGGATGACAAACCTGGCAGCAAGTAGATTGCCAGTTGCAGTTGCTGCTTGACTCAAAGCACAGTGATTGTTTAAAATGCACATACTCAGCAATTAGTGGGAATGCTCATATTGGTTCCCTGACTTATTTAGTCATGGGGAGGGTCGAGTGGAAGGCCCTGGAGCTGCTGCTTCTTGCCATCATGATAAAGTAGAGCTTTCCTACAGTGATTTCAGACATTTGTGGCATCATCACACACTTGAAAGAAGTAAGAATGGAGATTCATGTTACATTCCTATTAACTGTGTCTATCTTGTATAGAAGACAACAGCACTTGGAGAAGGACTTAATCGGATAGTGACTTCATTAGCAGGTTGTGTTCTGGATATGATTTCTTTACTTAATCAAATTAACTTTGTAGTTCATAGTAAACAGCTACTGATCACGCAGATGCCCTTTTTTCTTTATAACTTATTAGCAAAAACAAATCAGAAGCAATTGAATAAGAAGAAAAAGTCCATAAGAGAAATTTCAGAGGAGGGTACATTCCACGTAGAGACTAGTTAATTATGGCTATAAACTGAGGCTGGCCTGGAACATACCAGGCAAGGTGAGGAGTGGCACAGGATAAGGTTGGAAAAGTAGGTTAGGGCTTGATGGTATAGGGCTTCATAGGAAACAATTTAGGTAAAGCATTTTAGATTTTATTTTAAGAGTAATAGGCAGGGCGTTAATATGATCTGGTTTATAATTTAGAAGATTCCTTTAGCTGTCATATGGATAATGGACTGAAGTGGGACAGGGGTGTCAGGCAGAAAACAGCTAGAAGGCTGTTTGAGAGTGCAAGTGAGAGATGATGTTGGCTTGGACTGAGGTGGTGGTAGAGAGGCATTGAAATACATGGATTAGGGAAATATTTTCAAAAGCAGAGTTAATAGGATTTGATGATGGATTGAAGGTGAGAAGTCGGGGATGACTCTAGGTTTTTGGCTTGAGCAACTGAATGGTTAATAGTGCAGTTTACTGAACCAGAAAAGACATGAGGAGTGAGGCCTATTTTCTTAGCATAATGCCCTCTAGGTTCATCCATGTTGGAAATGGCAGGATTTCTTTCTTTTTAAAGACTAAGTAATAGGGGCACTTGGGTGGCTAATTCAGTTGAGTGTCACCTTTGGTTCAGGTCATGATCCCAGGGTCCTGGGATAGAGCCCCGCATTGGGGTCCTTGCTCAGCGGGCTCCTTGCTCAACGGGGAGCCTGTTTCTTCCTCTCCTTGCTGCTCCCCTGCTTGTGCTCTCTCTCCGACAAATAAATAAGCAAAATCTTGAAAAAAAAAAAACCACTTGTCTTTAAGAAAGAAAGTATGAAAAATACAAGTAGAGGTCCTGATCGAGCCCCATGTCAGGCTCCTGGCTCTGCGGGGAGTCAGTGTCTCCCTCTGCGTCTCCTCTGCTGCTGCTTCTCTCTCTCTCTCTGTCATTCTAATGAATAAATAAAATCTTTTTTTTTTTTTTACTTTTTTTATAACCATCCTAACAGGTTCATGGTGGTATTTCATTGTAGTTTTGATTCTTATTTCCATGATGATTATTGATGTTGAACACATTTTCATGTGCCTGTTAGCCATTTGTATGCCTTCTTTGAGGGAATATCCATTCAGGTCCTTTGCCTATTTACTAATCAGGTTATTCGTTCTTTTACTTTTGAGTTATAGGAATTCCTTTTCCATTTTGGATATTAGCCCTTCATCAGATACATGGTTTGCAAATATTTTCTCCCATTCTGTAGGTTGTCTTTCATTTTGTTAATTAACTAAGTTGAAACTGTCACAAGAGACAAAGAAGGTTATTATATATTAAGAAAAGGGTCACTTCAACAGGAAGATATAACAGTTATAAATATATATGCACACAACTTTACAGCACCTAAATATATAAAGCAAACATTGACAGAGCTAAAGAGGAAATAGACAACAATACAGTAATAGTAGAAGACTTCAATACCCCACTTTCAATACCCTGGTTCCAGTAATGGATAGATCAGGCAAAAACGAACCAGCAGACTTGAACAAACTGATAGACTAAATAGATCAGGTTGCAAATTTCAGATACAGTTGAGACAGAGAAGTGGTCTCTGACATTGATAGAACAGAGATTAGAGTGACTTTAGCAAGTGGGGTGTTAATGGTGTTGTAGGGATGGTAGAGACTGATGTGAGTTAAGGAGACAATAAGATGAGTGGAAAGATATACATAAAACTTAATTAAAACAAAAAATAGAATGTACAACAGCCCCACAACAATAGCAAGAACAGAACAGGAACAGAGAACTTAGAAAAGCAAACAGAAAAACCAAAACAATAAAATCCAAAACCTTTCTTCACATTAAATACATCTTTGAACTATATCCTAATTTTCCTTTTACTACTTTTCTTTCCCCCAAAGTAACCTATTTCCAGCCACTCAGTTTTATCACCATGTCACTCTAGATTCTATGTCTCCCATTCCAGTAAACTGCTCTCTTCATGGTCATCAATGACTGCATAGTTGTACTTCATTCTCCTCCTGAAACTTTCTCTTGATATCCACAACCTTCTACAACATTGTTTCTCCCTTACTACATTTTTTCTTTCTTTTTGGCTTGTCTTTCTTTTTTCCTTCCTCAGACTGTACTTAACCTTTTTTTCCTTTAGTTTTTATACATTCTTCAATACTAATTGCCCACTGTGTTATGGTTTCAATGACTTCAGTTATCCCCTCAGCATGAGTGATTCATACATTTAAGTCTTAATCTAGTTTCACTCCCAAGCCTCACACCAACATCTCTAACTTCCTTATCAACATCTTCACTTAGATAGCCTGCCAACAGTGTGTTATAGACCTATTCCTCTTCCAAACTTCGATGCAGTGAAGAAAGCAAGCTTTCATAAAGATAGTATTTTTGCATGGAGTTGAAAGTTGTTCCAGGATCAAAATAAATTTTATAAGAATAAGAACTCCTTTGGAAATTTAGATCTTTAATGTTTAAATGTAAAATAGCTATTAGTAGGAATATTTTATTCCTACCAAATGCTAAGAGCCATTAGAAAGGATGCTTTTATAGAGAAATTAATCACATGTTTGGTTAAGACATTAATGGTGCAAGGAGGGATTATAGGTATAAATTTTAATTAGTGACAACATACTTCACACCAGAGTGGAAACATGCTTTGGAATGTCTGATTAAACTCTTAAACATTGCACATTTAGGTCACAGCATTTTCATTGTGTTTTAATGTAAGACACCATAATATATACATATGTATATAGCAAGTAAGTTAATGATTATGATTTTAATGAAGTTATATTATAAAACATATTATAAATTATATTTGCCTCAAGCATTTGGTTAATATTACATAGATATAATGTAATGTATAAGTATTTTTGTTAATAGCTAAGTAGTTTTGCATTGGCAAAAGAAGACATTTTATTCATAATAAGTTGAAGGCATCCTAAGGCAGGAGAAACTTATGGGATATAAAATTATTTTTTGTATTTAATTCATTATTTCAAATTGAATATGAGCCACATAATGAAAAAATACTTGGGATGAATTTATTTAAATACCAAAGACGTTATTAATCTGACAAGAGAGGGTCCATTTAACTTTTCTATTACATATGCGTATTGAGTTCAGGGCTTCAGAGATCCTTTTTTGCATGGTATACAAAGGAGAATTCAAAGCTAGTAAATGAATGACGGGTTGACGGGAAGTTAAAGGTGTGTTGAAGGACATAGAAATACAGAATCAGGAGCAGGTTTAGGGAGGAAGTGATATTTAGGAGGCCTTGAAGCATGAGGAGGAGTTATGCAAGAGGACATGGGAAAAAGGAGATCCAGAGAGAGAAAATAGAATGAGGACTGAAGTGGAAACTGAGTGTCTGCATGGAGCTGAGATTAATTTTCTTGCCTGAATATCTCCGGGTGTGATAAAGATGAAGATAAATTTGGGAAAAATATGAATAGATTTGAATACCTGGCTCTGATTTTGGACTTTTGGAGATAGTGGACAACCATAACATTCTTGAGTTGGGTGGGAAAATAAAGGGACTCAAGCTTTATAGAATATAATCTGATGGTGGTTTGTAAACTGCGCTGGTAGCAAGAGAGGGAAGAGATGGGTAACTGGCTTCCTTGCAGGTGCAGGCTCTGTACGTGGAGGGTACCGTGGCGTTATTGCATTCCACATGGCGGAAATAGCTGTACTTTGCTCAGACCTGAAACTCCCATTTCCTATGGCAATCCCATATGGGCTCAACTATGTGCCTCATTTTCTCTGTAGAGTCCTTTATATGCAAACTGTTTTCTTTGTGCATATTTAACTTCCTGTTAATGACAAACCAACACAGCTTTCATTGATTTTAGCTTTCTCCTGTTGAAGCCGGGAATTTAACCATCCTCATTTTGCATTTTAGACTCGTGTATGAAAATGTTAATTTTCCGGGAATCTTGTTTTTTCTACACTTGATCTTAGCCAAAAGGCCGAGAAGCGATTGAATCTTGTTTTTTCTGTGAGAAGAGGGCTTAAGAACCAAGCAGACGTGTGTTTGATTTCCATTTCTTGCTCTTATTAGAAAAGTCACAATTCCCTGAGCTCCTTCTCCTGACTGTGAGATGGGTGAAATAGTACATAACTCATGGTTTTTGAGAATTGCCAATGAGATAAATTATGTGAAGAATTCAGCATACTGGCCTGTTCATATGGACGATCAGTTGATGGTGTTCGTTTTCCTCCTCATCTTAATTGACCTTTTGTGCAGTTCAGCATTACTGATGATTTATTTTTTTAACTCTCCTTCCTCTTCTGTAACATCTTCTTTTTTTGGTTCTTCTCATGCCCCTCTGGCCTCTGCATACTCTGCTCTTTGATTAGCTTTGCCCTCTCCTGTATATTGACCTTTCCTGGAGTCTCATTCTTCGTCCTCTTCTCTACGCTATTCCTAGGTGATCTCTCTAACGCCCACAGTTTCAACCAATTTCAGTATAAGTTTTTATGTTTATTTAGTAGAATCTTGTTCTCTTTAGTTTCATATCCATTTTTCCTACATCAAGCTGAATGTACACTCCTAGGTATTATGACACAAATATTTGAAACTTAACACGTCTAAAAGTTAGTGGGTTATCGTCTTCCCTTCCTGGTGTATTTCTTCTTAAATTCCGAGTAGATGGTGTCACTGTTAACTGACTTTTCCTAGGACAAGCCAGTGTCCTAGGAATTTTTCTGGGTACTTCCCTCTGCCTTACCTTCTGCTTGTGATCAATTGTTATCTCCTAAATTGTTTTCAATATGCCTTTATTTATTTTTTTTTTCTGAAAGGGCTGTATTTCAGGCCCTCTTTGGATAGATTACTATAATATCCTTCTGACAGGTTTACTTGCCTCCTATCTTTTTTCTCTGCAAATTATTTTAAGTCTTTTTCTTGAATGCAAATGTTATCCCCATATCCATCAGGATAAAACTGAAACTTCATATCTTGACATACAAAACTGCTAGTGGTCAGACCGTGCCCACTTCTTCGGCTTCATCAGTCTCACTAAACTATTGCATCCCTCAGGGTACAATATTAAAACGTTTTTGCAGAGATTGTTTTCTCTATTTAGCATAACCTTCCCTATCTTGTCTCTAAGTCTTTACACATACATTAAGCTCTCAGCTCAGAATCAACTCATTTAATATCCAGAAATTCTTATTAAGCATCAGATCTTTATTAAGCATCCGGCACTGTGCTAGTCAATCCTTTGTGAGTAATTCCTTTATTACCAGGCACTTTTCATTCTGCTCTGTGCACGTCTCCATTATCAAATTGAATTGTCAAAATCTGTGTATTTATCTGCCTCTTTTACTGAACCATGTGCTTCCAGAGGGCAGGAAATCTGTCTTATTCTTTTAGGTGTCTTTAGCTCTCAACACACTCATAGATAATCATTAAATGCTGGACAAATAAATAAGTGGTTATTTTAAGCAAAATGTTAATAACATTTCTTAGGGATATTTGCAACAACATCATTTTCCTTGAGCTTAGTAGAACACAAATACTGTTTCCTGAAATTCTAAACCTACTGGGCTAGAAAATGAGTGTTTTAAAATAGATGGAACACCTCAGCATTCTAGTTAATTGGCGTGAATAATTTCTGACAGAAGGTTGAATATCAAATAGCTATCTACTTTGCCTCTCTTTTGTATTTATCATATATATTTTCATAGAAATTAGCAATAAACCAAAGAGATGTTTATTCACAGATACCATAGCTTTTCATTTGGGGGTGGATAATGAACACTAAGAAGGCAGGCAGAGTTTCCAGGGAGTAATTGATGTTGATGTTTTGTGCTACCATGTGGATATTCCAAAAAAAGAAGAGGCTCTAAAACTATCATTACATGCCTAATAGTTACACACAAGGGCCATGCGGATCAATGATTCTTTAATGAAATGCTGTGTAGCTCACACTGTCACTCTCTTATTCTTACAAATAAGAAGCAAGAATGAACTATTGAACTCATGGACAAGGAGGGCTGTTTGGATGATATAATCCCAAATCCTCAAGGGAATGGAGGGCTAGCAGTGCTGAAGTATTAATTTTGAGGTGACAAAGCTAACTAGTATTAGAGGGAGGAAGAAGTCAGACATCCTAAGATTTCTTTCAATCATTTTAAGTTCCGGCAAAAGATCATACTTTGAACCATGTGGGAGCAAGGTTGATATTATATTCATTTTAAATAGGTACATCAATCAGTCACTAATTTATGTATACATTTATTACTCATGTGGTTAATATTTATATCAAGTAGCTCATAGTAGATATTAATTTTATATCATAAACCAAGATTTCACAGATTTTATTCACAGATTATTCCTTCATTAGCTCTTGAAAAAAATCAAGATAATGTCAAGTTTCCCTTCAACTCTGGACAGACAAATGTGATTTATAATGCCTAATGTAGTTACTGACAAATGTGAAGCAGGACAGTTAGATCTGGAAAGGTGAATTGAATTCCTGCCTGTTATGGTAAGATACTGTGCTAGAAAACTTCAGCTATTCACATAATCTCACAACTTCAGGACTATCCCATTTTACAGGTGAGGAAATGAGATGCAGTGGGATAAAGTTATGTATCTGAGCTACCTGCTTAATAATTGTTAGGACTAGGATTCAAACCCAGACTTAGTATCTTCTCTTGAGGAAGGTGGAAAAGCTCATGAAATGCTTCTAGGATGCTAGCTCACAACTAGCAAGGACTACCTTGAAAATTTAATCCTTCTTTGTAGGCTGATTCAAATGGCCCTATTGTGCCTGCCCTTAGGAGCTTAAAATGGTTTCTTACAGAGGGCCCTGGAGAAAGTCCTGAATGGCTTGAAGATTGAAAGATGGGAAGAAATTTTTCCATTTGTATATTACTGGGAGCATAAGAGTGAGAAAGTTGAAATAGTAGAAATGACAATAATGTTGGACCTCCCAGAAATGCTAGAGTAATGGTTTTCCTTCTTTGGGTGCAAAAATCTGCGCATAAACAGGATGGAAAGTAGTCTCCAAATGGGATAGAGGGTGTGTGTTTGTGTGTGTGTGTGTGTTGGTGGTGGTGGTTGTGGTTTTAGTAATGGCCCTCTTTATAAAACTGGGTTGGGATTTGAAGCCTTATATGATTAAGATTGTAATTATACCTTAGATCTTGAATGTTCCAAAATAGGGTGTAACTTGGGAAGAAGATTAGTAGCAGATTAAATTGCATTGCACACATTTAAGCACATCCAAATGCTCAACACCTGCATTAAAATTTTTTTTTTTAAATTACAACTTAGAGTTTTTTTAAAAAAGAAAAATGTATTTATTATTTTCATAAGAATGGAACAGTTTCATTACATATAAAGAACTAAATATGGAAAATTACAAGCAAGAAAGTAAAAAAAAACAGTCATTATTTGACAGAACAGTCACTTTAAATATTTGCTGAATATCACTGAATATATCTTTGTGTATATGTAGATAGAAAGATAGACACTTAGGTAAAAGTAATCTTGGAGCAGATGGGATAATTCTCTACTTGTAATTTTTTTTTTTAAGATTTTATTTTTTATTTATCTGGCAGAGATCACAAGTAGGCAGAAAGGCAGGCAGAGAGGGGGAGGGAAGCAGGCTCCCTGCTGAGCAGAGAGCCCGATGTGGGGGCTTGATCCCAGAACCCTAGGATCATGACCTGAGCCGAAGGCAGAGGCTTAAACCCACTGAGCCACCCATGTGCCCCATCTACTTGTAATTTTTAATTAAAATGTAACATTTCATATACATTTGATAAAAAGTCTTGAAACTGAAGTAATTTCTTAACTTCAGACTAAATATTTGTTTTTATTCACAAAGTTGTATTAGGCCTTGGAGTATCTCTCTGGAATTAAAAACCAATTCTAAAAAATTTAAGAGATTGGGTCATTGCATTTTGTTAAGTATATTTTTCAACATTAGAGGGTGGCTACAGATTGTCAGCTGCAAATAAAAACATTAGCATATTTAGACTTTTCTTCCTACCCTTCATTTCCTTTTATCTGGTTTCTTCAGACATTCCTGAGCTGATTTTACTTTTGCTGTATTTTTCAAACAACTTTAAATTTCTGCTATCTTGCTTTAATGTATTTTTGCAAGCCACCCCTGTTCACATAGGAGCAAGGCAAAGTATAAATAAATCACAGATAATTCAGAATGTTGATAATCGTGACTCATGATTTACCAGTAATTTTTCTGTGTAAAGGTTTCTTCTGACATATCTTAATTACTGAAGGCAAGTTTAGAAAAACACAGAAGTCTCTCTTTTTAAATCAGTATTCACCTGTTCACTAATAAGTCCCATCATAAATTGTTGTGTCTTGATTTACCATTTATGAGCAGTAGGAAGAAAAATTGCCTTTCTTTGCTTTGGTATTGAAATTATATGTTCTAATATAGTGAGGCCATGAGGTGAGTGACTTCTGGCTTACTATTTTTTAAATTATAGGTTGTTAAGTAAGATTTGTCAGGATCAGGTCCTAAAAATGAGTTATTTTTCACATATCAAAATCCAAGTTGAAACACTGGCTCGCTTGGTAAGATTAATTAACTAGAGGTAATACTTGCACATTGGCTCTTTAAAAGAAGAAAAATTGGCTCACTCTAATCACTCACAGAATTTCAGTAGAAAAGTTAATGATGAATGTAAGCAAACCTCATATAAATACAACCCTTTTACTGTTTAGGAAAAAAATAAAACATGTTTTTTTTTTTTTTCCCCCTCCAAGGTACAGGTAATTATCTAGTGTGCAATTCTCCTGCAGCTGTTTTCTCATCTTCATATGACCTCTCTTTCCTATTGTTAGAAATCAGAAACTTAACTGTTTCTGATCTTGTATGGTTGAGCAGTATTGGGTGTAATAATAGTGGTATTAGACACACAGTGGCTCTGTCCTAAGTAGATTTAACTTGGACAAGTTTCTTAGCCCTATGAGCCTCAGTTTCATCTGAAAAAAAAAAAAAAAAAAAAAAAAAAAAAAAAAAAAGATAGAGGTGAACTAGTGGATCTCTCAGGGTAAAATTTTTATTCTTAAGACGAGCTTAAATAAATGAGCCATGTTGAAAATACAAGAGCTCTTGGGTGTTCCTTGTGTCAAGGTGCAGTGCAACAATTTCAAAATATTCTTGAAACAAAAATATATTGACTTGCTTTAACTGGAGCTTTAAGTGGTTTTGTGGAATTGAGTGCCCAGTTTTAAGATGGAGGATCATCACTGATGATATTTCTGTGATCAGCACCACACTGCATCACTGAAGCCCTCTAGTACTTCTACTGGAGTGACGGTTAACCTTTTCCAGTTCTCATTGCGGTGGGAGCAGGTGAAGCGTTAATTGTGGCAAAAAGAGGAATCTGGTTATTTGATAAAAAAATGATCATATGCCTGTTCATGTCATAATTGGTATAAATCCTAGGACTTTCAGCTGGGGTACAAAACCAACAAAACCAAGTATTTTCTACCAACTTTTAGTATAATTTGGTTGTTGCAGGTTTTTTTTTTTTCCAACAATGATAAAGCATGTCTGAATTTCTATTATGGTTATTAAGTCCCATATATCTTGTAGTTTATGAAATTTCTTTATAGAACTGTCAATAGGTTGAATGTAAATATAAATTTTACAGTATTGAGGTTCTTTCTTTCTTTCTTTCTTCTGTGCAAAAAGGTTTTTATTAAAGGGGGCAGGATCCATGGGCAGAAAGAGCTGCACTGTGACTGTGAGGAGAAATTGATTATGTACTTTTAAGTTGCGGTGGGGGGTAGAGATAATGGAAGTCTCTAGAGGGATTTCCCTCTGTTAAAGAAGACCCAGGATCCTGGATGTGAGGC
This sequence comes from Martes martes, assembly GCF_963455335.1. Taxonomy (NCBI): domain Eukaryota; kingdom Metazoa; phylum Chordata; class Mammalia; order Carnivora; family Mustelidae; genus Martes; species Martes martes. The sequence continues at coordinate 116,064,260 of NC_137890.1, forward strand.
TATAATGTCGAGTTTTAATATATATATATTCTGTGTCTTCTTATATATTTCAGTGAGAATGTTGTGTTACCCTCTTCTTAGGTGTTTTATATGTAGAAGACTAAGAGTTTTCCAGTTAGAAGCCATCCTAATCACAAAATCAAACTTATGAGTCTTAATTTCTCTCACTAGGTAGAAAATGTCAGACTAGATCATTTTTAAAGGTCCCTTAACTCCAAACTACTATATTTGTTTAATTTGAGCTCAGAGTAATTGAGCCATCTTTATTTTTCTCAATTAGTGATAATGTCACTCATTCTGAGTTTATCCAAAGTACTGCATGTACACACTATGTCCTTGCAACCACTTTAAGATTGCTTTAGAGATGTTAGTAGATGGATACAATTAGATATAAACCATTTAAAATGATTGAAAATTACATGTTCTTAAGTCATTATTAGAAAAACAGTCTTTAAAAGTCCCGTTCATCATCTGAGTTTAGCAGCCATGGTTCTTGTGTCTACTTTGGGATTTCAGTTCTTTAAATCACTGCTTATCATGGGACCGAATATTATGCCCAATAGGAGTTATGTCTTTGTTTCTTCACTGAAGACCGTGACAGCTTCTTCTGGAAATCTTAGTGCAAAGTGATTTCAAAATAATGTTTAGCCTGGAAAGCGTTGTTCTTCCCTGCCTGGTGAGTGATGAAACGTGGGCATGTTTCTTCCTGCTGTCGCGTTGCTTCAGCAGAGCTCCCTCATTGTAAATAAGAGAAGGATTAATGAAATGGTGAAATCCGCATCTCATTTCAGAGATTACTTTTTCAAATGCAGTCTTTGTTCCAGAAGCTTAATATTTTTTCGGATTCTTTTTGTTGACAGAGCGGTGGTATGTGGCATAGTCAAAGAGCACAGGTGGTTTTGAGTCCATGATAAAACTCTGTCTACCTCTGGTGCTCATTTTCTCCCTTTGCAAAATTTTGTAATATATGTAATTTTTTTTAAAGATTTTATTTATTTATTTGACAGGCAGAGATCACAGGTAGACAGAGAAGCAAGCAGAGAGAGGAGGAAGCAGGTTCCCTGCTGAGCAGAGAGCCTGATGCAGGGCTCCATCCCAGGACCCCGGGATCATGACCTGAGCCGAAGGCAGAGGCTTTAGCCCACTGAGCCACCCAGGTGCCCCTATATGTAATTTTTCGAAAGGTGGCATAGTACTTACAAGGAAGGGCTCTTAGATTAGACAGGCTGATTTTGAATTTTGGCTCCAACCCTTAAGAACTGTGTGATTCTGTTTCGTTTACTTAATCTAAGACTCAGTTATTTCAATGGCAAAAATGGGGTTAATAGTATTTTATGTACTTGTTCTGAGCATTAAATTGGATAATTTGTGTAAAATATTTAGCACAGTGCCTGGTACAAATACGTTATTTATTAACTGTTGGCTATTATTATTAACTCTTACTAAACACAGTGCAGACCCATGTAGAAAGCACTCAAACTATTATGATTGAACATGTAGGAGGCTCAGTAGGTGTACTCTTAAGCAGTAATTATAGTTAGTCTCTTTTCTTTGTGTATCTATTATCTAATATGTTCTGAGAAGATATTCCTGATAGGACATCTATTTAGGCATTAAATTATGGTGGAGATGACTCATGTTTGGCTGTTCTACTTTTCCACTCCACTGGATTCTGTGTGATTTTCTTGAATTTAAATTGCCTTTTTTATTTCCCAACTGCACACTAGGTTGCTGTATGGTGCCAGTATTTCTTAACCAAGAAATATCCAGTTAGTCTTTATTATGATGAAGGAAAATCCTTAAAATTCTGTAGCAGTTCTCTTATCTGGGACATTTAACAATTTCTAATTGCAAAGGACATATGATACTGATTTCACTAGTAGTATAGATCTGAGAACAACTGTAATATAATAAAGAGGGCACTTCCTTGTTTTTCCTAGAAAATGAATGCAGTGTACAGGAAAACTTTTCCCTGAGTGATGGGTGATTTCAATTATTTAAAGCGAATGTTTTTCCATAAAATATACACAATAGTAACCAGTAACATAGATAAACAACCCACAATTTTGCTTATTTGTTTCATAGACTAATAGGTTTTTTTTAAAGGTGAGTCTGGTATAATATGTTTTTGGAAGGAACATTTATCAGAACAGTTCCTCTTATTACCGAATCAATGTGGTAGGTTAATTTTTTTTCCTAAGGCAAGATGATTAAAATTTTCAGTGTGTATGTATGTATATGTATCTATATATAATACATTAGAAAACATGAGGATTTGACTTTTAGTTATTTATTAAATATTTTATTTATTTGACAGAGAGAGAGAGAGAGAGCACACGCATAAGCAGGGGGATTTGCGGAGGGAGAAGCAGGCTCCCCACTGAGCAGGGAGCACAACTCCGGGCTCTATCCCAGGACCCTGGGATCATGACCTGAGCCAAAGGCAGACACTTAACCAACTGAGCCATGCAGACACCCTGAGCATTTAACTTTTAAGACTGTGTCATTATCCATTTTTTTCAATTCTCACTATTAATGTGAGACTACAGTGTTGTATATACTGTCATTACAATACACTATAGCACGGAGATTGATAGAGAGTATTTCTAATTACTGCTGCATTAGAGATACAAATAATCACATTTTTTGATCTATGTACATAGAAATGTGAACTCATATACAGTCACATATTTAGATATGTAAAACTTTCTTTAACTCAAACTTCTTTGGGAAAAAGTCCCCATTAGCTAATCTAGTGAGAAGGGCAGACCTAGAAAGAGAGTTTGCGTGAGCTCAGGACTGCCAATCCCACAGTCTTATTCTTAAAGGGTCACCTCCTCCATTCTTCTGCCCTCCAGTTCATCCTTTCTTTTTTCTTTTCTTTGGGAAGATGTATAGGTGTATGACATATAGGTAGGCAGAACACTGTATCATGATTATAGGATTCTTCTCAAACCCTGATCCTCCGGCTTAGTGGGCTAAGTGAGACCATGTTGAGGATCCTTTATATCAGAAGGATATAGACTCCATCCTAGAATCAAAGTGATCTTCTGTGTTATGTTTACCCTAAGTGTGATCAGGTAGAAGATGTAGGGCTGCTGGATGAGCTCTAAGACCTGGAGCAGAACTGGCTTAGGTACTGGAGACCTTTGTGGGGGTTGGAGCTCCCGAGTAGGAGTTGATTCTTCTGTACCCGCATAGGAGTGCATACTCAGAGACTCCAAAAGGGAGCTGGGAAAGGAACACCAAACAGGTCCAGATCTTTACCTTCTGTACTCATGACTGTGAATATCACATCCTGTAGTACTGAGATCCACCCAAATGTGCTTGCTTTTCACACTGATCCTTCCTGGAGGGAGGTCTAGGGAAGGGAAGGGGCAAAGAGAGGCTCTTAAGATCCTTTCTGCAATCTATAAGCCTCTGACATCCTTTTATGCATTCTATTTTGTAACTCTGCAGATTTCCCTTCCAAATACTCTTTTAAAAGTTCAATGATATATTTGATATCATACATTTATCATTATGACTTTGTTGTATAAAAATGAGCTTTTAAAGACTTTGTTATTAAAGATAAATCATTTTATAAAAAAGGAGAAAAATACAGTAGTTGTTTATCTCTTTTAAATACTGTAGATTTTTTCACTTATTCTTATTCCCTTACTTCTTGGTATTATAAAAATGAGAAGATCCTGCAATGTTCATGTTAATCTCTCATGGTTTCTCTTATGCCCTAGATCGTAGAATCAAATTTATCTTCTGTTTTAGATATATACAGAGTTATCTCTCTGGTCTTGGAATGTATTATTATTTCCCAGGGCAATAAATCAGGGAAGCTGACTGAAAGCTCTGAAATAACTAGAAAGCCAAGTTGTTGAGTCACTAACAAGCATATACAATTCATCACTTAAATGATACATGCCACAACAGGTAAGACTTTGTGAATGATGTGCTATTGCCCTCTTTTTATTTATTTATTTTTAGTTTTATCAGGTAAGTCGCTAGGGCAGAGAATATGAAGAGGAGGGTATAAAGGGGAGAGAAATAAAAAAGGAAAGCTTTATATTATTGATTTCAGAGGATAACAATTTGTTATTTATAGAGCTAGAAGGGGACATTCAGGCATTAGCTCTTTATAATATAGCACTGAGACTGTGCTAAGGATGCTATTTTAACCAAGAGTCAAGAGTAACACTTTTAACTGCTATTAACAAAGCACACCTGGGGCACCAGGGTGGCTCAGTTGGTTAAGCCTCTGCCTTTGACTCACATCATGATCTCTGGTCCTAGGGTCCAGTGGCATCTGTCTTCCTGCTCCTCAGGGAGTCTGCTTCCCTCTCTCCCTCTGCCTCTCGCTCTTGCTTGTGTGCTTTCTCTCAAATAAATAAATAAAATCTTAAAAAAAAAATAAGGCACTTGTGATGTCTGTTTTGTTCCATATTAAAAAATTCACCTAAGCCAATTGTTCTCAAACTTTCATTTGCATATACATCAAAGCAAGGCTGTTTAAAATTCAGATTCTCAGGCTCCCTCTTAAGAATCAGTACCTGATTTTGATTCACTCCTAGGGTGGGTTCCAGAAGCTGTGTTTTAAACTAGCATCCATGAGATTCAGTGTGGGTGGTTGGCACGTTTCTTTCTCCTCTGAGTCCTGCCAGAACTCTGGAATGTCTGAAAAGCAGGACAGTTGTTCTTAACAAAGTACAAGTAACTACTATAAAGTAATATCAACTTAAGGCTTGGTACCATCTCCTACTTAGGATTAAATCCTGGTGTTGTGATTGCTTGTGTAACTTTGATGGTGTCCCGTTTGAGGCATCTTGCTATTCCTGTTTTTTTGTGCCTGGGGGTCTGTCTTTGTTGCTTAGAAACAGAAATCAATTGTGGTTAACTTAAGCAAAAGAAGAACTCTATTCAGAATCTTTTTAAGGTCACAGAATTGTTGGGAGTCTGAAGGACCAGTTTTGGAAAGGAAGCAGGACTTAAGGCAGTTGTGGGTGGGGCTGGGGAGACGTGTCAGGAAGACCCACCTGTGAGGTGGCCCTGCTGGAAGAATTTGGACCTTGTCCTGCAGTTGCCCGTGCCACTGAGAAGAACATCAGTGCAAACAGTGCTGTCTGACTTGCTCTAGAGTCAAAGTTTGGGGAGAAAGTGTTTGCAGTTTATTCTGCTCCCCATTCCATGGCTGGTGGTACATAGATAGGAGGGAAATCCTAAAAGCAGAATTTTAGACTGTTTTGAAGACTTAATTCAAGCATCAGAGAGTACCTGATCTCTGCAGTTTTATTTCTTATAGTGAGGATGATGAGAAAGCATAGATATCAACTATATGATTTATTACTCAAGCTGAGTAGTACACAGTGAGTGGAAAAAGCAAAATGTCATCTGTGTCCAGAAACTCAACTTTTAAATCAATTAATTAATTTGTAAAGATTATTTATTTTAGAGAGAGGGAGAGAGAGAGAGAGAAAGTGCATGTGAGTGGGGGAGGGGCAGAGGCCGAGGGAGAGAATCTCAAGCTGACTCCCTGCTAAGCATGGAGCTGCACATCAGGTTCGATCTCAGGACCCTGAGATCATGACTCAAGCAGAAATCACGGGGTGCTGAAGCCAAGTTGCTTAAAGTGACAGCCACCCAGCTGCCCCCAGAAACTCAACTTTTAATATTTTTCTTCATGACATTATTCAAAACATAGAATTTCTCCTATTTTAAGATATATATTCATGCAAGTTTTTTTCCATTCTATTCTATGTTACATGTGTGTCTTTTATAAGAATAAGATGCTTAAAATGACTGATATGCAAGGAAAATGAATATATTACTAGACATATTTATTTTGTTATTTCATACACTTCTTTGGATAGTACTAAATGTATTTATCCTAGTTGAAGAAGCATGATCTTATGCTATCACTAAAAGAGTATGACTATTTTTTTTGCTTCTTCACTACATATAAATACACCAGTCAATTCATGAAATAGACATTTAGAAAACAAAGTTTGTTCTCATTTGTTAAACAGAAAACCATTAAAAAAATTTTAAGCCTTGTTAATTTTTTTTGGAAATATTTCTTGACTGAGACAATATTGGATGTGTGAAATAATTGAATAATTTTTGGTTGATTGAAAACTGCAAGTTCCTTAAGATCTCTGTTTGGCTTCATAGAGGAAAGTAAACACTCCCTAAGGGCTTCTGCTTATTCTTATTATTCTTCTTCAATGTCCAGAGCTATGCGATGTGGGTCATCAGTTAATCTCTGTCCTCCTTCCTGTCCAAGAGTCAGTCACTATGATTATGATCAAATTATGATCACATTTATTATGAATTAGCTTTGCCTTTTCTAGACCTTTATGTAAGTGGAATCGTGTATTATCTTTTGGATAAGACTCTTTCACTTAGCATAATATTTATGAAATTCACCTGTATTGTTGTGGATTTCAGTAATTTGTTCCTTTTTATTTCTGAGTAGTGTCCGTTCTATGGATGCATCTCAGTTTGCTTATTAATTCTCCCTTATATGAACACTCTGGCTGTTACCAGTCTTTGGCTATTACCAATGAAGTTATAATAAAAATTCTTATATAAGTCTCTGTCTGGACATTATCTTTTCTCTTTGGATTTCTTTCCCATTGGATTTCACGAGGATGGGAAGCAGCATTAGGGTAACTTGTATTGTAGCCATACTTTGAAATAGTGTGTGTTTCTGCAAAGGCTTATTCATTGTGATGCAAAGGAATCTGTTTCAGCCTTACCTCATGAACTAGGAAGTCAGTCCTCAATGAGACTAATGTGTTATGCTCTGTTCTTAGAGAATGTAACTTTTAGATTCTCTGGGAAGCAGTGCTGAGACAGTGAGGATTGCAAAGGGTTTGTTTTACTTAGGGTTGCCATAACTAAATACCATAGGTTAGGTGACTTAAACAGCAGAAATTTAGTTTCTTCAGTTCTCGAAGTCAAAAGTCCAAGATCAAGGTGCCAGCATGTTTGTTTTCTCCTGAGGCCTCTCCTTCATTTGCAGATGGTTGTCTTTTCACTGTGTCTTCACATGGCCTTTTCTCCATACACACACAGCCCTGGTGTCTCTTCCTCTTCTTATAAGGACTTCAGCCCTATTGGATTAGGGTCCCATCTTTATGACCTTATTTAACTATAAAATCTTCCTTAAAGGTCCTTCTTATTTCCAAAGACAGTCACATTTAGGATTAGGTCTTCAACTTTTGAATTTTGGGGGAAGAGAAGTCATAATTCAGTCAGAACAAGCTTTATTGAGAGGTTAACACATGTGGAAGATAAAAGGGAATGGTGTATTAAGTAGGCAAAAAGAGCTTTCAAGCTATGGTGTAAGTCTATGAAAGAAATGAGGGAAGGAAGCAGAAGATGGTGGGGGAAATGCCTTAGCCAGTAATATCGATCTTAGGAAACTCAATGGAAAACTTTGAAGCTAATGCTTGCCCGTTAGGACCTTGAATTGGGAAGAAATGGCTGGAACCTAGTACCTCTGCTATGTATGGTCTTTGGCTGAAGGCTTTCTGGGTAGAATGTAACCTTTAGGTTATAAAATATGTCCATTTTATAACCCGATGGTTACCTTGTTTATGTGACATTTTCCTCTGTAACTCTATAGATCGTTTGTTTGATTAATAATAAATATTACATATTAATATATTAATGTATTAATATTAATATATTAATAAATAATCCCAACTCATGTACATTCTCCTCAGAGTATTCCATAGATAAGGACCAATCTTCTATCACATACGATTATTCTATTTTGTAGGCAATCTAATTACCAACATTTTATAAGATCACTAGACCAGGACATATGCCTTCTTTCTTTCCCCAGGAAAATCATTACTCTCCTACCAAAAGAGGAGGGAAATGAATCACAATCCCCAATAGATTGTCTAATACTTAAAATCTAGTTCATATTATTATCTTAAATACTTAGGAAAGACAAGTTCATAAGATGGAAAGTAGATTAGTGGTTTCCTTGACTTGGAGTGGGAAAAGAGATTAACTTCATGGACATAAGAGATCTTATTGGTTGGATGAAAATCTACCAAAACTAATTTTTGATGATGGTTGCAGCACTTGGTGAAATTACTAAGATCACTGAATTGTAAACTTGAAATGGGTGAATTTTACTATATGTAAAATCATAAAGTTGTTAAAAAAAAATGAAAGCTGGGAGTAAAACTCAGAGACAGATTAAAAATATGTCAGGTTTGGGAGGAAAAAAACCTACCTGAATAATGTTTAATTAGTGCAATTCAGTATATCAACCTTGTAAATCACAAGCTGGCTTAATAAACAGTTTTATCTTAAGATAATTCAGTCCAATTATATTATTATATGCTCTATAATTTATAGGATAAATCATTTTCTTTAGTTGATCAAAAAGGTTATGTAAAATTGAAATGAGGCCTCTAATTTCTTTCTCTTCCCATCTCAAATAAACAACGATAAGGATATAGTAATTTGAGAAATCATGAAAGTAGGTCATTTTGAGAAAAATTGTAACAGGTATAAATAGCCTTTGAAATTCAAATTATAGCAATGAGAGACATTGTTATGTCATGATATACAATGGATTGAGGAAATGCTCTGGAAGTGTTCCACCTGTAGTGCACATAGCATATATTTGAATCCTATACCGAGAGACTGTTCTGCATTGTTGATAATAAATTGGATTGGTTAAGTAATTAAACTGTGAGTTTTTTGGAGGTGAAAGACATTGTTTTCATGACACGTTTTACTTGTACTATTCTGTATATATTTAATAATAGTACGTTACTGAGCCAAATTCTCAAAGTAATTCAATATGGTAAATGATAATACTCAACTAAGAGAGTCATTAATCACTTTTAATCTATCTCTTGCAGGCATAGGATTCTTTTTAGGGCATAGACTTTGTAATGATTTAGTTTTAGGCAATCATGTACAAGTGTATTTAGTTTTAATAATTCATGAAGTACTAAAATATTGAACAACTTTAATCAGATCCACAATAAATTTATTAGCTGGGAAAATATAGCATAGATTCACATATTTTAATTTGAGACTATAAAGTTTATGATATGGTAAGTGTTTGGAATGAATAATTTTCATCCACTGTTTGAATTTCTAGGCCTTGAGAGAAGTCTAGAGAGGCCTATTCTTTGTTACTTCTCCATTCATCTCTAGTAGCAAAAAGCATTTTTGTGGCACAGGGAATTTTTCTCCCTCTTCACCTCCTTGCTTTACCATAACTTATTCTTATTATTACTATTATTATTATTAGTTTATGCCATTCCAGAATATTGGCTTCAGGTTTTTGCCCTTTGTCTTTGTTTCTCAAGGCTTGAGATTGGCACCAGGACCTTATTTCCTAGGCGTTCTGATGTTCTTCACTGGCTTTAGGGTCCAGGATGGGGAGCACTGGCAGGATCACCTGCATTAATTGTCTCCTGGTCTCCTCTGCAATCTGGGACTTACTTGTTCTGCCTTTTGGTACTGAATGTTTGAGAGAGACTAGAGTTAGGGGATATAATAAAATGCATGGATACATCTGTATACATAAAAAGATATCAATTCATGATTTCTTGCCAGGCTTGATTGCTGGATATCTATGGATTCCCCTGATCTTGTATTTTTTGGGGGGGTCTTTAAACCTCTAATGGACCTTAAGTAAATCTTCATCATGGGCATAGTTATCTCCAGCCAAGTGTATTGAAGGGTAAAATCCTTCAGAAAAATATGAAGAGATCCTTTGTTATGTGGGCAATTAAAAAAAGAAGCCAACAGCCCAAGATATAGAAAAACATACTGATTCAGGAAGGAATATATATATATTTCCTTTTTTTTTTTTTAAGAGAGGGATGGGGAGGGGCAGAGGGAGAGGAAGAGAGAATCTTAAGCAAGCTTCATGCCCAGCATGGAGTATGATGTGTGGCTGGATCTCACAACCCTGAGATCATGACCTGAGCTGAAATCAAGAGTTGGATGCATAACTGACTGAGCCACCCAGGTCACCACCCCCTTTTATTTTCACGAAGGAATATTTTAAAATCTGCTTGGAACATTCTGGATCTGAAAGCCATATTTGCTCAGACATATTGAGAAACATTGGTTATGTGGAAGTCTTCAGAAAATAGTGTGTTTAAAAGAAATTCTTACAGCGTGGAAGGACAAAATTAAAACTGAAAAGTCAAGTTGAAATTAAAAAAACAAACAAAACAAAAAAAAACTTGTCTTGGAACACCTGGGTGGGTGGTTGGTTAAGGATCTGCCTTCAGCTCAGGTCAGGGATTCAGTCCCACATGGTGGGGTGGGGTGGGGGGGGACCCTGCTCAGCAGGGAGCCTGCTTCTGCCTCTGCCTTCTGCTGCCCCTGTTTATGTGCTCTCTCTCTCTCTCTGACAAATAAATAAAATCTTAAAGAAACAAAAACAAAAAAACTTGTCTTTAAGAAAGAAACTATGGACAATACAAGTAGAGGTGGACAGAAATTGTATGAAGTAGAAATAGAATTAGCAAGGCCAAACTTGGGGACATTTTGATCATTTATAAAGCCAGCTGAACTTAGGTAAAGTGAAGGCGGTGTGGCCAAATTTAAGGAAGGGAGATCTAGGTCTTGCATTATGGTTGCAGGGGGTATTTGGGGAACCATCAAAGTAGACAAGATACCCACAGTCAAGGAAAAGCAAACGCTGAAAAAAGAATTTAGAAAATGGGAAGGGAGGCAAAGACTTTAAGGAAGATCTTAGAAGGCATTTTAAGAACAGTCTAATCCAGCAACGCGGGGGCCAATGTGGTGTTAGAGTGTAAGAATGGGGAAGGGCCCTTCTGTTGGGTAGCAGGAGCTGGAGGCAGAAGGAATTCCTGAGTAGGCAGTAGTGACAACAGTCAGGGTGACAGAAATCCAGCTTAAAAATCATGACACAAAAAAAGAGGAGGAGGCAATGGGGAGTGAGAGGAAGGAGGTTCTGTGAATGTTTTTTAGGTAACTGTGTATTATTAAGAAGTATCTTTGGGGCGCCTGGGTGGCTCAGTGGGTTAAAGCCTCTGCCTTCGGCTCAGGTCATGATCCCAGGGTTCTGGGATCGAGTCCCGCATCGGGCTCTCTGCTCAGCAGGGAGCCTGCTTCCTCCTCTCTCTCTGCCTGCCTCTCTGCTTACTTGTGATCTCTGTCTGTCAAATAAATAAATAAAATCTTAAAAAAAAAAAGTATCTTTGTCAGAAAAAGAGCAAAAGCTGTGTGTCTTGACTCAGTCCACGTAATTTAGAATTGAGGTGAAAGAATATAGGAGTAAAGGGGAAATGAAAGACTCTCAGACATATTGGAAGCTGAAGTTACGCGTGTCAGTGCTCAGGTGGGAGAATTGGGGCTTGTAGTCACCATCATTACAGAAAATGGAAATATTTTCAAACTACATAGTCTTTCTAACGGCAGCCTCTAATCACATTTTAATTTGGGGAGCCCTAAGTGATTGAGAAAAATTCTTTTAAGAGCAGAGAAACCTGAAACCATGATGCTTTTTCTCTTTTTCTTACCTTTTTGCCAAATTAAGTGTGTGATCCATCAATGAAACAGTCTGTTGTTGCATTAGAGAATTGTATATGACGTGTGAAATACCTCACAGTAATGTTCATTTGGTTCTTGAATTTCATTCTGTTTTATCTTTACTGATAAACTATAAGTGAATATGAATCTTGTGTGTCATTTGTGCTTTGATATCAACCTTCCATCTACTCTAGGAATTCAGAAGCTGGGCTATGAGGAAATAACAGGTAAGAGTTGCTTACAAGGGTGTTTTTTTTTTTTTTTTTTTGGGAAGAAGCTTAAACTCTAATCAGATTCTGGAATGAAAGCCTTTTGGCTTTGACTAAACTGTGAAAGAAGAAAGGAGAGGACTTTCACTTATCTGAATTAATCTATGGGAACAAAGGATTTAGAGTATTGTTTTATTCACAAAGGAAAAATGATGTAGTTCCCCAAGTGTCAAAGAACGAACGAAAAAGAGACACTGAAGCATCTTGGCAAGCTTTCTCTCTCTTTCCCTTAGATCCTTTCCAGAGGAAGAGTTAGGATGTTTTAATAAAAGGTCTCTTTTGCGGTTTTTGCTCATTTTTTCTTTGTTGACATATTAAAATAGTAAATAAAATGTCAAATAATCCACTCTAGTATTTCTCAGTTTTTCCTCATCAAACCCAACAACCTACTGTTCAGTGCCTAACACAAGAACAGGCAAATAGGTAAACAGACAACAGTTTACCGGTCAAAATGTTATGCCCAAGTTTTCGCGTCCGAGAGACCACCAAGGAGCCAAGGACCACCAAGCACCGATGCAATCACATGAGGGTTTATTTGACAAGCTTAAGCTTGGGCCCAAGTATACCCGACACAGCGGAGTAGGGACTTGGAACCTGAAGTGACATGCTTAAGCTTGGGCCCACGTATACCCGATGCAGCGGAGTAGGGACTTGGACCCTAAACCACATTACAGTCAGAGTTTTTAAAGGCAGAGTAGGGGCGGACTCCGCGGTGGGTGAGGACAAAGGGGATTATGGATGATGTCAGTCTCTAAGGAATCAAGGTCTCCAGGACCTTGAGGGGCTAGCTATTGTTGGGAGAAAGGTTATTTATTACCAGTAATAAAAATCTTATCGTGAGGCCCTTTAGATGTATATCAGTGGGCCATAGGCTTGGGAATGATTCTCAACACTATCTTGGAGGTTTAGAGATAAAGTTTCCTAAAGGAATTGTTAAAGTAGACTTATGGGATCCTGGTCGGACCTGTCGGGGTAGGGGGTGGGTCAGGCTAGGATTGTCCTTAGCAAAACCTCAAGGTGAGGGCAGTTGAGTCCCCAGGGGAGAGCCACTCTGTCTGTTTCAAGGGCTTGTCAGTAGGTAAGGAATTTTAATGATTTTCTTCTGCCTCTGTTTCCCACATCAGCTAAATTTGAGGTGGGATGGCCTTAATTTTCTCGGCGTCCACAAAAAAACTCTAGCAAATAGGAAACATGATATCTTAACTCTTCATTACACGGTTTAATGATGATTTGAAAATCATGTTGTTGGTTTGTGTCTTCTCCTGGAAGAACATTAAGGTATAAATAAAACTCCTGCATTAGCAGCATAGTCTGTTCAATATACTCATACTTGGTCTCTGTGGCAAGAGCACAGGCAGAACTAACTCAAAATTCCCCTCAGGCTAAATATGCTCCCTTTGTATTCTTGTGCTCTGTCTCACTAAAAATTATTAAGCATATAATTAGCTAAAGGATTTTAACAAGATAAAAATGATGCTCTTAAATTGAGATTTAAATTGAAAGTTTAAATTAAATTATGAGTTGTCCTTCCTGGTGCAGGAGAGATGCTTTTACAAATGGAAATTTCCTTTATAATGTAAATTTCCTATAGAAGAAGGGAAATTTATGCTCTGTTTTTAGAGCTTTTCCTTCATCTGTTCTTCCTCAATTTCTTTCAGCTCAAAATAATCCTTACACCAAAGAAGCATATTTTGGGATGGCGTATTTTGGTCCCTTTCAATATATTTAAGTATATTTTATTTATATATAAATATACATGTACATATACATATTATGATCCAGAATATGCATCTGTGCTCTTTACAGTCAACCAAATCCTTTCTGAAACATAAAGAAAATAAATCATTAAATAGTTCTTATCCTCTTCAAACTTCCTTTTTTTTGGGTAGAGATTTTAAGAATTCTTAGGATAGCTTTTATCAAAGCAAAAATTGCATTGGACCAAGTTGAACAGGCAAAGATATTATTCAAGTCTGTTGCAGTTGGCAAATGGCAGCAGAAGCAAAGGGCAGGAGGAGTTTTAAGCACTGAGATAGGCCAGGGGAAAACTACTTGAGGCTGTTAGTGGGGGAGTTAATCAATGGGGTGTGCTGAGCACATTCAGTTATTTCCTGAGTTTGCGAATGTTTTTTTTCTCCATGATTAGGCCACCTGTGTTTATGATTGGTACTGGCCAAAGAAGTGAGGCTCCTACCCTCCTAGAGACTGATGACTACATTTCAAAAAGGTTGGTTCCCAGGTCTTTGAGAAAGGTATTCTTGGGCTATAAAACTGTCAAGAGGCCCTTAGAAAGATTCACATCACACAGGGGCAAAGAAATAATTTACAACTACAAGTTTTCTAAAGAAAATGCTCTAAGAAAAGAGAGGCAGGGCCTAGAGTCAGGAGGACGACTTGGCTTAGACTGAGGGGATCGAGACTCTGGTTTCTTTGATCAGAACCCTTTGCTTATAAATATGAAGTTCCTAATTTCACAGACATTTCAGTATCGAAGAAGCATTATGCATGTGTTTTGATCTTCGGTAACTTCTCTTCGTGTGCTGGACTAGAGGATATAAAATGTAACCTAATGGTAATTACCGATAATACTGGTAATGGTGGATAACTTTATGGGAACTTTATTAGTAATGAAAAATTTTTAGACTATTTCTACAGTGAAGTTTTGATATAGTAATCACTGAGGGTTTTTCCTTTGCCTTAGTGCTTTTTTTTGAGAAGTTTTGCTTCAATTTTCATCAATTAAATATTTTTATTAGCATGTAGTTTAATTCCTTTGTAGTTGTCATTGAGATAAATCGGTTGCTTTGATGTGAGAACTATTGAATTTCCTTTTATTAATCTACACAGATGGATTTAGCTAATACCAAAAGCACTGAATTCTCTGAGCTTTTCAAACTCTGCTTCCCTACATCCAGTATATAGCACCTTAGTTCTAAAATTTTTGTTCTTGCCGGGACAAGTACATCACATTTACTCCACTTTTAATAGACAAGAGACATTTCAGTGACTTAGTCTGATTGTTTTGCTCATTTTTCTTGTTTTAACGTGGCTCTTTCTTTCTCTCAACTCCAAGTTTATAACAGAAATGGATTTTTAAAAATATTAGTATATCTGAATCCTATTGGGAAAATATAATTAAAAATAAAATCTCCTGACAACCCAGTGAATCTTTTCCACAAAATGTAGATAGAAAAGAACGAAACAGTTTTATTATTGTATAGTCATTAAACCCAACTGTGGTGTGCATCACAGGCAATATGCTAAAGAGATTGCAAAGACGAAAAGAGCTACTACTTTTTATATAGCCCTGCAGACACAATCCATTACACACATGTTAATTGTCTTTATCCAAGGAAGAATAAAACTGCATTTATCTTCTTGACAACCAGGAAGTTACAACGTGGAGGCAGGCACCTAGTCTAAACTCCTACAGAGACAGAGAGATAGGGCTTCATCCTCCACAATGTTCACATTTTAAAGGGATAGCTTAGGCACCCAACAGAGACCTTCCCAGGGTGCAAAACTATCAAGAAACTCATTTAACTTTTTTTTTTTTTTTTTGAGGCTCATTTCACTTTTAAAAAGATTTGCATATATCTCTATCTGAAAGAGACAGAGAAAACATTTATCATTTTAGGTCTTTTAAAGGAAATGCTAAAGGTAAGGGAGGTCTCAAGAAGTGTAACCAAACCAATGTGAGTCTGTTCCTTGGTGAGTCAGAGAAACTGCACAGAGTGAATGGCATAAAGAAAACTTTATTTGCAGCAAATAAGGAGATCACAGGGAATGGCTTCCAAAGCCCTAACTCCCTGAGAGAGGGTCAGTGGGCACCTTTTGTTTAGGGTTAGGGTGGATATTTAGATAGGGAGGCCTTGTCATTGTATGTAGAGGCGGCATGAAGTTACCCATCCACCTTAGGGAGACAAGCCTGTGCATATGTTGTATGTTATGTAAATGAGGCTGGAGTTCCTCCCTGTGTGGAGATTTTGGTATTATAATGAGGTAAAGGTAATGGTAGGTCATTTCAGAGGTCACTTCACTGTCCATCTCTGCCCCCTGACTGCTGGCTGTCTGGGGTTAACTTCAAGGGTTTGGGCGGGCTGGACTGGCAGGAGGTCTCAGCAGGAAAGTCACCATCACCTGAGGGGTGGTTTCAGATTCCATTCACCCTAGTTAAGAGGTAAACCACAAAGAAGAGCTTAAGGAAAGCTCTTAAATTTAAATATTTTAGATTTGTGTTCACCCTTATAATCTGTGTGATACTCTTTTAAGCTACTTTCTCCAACTTTAAACTTATGGAACTAAAGGTAATATATTTAGCCATATTTTAACAGATACAGGAGGTAAAACTCCCAAATATAGTGTTTTCTTGACTAAAGGTATTCTTTGTGAATTATTGAGACCACCTTTACATTTTATCAGAAATTATTTTTAAACTCACAAAATCTGTTTCTTTAAATTGCAATGAAAGGAAGTAGATGTGTATCTAAATTTTTATGGTGATTTGCAAAAGTAATTCATCATGAGAACTTTTATTTGCCACAGGACTCTTATTTATTCTAGCTGTACCCAAATTACACAGCAAGATTCTTACAGCTTCACATTTATTTATGAAATGGGAAAATTTGAATAGACAAGGACTTTCATTCATTCACAGATTATGTATTGAAGTTCTACTATATATAACTCACTATTCAGGGATCAGAGAAAGATTTAGTGAACAAAGGGACTAGATGTTTCCAGGTGCTAATATTTCCCATGAACTTAGAATGTTCAGGGAGTCAGGATCAAAATAATATTTGCATTTATATAATGTATTGGAAAGAAATATGTGTTCCTTAAGAAAAATGTGAATAGATATTCATGCATTTTCGTATTTTAAGGTTCCTCTGTTTGCAACTTTTGCAGATGTATTCCCCTGAGGTGATCATTTGCAGTGTTGCTGAGGCATAGATTTGAATTTAAGGTGCTGCTAAACAGGAGAGCTTCGACGAGTAAATTACCTGGTAAGTGAAGTTAGCTGGCTGCCACAAAGCACATCATAATTTGACTTTGTAATTCTCTACTTGTTAAGTGTGTATATAATAATTCTTGTGAAGTTATTTAGTTTTTGAATTTTGGAGTAAATTTATATCCATTATTTCCACATTTAAGAGAGTTATAGAACATATCATTTTGTAAGCTGAGATTTTCTTATGCTTCTGGTGATTCATTGCCTCCTTTTTGTTTTTCACTTAGCATTTTTATAAAGCCTTTTTTGAAAATTTAAATGGTCGGATGGAAGGATAAGAATGTCCTTTGAAGGTTTTTTGTTGTTGTTGTTTATTTGTTTTGAGGTTATTGATGGGTCAAAGCTGTTAAAAACTTTAAGGAGTGAGCAGAGTGGAGAGTAACAATGGGATTGGCGGTACTGATAGGATAAAGGAATCCCATGGAGAAGACCTACCAGGACTGGAATCATTGCTCAAAGGAAAATTATTATCTAGGAATAAAAGACTTTAATTGTGTGTTTTTTTTCTTTTGGCTTTTAATACAGGAGATCATGTTCCATACGGATAAAACATGCAAGCTATTAATTATTCTGAGAAAAAAAGCCATATAGTTTTATTTAAAATGGTTTTATTCTGTTCAATGAATTCTTAAAGTTTACACAAGGACGAGGAAGATTGAGTAGATTTTTAAAAAAAAATATTGACTGTCACCCTTTGGCTTTAGACTCTCTAGTCATTTTTCACTGCGGTTACAATGAAGTCCAAAGTCCCTAATGAGGAATGAAAGGCCTTCCTGGGATAGCCCTTAGCCACCTCTTTCCACCTGTGCTGCTCGGTTTACTCTTCTCAGCATCACCCGCCCGCAGGCCTGCTGAACGTCCTGCAGTTCTCTGTGCTCTGCTGTTTCAGGCAGCTGTGACTTTGCTTATCCTTTCCCCATCCTGCCGTCCTGGGCATGAGTCACACAGGAAAGGTTTCCTGGGTGATAGGACACCTTAGCCACAAAGTAGTTTAAAGAAGGGGTTCTCAAGCTCCAGAGTCTGGAGAGTGCTCCGGACTTTCCTGGTAAGCTCGCTTGTTGAGCTACAGATTCCTAGGCTTCCAGGGAATTCCAGATTCAGCAGGTATGGGAGGTGGACCCCAGAACCAGCATTTTAGCAAACACTGCAGGGGATTCGGAGCAGGTGGTTCGCGATTACACTTTGAAATAACCTGCTTTAGAAGATGAGTAGCCCTCAGCTGGGCAGGAAGGAGTCTGGATAATGGAATAAAATGGCATTCCAGGCGCAGGAACACCTTGAACAAAGCCATAAAAGCAGTGGTATGCTGGAACTCGCTCATATGGCTTGCCAGAGTTGGTTGTTAAATCTTCAGGAATTTTGTGTGCTGCTTGTTAAACATGGCCATTATGAAAATTAGATTTATATGAATTTGCAGTTAAAGAAGTTACATTAAAAGCCACAGTAATAACAGAAAACTCATCACTTTCTAATTATTTCACCACATTTACTAGTATCTATGCTTTGTTAAGCTCATTTATGTCTATTGTGTCCGTGTGGTGGGACCGCTGTGTAATTATGTGTTACTGTATTTGTTTTCCTAACTCCATGTTCAGTGACTCCATGTTAGTAGCTTGGAATAGGCTGTAACTGAGAGTATTTGCCATGTAGAAGGCAGCAAATGTTAACAAATCGGGTTCTACCTACATCCCCTCCTTCCCCAAGCCTATTTTTAGCACATCGCTGTATAAGGAGTCAAAAAAGAGGTGGTTGTATCTAGTAAAATATAAACAGCGTGGTACTTCTGGAATTTTAGCTGGATGTAGCTAAATATGGAGCTCAAGAAACAGGTATTGCCGTATCCCAGTGTGCTTTGTGACCCAGTTTTGAGACATATGGACTTTATTCTATTGAAGACGGGAAACCATTGTTTCAGTTGAGACTATAGAGTGCTGTCATCACATTTAATTTTGGAAAGGTGGCTCTGTGGAGGATAATTTTGAAGCTGACAAAACTGAAGACCAGGAGACCATTCAGGAGGCCATATCCATTTGAGAGATGGTGACGAATCAGACCATGGTATCAGGGAAATACTGAGAAGTTAAATTTGATAGTGATTAGGGAGATCATGAGAAAGAGGAAAGGGTAATGTATGACTGACTTTTCCAACGTAGGTGACTGAGTGGGTGTGGTAACAAGCCGGGGAGGTAGAGAATACAAGACCAAGAGCAAGTTTAGGTGAGGAAAATGATGTTTACACTGGAGATTTGTTGTTAGACATATTAACTCTCACTGTAGTACTTCCCAAACGTTTTTATGTTATGACACCTCCCGAGAACGACATTGTGGCATACGAGGTGAAAGGAAGAGGCTGCTTATGGTTAGAGGCAACCAGTTTCTGGAGGTTCTAGTCACCCTGGCTCCTGCTTAGCTTGGCTCAAAGCTGAGGAGATCTGTACTGTGGCCCACATATTACCTGCTGGAGGCATATCATTTGGGAAACTTCCATATTATGCTCATTGTCCTGTTGTATCTTTAAACTCATGAGAGAGATTAGGGCAGAGGGTTGAGGATGAATGTGCATGTGTATGTAGGTATGTTTGTATTACATGATATAATCCATGTTGTAAAATGCTCACAGAGCTCATGTAAGTCACATATTTAATATTGCTGTGACGTATTGGAAGGTGAGAGAGTTAAGAATGAGAGACATATAAATTAAGACCCTAGCATTTCTCTCAAATTTAGAGCAATTGCAGTCATTTTGATTGAGGGCTCTGTCACCACCATTGTAGCCTAGTGTTTCTTTGTTATCGCTGAAAAGGAGGAAATTGCAATTGAGAATTGAGTTCCTTTAAGCTAATTGGGAGTGCAAAAGGAAGGAAGTTAATGTCTTTTTTTCCAGATAATCTTAATTGGCAATTATAGTAAAAAGAAAATTGAATATTTTTAGTATAAATTGAGGGAGAAGACTGCCCAAGTTCTGGCTTATAGCTAGAAGACTTCTAACGGCAAGAAATACCCAAATGTCTCTTTCTTTTAAGGCCTGAGAAAGTTGTTTTTATTAACTATAAAGTACCACAGCATATGAATTAATTATCTTTCTCAGACCCCTACCCAGTTAAGTCTGTGTGTCATCATATTTTCCATACTAAAAAGGAGGTGGTAGCATGCCTGGAATATTATTCTGTACTTATGGCAACAGTGAGATAAATTGTATGATAAAATCATGTTGTATAGATACACTATGTGATAAAATAAAAAATCCGGATTGTATAGAAATAGTATCCACCTGGCTATAAATTTAACATGTTGTGTAAAAACCAGAAATCATTTCATTCTTTAGAAGCTCCCTTTAGAACTCAGAAAGCAGATTCTAGAGGAGAAGACAAGCACAAAGACAGTGTGGTGGTAGTACAAATATGGCAGGTACAGAGTGTGAAGAAGACACTCCTTACTTGCTGAGCCTGGAGGGGAAGGGAGATGAGAAGTCCTGGGAGAGAGTGTGAGTTGGGACTGAGTCTTCCAGGCACATGAGGGCATCAGAGAACATTGTTCCTGTAAAGTTTCAAGTGGTGCTATATCATCAGATTTTATGAGATGATAGGATGTGAAATGGGATATGCAAACAAGGACCACAACATGAAAGCCAGGAAAAAATTGCCAAAAAGTTTAGAATTCCTCCTGAAAAAAAACAGACCCATTGGTCGATATTATAAGGGGACAAATATGAATAGCTTTGAATTTTAGAAAGATTACCTAGACAAGAGAGGGGAGAATATGACAGAGCCAGCAGGGCAGGAGACCAGTTGAGTGAAGAATCCTGTAAACCGAATTAAAGCAATGCTGGTGTGGATATTGAAGAAGGGACAGATTCAGACCTGTTTAGGAAAGGGAATTTGGGAACTAATTATGGTGAGGAAATGAAAGAGAAGGGGCAAATTGAGATTCATTTGGTCTTATCCTTTGGATGCCTCATTGTACTTTTTGCAGGCAGAGATGATAAAGAGGTTGGCAAATCACAGTGCATTATATTGACTGCTGTCACTATCAATGCCTCCATTTCTAGAATATTGCTAATATGCAATCTTATGAGAAGTTAATTATTGATATCACATGACTGGAATGGTGATAAGACAAGAAAATTAATTTTGCATTTCTGATGAGAACTGAACATTTATATGAGGAAATATATGTAAATACTTAAGGTAACAAAGTTGTTATTTCTGCATGTTATTTTATTTTTATAGCTACAACTGCTTGTACTCAGAATGACCAAATAAATAGAAGTGGTACCATATAATGATATGTTCAATAAATTAGGGCAGTTTAGTTACATGAAGAATACATTTCAAAATAAACCAACGTGTGAGAATGGGTAGGTTTATTTAACATGATGGAATTGTAGGAGTTAAAACCAGTTTTACCTGTAATTTTGAAATCTATATGCACTTCATCATTTTCATATTTGTGATGTATTGGACATCTTTTGGGTATTGCTAGTGATTGCCCAAGAAGTAGAGAAGTCAAATAAACCTCTACTACTAAAGTTATGCACATGTAGCTAAAAATATTGGGAAAATATATACATGATTATAGATGTACTGTGGCTATAATGCATACCCTAACACATTAGGCCTGTGAAACGTTTCTTCATTTTGTGATCTCATTTAAAATATACACGTAGAAGATACTAGAATGAATCCCTTGTTCCTTTTGCGAATCACTCAGTGAGGAATAAAAGCAATTTTTTTTTTGTTTCTAATCATTGCATATTTCATTTAGTAGATTTTAGAAAATGTTATTGGTGTGAAAGAGTGAATATTGCTTTCCCAAAAATGGTTATGTTTACTTTTAATTTTGGACCCAGAATATTTTTCTTTTTCTCATACTGGGTTAGAAACTAGGGTATTCTTCATTAATTTCGATAAAATGTCAGAAATGTTATATTTTAAAAATCAGCAGTCTGTAGTTATGACTGCCAAGGTCAATGCAAAAACATAAGGATGATTAACAAGAAAAATCACACTAAAAACTTATACAGAAGTTTTTCTGTCTAAGAGCTGTGAAAACCTGAAGCCTAATGATATGTCAGCCTACTCTTATAACAAACCAGCACAGTATGCCTTTAAAGCAATGGGATGTTAGTATGAAGTAATTACTGAGAAGCAAGTTGAGGTGTTAAGTTTGATACATTGTGGTCTTTTCTAGCAGGTCCAATTTGCCTCCATGGTAACCGTTTCTACTTCTCCAGCCCGACTACCATCCAGCTCTCAGCATTTTCTTTTAATGAGAGATGTTCTTTGGTTGGATGCAATTTCATTTGCCACCAGTTAGTTGGATTTTTTAAAAACAATAATATAATGGTTAGTTATATAAATTGTCGATCTTCAGGGTATTGATCTATGAAGTTTATGTTTAGACTTGGATTTCTGGCCCCTTTCACTTTATCTATTTTACTGGAATATTAATTCAGTTAAAAAAAATTTTCACAATAGCTTTGAACACTTTAGACAAAACAACTGTCTCTTGGTCATGCCATTAGTTTTATGAGTTACTGGTTCCAAATTTTGCTTCCAGAAAGCTGAGAAGACAAGGAGCTATGAAGAATATTGTTTATTTTTCATATTAACACACACTCAGTGTTTTCTTCTTTAATAAAATATCAACAAAATGTTTTTAAAGTTAATTTATAATTTTTCCTCTTGCACTTCCCCCAGATATTAAAAAATAATTAGCATTTTTTTTTTCCCCCGTGAGAAGAACCTACATTTTGGAGGCAAGATAAGTGCGGTGTGAGTCTTGCTTTTGCCAGGTACCACTGTGGTCTCTGGTTAAGTTACTGAAAGTTTGTTTTTCACCTTCCTCATCTGCATTGTTTAGGATAATAAAATTTGTTCCATCAAATAATATGTGTGATAGCTTCTAGTATAAAGTAAGAAGTGAACACATGTTATACAAAAGGTGAGTCTATTTTTTAAATTTTTTTAAAGTTTTTTTTTTCTTTTTTAGTAATCTCCATACCCATTGTGGGGCTCAGACTCTGGGCGCCAAGACCAAGAATCTCATGCCCCTCCGACTGAACCAATCAGGTGCCCCATCTTTATTTTTGTTCGAAGGATGGGGAACAAAGTTATGATTATCCAGCATTCTTCAAAAATCATTGCATTCTATCTCAATTTGTATTTTTACTTTATTTTGTAGAAACAAATTATTTGAAAAAATTTATGAACACATTACAATAATAATAACAAGTATTAATTTTTTTACAAGGAGAATTATAGTTATACTTTCAAGATCTTACATGAAATTAAGAAAAGTATTATGTGACACAGTTAAATAGGAATTAAAATATAATGAAGTGATGCATGCAATATTCAGTTCTGAGAAGTTTTTTTTCTCTTAGAATATATAAAATTATGAATTTGAGTGTTTTTATTACCATTATAAAGGTAAAACATGTGCTACATGATGCAAAAAAGAAATGAGAACACTCATTGCCTGTGCTTGTATGATCGAAAGAGAAATGACATTTAAATCTAGATGAATGTGAAGGGAATTTCAATTCTGTACAAGTAAAGAAGAAAAGACTTTTTCCACTAGCTCAAAAGCTCTACATAGGAAACTTAAAAAGATTCAATTTTTTCACAGTAATTGAATGGCCATGTAATTTCAGTTTTACCCTGTAACTACACGAGTGAACCTTGGTTATGGGATGGAAAAAACTGAAACTATTTAAATTTTACTTTTATCCATTTTCTTCTTCCACAGGCAATTATATAAAATGTATTTTTATGTTGCTATAGAGGAAAATGCAGTATTAACTTTTTTTGCAATATTAAAATTTAATCTTTATTCAATGCAATATTATATATAAAACTTATATTCTAATTCTGTTAATTTAATTAAAATAGAAAATAGTTTATGTAGAATATATAACAAAATTCTTAAGGGGTTAGAAAGTAGAAGAGAAAAAGCTCATTAACTAATGTTTGTTAGTAAAAAATACTTTAGGTAACTGAATAGAGGAATAAACATATTGATGTCTATTCTTTTAAAAATATTTTATTTATTTATTTGTCAGAGAGAGAGAATGAGAGAGAGCAAAAGCAGGGGGAGCAGCAGAGGGAGAGGGAGAAGCAGGCTCCCTGCTGAGCAAGGAGCCTGATGTGGGGCTCAATCCCAGGACCCTGGGATCATGACCTGAAGTGAAGGCAGACACTTAACTGACTGAACCACCCAAGCACCCCATTCTTGCATATCTTAAAATGCTTAGTGTATCCTGTACTGCACTCTTGGTCTTCTTTGCAAAAATCCATCTGTTTTGCTTTGTTTTCTCTTTTTAAATGGAAACACCATCCATTTGTTTGCTTAAATCGGAAATCTGTGTTATGTTAACTCCTTCTCTCTCACCTCTCACATCCTGTAAATCCGGTTGTTAATCCCCCCCAGCCCTCCACCCCCAAAATTTTCCAGTCCTATTCACTTCTTTCCATTCCCACTGCTACTGCCCTAATTTAATTCCACTTTTTGGCTTTATGAATAATGCTGTTATGAACATTCATGCCCACATTTTTGCATGACCATGTTCTCATTTGTTTAGGTATGTACCTAAGAATAGAATTGCTTTGTCATATGGTAACTATGTGTTGAACATTTTAAGAAACTGTCAGACTTACTCTAAAGAGATTACACCATTTTGCATTTCCACTGGTAAATGGGATTTCCAGGTTTTCCCACGGCCTCATCAAGACTTGTTACTGTTTATTATAGCCATCCTCATAGGCATGGGAATGGCAGCTCTTTCTGATTTTGATAATGATGTTGAGCATCTTTTCATGTGCTTAATGGATACTTGTATAATGGATACTTCTTTGGAAAAATGTCTAAGTAGGGATTACTTCTTTTCTTTTCTTTCTTCCTTTTTTTAATTTAATTTAATTTTTTTTTAAAGTAGGCTCCAGCATGAAGTCCGGTGCTGGGCTTGAACTCATAATCCTGAGATCAAGACCTGAGCTGAAATCAAGAGTCTGATGCTTAACTGATTGAGCCACCCAGGTGCTCCTAAGTAGGGCTTAATTCTTAAATGTGAGTGTTCAACCAAGGATCTGTAGGTATAGAGAAAAGCCTGATCCACAAGAATTGAGATAAATATAGAAAAAATGACCCTTGGAAAGCAGTAATAATTCAAGAGAAAGAAATAAGCCAAGAAAATGTACTCTAATAAGCAACCTCAGAGATGTGTGAGATCGACTGAAGCCACATAAGAGGGTGCTCTGGAAAAGAAAGTTTGAGCAGCAAAGACTGTTTTGGGTGTATAGTCATAAACCCTCTCAGATGGGAGAGGAGAGCTCTGAGACATGCAGCTGGAGGTGGGAGAGGCTTAGGACCTCCAGGCCAGAGTGGACCAGAAACATGTGCTTTCCAATTAATGTGTGTGTTAGTGTATAGATAGTTCATTACATCCTGTTTGTGATTAGCTAATCTTTGAGGCTGAGATGACAGCCTGTATTTTGAGATTTTTCTTTTGCAGGATGTGGTTATAATTTTCTGTCCTTGAAATATAGAAATACATCCAATATTAATGTTAAGTAGTCAGATAATAAACATGTTTTGGCTGAATATGTAAAATTTATGAAAGTGAATATCGTAGGGGTGCCTGAGTGGCTCAGTTGGTTAAGCGTCTGACTCTTGATTTCAACTTGGGTCCCGGGATCGAGCTCTGCATCAGGCTCTGTGCTCAGTGGGCAGTCTGCTTGAGATTCTCTCTCTCTGCCCTTCTCCCTCTAAAAAATAAATAAATCTTTAAAAAACGAAAGTGAACTTTGTACTAATCTGCACATTAATGAAATGAATGAATCCTCAGCTTTTATAACAGCCTAATGGACTGGGACTGGTGAAGATTTAGCCTTTTTCTGCTAGTCAGGTAATAACAGAAGGGACAGAGTCTTACTCAGGGGTTGGACCACTGTGGGACATTAACTTATTTGATCATAAGGTGTTTAAATACCAAATATAGTTACTGGAGCATTTGCAATTCCCGTTTTCACATTTCCTGTCTATGCTCCCATTCACTAATTTATCCTAGTCACTCAGCTAGCAGGAGTAAGGCTACGACTACAACCTTGGGAGTCTGATTCTAGTTCCTGTGCTCTTAGTACTCTGCTGCTTCTTTTTGAGGAAGAGCAACAGAACAATTAAAAGTGGTTTTGTCTTGGTTTCAGAGTGTCCATTAATGTCATCTTTTGCTAACGTATCTACCCTGTGGAAGAATATCTACCCTAAAGGTAGCAATGGAAATTGGGAGAAGGGCAATTGATTCCTCTGTGCTCTTTTTCTTTCTATTCACTACACACAGTTAATAGGTCTTTTCTCCTCTTTAGTTCCTGCTAGTATTGAGTGAACTTGGGAGGAATAAAAGGGAGCTCTGGAAAGTAAATAAGTCACCCCAGAAGCCATTTTCCAGCACTGTGTGATAATGACTTCAGGCTCCTCAGAATCAGGAATATCTGTTACCAGGGAGGGTTTTTATAGCTATTAAAGAACTAAAAGGAGGGCTGCCTGGGTGGCTCAGTCAGTTAAGCATCTGCCTTCAGCTCAGGTCATGATCCCAGGGTCCTGGGATCGAGCCCCACATCAGGCTCCCTGCTCGGTGGGGAGCCTGATTCTTCCTCCACCTGCTGCTCCCCTGCTTGTGCTACCCCCTCTTTCTGTCAAATAAATAAAATCTTTAAGAAACTAAAAAGAGAGAACACTTGACTTTGGTGTATAAAATTAACACTAATGATAGTTATCAGTAAAAATAATGAAAACTGGGTATCATCTGTGGATAATTACCTTATGTGTAACACCTATGGTGAATGTCATTCGTATCTGTCAGATTATTCCTGTAGGTTTCATTTGATTACAACACTAAATTATGTTCAGATATACCCAGGTTTTTTTGTTCAATGTCTGAAATTTAAACTTGGATATCTCATTCTTTCATCATCCTCTCCTTTCCTGCTAGGTTAATCATCTAGATCAAACTCATTTTAATTCTTTGAACCTGAGTTTGCCTATTAGGAAAATAAACTCTGTTATGAAGGGTTAATGTAAGAACCAAATAACACGTAGCCAAAGTGCTTGGCTCATTGCTGACACTGTATAAGTATCTTCATTTTTCCCGCTTTTTAGGTGTTCAGATTCTTGACCTTTCAAGTTTACTTCAGTTCCTCTCTTGCCTTTATCCCTAAGCTCCTCATCTCCTTGTCCTTCCTACAAATTACTTCATATTTCATGTAATCGGACTTCTCTGCTCCTATGCCTGAGTGCTCAGTGCAGCAAAGAAAATTACATGTTGATGGATTGGTCCCCCTACAAGTTCAGTTTCTGTATTGTTTGAACTCCCAATACCCTTTATCTATCCTTGCACTTTGTTTAGTTCCCTTTTATTTGCACCTACTTATTATTTCAAAAGTGCATGTCCTCTCAGAATCCCCAATCTAAGATTCACACCTTATTATTCTGATATGGTTTGAATGTGTCTGTCCTCCAAAATTCATATGTTGACATCCTAACCCCCAAAGATGTTGGTATTGGAAGGTGAGCTTTTGGGAGGTGCTTGACTCATGAGGATAGAGCTGAATTCTAAGTAATAAAACTGTCTTTTGTGCCTGAATTATCTACATATTTCCTAGAATGATGCCCAAGTAACACAAATATTTGCTTTCTCACCTTAAAAAGAAAGATGCTGGGGCGCCTGGGTGACTCAGTCGATAAGCCGCTGCCTTTGGCTCAGGTCATGATCCCAGGGTCCTGGAATTGAGCCCCACTTTGGGCTCCCTGCTCAGTGGGGAGCCTATTTCTTCCTCTCCTACTCCTTCTGCTTGTGTTCGCTCTCTCACTGTGTCTCTCTCTGTCAAATAAATAAATAAAAATCTTAAAAAAAGATTCATTTAAGAAAAAAGAAAGATGATAGAATTAATTAAGTTTGTTTTGGTCTTTTCTAAATGTAATTTATTCAGAATAGTTGTGTGATTACCAAATTTGAGAGAAAAGAAAGACAGATAAATCAAAAGAAAAGTAGTCTTTTAAATTTAATTATGTATAAGTAAGAAGACTAATATAAATATACTTCAATGATTGTGTGGCTTTCTAGTTAAAGGAAGCATACTCATGTTTATGCATAAATACTGGTACAATATCTATCCATAAAATAATTTTTTCTAGGTCTCTTCAATCAGGGATAATCATAGTACTTTATAATATAAATAAAAAGTCCTCACAGTTTTTCAAAGGTTGACACTGTTCATAAGATGTTCTTATTCCTGGGGTGATCTTTTACTACATCCTTATAAATTAATTGTGTATTGTAACTTAAGAGAGGATTCTACTCTTACATTCTATTAGTGCTGATTAAAATAATGCATTAGCCAGAGCTGTTAGTTTTATTACCATGGCAAGGATAAATTGACTACGTTTTAAAACCTGCACTGATGAGAAAATTTTAAAGGGACTGCCAAGAATGTTTTCTAGTCCCACTTCATTCCAACATAATCCTGGGGAAACTGGAACCGAAGCCTGGAGGAGGCCTATCTGAGCACCTGCAAATATACTTCAAACATAGTTGCCTTCAGCAATGAGATACAGTGTTTTGGTTATTACAGACTTATTATCAGGATAGATTAAACGTTTCTTTTGTTTGAAAGCCATAGCTTTAACAGAGGAAAAAGGTTCCGTGGCCTTATGCTTTCCATCTGGAAAATATCTGCCTATCTCTTTAGTGATTGTGGGACTCATCTTACAGTCATATTCATTAAAAAATACTGCAGAGTCTTATCTATTAGC
The DNA here is from genome assembly GCF_963455335.1 of Martes martes. Taxonomy (NCBI): domain Eukaryota; kingdom Metazoa; phylum Chordata; class Mammalia; order Carnivora; family Mustelidae; genus Martes; species Martes martes. Next base: position 116,092,889 of record NC_137890.1, read on the forward strand.
CAGAAACTGTATTCGTTCTTACAACCTATAGTCTTCTGGAAAAACTGAAAGGAAAAATGGCATTCTAAAATGCAAGCTTGCTAGATTCACTGAAGATCTTCAACTATCTTGGCTCTAGGTGCTCCTTTGAGCCCTGATGACAATTAAATCTACTCTTTCAGGATCTCACAGATTGTCTCTATTTGTGCTGTGACAGCTCTCCTAATGAGACTCAGTATCTCAGCTTCCGTGATAGCCATCACCCTATCCTATAGAGACATAGCTAAAATTGCTAAAGCAATATTCTCAGAATTATCTACACTTGATCTTAGCCAAAAGGCCGAGAAGCGATATTCTCAGAATTATCATCAACACGAGGGGAACTAAAAATATTTATAACTGAATGAAAAGGAAGGTACTGCATGTCAGTGTTTGCAAGGTAATGTTAAAATGGTGCTTAGAGGAAAATTTAGAAACTCAATTGCAGTTACTAAAAAGGGCAGAAAGGTATGTGTTGTCAAGAATCTAGGAAAGAACAATGTAAATAAAAAAGTAGAAGTAAGGGAAAGCAATGATGTGAGTAGGAAAAAAAATGACATAGAAATATTTTTGAAATAATAAGTTAAAAAACCAAAAGACAGTCATTGGAAAAAATAATTTTGTATAAATCCTCAGCAAGAATGATCAAAGAATGAAGAGAAAAAGCACAAGTAAATAATAGTTTTGCCAAAAAAAAAAAAGGGCAGTATGACCTGAAATATGTTAAGTTTAAAAGAAATCTTAGGAGATGTCTATGAACAATTTTATGCCAATACTGTTGAGCGGCTACAAATAGATAAATTTGTAGTAAATTTAAATGAATTAGAAAAAAATAGAAATCCAAGTATATCAATAAAAGTTAAATAGATTGAATCTGTAATCAAAGTCTTACTCAGTAAAGACACTATACTTTGATAGTCTTCAGGATAAATTTTATCCAACTTTCCAGAAAAGGATATTTCTTTTTTATATATGTAATATTTTAATTGAGATATAATTGACATATAACATTGTATAAATTTAAGATGTATGATGTGTAGATTTGACAGACATATATTGCAGTATGATTACCACTGCATCATTAGTTAATGCCTCCATTACCTCATATGATTATCATTTCTTTTTTGTGATGAAAATATTTAATATCTAGTCTCAGAAATTTTCAAGTATATAATACTGTGTTATAATGATAGTCACATTGCTGTGCATTAGATCCCCAGAACTTATTTGTCTTCTAACTGCACGTTTGAAAAATATATTTGTAATATTTTTGTTATGAATTTATATACAAACGTAGATGTATAAATTTTTTCAGGGTTTAGAAACAGAGAAAAAGCTATTCATTTTATGAGGTAACTATTACTTTGGTATCAAAACAGATTAATTATAGTGCAGGCAAGTAAGATTATAGACCAAACTTACTTATGAACCCAAGCAGTCAGATTCTAAGTTATATACTCACAAATCAAGTTCAGCATTATGTACAAATTAATATATCTTAACCCGATAATACATACCAAAATGCAAGAAGATTTCAATATCAATGGATTGAAGAGGGTGAAGGGTCACTTCTGTAAATGCAAAAAAAGGAATTGATAAGATTACCATTCATCAAGAGAAAAACCATTAGCAAATTAAGAGTAGAAAGGAATTTCATTAACTTGAAAAACTATATCTAAATTTTTTTTATATCAAGTGTACCAGTGGTGAAACCATAAGCATCTAAAGTCAAGAGTAAAACAGAATTGCTCTCTATTACTTCTTCATCATTGGAATAGAGGTCCTAACCAATGCAATAAAAAAGCAAATGAGGTATGCTATTGGAACAGAATGTGTCCACTTCTCTTCAGATCCTGTAATATTCCTGTTCACCAACAACTGCCAAACAGAATTTATACTGTATTATATTATATATGTTATATAAAACCAAGTTATATAATGCTATATAGTATGTATACAATGTGTAGTATATAGTGGTACTATAGTATAATATAGTATGGTTTAGCATAGTATATGTATTTATTTCTCCTTGAGAGGTGACAGCCATTCCTAATTAACATGGAAGAGAAATGGGTCAAGAATAGACAAACAATTCTGGAGATGACTGAAGTCAGGATCTTTCCCTACTAATTATCAGACTATTTAAAACTGTAGAAATTAAGATTGTATGTTGTTGCTATTGCAAGAATGGTCATAAAAATCCAATAATGAGAGACAAAAATCAGTACTATATATAAACATGTGTAAATAGATACAGATGTTGACAGATATAGATATAATGTCATAATGGCATAAGAAGGACTATAAATAAATGGAAAGAAGATCATCTAATTATTTCAAGCCTAGATAATTGATCACCCATGTTTTAAGAAAACGACACAGTTGTCTCAGTCTATAACAAAGGAATTTTCTAGGTGGGTTGAAGATCTTAGTGGGAATATTTTTTCTTCAAAATTTTAAAATAAATGTTGGGGGGGGGGTCCCTGGGTGGCTCAGTGGGTTAAGCCTCTGCCTTGGGCTCAGGTCATGGTCTCAGGGTCCTGGGATTGAGCCTGGCATTGGGTTCTCTGCTCAGCAGGGAGCCTGCTTCCCCCTCCACCTCTGCCTGCCTCTCTGCCTACTTGTGATTTCTCTCTCTCTCTCTGTCAAATAAATAAATAAAATCTTTAAAAAAAATAAAATAAATGTCAGTAAATATCTTTTGGCATCAAATTCTGGAGGATGGTTACCTCTGAGATAGACAGATACAAAAATTTATGTGGAGAAACATACAGATCATTTCAAATAAGTTCATACTGTTGTATTTTAAAAATAATTTAATTTAATTTCCACTTCGTTAACATATAGTGTATAATTAGATTCATCATTTGCATGTAACACCCAGTGCTTATTGCATCATGTGTCCTCCCTAATGCTCACCACCGAATTACCCCATTCCCCCTCCACTGACCGCCCTTCCTGCAACCCTGAGTTTGTTCCCTATAGTTAAGAGTCTCATGGTTTGTCTCCCTCTCTGATTTTCTTATTTTATTTTTCCTTCCCATCCCCTATGTTACTCTGTTTCTTAAATTCCACATGAGTGAAATAATATGGTATTTGTCTTGCTCTGACTTATTTTACTTAGCATAGTACTCTCTAGCTCCATCCACATCATTGCAAATGGCAAGATTTCATTCTGTTTGATGGCTGAGTAATATTCCATTGTATATATATACACCACATTTTGTTTATCCATTCATCTGTTGATGGACATCTGGGCTCTTTACATATTTTGGCTATTGTGGACATTGCTGCTATAAACATTGAGGTACATATGCCCCTTTGAATCACTATTGTTGTAACATTTGGATAAACACCTAGTAGTGCAATTGCTGGGTCATAGGGTAGTTCTATTTTTAACTTTTTGAGGAACCTCCATACTGTTTTCCAGAGTGGCTGCACCAGCTTGCATTACCACCAACTATGTAAGGGGGTTCCCCTTTCTCCACACCCTCGCCAATATCTGTTGTTTCCTGAGTTGTTAATTTTAGCCATTCTGACCAGTGTGAGATGGAATCTCACTGTGGTTTTGTTTATATTTACCTGATGCCAAGTGATGTTGAGCATCTTTTCATGTGTCTGTTCACCACTTTTTAAAAGATTTTATATATTTATTTGAGATACAGAAAGAGCATAAGTGGAGGGAGGGGAAGAAGGAGAGGGAGAAGCAGACTCCCCACTGAGCAGAGCCCAATGTGGGGCTTGATCCCAGGACTCTGAGATTGTGACCTGAGTTGAACGCAGATGCTTAACCAACTGAGCCACCTAAACACTCCTCTGTTAGCCATTTGTATGTCTCCTTTGGAGAAATGTCTGTTTATGCCTTTTGCCCATTTCTTGACTGTTTTTTTGGGTTTGATAAGTTCTGTATAGATTTTGAATACTAGCCCTTTATCTGATATGTCATTTGCGAATATCTTCTCCCATTCCATAGGTTGCCATTTAGTTTTCTTGATTGTTTCCTTGCTGTGCAAAAGCTTTTTATCCTGAAGAAGTCCCAATATTTTGCTTTTGTTTACCTTGCCTCTGGAGACATGTTCAGCAAGAAGTTGCTGTGCCTGAGGTCACAGAGGTTTCTGCCAATGTTCTGCTCTAGGATTTTGATGGATTCCTGTCTCACATTTAGGTCTTTCATCCATTTTGAATTTATTTTTGTCTGTGGTGTAAGAAAGTGGTCCAGCTTCGTTTTTCTGCATATAGGGTGTCCCATTTTCCCAACACCATTTTTTGAAGGCACTGTCTTTTTTCCAATGCGTATTCTTTCCTGCTTTGTCAAAGATTAGTTGCCCATAGAGTTGAGAGTCCATTTCTGGGTTCCTATTATGTTCCATCGATCTATGTGTTTGTTTTTGTGCCAGTACCACACTGTCTTGATGATTAAAGCTTTGTAGTACGCTTGAAGTCTGGAACTGTGATTCCTTCAGCTTTAGTTTTCTTTTTCAACATTCCTTTAGCTATTCAGGGTCTTTTCTGGTTCCATACAAATTTTAGGATTGTTTGTTCCAGCTCTGTGAGAAATGCTGTGGTATTTTGATAGGGGTTGTATTGAATGTATACATTGCTTTGGGTAGCATGGACATTTTAACAATATTTGTTCTTCTAATCCATTAGCATGGAATGTTTTTCCATTTCTTTGTGTCTTCCTCAATTTCATAAATGTTCTATAGTTTTCAGAGTGCAGATCTTCTACCTCTTTGGTTAGGTTTATTCCTAGATATCTTAGGGTTCTTGGTGCAATTATAAATGGGATCAATTCCTTGATTTCTCTTTCTGCTGCCTCATTTTTATTGTATAGAAATGCAACAGACTTCTGTGCATTGATTTTACATCCTGTGACTTTGCTGAATGCCTGTATCAGTTTTAGCAATTTTTTAGTGGAGTCTTTGAGGTTTTTTACATAGCGTACCATGTCATCTTTGAAGAGTGAAAGTTTGACTTCTTTGTCAATTTGGATGCCTTTTTTGTTAATGTTGTTGTTTGATTACTGAGGCTAGGACTTCTAGTACTATGTTGAACAGCAGTGGTGAAAGTGGACATCCCTGTCATGTTTTTCCCTATTGAAGATGATATTCTCTGTGGGTCTTCTGTAAATGGTCTTTATAGTAAAACCATATACATCTTTTATATATGGTCTTTATAGTAAGACCATATACACACCCACAGAGTATGTTCCTTCTGTTCATACATTGTGGAGGGTTTTTATTAAGAAGGAGTGTTGTATTTTGTTAAATGAGGATCATATGGTTCTTATCCTTTCTTTTATTAATGTCATATATCACATTGAATGATTCGCAAATATTCAATCATCCCTGTAGCTCAGGCATAAATCACATATGATCGTGGTGAATAATCCTTTCAATGTACTATTGGATCCTATTTGCTAGATTCTTGTTGAGAATTTTTGCATCATCAGGGATATTGGTCTATAATTCTTTTTAGTTGGTTTTTATCTGTTTTGGGGATCAAGGTAATGCTAGCCTCATAGAATGAGTTTGGAAGCTTTCCTTCCATTTCTATTTTTTGGAACATCTTGAGAAGAATAGGTATTAACACTTCTTTAAATGTTTGGTAGCATTCCCCAGGGAAGTCATCCGACCCTGGACTGTTTGTTGTTTGTTGGGAGATTTTTGATTACTGATACAATGTCTTTCCTGGTTGTGGGCCTGTTGAGGTTTTCTATTTCTTCCTGTTTCAGTTTTGGTAGTTTATATGTTTCTAAATGTATCTATTTCTTCCAGATTGTCTAATTTGTTGGCATATAATTGCTCATAACATTCTCTTAAAATTTTTGTATTTCTGTGGTGTTGGTTGTGATCTCTCCTCTCTCATTCATGATTTTATTTATTTAGATCCTTCCTCTTTTCTTTTTGATAAGTTTGGCTAGGGGTTTATTAATCTTGTTCATTCTTTCAAAGAACCAATTCCTAGTTTCATTGATCTGTTCTACTGTGTGTTTTTTTTTTTTTAATTTTTATATTGTTGGTTTCTGCTGTGATCTTTATTATTTCTCTCCTCCTGCTGGGTTTAGGCTTTACACTGTTCTTTTTATAGCTTGTTTAGGTGTAAGATTAGGTTTTTGTATTTGAGACCTTTTTTGTTTCTTGAAGAAGGCCTGTATTGCTATATGCTTCTCTCTTAGTACTACCTTTGCTGCATCCCAAAGGTTTTGAATTGTCATGTTTTCATTTTCATTTGCTTCTATGTATTTTTTTAAATTCATCTTCAATTTCCTGGTTGACCCATTCATTCTTCAGTAGGATGTTTTTTAACTTCCATGTATTTGTGAACCTTCCAGATTTTTTCTTGTGGTTCGCTTCAAGTTTCATAGCATTGTGGTCTGAAAATATGTATGGTATGATCTCAGTCTTTTTGTACTGTTTGAATCCTGATTTGTGACCTAGTTTGAATCCTGATTTGTGACCTAGGTCTATTCTGGAGAATGTTTCATGTGCATTCAAAAAGAATGTGTATTCTGGGGTGCCTGGGTGGCTCAGTGGGTTAAGCCTCTGCCTTCGGCTCACGTCATGATCTCAGGGTACTGGGATCAAGCCCCGCATTGGGCTCTCTGCTCAGCAGGGAGCCTGCTTCCCCCTGTCTCTGGCTGACTCTCTGCCTACTTGTGAACTCTCTCTCTCTCTCAAATAAATAAATAAAATCTTAAAAAAAAAAAAAGAATGCGTATTCTACTGCTTTGGGATAAAATGCTCTGTCTTATCTGTGAAGTCCATCTGGTCCACTGTGTCATTCAAAGTCCTTGTTTCCTTGTTAATCTTCTGCTTAGGTGATCTGTCCCTGGGTGTGAGTGGGGTGTTAAAATCCCCTACTATTATTTATTATCAATGAATTTCTTTAAACTTGTTATTAATCGATTTATATATTTGGGTTCTCCTAAGTTAGGGGCATAAATATTTATAATTGTTAGATCTTCTTGTTGGGTAGACCCTTTAATTCTGATATAGAATTTTTCTTCATCTTCTTCATCTCTTATTACAGTCTTTTTTTTTTTTTAAGATTTATTTATTTATTTGGCAGAGAGAGAGAGAGAGAGTGCACAAGAAGGTGTAGTGGCAGGCAGAGGGAGTGGGAGAAGCAGGCTCCTTACTTAGCAGAGAGCCCAATGTAGTGCTCTGTCCCAGGACCCCTGGTTCATGACTTGAGCTGAAGGCAGACACTTAACCAGCTGAGCCACCCAGGCACCCCTATTATTACAGTCTTTAAAGGTTTGAAATATATTTTGTCTGATATAGGATGGCTATTCCAGCTTTCTTTGCTGTCCATTTGGATGATAAATGATTCTCTGCCTCCTCACTTGTAATCTGAAGGTGTTTTGGGTTTGAAATGAGTCTCTTGTAAGCAGCATATCCATGGGTCTTTTTTTTTTTTTTTTTAAATCCATTCTGATACCCTGTGTCTTTTGATTGGAGCCTTTAGTCCATACAGAATGATATTGAAAGATAAGAATTTAGTGCTGTTGTATTACCTGTAAAGTCATTGTTCCTGTAGATTGTCTCAGTTCCTTTCTGGTCATTATTATGTTTTGTCTTTCTTTCTACTCAGAGAGTCCCCTTTACTATTTCTTGCAGGGCTGATTTAGTGTTCATGAATTTCTTTAGTTTTATTTGTCTTGGAAACTCTTTTTCTTTCCATCTATTCTGATTGACAGTCTTGCTGGATAAAGTATTCTTGGCTGCATATTTTTCCCATTTAGCACATTGAATATATCATGCCAGTCCTTTCTGAAATGCCAGATCTCTGTGATCAGGTCTGGTGCCAGCCTTATGTGTCTACCCTTGTAGGTTAAGAACATTTGTCCTGTGTTACTTTCAGGATTTTCTCTTTTTCTGTGTAATTTCTAATTTTCACTCTAATATATCATGGTATTGACCTGCTTTTGTTGATTTTGGGGGGCTTCTCTGTGCCCCTTGGACATGCATGCCTTTTTCCTTGCCCAGATTAGGAAAGTTCTCAGCTCTCATTTGTCCAAATAAGACTTCTGCCCCTTTTTCCCTGCTCTTACTCTTCTGGGACTCCCATAATACAGCTATTATTTCTGTTTATGGAATCCCTGAGTTCCCTATGTCTACCTCCATGTTCTAATAGTTTTCTTTCCCTGTTCTTTTCAGCTTCATTGTTTTCCTTAATTTTATCTTCTGTATCACTGATTTGATCTTCTCATTCTTTGCTCCTCATTTTCTCGTCCCTCTTTGGAATTGCATCTCCATTGTAGCATTTTTAATTTCGGTCTGACTAGATTTTAGTTCTTTTATCCCCATAGTGACGGATTCTGTGCCTCTTCTATGTGTATTCTATGCCTTTTTCAAGCCCAGCTAGTATCTTTATAATCGTTGTTTTAAATTCTATTTCAGACTTACTTACATCCATATTGATGAAATCCCTGGTTATGCATACTACCTCCTTTCTTTTGGGGTGAATTTCTCCATGTTTTTATTTTGTCCAGAAAAACAAAGAAGAAAGAAAAAGAACAATAACAACAAGGATGAAAAAAACAAGACAAAAAGTAGATTCTGGATGTGTTTTAGTGTGCTTGTTAAAAGAAACTAGTTTCTAAATATAGAAGGAAAGAAAAATATATAAATAAAATACAATGAAAAGAAACAAAAAATTTAAAAATGTATAAAAATAAAAATTGAAAAATAAAAGAAAGAATTGAAAAAATGAGAAAACAACTCAAAAAAAAAAAAAAGACTAAAGAATAAAAATACAGTATGCTCTTTCCCCTGGAGCTGAAGCTTTGCAGCTTTCTGTGATCAGTAACTTGGTGGAATGAGTTGTTTTTGGTGGTTTTCTGGGGAATGGGCCTTTTGTGCTGACTCTCAGGTGGACTTGCTCTAATGGAAATGTACCTCCATAGTGCAGGGAGACAGAGCGTGGTGTAAAGCACTCTTGGTTCTACTATGCGGTGCTGTTTTGCTTCCTGATGGCTTTCTGTGTCGATGGGCAGGATGAATATGGTGGCACCCCACTCTCTAGTCCTGGAGCTGAAAATTTATGCCCCCCACTCTTCAGTGAGCCTCACAGAAGAACAGTCAATCACTCTTGTCTCCCCGGTTTCCATCAGAACTCTGTGTTCATCTGGACTCTCAGAACGCTCAGAGTGTTTTTAATCTCAGGCATGCAACTGAATTTCAAACCTCAAAATTTTAGGGACTTATGCAGTGCAGACCCACACTCTTTCTCCCAGGGAGGGTATTGCTAGCTTCTGTCTTTTGCTGGACCTGTCTCAGGAAAGTGGTCATAGTGGTTTTCAGTTTATGGCAACACAGAGCAGAAAACCAGAGCCCAGACTTGCTGTTCTCCGCTGGCTTTCCTGCTCCTACGCTTGGGAACTCTTCCGCACTCAGGCAGCACCTGTTCTTCCTATGACCTTGGGGATCCTCAGACCACACTATCACACCTGGGATTCTGCCCCACTTCACCACCTGAGCACTTTTAAGTTAGGCACATACCCCACCGTAGCAGACTTCTAAACTTCTAAAAGTTCTGATTTTGCATTCTGGTGCTTATAATATTTTGCGGTAGCCTCCTTAAGCAGCCTCTCTCCCTACGCCCGTATTTTCAGCTGTAACACACCAGAGTCAAGTCTCCACACCTCCTGCCTTTGAAACCATGGTCCCTTTTCTACTTGTAGATTTGCAGCCTTTGTGTTCACAGATCTCTGATTGATTTCTCAGGTGTTCAGAATGATTTGGTAACTATCTAGCTGTATTTGAGGGATGAGACAAACCTAGGGTGCCCCTACTCCTCCACCATCTTAAATCCTCCAATACTGTTGTATTTTTAAAAGCACTTCAAGCTGATATAATATCTAACATCCAATTTATAGATAAAGCTATGATATATTTCCATTATGTTATACACATTTTTTTTTCTTCCTTTGTGTTTGAAACCCTTAAAACAACAAAATAAAGACTGGATCAATCTGGTATTGCTTCCTGGATAAGGAAAATAATTTTGCCTCTTTTACAATTATATAATTTTGTTTAATCAGTTAGGTATAATTAAGGCAAAATGTGAACAAGTGTGTGGAAAGTGTGTCTTTAAAATAGTCAAATTGTATTTTTAATAGAACAAATAGTTATCTGTTGTATATTAGCTGCTTAAGGAAATTGTAGTATTGCCCTGATACCTGTCTTTAGACTAAACTATAACCATTTTATTATATATTGAAAAGACAGAAGAAATACTGAATATTAGAAAAAGTAAATGTTTTGAAGGAAATTATAGTAGATAAAATTGAAATATAAGTACTTTACAATTCATAGCTTATAAATTATGTAGCCTGATGTTAGTCTATGAATTGTAACTCCATGAATACATTAATGTTTCCTCTGTCTTTTAACTCAGAAATTTAAGGTGAAATAATATTTTGTTTAGTATAAGTTATATGTGCATGACAGGGAAGTTAATTTTCTTTCCAACCATTTCCTCTGAAGTGGATAATAAAATCTACCTCATGAATTTTCTCCTTAAAATGTATTTCTCTGGATCAAAAATTATTTGATCAAAAAAATGTAGATATTAGCTATCTCAGATAAACATTATCCATTTAACAGTTTATTATACAGAAAAAACCAGTTTATTATACAATAAATTCTGTTGATAAAATATTGGTAAGGATAAGAAAATGAATCAAATTTAGGGTAATAATTACACAATCTAAGGATGGTGATAGTTACTGTATCACTTTTGTGTCTTCAAATTGAAGGTGCTAGATAAAAATATTTATATACAAATATATATATTTTGGAAGTACATTGTTGGTGCAGCAAAAATTTGTGAAGACTCTGCTTTTTCTTTCCATTGGCTAGATGTGCAGTTTTTGCTGTATGTTTTTGTCAGTTATTTTTCACCTTTTGTGTAAACAACTTTATCTAACTTGTCACCTACAAAATATTTTATGGTTTGTATTTGTTTTTTATTGCTGTGTAACAAATTTCCACATGCTAGTGGCTTAAACATCACACATTTACTATCTTACGAATTCTGTGGGTCAGGAATCCAGCACAGTTTCACTGGCCCTCTACTCCAGATCCCACAAGGCTGAAATCAAGGCATCAGTGGGAGTGGGTTCTATCTGGAACTCAGGGTCATCTTCCAATGTCATTCAAGTTAGTGATAGGATTCAGTTCATCGCAGTTGTAGGACTCATGGCAATTTGTAGGCAGTTGTAGGACTTATGTCTCCAACAGGAGAATTCTGACTTCTGTCTTCTAAAATGAAGTTTTATGTAGCCTAATCAAATGAGTGATATCCTGTCATATTCACAAGTTCTACACACACTCAAGGGATAAGAATAATGTAGGATGTGTACACTAGAGGCAGGAATCTTGGATTTTATTTATTTATTTGACACACAGAGAGAGAGATCACAAGTAGGCAGAGAGGGGTGGGGAGGAAGCAGGCTCCCTGCTGAGCAGAGAGCCCATTGCGGGGCTCAATCCCAGGACCCTGAGATCACGACCTGAGCTGAGGCAGAGGCTTAATCCACTGAGCCACCCAGGCGCCCCAAAGACTGTTTTCTTTTCTTTTCTTTTTCTTTTTTTTTAAAGATCTTATTTATTTATTTGACAGAGATTACAAATAGGCAGAGAGGCAGGCAGAGAGAGAGAGGAGGAAGCAGGCTCCCTGCTGAGCAGAGAGCCTGAAGTGGGCCTCGATCCCAGGACCCTGAGATCATGACCTGAGCCGAAAGCAGAGGCTTTAACCCACTGAGCCACACAGGTGCCCCTGTTTTCTGAAAATAACTTGCATGGCTAGTGGTGGGTGCATTTCTGGTCTCTAAATTAAATTTGGAGAAGCAGATAGTTATCACTTGGCTCATGTTGTTTTAGCAATTTTGTGTAATGGTTTCTGCATTTAGAGGTACATGAAATGCTTTGAACCTTGTCTGTCGATAATAATAAATCGCTTGATAAAGACTAATATTTATTGATGTAAGTAAAATTTGAACTTTTAAATAAAATTGTTAGTGATTATATTTGAAGAGCAAAATTAGTGAAGTAAAATATTATGTTGTTTTGGAGATATATAAAAAATGAACTCTAAAATTTTATGGAATATTATAGTGAGAAACTTGGGGAAAATTCTTATTTTTAGATTAGATGCCACAAAAATTTTGTTACTCTTGTCTTCTTATTAAGTGATGATAATCTTCATTTTTTTTTTTTTTACAAAATAATGAATGTGAAGTGTATTAGTCATGGAAATATAATACCTCTATGATTTTTCTCTTCCTTTTTTGAAGAGCAGAGTATTGAGTTTCATTTTCTAAACTAGAATAATTTGACCAATTGTAAAGTTGGTTGAGGTCACAAAATAGAGATATGTAAATAAAAATTCTGTATTTTGTATTGTTGCCCACTTTTACGATCTGGTAAATTAATGGGGAGATACTTGAAAGAAAAGAGAAAAAAAATTGAAGGGTGTATGGAGCAAATTTGGGTTCTTCAGACATAATCCTATAACAGATAGTACTGTCTGAAGAAATGGATTAAATAAAGGAAACAGCTTAGACTTCAACTTTTTAGATTTAAACTAGTGAATTCAGGTACCAACTCTTGCCAATCTGGGTAGATTATAAATTATGTCACATTATGGAACCCATACAGTGCAACAAATGTGAAGTCTTCCTATGTCCAACCTCCTGATGTCTTCCTCTCATTCCCAGGAGGGATTAAAACAGTTCAGATAAGAAATTCTAGATGTCATTCTACTGTCTTTTTAGATCTGCTTCAACTAATAGATTATGTGTTTAGTCCTGGAAGGTTTCAAGTGTGAGATTGATGAACAACAATTCCCAAGTGTTAACTAAAAATGGCATAAAGAAGTTTAAGTAATAATTGCAGATCTGGCTTTCTGGAATTTTCCAAATTATATTTCTATTAGAGAAAACTTAAGCACACAGAAATGTAGGCTTTTACAATTTGAGGCAGTTGTAATTGATGATATTAATCATTAATTATGTAATGCGATCCTATTGCATTTAGTGGCTTTTGCTTTAAAGCAAATTATAATTTTGATTTGAATTCTTCTTATTTTTTAGTAGCATTTATACTTAAACTGGTACGATTTTTTAGATTTACCTCTCAAAATGTATAGCTTACTTTTTGTAAGCAATAGAAGAACATCCATTATGGTTGACACAAAAAATGGGTAGTACATGAAGAGGAAATGGGTAATTCTATCTGAATAAATTCTTGAGAGTTTGAGAAATACTTTCAAACTAATAAGAATGGAAAATACTGAGATTCTTACTTATAACACTTTTTATAATGGATATTATCTATTTAGATTATGTTCCATTTTTTCTTTCACAAAGATTCAGATATTGAATTATTTTTGATGGCTATATATGTTTTTACTTTTCACTGTATAGAACCTGAATCAGAACTTTACTTTGGCACATTATTATAATTCTTTTTGGTACACAATTACAGTTAAATATTTTAGTTAATAGATAATATAGAACCAACTATAAACATTTATAAAATCATCTTGGTGAAAATAAAGATGGCTCAAAGATTGTAGAAAAAATCGTATCATTCACCTCTTACATCATGATGGAATAACATTTAAACCATTTACCAGAAATATAGTAGGTTTTATTTATAGACTTCAGTCAATTATAAGCAATTGGGTTTAATTTTTTTAACAGTGAGATTTGGTAAATGTATCATGTGTTTCCAGAAATTAGAAATAATGCCTTAAATTAAACCAGATTATTTTGAGATATATCATGTTAACAGGGAGACAGGGAATTAATATTCGAAATAAAGTGAACATATTAAAATGTGCAGAGCTGAGTTTCAGTAAAAATTAGGGAAAAAAAGGGAATAATAAGAATACAACAAAGCGACTACTTTCCTGCATATTGAATAATAACTTCAGCAACCAAAACTAATTGGTTTAAGTAACAAATGAGCTAATAACTAGTTTAAAGATAGAATATAGAAATGCAGATAATTGCTCATGCTCCTTTGAAGTAGTTAAGTGGTATTCTTTTTCATGTTTTTCATTTCCAAAAGGAAATATGCAAGCTATTTATGTCTGATGAATTAATCTGAACTCAAAATTCATCAAGCCCCCCCCCCCTTCTTAGTATATTCAGTTGTTAAGTGTAATTGACTGGAGTCAGTTTTTAAAATGGATTTTAAATGGGGAAAGTGGAGGAGTATTAATGATAGTGCAGTTGACTTTGATTGGGGCATAAGTTCAGAAGAAGAATAGCAAGGCCCTGAATTAAGTACTATAAATAGAATGTTTATATTAGCAAGCTGTAATCATTCTGAAACATACAAACTCAAGGAAAGTATCTGCAAGTTAAGATGTAGTCAACTTTTAAAATAGCAGTACAAGTTATTTCTAACGCCTTCATTCTCTATTTCACCACAGGCTCAGATAGTTATATTTGACACTGCTGTATCCACCAAAGCACCCTCATCTCCAATTTTCCTATCTTTATTTTGTATATAGGACATCATTGCCAAGGTACTTTACAATAAATTTTGTTGTCAGAATTTTTTTCATGAAAAGTAGATATATTTCTGATTCTGTCACTTACCTGCAATGAGATGTTCAGGGAAAGTTTCTTCGGTGAGATATTTGAGCTGAGACCTGAATGGTAAAAAGGATAACTGCTATCCTGATTTGCATTTATATTTACTTTGGTTTTTAAAAGACATATTTATCTATATTGTGTTAAAAGTAAATTCTTTGATTTCAGTTCTGTTGGTTTTAATTTTTTAAAGATTTATTTACTTATTTGTTTGAGAGAGAGCACATGAGCAAGGGGAGGGCAGAGTGAGATGCAGTGGGGGGATGGAGAGAGAGAGAGAGAGAGAAGCAGACTCCCCACTGAGTGAGGAACCTGTTGCAGGGCTTGATCTCACCAACCTGAGTTCATGACCTGAGCTGAAACTAAGAGTCAGATGCTTAACCAACTTAGCCACACAGGTGCCCCTGGTTTTTAATTTTTAAGAAAAATATATAAGACTTCCTGTTTCTGCTCTGACTTGGGATTCATCACATCTAGTCTCACAACAGGAAAAACACTGAGTAAACTGGAAATAGGTCCATCAGAAAATTGAAGTGGCAGATTTCTGCCCTGTAAAATGAGAGACAGGTGAATTCAGAGAATCAGCTTATGGGGAGTAGAAACTACAGTAATAACTGGTAGGAAAACATAAACAATAATTAACAGATTGCTGGAAAAATCACCCAACCAGCTCTCTTGGAGCTAAGAAGTGATTATAGCAACATTATCATATAAAAGTTGTTAATATATGCCAATTGCTTTTCTGTATACCAGCCATGAACAATGTGAATTTGAAATAAAAAAAATAATACTACTCATAGTAGCACCAAAAATGAAATTTTTAGACATATATATATATATATATATATGAATGAAAAATTTTAAAATTAATGAAAGGAGTCAAAGAAGATCTAAATAAATGCAGAAATATTACATGTTCATAGGTAGAAAGACTCAACATTGTTAAGGTATAAGTTATTACCAATTTGATAGATGGATCCAATGAAGTGCCAATCAAAACCTCAGCAGGTTGTGTTGTGGATATTGGAAACTGATACTAAAGTTTGTGTAGAGGAGCAAAAGAACCAGAATAGCTAACACAACATTAAAGGAGAAGAATGAAGTTGAGGGACAGATAGGTCTGATTTAAAAATTTCATGTAAAGCCATTTAAAGATTTCATGTGGCATGGAAGGACTAGACATAGATCAATGGAACTGAGTAGAGTGCCCAGAAATAGAGTCACACAAATATAATGAACAGATCTTTAACAAAGGAACAAAAGCAATTCAATGGAGAAAGGATAATCTTTATAATATGTAGTGCTGAAACTACTGATGCTTACATGCCAAAAGGAAAGAAAAAGGAAGGGAAGGGCAGGAAGAGGGAAGGGAGGGGATGGAAGGAAGAGAGGGAGGAAAGGAAGGAAGAAGGAATGAAAGAAGGAAAGAAAGAAAAAGAAAGAGAGAAGAGAAAGAAACAAAAGGAAGGAAGAAGGAAGAAGAATCTAGACATAGTCCTCATACCTTTCTAAAAACTTGATATGGGTCATAGATTTCAATGCAAAACACAAAATTTATAAAACTTATAGAAAGTAACGGGAAAATCGAGGTAACTTTGGGTTGGTGATAATTTTTAGGTACAACACTGAAGTGAGATCCATGAAAAAAAAATAATTTGGGGGCGCCTGGGTGGCTCAGTGGGTTAAGCCGCTGCCTTTGGCTCAGGTCATGATCCCAGGGTCCTGGGATCGAGTCCCGCATCGGGCTCTCTGCTCAGCAGGGAGCCTGCTTCCCTCTCTCTCTCTCTCTGCCTGCCTCTCTGTTTACTGTGATCTCTCTCTGTCAAATAAATAAATAAAAAAAAATAATTTGGACTTCATTAAAATTAAACACTTCTGCTCTGCAAAAGACAATGTTAATGGAATGAAAAGACAAATCACAGACTTGGGGAAAATATTTACAAAACATTTATTTGATAAAGGACTTGTATCCAAGTGTACCAAAAAACTCAACAAGAAAACAAGTGATTCAACTTAAAAATAGTTTGCTAAAGATCTGAATCTCACTGAAGAAGATAAAATAATAACAAAGGAGCATATGAAAAGATACTCAGCATCATCTGTCACTAGAGAATTGCACATGAAAACAACAATAAGATAACATTACATACCTATTGGTAAGGCTAAAATCCATAAAGCTGACACTGCAAAATAATTGGCAAGAATGTGAAACCACAGGAATTCTCATTCATTGCTGGTGGAAATGCAAAATTGTACTGCTACTTTGGAAGATAGTTTGGCAGTTTCTCACAAAGCTAAACATAGCCTTACCATATAACCCAGCAGTTGCCTTCCTAGGTATATACCCAAATGAGTTGGAAAACTTGTGTCAGTGCACAAATTTGCTTATGAATGCTTATGGAAGTTTTATTCATAATTGTCAAAAACTGAAAGCAACCAAGATGTCCTTCAATAGATGAATAGATAAACAAACTGGTAATCTATGCAATGTATTATTTAGCAATAAAAATAAATGAGCTAGAAAGATAATTATCATATGATCTCACTGATATGAGGAATTTGAGAAATAAGACAGAGGATCATAAGGGAAGGGAGGGGAAAATGAAGCAAGATGAAACCAGAGAGGAAGACAAACCATAAGAGACTCTTAATTTCAGGAAACACACTGAGGGTTGCTGGAGGGGAGAGGGGTGGGAGGGATGGGATAGCTGGGTGATGGACATTGGGGAGAGTATGTGCTATGGTGAGTGCTGTGAATTGTGTAAGACTGATGAATCACAGACCTGTACCCCTGAAATAAATAATACATTCTTTGTTAATAAAATAAAATAACAAACAAAAAAATGAGCCATCAAGCCATGAAAAGATGTGAAAGAACTATGAATGCATATTGCTAAATGAAAGAAGCCAGTATGAAAACGCTATGCACTGTATTATTCCAACATTCCGAAAAAAGAAAAGCTGTTGAGACAGTAAAAAGATTAGTAGTTGCTAGGGGTTTGGGGGGAAGAAGAGAGGGAAGGAGAGAGGGAGAGAGAGATGAATAGGTTGAGCACAGGGCACTTTTAGGGTGGAGAAACTATTCTGTATAGTACTGTAATGGTGGATACATGACGTCATACATTTGTCAAAATCCATAGAATTGTACAATACAAAGAGTTAACCTAATAGAGTCTTGGCCCTTAGTTAATAACAAAGTATCAGTATTGTTTCATCAATTGTAGGAAATATAACACACTAATGCATGATGTTAGTAATAGGGAAAATTGCACAGGTGAGGGGATATGTGAAAACACTGCACTATTTGCTCAGTTTTTCTCAAAATCAAAAACTGCCCTGCAAAATAAAGTCTGTTGATAAAATAAAGCAAAAAAAAAGAGTATCAGACTATATCTTCTACAGGTATTTTTACTCAATGTTTGGCAAATGAAAGCAATTAATTATTTTATATATTTATACATTTTATGTTGTTTACATATTAGGTATGTTATATTATATAATATTTATATTATATAATTTATATTTTGATATTATATTATATTTATATTATATAAATATAATATAATATTTATATTATATAATTTTCACTAATTAAATAATATTTCACTAGATCACAATTTATTAATTCTTCTGTTGGTGTTCTTTGGATTACTTTAGGGGTTTTTTATTATGTTCAGTGCTGCTATGAATGTTCTTGCACATGTCCCCTGGTCTACATTAGTAAGAGTTTCTCTATATTTAGAGTCAGTTCGCTATAATACTATTTTAACTTATGCTTCCACCAGCAAAGTGTAAGATACAGTATTTTTAATACCTGTAATGTTAGGCATCTTAATATTTGCCAATCAAGTGATAAAAATGGGATTTCTTTTTTGTATTCCCAGTCTACTAGTGGAAATGACAATATTTGTATATATTTGTATACATTTATCACTACATGCTTTTTCCTCTTCTATAAAATGCCAATTTATGCCTTTTCTTCATTTTTAATTAGGTTCTCTTTTTTGTAATGATTTGTTCTTAATGTGCCCTTAATATTATTTTTCCTCAGTTTTAAAAAGTGTCTTTAAATTAATAATTCTAAATTTTAAATTAAGTTAAAATTAAATAGTTTAAAATTAAATTAAAATTAAATTAGTTAATATATCATGTCACTCTTTTTTAAATAGATTTCACCTTTTTATTTATTGAGAAAGCACATGAGCAGGGGGGCAGGGGGGAAGGAGAGAGAGAAAGCAGAGAAAGCAGACTCTGCAGTAAGTGTGGAGCCCCACTTGGAGCTCAGTCTCATGACCCTGAGATCATGACCCCAGCCGAAATCAAGTCAGACACTCAACTGACTGAGCCACCCAGGAGCCCCAGTAAATCAGGTCTCTTTTAGTTAGCACTCCTTTCTATCATGGTTTTTTTTTTTTTTTAAATTTTTATGAACATATAATGTATTATTAGCCCCAGGGGTACAGGTCTGTGAATCGCCAGGTTTACACACTTCACAGCACTCACCGTAGCACATACCCTCCCCAATGTCCATAATCCCACCACCCTCTCCCCCAACCCGGCAACCCTCAGTTTGTTTTGTGAGATTAAGAGTCTCTTAGGTTTGTCTCCCTCCTGATCCCATCTTGCTTCATTTATTCTTTTCCTGCCCCCTAAACTCCCCACATTGCATCTCCACTTCCTCATATCAGGGAGATCATATGATAGTTGTCTTTCTCCGATTGTCTTTCTCCGTTAAGCATAATGCCCTCTAGTTCCATCCACGTCATTGCAAATGGCAAGATTTTATTTCTTTTGATGGCTGCGTAGTATTCCGTTGTGTGTGTGTGTGTATATATATATATATATATACCACATCTTCTTTATCCATTCATCTGTTGATGGACATCTAGGTTCATTCCATAGTTTGGCTATTGTAGACATTGCTGCTATAAACATTTGGGTGCACATGCCCCTTTGGATCACTACATTTGTATCTTTAGGGTAAATACCCAGTAGTGCAATTGCTGGGTCATAGGGTAGCTCTTTCAACTTTTTGAGGAACCGCCATGCTGTTTTCCAGAGTGGTTGCACCAGCTTGCATTCCCACCAACAGTGTAGGAGGGTTCCCCTTTCTCTGCATCCTTGCCAGCATCTGTCATTTCCTGACTTGTTAATTTTAGCCATTCTGACTGGTGTGAGGTGATATCTCATTGTGGTTTTGATTTGTATTTCCCTGATGCCAAGTGATGTGGAGCACTTTTTCATGTGTCTGTTGGCCATCTGGATGTCTTCTTTGCAGAAGACATGTTCATGTCCTCTGCCCATTTCTTGATTGGATTATTTGTTCTTTGGGTGTTGAGTTTGCTAAGCTCTTTATAGATTTTGAATACCAGCCCTTTGTCTGATATGTGGTTTGCAAATATCTTCTCCCATTCTGTCAGTTGTCTTTTGGTTTTGTTAACTGTTTCCTTTGCTGTGCAAAAGCTTTTGATCTTGATGAAGTCCCAATAGTTCATTTTTGCCCTTGCTTCCCTTGCCTTTGGCGATGTTCCTAGGAAGATGTTGCTGCGGCTGAGGTCAAAGAGGTTGCTGCCTGTCTTCTTCTCAAGGATTTTGATGGATTCCTTTCTCCCATTGAGGTCCTTCATCCATTTTGAGTCTATTTTTGTGTGTGGTGTAAGGAAATGGTCCACTTTCATTTTTCTGCTTGTGGCCGTCCAATTTTCCCAACACCATTTATTGAAGAGGCTGTCTTTTTTCCATTGGACATTCTTTCCTGCTTTGTCGAAGATTAGTTGACCATAGAGTTGAGGGTCTACTTCTGGGCTCTCTATTCTGTTCCATTGATCTATGTGTCTGTTTTTGTGCCAGTACCATGCTGTCTTGATGATGACAGCTTTGTAATAGAGCTTGAAGTCTGGAATTGTGATGCCACCAACTTTGGCTTTCTTTTGCAATATTCCTTTGGCTATTCGAGGTCTTTTCTGGTTCCATATAAATTTTAGGATTATTTGTTCCGTTTCTTTGAAAAAAATGGGTGGGATTTTGATAGGGATTGCATTAAATGTGAAGATCGCTTTAGGTAGCATAGACATTTTCACAATATTTGTTCTTCCAATCCATGAGCATGGAACATTTTTCCATTTCTTTGTGTCTTCCTCCATTTCTTTCATGAGTACTTTATAGTTTTCTGAGTATAGATTCTTAGTCTCTTTGGTTTGGTTTGTTCCTAGGTATCTTATAGTTTTTGGTGCAATTGTAAATGGGATTGACTCCCTATGTGTTGTTGTTGGTGTAGAGAAGTGCAACTGATTTCGGTGCATTGATTTTATATCCTGACACTTTACTAAATTCCTGTACAAGTTCTAGCAGTTTTGGAGTGGAGTCTTTTGGGTTTTCCACATATAGTGTCATATCATCTGCCAAGAGTGATAATTTGACTTCTTCTTTGCTGATTTGGATGCCTTTAATTTCTTTTTGTTGTCTGATTGCTGAGGCTAGGACTTCTAGTACTATGTTGAATAGCAGTGGTGATAATGGACATTCCTGCCATTTTCCTGACCTTAGTGGAAAAACTTTCAGTTCTTCCCCATTGAGAATGATATTTGCGATGGGTTTTTCATAGATGGCTTTGAAGATATTGAGGTATGTGCCCTCTATCCCTACACTTTGAAGAGTTTTGATCAGGAAGGCATGCTGTACTTTGTCAAATGCTTTTTCAGCATCTATTGAGAGTATCATATAGTTCTTGTTCTTTCTTTTATTAATGTGTTGTATCACATTAATTTGCGGGTGTTGAACCAACCTTGCAGCCCTGGAATAATCCCCCCTTGGTCATGGTGAATAATCCTTTTAATGTACTGTTGAATCCTATTGGCTAGTATTTTGGTGAGAATTTTTGCATCTGTGTTCATTAAGGATATTGATCTCTAATTCTCTTTTTTGATGGGATCCTTGTCTGGTTTTGGGATCGAGGTGATGGTGGCCTCATAAAATGAGTTTGGAAGTTTTCCTTCCATTTCTATTTTTTGGAACAGTTTCAGGAGAATAGGAATTAGTTCTTCTTTAAATGTTTGGTAGAATTCCCCTGGGAAGCCGTCTGGCCCTGGGCTTTTGTTTGTTTGGAGATTTTTGATGACTGTTTCAATCTCCTTACTGGTTATGGGTCTGCTCAGGTTTTCTCTTTCTTCCTGGCTCAGTTGTGGTAGTTTATATGTCTCTAGGAATGCATCCACTTCTTCCAGATTGTCAAATTTGTTGGCATAGAGTTGCTCATAGTATGTCCTTATAATTGTTTGTATTTCTTTGGTGTTGGTTGTGATTTCTCCTCTTTCATTCATGATTTTATTTATTTGGGTCCTTTCTCTTTTCTTTTTGATAAGTCTGGCCAGGGGTTTATCAATCTTATTAATTCTTTCAAAGAACCAGCTCCTAGTTTTGTTGATTTGTTCTATTGTTTTTTTGGTTTCTATTTAATTGATTTCTACTCTCATCTTTATGATTTCTCTTCTCCTGCTGGCTTTAGGCTTTCTTTGTTGTTCTTTCTCCAGGTTCTTTAGGTGTCGGGTTAGGTTGTGTATTTGAGACCTTTCTTGTTTCTTGAGAAAGGCTTGTATCGCTATATATTTTCCTCTCAGGACTGCCTTTGCTGTGTCCCACAGATTTTGAACCATTGTGTTTTCATTATCATTTGTTTCCATGAATTTTTTCAATTCTTCTTTAATTTCCTGGTTGACCCATTCATTCTTTAGAAGGACGCTGTTTAGTCTCCACGTATTTGTGTTCTTTCCAAATTTCCTCTTGTGATTGAGTTCTAGCTTCAGAGCATTGTGGTCTGAAAATATTCAGGGAATGATTCCAATCTTTTGGTACCAGTTGAGACCCGATTTATGACCCAGGATGTGATCTATTCTGGAGACTGTTCCATGTGCACTAGAGAAGAATGTGTATTCTGTTGCTTTGGGATGGAATGTTCTGAATATATCTGTGATGTCCGTCTAGTCCAGTGTGTCATTGAAGGCCTTTATTTCTTTGTTGATCTTTTGTTTAGATGATCTGTCCATTTCAGTGAGGAGGGTGTTAAAGTCCCCTACTATTATTGTATTATTGTCGATGTATTTCTTTGATTTTGTTATTAATTGTTTTATATAGTTGGCTGCTCCCATGTTACAGGCATATATATTTAAAATTGTTAGATCTTCTTGTTGGACAGACCCTTTGAGTATGATATAGTGTTCTTCCTCATCTCTTATTATAGTCTTTGGCTTAAAATCTAATTGATCTGATATAAGGGTTGCCACCCAGGTTTCTTTTGATGTCCATTAGCATGGTAAATTATTTTCCACCCCCTCTCTTTAAATCTGGAGGTGTCTTTGGGTCTAAAATGAATTTCTTATAGATAGCATATTGATGGGTTTTGTTTTTTTTAATCCGTTCTGATACCCTGTGTCTTTTGATTGGGGCATTTAGTGCATTTACATTCAGGGTAACTATTGAGAGATATGCATTTAGTGCCATTGTATTGCCTGTAAGATGACTGTTACTGTATATTGTCTCTGTTCCTTTCTGTTTTACTACTTTTAGTGTCTCTCTTTGCTTAGAGGACCCCTTTCAATATTTCCTGTAGAGGTGGTTTGGTGTTTGCAAATTCTTTCAGTTTTTGTTTGTCCTGGAAACTTTTTACCTCTTCTTCTATTTTCAGTGATAGCATAGCTGGATATAGTATTCTTGGCTGCATGTTTTTCTCGTTTAGGGCTCTGAATATATCATGCCAGTTCTTTTTGGCCTGCCAGGTCTCTGAATATATCATGCCAGTTCTTTCTGGCCTGCCAGGTCTCTGCCAGGTCTGCTGCCAATCTAATATTTTTACCATTGTATGTTACAGACTTCTTTTCCTGGGCTGCTTTCAGGATTTTCTCTTTGTCGCTAAGACTTGTAAATTTTACTATTAGGTGACGGTGTGTGGACCTATTCTTGTTGATTTTGAGGGAGGTTCTCTGCACCTCCTGGATTTTGATGCGTGTTCCTTTTGCCATATTAGGGAAATTCTCTCCAATAAGTCTCTCCAATATGCCTTCTGCTCCCCTCTCTCTTTCTTCTTCTTCTGGAATCCCAGTTATTTTAATGTTTCGTCTTATGGTGTCGCTTATCTCTCGAATTTTCCCCTTGTGGTCCAGTAGCTGTTTGTCCCTTTTTTGCTCAGCTTCTTTACTCTCTGTCATTTGGTCTTCTATATCACTAATTCTTTCTTCTGCCTCATTTATCCTAGCAGGAAGAGCCTCCATTTTTGATATCACCTCATTAATAGCTTTTTTTAAAATTTCAACTTGGTTAGATTTTAGTTCTTTTATTTCTCCAGAAAGGGCTTTTATTTCTCCGGACAGGGTTTCTCTAATATCTTCTTCCATACCTTTTTCGAGCCGGGCTAGAACCTTGAGAATCGTCATTCTGAACTCTAGATCTGACATATTACCAAAGTCCGTATTGATTAGGTCCTTAGCTTTCAGTACTGCCTCTTGTTCTTTTTTTTGTGGTGATTTTTTTTGCACCTTGCCATTTTGTCCAGATAAGAATATATGAAGGAGCAAATAAAATACTAAGAGGATGGCAATGACCCCAGGAAAATGTGCTTTAACCAAATCAGAAGAGACATCAAATCGTAGGGGAGAGAAAGGGGGTAAAAAGAAGTTCAGAAAAAAAAAATTTAAAAAGAAAACAAATAAAGAAAAAATATAAAAAAGAAAAAATATATATATTAGACTGGTGACTAGAACAGGGTCACCCACTTAATTTTGGGAGTATTTTGTTCTCTTAGAAAAAACTACCTCCAAAATTTTAAAGAATAAAAAAACATACATAATGGTAACCACAATGAAGGGATGGAATATGACTAAAAAGAAAAAAAAATTTAATTCCTAAAAAAGGAGTTGATAAGGTAAGTTGTTTGGGAGAATAAAGAAAAAGAAAGTGGAGAGAATTTGCTCAGACTGGGGACTAGAACAAGCCCGGTGCTAGATTTAGGGTGTATTTTGATGTATTAGAAGAAGTTGTACCCCAATTTTTTTAGAAGAAAAAACCCTATGTGTATACAAAAAATAAAGTTAGATACAATGAAGGGTAAAATATGACCATAATAATGAAGCTTCAAAAAAGATTATTTTTTTTAATGAAAGGTATTGTTAAGATAAACTAGTTAAAAAACATTAAAAAAGAAAAGGGTGGGGCGCCTGGGTGGCTCAGTGGGTTGGGGCCTCTGCCTTCAGCTCAGGTCATGATCCCAGCGTCCTGGGATCGAGCCCTGCATCGGGCTCTCTGCTCAGCAGGGAGCCTGCTTCCTCCCTTCTCTCTCTGCCTGCCTCTCTGCCTACTTGTGATCTGTCAAATAAATAAATAAAATCTTAAAAAAAAAAAGAAAAGGGTAAAAGTTAAAAAAAATTAGCAGAAGAAAAAAAATAAAATTAAAAAAAGTTAATTAACTTTGCAAGACTAAAGAATCATGGGGAGAAAGCCATGAATTCCGTGCTTTGCTTTCTCCTCCTCTGGAATTCCGCTGTTCTCCTTGGTAAGTGACCTTGGTTTTGGCTGGATTTCTTGTTGATCTTCTGGGGGAGGGGCCTGTTGTTGTTGATTCTCAAGTGTCTTCGCCCGAGGCAGAATTGCACCACCCTTACCAGGGGCCAAGCTAAGTAATCCGCCGGGTTTGCTTTTGGGAGCTTTTGTTCCCTGAACGCTTTCTGTAGCGTTCTGGAGGACAGGAATGAAAATGGCGGTCTCCCAATCTCTGGCCCGGAGGAGCCAAGAGCTCAGGGCCCCACTCCTCAGTGCGCCCTCAGAGAAAAGCACTCAATCACTCCCATTTCCCCGGCCTCCAGCTGCCCTCTGAGCTCACCCAGCCTGTGACCAAGCATCTCTGTATCTTGCACACAGCTCCGCCTGGAGTCTCTGAACCCCACAGATCCCTGACCTCTTCCAGGGGAGGTCTCCCGGATCTTGTGGGACCCCACTCACAGAGCAGTGGCCTGTGCCACGGATTACGGCTCAAGGTAACCCCGAGTTGAGAGCTCACTCCTCAGCTCCATCTCTGTAGCCAGCTTCCCTGCTCTAATACCTGTGAGTTCTGTGGCACTCAGACACCCCTGATCCTTCTGTAACCCCGTGGGACTTGGGGCCACGCTGTGTTCGCATGGGCTTCACCCTGATTTAGCCTCTGGAGTGATGTCCCTCAGAGTAGCAGACTTTTAAAAGTTCTGATTTTGTGCCCCGTTGCTCTGCCACTTGCTGGGAGCCGGCCCCTCCCCCCGCGGTCTATCTTCCCGTCACTTTGGATTCACTTCTCTGCCGGTCCTACCTTTCAGAAAGTGGTCGATTTTCTGTTTCTAGAATTGTTGCTCTTCTTCTCTTCAATCTCCTGTTGGATTTGTAGGTGTTCGGAATGGTTTGATAAGCTATCTAGCTGACCTCCTGCTACCTGACATCGTCTCAGCCTGCTACTTCTTCGTCATCTTGACTCCTACCCTCTCCTTTCTATCATTTTTAAGAAATAGTTCTGGGAATGCCTGGGTGGCTCAGCTGGTTAAGTGTTACTCTTGAATTTGGCTCAGGTCATGATCTCAGGGTTGTGAAATGGAGTCCTGTGCTGGGCTCTGCACTGGGCTCTCTGCTGGGCCTGGAGCCTGTTTAAGATTCTCTCTCTCCCTCTCCTTTTGCCCCTACTTCTGCCTATCTCTCTCTCTTAAAAAAAAAAAAAAAAAGGAAATACTCTGTATCACAAAAACAGAGAGATATTTACTTATTTTTTCTGCTAATAGTTTTAAAGCTTTGTTTTTGACATAAATAATTGGTTCATCTGGACTTTTTTTTTTGGTATTTAATATAAAGTAGGAGTGCAATTTTATCTTATTTTTCTCTTATTTAGATAACTTTTCCATCTCATTTATTTAATAAATATCTTCTGTTTCACTAATTTGGCAGAACATCTTAGTTATGTATCAAAGTTCTGTGTATGTATATGTCTGCTTCTGGACCCTTTACTGCATTGTTTAATTTGTCTGTGTCTAAAGTAGTACAACAGTGTCTAATTACTACAGCAGAAGACACAGATTCTAGCAGGGTGATTCCGTCTCTCTGTTCTTCTGTCATCGGTGTTTTACATGTCCATATAAATTTAAAATCATTTTATCAGTTCTAATTAAAGAATACCCCGTTCAATGCAGACTGAAATTGTACTGTAGCTAGAGATCAGCCTAGGGAGAATTTTATGTAGTAAGTGTTTCCATCCATGAAGACTGTATCACTTCCTTTAATTTCTTTATTTTATATTTTTCCCCATAGAGCTTATAAATATCTTCCACTAGATCTATTATCCATCAGTATTTGATCTTATTGTAAATAATATTTTATTTTTGTCTTTTAGGTGATTCTTACTTGTATTTAAAGATGCAATTGATTTTTGTGTTTTGATCATATGTCTAGGCATTTTGCTAAATTCTATATGCATTATATTGTGTGGAAATATGAATGAGTAAGTGTGCACAGAATGGGAAGCAGAGTAGAGGGAACTTCATTTTTTTGAAGAAAATACTTTTGAGGGGAGACTTTTAAAAAGCATATTAAATTCAAAAAAAATAGGAAAGCTTATAAAAGTTCAAACTATAGTAAAGCACATAAAGGAAGGGGACTCTATTCTGCCACCTCATCCTATGGTAATAATGATTTTTTGCAGTGTATCCTTTTCAGACTTGTTTTTCTCTCTCTTATGACTCCCTTTATGTATATAGGTTGTTACTAAATAGGAATAATAATTTACATATTATTTTATTTCAAGTACTATTTTGGACTTTTAAAATGTCAAATTGATGTACACTTTTATTATAACTCTAAACTATTATCCATTTCCTCATTCAGAAGCACTCTAGTTTAAGGATCATAAGTTTTATTATGACCCATAATATGATTCATCATAAGTCTTAAATCATCTACTGTAGTGTCTACTTAGCCTAAAAAAAGAGAAAATGCTTTGGACAATAGCACCAGTCTCCTTGTCTGAGCTGATATATTGCACACAGTTCAGCACAATATTATGAACCAGTTTATTTCATGGCAAAACCTTTTTTTTTTGATGTTATGTTCAAATAGTAACCTTGTCAAAAATAACATAGAGGGTTTGACTTATCTTAAGTCCAGCTTCAACCCTTACCGAACATGCCTTTTGGTGCTGGTAATTCCCACTGCATTAGTATCTCATCTGATTTGCACCTACCATAACTAAACTGCTTCATGGTAGCCTAGTAGTGTTTCCTCTTCATTCATATTTTTCTTTTTCATAACTAGATTTACCTCATTCTAGCTTTTCCTTTTCCTCCTATTGTGGATTTCATAACTGGACTTTTCCTGCTTCAGTCTTTTTCTGTCAGTGTGATTTGAGTATTTTGATACTACTTTGCTTATGATCACCTGATGCAATCTAGCCCAGGTTTGTTCACTTTTATTCAAACTGATATAATTTTTAAAGATCTTTAAAATTAAGAAACACCAAATTGTATTATTTTAATTATTTCCAAATGACCTTGATAATAAATTCTTCCAGATTGGTTTTTAAATACAAAACATTAAAAATATTAATTGTAGGAGCACCTGGGTGGCTCAGTGGGTTAAAGCCTCTGCCTTTGGCTCAGGTCATGATCTCAGGGTCCTGGGATCGAGCCCCGCATCGGGCTCTCTGCTCAACGGGGAGCCTGCTTTCCTTCCTCTCTCTCTCTCTCTGCATGCCTCTCTGCCTACTTGAAATAAGAAAAAGAAAAAAAAATATTAATTGTAGAATGATACTTAATTTTTTCTTCATTTGAGGCACTGAGATAGGAAAATCTTAATTTCTTTTTTTTCGTAAAAGTAGAGACCTTTGAAACATAACCTATGTTTATGTTTAGAAATATATGTAAACTTTTATTTCACAGGACACTAAGTGTCCTTATTTCCTGGCAAATATCAAGAAGTGAATTGAGAAAAAGAAAGATGAGTTATTTATGTGAGATATTTAATTTAACTTTGTTTTAGTGATTTTTTTCAGTTTCTGATTATTTGAGAGACTTGAATGACTTTTTATGATTTTTCTGATCAGATAAGAACCAATTTAATAAAGAAATTAAAAGTTCACTTCAGGGGTGCCTGGGTGGCTCAGTGGGTTGAGGCCTCTGCCTTCAGCTTGGGTCATGATCCCAGGGTCCTGGGATTGAGCCCTGCATCAGGCTCTCTGCTCAGCGGGGAGCCTGCTTCCTCCTCTTTCTCTCTCTGCCTGCCTCTCCGTCTGCTTGTGATCTCTGTCTGTCAAATGAGTAAATAAAATTCTTTAAAAAAAAGTTCACTTCAAGTTAATTTCTTTTATGGTCATAATAGCAATTCTTCTAATTTTAGAGAGCTCTGATCAACGCATTGTTTTTTTTTAATGAATACTACTTTGATATATGTTTACCACTCTATTTTTCTCTTCCTCTTCAGAAATAGACATTTATCTAGTCTTTGATTAATACATAAATTTATAATATTTGAGTGTTAATTTCATGACCTTTTACTAAAGTTTTCATTACTGGATTTTGCTTATAAATGTAGACTTGAATTATTTACAAATTGGTCCTTCTTAACTTTACCTTAATTATATAGCCTATCTGATAGATGATACTCCTGTATTTTAATCACAGTTGAGGTCTAACAATATAAAAAACATAACATGCCTTTATTTTTTCTTACTTCTTATAGATTAAATATGGGCTCATGAAATATTTTCATGTCAGAAAATTTATTTGAATTAGTATATTAGCTTTTTCTGAGCTACCTGTTTCAGTCAGTTATTACCTCAGTAATATTGCCACAACTAAGTGACTTAAAAGGATACTTGTTCTTTACTTTAAACTCTGCATGTGTTATGCTTCTGGCTGTGGGTGTGTAAATCAGCTGAGGAGGCTCCTTTCAAATGTCTTTGGGTCCCCAAATTGGAGAAAAGTAGCTCCTTGGGGCCATTTTTAATTTTTATTTATTTTTTGGTTAACGGGAGGGGTGCAAAGCTCCCAACGTGAGCAGTAATCTCTTAAACCCTGGGCTTGAAACTGACAATCTTTCCCTTCTGCCTACATTTCAATGGTCAAAGCAAGTCATATGACCAAGTCCAATAACCATGAGGTGGGAAAATGTACATCCATGGAGGTTTGAGATAAGGAATAAATATTTACTGAAAATCATATAATCTACCACATTGCCCTTCTACTATTGATTAATTACTACATTACTTATAATAAATGCAACTGGTATGCTTTTGTGACCAATAAAAATTTAAATTCAGAAAAAAATCCAATTATATATTCACAAAGAATAATTTGATCTGTGTTTGTTTGTGTTGATATTTAGAACAAATACTTCACTTTTTCTGAAATAATATGCACCAGGATTTTCTCACCAAAATGTATACTATATATTTTTAACCTCAAATAGTCTGAATTTACAGCTTGATCTGTGAACTTTGTGCAGAGATTAAAATAGTCATGAAAATAAGATGAAATTATTAATGTTTTGTAAATATTGTGCGAAAGAAATTAGTTTTCTAATGTTTACAGGTCCTATCTTGGTCTGTAATCTCATACTAATTTGCTGGATGTAATTATAGACTCAACCACATACACATTACTTATTATTTATACAGTGCAAGTCCTAAACAGTATCATGTTGATAGACTATTTCATCATTGCAATTTCAGTGTGAATTCAGTCATATTAAGCAGCATTACCTGTTGTTCTCTCTTGTCCAAATTCTCTAATTTATATAAGATTGTGTAGAAGAGAACAGTATTTCTTTCTTTTCTCCATCCCAATGATAAGATAAATTGAGTCCTACTTGAAAATGGAAAATGATGGCCTTTAATAGAAATCATGCCAGAAGTTCTCTGTACTCAGCTTTTAATTGTTGGTATTTCTCGTGACTTTTTTTGGAACTTCTCTTTGTAATTTCTCTGGGTAATATCACCACCTTCTTTGGCTTATCTTTGATAAATACCTCTCTCTGTGCCAATGACTCTAGTACATACAGATCACATCTCCTTCCCAAGTTCAAAATCTATATTTACAAAGATTTACCGATCATCTTAAGTGAATATATTATAAACAACGCAAATTCAACATATTAAAAATTGCTTCAGTTTCTTGGTTGGACACACCGTTCCCTTTTAAATTCTGTTTAGATAATGGCATTGCTGCTCACGTAGTCTCTTAAGCAAGAAACTTTTTTGGTCCAGAAATAAACACCCAGGCCACATCTGAACTTTGAGAAGAGTATCCCCTCTTCCTAACCACTCTGTGATTTAGTTAATTCCACCGTAGTTCAGTTTCCTTAGTCATCAGCTAGTAAACCCTGTTTTCCCTAATGTTCTCTCCTAGTTAGTTACTGATGTGTACAAACTAACTCATAACTTAATGGCTCAAAACAATATTATGTTATTATTGCTCAGGTTGATGGACTCAGTGAGGCAGTTCTTACATGGGTCCTCTGAAGCAATTCCAGGCAGATGTTAGATGGGGTTGAAGTCTTCTAAAAGAGTGCCTGGGTTGGACATTCAGAAGACCCAGTCACATGGCTAACAGTTGAGGTTTAGCAGGGCTGTTAAGCAGAATGCCTACATGTGGCCTCTCCAGGTAACTTGGACTTTTCACAGCTCGGCAGGTGGGCTCTGAAAAGGAATGTCCCCAAAGCAATTTTTACAGAAGGCAGGAAGCAAAAACACCAGGGCAGGTAAGGGCTATTCCTGCAAGCAACATAGTATAATTTCTGTCTTATTACATTGGTCAAAGCATTCATAAGATGGTGGAAAAATAAACTATGGTCCTCACTGGGGGCAAGGTCACTTTGTAGAAGAGCATAGAAGATGAGAGATGTTTTTGCAGCCATTTTTAGAAAAGAGAATCTTTCACAGCTTAAAAATCTGAGACTCTGGGTAAATTTATCAAAAGCTCAGAGGTTGATTTATCAAAAGACTCTGGGTAAATTTATCAAAAGCTCAGAGGTTGAAAGATCAGTTGTATTGTATTGTACTTGTATTTTATTTTGCCACTTTTACCAGTTTATCTAATACTTACTTATTTAAGTGATTTTTAAAGTCTGCAGTAGTACTTAAAGGGCCATTGGATCTGAGGATTTCGGAAATTCAGGGTTCTGGATCCATCAGACTCCTCTCTGGCCCTCAATCTTAACCTTTTATGCCCTCCTCCCCCCTCCTCGCCTGGTCTCCCTCTCTACCTCTCTTTTCTCATCTCCTATCCATTCTGCTACTTTCTCTTACCTCTCAGCACTCCATCTGGCATTCCTTACAGTGACATCTCAAGCCTGTATGCTCAGTGTTGATCGTCTTTTCTGTCCTTCTCCCAGCAATTCCATTTACTGATTTTTTTTTTTTAGACATAACACTCCCATAGTACTTATCACATTGCTTATTTATATTATTTACTTTTTTTATGTCTTTTACTAGACAGAGCAAGTGGAGGTCAAAGACAGTGTCTTATTCATCTTTATAGCTCCATTACCAGGCTTGACTCAGAGTAGGCCATCAATAAATGTTTGCCTATTGAATTACTTATGATTCAGGAACATCTTTGATAGCTTTTAGTGCAGGTCCAGAAACAAGAAGATGAAATTTAACAGCAGTAAATATAAATTTCATTATTTAGGCTCAAATGGTTTGCTTTAGTGCATTTGTGAACGACTCTGCTTGTTGGCAATTCATGTGAAAAAATTCTCATGGGATTTTGGTAAATACAATTTCAATATTAGTCATGCATTAAAAAATATAGTACAATGTTAGGCATGATGAAGACCCTGGAAATAATTTCATTTAAGGAAATATAAAAAGGAATGAAAATATGTGACTTGGAGAAGACTTCAAGAAAATTTGATCATTTTTTTCCCAAGCAACTGGTAAGCTAGCATGTGGGGATTCTGCTAGCTACTGAGTATGTCTGGTCTACTTATACATTCTGGAATGAGGGGAATAACCACAGGACGGATTCATGGACCCACTGAGTTCACTGTGAGATGGATCTATGTTGAAACTCCAGTGGTCACCCGACCTTCATAAGTCCCTGCTCTAACCGTGGACCACAGCGATGTTTTGGGTCTTCTGGAATTACTGTCAGTTCAGAGCCAGTGTGCAGTGGTCTCTGAAAGGTCTGAATATTTCTTTTGCCCCAATCTGCGGTTACTTTAGTAAAAGGTTATAGGTCACTTTGGGGAAGACTGGGAGAGTAATTACCAGTATAAATTTTTGACAGTGTTCTATGATCCTTCCTCAAGAGGAGGGCCTCTGTTTCATTCATGGGATTCTGGGTCTGTAAAGTGGCTTAAATCAGGAAATTGATTCAGGGGCCATGACCCCTGTTTTTATGATTCAGATTAGACTTTTGTTCACTTAACCTAGAACTTTTCTGCTTATACAGATCAAGTAAGAATTTAGCGGGCTTTCCCTTTCAGTTCTAAGAACACTATGATCAGTAAGCACATGCCATACTAATTTGCCATTTCTAATTTGCTCACTCTGTGTAATCTTTTTTTTTTTTTTAAGATTTTATTTATTTATTTGATAGAGAGTGAGAGAGAATGACGGTGGGGGGGGGGAGTCAGAGGGAGAAGCAGACTCCTCATGGAGCTGGGAGCCCGATGTGGGACTAGATCCCGGGATTCCAGGATCGTGACCCAAGCCGAAGGCAGTCACTCAACCAACTGAACCACCCAGGTGCCCTCATTCTGTGTAATCTTTTAATCTATGTTTCAGTCAGTTAGCCAACCAAACTGTTAGAGACCCCACTGTTATCCCCAAAATGTGACATTAGATGCCAAATCTACTTCATGAGTTCATTCATTAAATTCAGCTTGATCCAAATTTATGTACTTTCCACCATTATCCCAGATCCCTTAATATCCATTCCCACACATGTTCCCTGGATTTTTGTCTGTTTTGAAAACTTAAGCCATACTTTTGGAGTGTTAACACATCTTCTCATTGGTCACACTTTGTACCACTCGAGAGCCAAAGGTGTAGTTTCAGTCTGAATGCTAACAAGTTCGAGATCCAGGAAGAGTAGATGTTTCAGTTTGAATCTGAAGGCAAGAAAAAAAATAGATCGATTCAGTGCTCAAAACATATTTCTTTAAGAGTCAGTAAATTCACTTTTATAGAAAGTATTCAGAGGATGAGGACTTGTGCCTAGAACCTTTGAGATGGATGCCTATCATCAGCTCGTCCTTGTTTCTCCTAACAAACACCCAGCAATAAGCGCAAGATATACTTTATAAGAAAAAAATGTATTTTGCATCATTTTTACTTTTCATAGGTTTGAGGATCATGGCCTAGAGGATCATGTAAAAGTTACAATGGCATAAGTAATTTTAAGAGTCAAGACCAGAGGAGGGACGATCAGAGCACTGAATTGGAGGAGAAACTAAAAGGTGTGTAAGATTCTCTCAAACTCCAAAGTTCTCAAAATGATATGGGAATGCCAACAAGCTTGTTCTTTGTAATGCTTATGGCTCATTTCTTAATTCCTTATAATAAGGAATTATAAGGAATTAATTCCTTATAATTGTTGAATCATTATACTGAATACCTGAAATCAATTTAACACTGTATGTTAATTATACTGGAATTTAAAAAAAAAAAAGGTGAATGGGTACTCTCAAAAAACCCCCTAATTCATTATTTAGGTCTACTTTTGATGTATATTAGTGGGTTCAAGTATTTGCTTTCAGACAAAATATTTATGAAATTTTTAATTTTTTTCAGGTTTAATAATTTAAAAAAGTTAATTGAAAAAATTTGGATGAGAGGTGACTGAACTAAAAATCTTCCAAAAAATTTTTAAATAACTTTGGGTTATTCTGTTGTAGTTCTGTAATTTAACAACAGAAGGGTGATATTCAAATGTTTCTTCATTATTTAGGAGTTAGAGCTGGCTGGTCAGAGAGAAGCCTGTAGACTAAGATTGGGAATTGGATTCTGTGAAAACAGTGATCGCAGATATTAAACTTGCGGTTAGGATGGTGCTTTAATAAAGAGCTTGTTTGCCCTTCTCAACCTCTGATGGAGTACTAATAAAGACAGAGAAAAGTAAAACATACATGAGCCCTGGAAAAAAAGGGGTAAGGGCTTACTACAAGAAAGTGATAATCCCATGTTCTTAAAAATTGAGGATGGCTTAAGAAACAGGACGAAACCTCCATCCTCTGAACCAAAACGAAGATTTTTCTGGAGAACAGGTGGGAGAACATCTCCATGGTTTTAACTGAAGGATAAAGAAAGAATCCCTATAGGTAACAGGTAGCAGATCAGAATTGAAGACTCAAGAATTGGAAGGTATGAAAGGACTTGTGGGGGTTAGAATCCTAAAGTGGAAACTGTCATGGAATTAAATGCACATTCTAGAAATTACTATTGAAAAGGAAGATTATGTTTTGAAAGGGAAGAGTACTAACAATAATCTGAGTCTATGTTTCCAAAATCAGTCAAGAGAAAAAAGAGAAGGGAGTGAGGAGATAAAAAGAGCATCACCACTTCATCTTCTGTATGGTGCTGACAAGAGCAACTGCTTCATTTTTCACTTTATACTTAGAGAATATAGACTGTCATGAGTTTCTAAATGGACACCAAGAGTTACTTTTTTCCTCTTTTCAAGAGTTATATCCCACTGGTATATACAAAACTGTGGAGTTTTTTATTTGTCCTTCTTTATTGTCCACTTTTTAGTTTTCCTTATGGTAACATACTCTTTCTATGCCCACCATCTATCTCCTTATGGAACCCCATTTTACTTGATGCCGCTTGCTGAAAATTCATGAACACAGATGCCCCAATAGTATGCAACTCTATATCCCTTTACTCTGTTATATATTTATTCTCCACCATGGTCCAAAAGAGTTTGTCATTAGGGAATATTTCAGTGTAGGAGGGGAAGATTAAATCTGTATGCTAAATGTGATTAATTTACTGGAAAGTGCTCAAAAAGTCAGACCCTTTACCAGACTTTGCATTGATCTTCTCCACTTCCTTGCCACAGTTGTCTCTGCTCAGATCTGGGCCTCACTGACAACAAAAAGAGAATCTCACACTGCTTTTTCAAAGACGTCCAAATGTAGTGACTGTAAAGTTATAAAGAAAGTTTGGAAGGCAAATAGGAGTCAAGAAAATTGGGTTATAAATTTAGCTTTGGACAACATGGCATTAATAGCCAAAACATCATATAGGATGTAAAAAGATGTAGTATAGTTATGAACATATTTGTGGGCAGTAAGATAGCTTTAACATAGAGCAAAAACTGACAGAACTACTAAAATAGATAAATGAGCCAACAACAAATGGAGATGACTTTAAGATACTTCTCTGAGAATTTGATACTAAGAAAGAAATAAGCAAAGGCATTTGAATAATGCAGGTAGTATGCTTTTGCTTATGTATAAAATTATGCCCGCCGAGGAGAGAGAGAGAGAGATTCTTTCCAAGCGCATAGGAGATATTTATAAAAATTGACAATAAACTTATTCAAAAAGAAGGGCTCAGTAAATACCCCAAATCAGTTCCATAAAGAGTACACTGTCTCACCAAGCCCAACGCTGCTAAACAAACCTTGTTTTAAAAAGGAGCTGAGAAGAAGAGGGACACCTGGGTAGCACATTTGGTTAGGTGTCTGGCTCTTGGTTTTTGGCTCAGGTCATGAGCTTGTGGGTCCTGGAATGGAGCCCTGCAGGGAGAGTCTGCTCAAGCCCTGTGTTGGGCTCGGTGCTCAGCGGGGAGGCTGCTGGACTCCCTCTTTTCTGCCCCTTCTGCTTGTGCAATGTCTCTCAAATAAATAAATCTTAAAAAAGTAAAAAGGAACTGAGAAGAAGAGTTATGAAATTCCTAGAAGAATGAGGCATAGCTAAGTCAGCTTATATTTAGGATTTGTGCACTTTCTGTGCTTGTGTTCTATATCAGTAAACATTTATTTAAAGAACTAGAAATTGCCCAAAGTTTAAAAAAGTAAAATTAAATCCCACTGGAGTTTTGGTTGCAATTTCATTAAACCTTGCAAATGATTTGGAAAGAATGAAATCTTTAAAAAGTAACATTTAACTTTATTTTGAAAAACTCAACCTTTCGACAGAAAATAGCTATTCAAAAACTTGTAGTTAATAGAAGCTATCTTAGAATGGCATTCTTATAACCATATAACTTGATTATTTTGTTTTCTTGATATTGGATCATTTAAAAGTTATTTTGGTTAATGCAATTGTTGAGATAGATCATGGTACAAATGAATTCAATGTTGTAGCTTTTATTGATCCATTTGAACTCATATGAATGGCAAGTCAATATTAGCATTTTATTTACTGAATATATTTGAGTAAAATTGCAAATAAGCCCCACATGCTGTATCTAAAGACGAAACTTAATTTATATTTTCTGTATTTCTTACATGGAGAGGGGTTGATTTTATTGTCAACCAGATAACAGCCCCATACCCTCATAGTTTGCTTATTTTACTACTGAATTGAAGGAGATTTTGAATTTTAGAAAATGCCTGTCATAGGCATATCTATTCTATGAGGCTTGTTTATTTCTTTACACAAAGAACATTTTTGAAAATGAGATTGGAAAACTGAGGAATAAAGCAATCACAATACCAGAAACAAGTGGCAGAGCTTTCACAGATTAGGTAGGAAATGAATTGGTTGCTGATCTCTGTCACTTCTGAGAGTATAGTTTTTTTATGAATTCAGAAATACATTCAGCACATAATCCTGATTATAATAGTAAATTCCTGTTAATCATAATAGCTTATTGCATCATTTAAAGGATACTTATACATATTATTTATAGCTTGTTTTTTTGGTCAAATATGATTTGCAACTTCAGGTTACATAAATTCCCAAATTTCTTTTTTTTTTTTTTTTAAGATTTTATTTATTTGACAGAGAGAAATCAGAGCTAGGCAGAGAGGCAGGCAGAGGTGGGGGGGGAGCAGGCTCCCTGCTGAGCAGAGAGCCGGATGTGGGGCTAGATCCCAGGACCTCGAGATCATGACCTGAGCCGAAGGCAGAGGCTTAAACCACTGAGCCACCCAGGCGCCCCTAAATTCCCAAATTTCTAAATACAAAGAAGAAGAATGTAACCTGTGTTCTTTAATATATTTTTTAGCATTTAAAATGTTCATGGTCTGTTCTTTACAAATATCCTTTCAATGTACAGTAACAAGATTGTGAAAGGCTGTTATTACCAAGAGAGATACTAGCTTGATCCAGATGATAGGATAAATGTAATTAGTATAATTTTAATAATAAGCTTCTTTGGTTTATTGTTATTTAAACCATTTTATATAACCCTGATCTACATATTTTTTCTTCTTAGGAATTAAATTCTCTCTCTAAAATGTGTGACTGGAATTTATAATACTTATTGTTATATTGCATTCATGACAGAACAAAGTTAATTCAATTTCTTTTAATTTTTCACTTCTCTATTTTTACAAATAGTTGCTGATATGAAATTAAGTTTCCTTTAGTTTTTGGTTAGAATTTTCTGCTGTGGATTATTTAGTTTATTAATGATAAGTATGTATGGTACTTTTCATCTTTTCTAGGGAGAGAGGTATAAGCAAGTCATCTTGGTACTACTCAAGGCATCCTTCTGCATCCTTCCTTTATTGTCTTGAGAAAGGGGTTATAATATAAATATGTTATATTTAGATGCCCAATAATATAAGTATGTTGTATTTAGAAGCCCAATGCTTGGATCAATCCTCATGAAAGAGATTGGGATTCTGGGTCCCTGAGGACCTGTCTAGACCCAGTGACGCTGTAGGATGGATGTCTACGCTAGGAGACAGTTACATTGGTGAAACGAGAGGTTAGCATTGAGGAGAGTGCTTTAAGGCATCCTCAGGATTTCATGGTGTTCCACACAGGTGTAGACCCTTATGAAAAAGTTGGAGAGGAAAGGAGTGTCATTAATGTTAGGCTCTTCCTTCTCCCAGACCCTCTAAATCTCTTTTATCTCTCATTGAAAATAACCTGGAAATATATTATTGAACTTTTCCCTTTCTTTATAACTTTCCCCAATTGTCAGTGAGCTTTCCAGAAAATGAAATTTCTGTAAATGGATGTTTAATTGTGTCAAGTGATTTTTTAAGGTCAATTAGTTTTACATTTAACCTGTGTCTCAAATTTGTTTTGAAGAAATAAGTATCTGCTTTGCTATTGTGTTTTTTCTAAAAAACTTAAATTGGAATTTTGATGGCGTATAGATAAAGCTGAGGTGCTTCTAATTCAGGAATATTTCATTTAGTATCTTTATGTAAAGAGGCGTGTTTGGATGACAAGGTTGATGTGGTTTCAAAGCATTGTTCCAAACATCAATATTCCAGCCAACCAGAAGATGTCACTATTGTGTACAGAATGTATAAAAGAAGAAGGAAAAAAGCCAATAACTTTTGTACAGTTCCATTTTGTCTCTCCTAATCTTGCTAAATTTCCTCTGGAGCTCTTTGAAAGAAAACACTGGGGTGAAACATTGTCTTCAAGTTGACAGGCAGCGAAAAATTACTACCTTCATTGGACGGGCATGCCAGTCAGTCATACTCCTACATCTTTTCATTTGAAAAAAAGAAATTAAAGTACCTTGGCAGAAAAGTTCCACCTCAATTAATAATTTTGTGTGGTGCTAAGTGGGAATTAATAACCACACAGTGTATTTGTTTTACTTCTAGCAAAAGAGTGTGTCTATCATAAGTAAATTTAGCAGACATTAATTAAGAAAAATCAAACTGTTTTGCACATGTCTGTGATTAAAGTAATAGTTCATTTAAAGCAAAGAATAAGCTGCCAAAACATACATTTTAACTTAAGATTAATGAATGTCACTAATAGAATGCATTCTTAAACAGTACACTAGTCTGTTAAATTAAAAAGTTCTTTTTGTAATGAAAATGACGGCATCCCCGTACTTGCTGCCATGGAAGACATTCACCATAGAAGTTTACTTCAGTTCTTGCAAAGTTATTTTTCTGTTCAGGCAAAGAACCAAGATTGGTTGGAACTTGTTTGTGGGCATATTTACTGTAGGAGCAAACAGTGAGGGAAGGCAGGTAAACAAGAACTGGATCCCACTTGCCTGAAAGGCTTAGCAAAGTGATGTGATCTGAACAGCTGGATTTAATTCGGGTCACTGGTTGGTATGACAGGCAGGATATCAAGGGGAAGGCAATTAAGCAGCATCAGAAATGTTTCCTACGGAGTTATTTATTTATATATATTTCATAAAATGTTTTGTTATTTTACCCTTCTCTTCATTTAGTCTCTAACCAAAGTCTGTCTACCATTAGTAAATGCATTTATGAACTGAGAAAGAACGACTTGTATTTTCAGATTTAAAAAGTATTACCTTTTCTGTTTACGTTGGTGAAAGCAATCTCTAAATCTTTTTCTAAAAATACGTAAAATTTTCATTTATAGATAATTTATATTTAGCTAATGCTTATCAAGTGCTTGCTATGTATCCTGTATTATTTCAAGTGCATTACGTGGAGTACCTCCTCTTCACGAGTCTGTGAGGTGGGTTCTAGTATTATGGAAGCACCGAGGAGGCAGTCAGTTATCCAGTGCTACTGTGCTAATGAGAGGCAGAGCTGGCATTCAAACCCAGGTAGTCCGGCCTTCGAGAGCAGTTTTAACCACAGTGTTCCATATTGTTTCATTCAAAAATGTATGAAATAACACCATTTAGTTGTGGTTTTGTCTGTATCATAAAATTTGTTGTTGCAATTTTCTTCTGAGAATTAAGGGCAAGTGCAAAGAAGAGTTTTCACGATCTTCCCTATCCCACCAACATAGATGGAAATAATTGATCCTGTTAAAATCTGGACACTGATTTTGTTTTTTCTATTCATCTTAAACTATCTTGAGTATTTAGAAGAGCTAGCAAACAGTTACTATTTCTTCAGGATATAATTTTCTATTCTTAAAAAGATGGTAATATTTTAAAAGATTTTACTTATTTATTTGAGAGACTGAAAGCGAGAGAGATCACAGATGGAGAAGCAGATGCAGACTTGCTGCTGAGCTGAGAGCCCAATATGGGTCTTGATTCCAGGACCCTGGCATTTTGACCCAAGCTGAAGGCAGTCACTTAACCAACTGAGCCACCCAGGTACCTCAAGATGGTAATTATTAGTGAAGGATCCTTTGAATTGTGATCTCATTTCTGAAGAGAAGGATTTGAGCTATTTTCAATTCTAGGTTTATGAACAACAGTACCCATTTGAAAGTCTGGGATCAAGATGACTGTTTCAGCCCTAACTTATATTAATGTTTTAGCCCAATTAGAGTATTGCAAAATTTATTGACCCATGTATGACCTGGGACCTAACATAACAGGGAGTTACTTTATCTGTTTAAAGCTGAACTTAAAACAATGCATTCTAACATATATTTCTACAAATAATTTTTATTGTAAAAGAGAAAAGACATACCTTAAAATAGATATCTATGCTAATTTTTTGTGGCTTATTGATTCTAACAATAACTTGAGAATCTTTTGAGATTTCTTAATTGAGATTAGAGGTGATGAATAATTTATTACCCAGAGGCCAAAGGATGCAATGGATTTTGTACTGACAGATATAATGGAGACTTTCAGAAGATAAAATCACTAGGCAGTTCACTTGAACCATTTGCTTTATTTTTTTAATTTTTATTTTTTATTGCGATATAATTGAGATATAACATTGTGTAAGTTTAAGGTGTCTAGTTGGTTGGTATGATATATCTATATATTATAATATGATTACCACTATAAATACCTCTATCATGTAATTATAGTTTCTTTTTGTGTGGTGAGAATATTTAAGATCTATCTAGTCTCCACAACTTCGAAGTATAGAATACAGTATTGTTGACCATAATCACTGATACTCTGCATTAGATCTCCAGAACTTATTCACCTTCTAGTTGCTAAGTTTATACCCTTTAACATATCCCCAATTCCCTGCCTCTCAGCCCCTGGTTACCCACCGTTATCACCGTTCTACTATGAGTTTGGTTTTTTTTAGATCCTACATGTAAGTGATAATCCTATAATATTTGTCCTTCTCTGTCTGACTTATCTCATTTAGCTTAATGCCCTCAAGGCCCAAACATGTTGTTGCAAATAGCAGGTTTTCCTTCTCTTATGGCCGAATAATATTCCATTTTATGTGTGTGTGTGTGTGTGTGTGTGTATACCACATCTTTTTCATCAGTTCATATGTTGATGGACATGTAGATTGTTTCCATATCTTGGCTATTGTGAATCATGCTGCAATAAACTTGGGCGTTTGGTTAATTTTTTGATACTTTTTTTCCCATTTCCTGTGGATATAATAGGAGTGAGATTGCTGGGTTGTGTGGTAGTTCTGTCTTTAATTTTTTCAGGAACTTCCATACTGTTTTTCATAGTGACCGCACAAGGGTTCTTTTCTCCACATCCCTACTGACACCTGTTATCTCTTATCTTCTTGATGATAGCCTTTCCAGTAGGTGTGGGGTGATATCTCACTGTGGTTTTGATTTGCACGTTTCTGATAATTAGTGATGGCGAGTTCACCCTTCCATAGCTTAGCTGGTAGAGTGGAGCACTATAGACTGGACATGTGAGGCATTTGTTTTAATCATGTATAATGCTTTAGAGTATAGCAGGAAAATCTCAATTCAGAGTGCCTTACTTCTTATTAAATTTATACATTTACAGAGTAATGTCATTTTAAATAAATAGATCAATACAACAAATACTTATTAGTCTTCTTATTATCAGGTCAAATAACTTAATGAGGGATATGTGACAGTAAAACTCCTGTTCTTATAAACCAGAATGGAAGGGGCAGGGATTGTGGCTATTTCTATCTTGTAGGTTTATAGAATATATAATTCTTATTGCTTCTTTCTGTTTTTAGAGTAGATAATCTTGGGTAAGCA
The DNA here is from genome assembly GCF_963455335.1 of Martes martes. Classification (NCBI taxonomy): domain Eukaryota; kingdom Metazoa; phylum Chordata; class Mammalia; order Carnivora; family Mustelidae; genus Martes; species Martes martes. The sequence continues at coordinate 116,135,505 of NC_137890.1, forward strand.
GTATAGTTCCTTATAGAATTTTTGGCCTAGTTGGGGAAACAAATCATAACTCTATTTCTATGTATCTATAGATTTATGAGAATATGATTAATTATCCAAGAAAAAAAAAGATGAAACTAGATGAATTATATAGACAATCAGGTTTTTATGCATTCAGGGGTGAGGTAGAGCTTGCTGTGGGCTAAGGAAATCTGGGACTACCTCATGGATGATAGGGAGCTTATGCTGGGTCTTGCAGAATTGGTAAGGTTTAGAAAGAAGAAAGAGCCAAAGGTGCCTTCCAGACAGATGCAGGTGGAGAGAGACAGCACTGAGTAGGGAAGGTATTAGAGCAGTCTAGTAAAGTTAAACATTTCTGGGAGATAACTTTTGGTTGACTTAATGCAAGCCAATTTCTATTGGTAGAAATTCTCCTTAGAGTACATGTGATGCTGGAAATAAGGTCTAGGATTGCATTGGATTAAAGAACTTCATTTTTTTTTTTTTTTTAATTTGACAGACAGAGATCACAAGCAGGCAGAGAGGCAGGTAGAGAGAGAGGAGGAAGCAGGCTCCCTGCTGAGCAGGGAGCCCAATGTGGGGCTCGATCCCAGGACCCTGGGATCATGACCTGAGCCGAAAGCAGAGGCTTCAACCCACTGAGCCACCCAGACGCCCCAAAGAACTTCATATTAATTCTAATTCAGTATTACTGAAAGGAAAATTCTCTTTTTATTTCATTATCCCATAGGAGAGGAATATATATTTCCTATCAATTAAATGACTCTGGTAATTGAATTTTATATATGTGCTCAATAATTTATAGTTCCAGTATTTCTGGGATTACATTTGTGATAAAATTTGCTCTGAAATAGAATCCGCTAGAATGATCATGGCTTAGGAATTGATAAGGCTGATGCTCTTTCCTCTGTATCAAGGATATTGTTTGAACAGTGTCTTTTTGGAACTGGAGGAGATATTAGAGTACAAAGTGTGAACATATTTATGGAGTTTTCCTGAAAAATGGGATTCTACTAATCTAATACCACTCTTAAATACTATAATGAGAATAACCGTCTCCAAATGAGGGAGAATTCTTGATACAATAATGGAATTAATCTAAGAACTAGAAAACAAATTTTCAATTCTGACTTCAAGTTTGACATTTATTTTTCTGTCATAGGGAGTAGTTTAAATTTTATTTCATAGTTACATAATTAGAAATATGTGGTAGAAATAATTTTGGTAAATGACAACATAGTGCTAGTTACAGTTCAGTTGCACATACTAAATATTAATGAAATTTTGAGAGCAGCTGATAAATTGAAATAATTTTAAAATAGGTGATTAAATAAAATAATTTTTTTTGTCAAAATAATTCAAGATTTGAATAGTGATCTTTTTTGTTGGAGTAAAAAAATTTCATCTGGATCTCAAAAGCAGACTTTAACAAACTATTTTTCTCTGATAGTACTCACCAAAATTTAGTTATTTAGATGCTTAGACAAGAGCTGCAATGAAGGTTACACAAAATGCCATCTTTTGAGAAATTGGATAGTTGATCCCAGTTTAAGTATGATTATAAGCAAGTGTGATTTTAAGCATATTTTTCTTAGCTAAATATTTCTAGAAATATAAATATTCAAAAACTTTGATTAGCATTCAGTCAGGAAGTTATTCATACTTTAAGATAGTTGCTGTGATAAGTCACAGAACCAATTCTGTTAAATTATACTCCACGGAGGGCATTTTGATGGCCATTAAACATTAGCAACTGTGGCATTTACAGAAAGTATCTTTTGGTGTTTCAGGAACTATTACAGTCCTTGATGCTCAGCAGTCATATGAACAGAGATTTTGTAGGACCAGAAACAGAAATCAGATCACCACTGGCTGGAAAAATATAAAAAGGGTTATTTGGAATCTTGTCTATTCTAAGAGTATTATAGGTTTAAGCACACCCTCAATAAATACAGTAACTATTCATCTCAAGTGTAGCTTATTCTACCCTTTACTGAAATCTCTGTAAATTTTATGCCTGGTCAAATATTCTTTATTTTCTAAGATTTTTATTTGAAACTACTGAATCTCTTTCCCATCACACTCATATGGTTTGGATATATGGCCTGTGGTTTCTCTCTGTTCTCATATTTAATCATTTTCCTTAATCACATGGATATTTGTTTTCCTCTGTGCATAGTGTACAGGGGTTTCAATGGGAGTTATTGAATATACTTTCTGTGGATACTTCCCTGGGAGAACAAAAGCATATACTACTTGCATATAAACACTGCCCTCCCTTATAAAATGGTTTACCAAATTTTGATTAAAAATGAAAACCTAAAACCACTTTGATTTTAGTAGAAGTTGGTGATCCTAGGGACTTCCCCAATATTCGAGTAAGAATTATGAGGCACATATGTTTTATAGAGGAAAGCCTCCATATTTTGGCCTTTTGTTTCCGTGTGGAGGGACTTCATGGAGTGTAAGATGGCCAATTTCTTTCTCACATATCATTTCCTCCTCCAGCAGAGAATAACACAACCTGGTGAGTTTGGAGAAGAAACTGAGCAACAGAGGTCTCTTGGTTCTTCATTCTGACTGCCATGAAGTTCTTGAATTTGGGTCTTTTTCTGCCTTCCTTTGGGTGCAAGCCTGAAACAGTCCTGCACTGCTTTTGCCTGAAGACCTGTCGGTAAAGTATCATGATAACCTGGCAAAAAACTGCAGGTCTAAAACCTCCAGTCTTTTTCATTAGAAACAGAGGTAATAGCATGAAACTTGAGTGTATCTCCCAGTTGTTTTCAAACCTAAGGGAGGAACAGCAAGTATTATTTATTTGACTCCTTTAAGCCCTGAACTATCATAACAAGCCCCCCCCCCACCCCTGCACCGCCTCTTTTTGGTTTTGTTTCAGATGATAACCACTCAAGCTCTTATTTTCATCTCACTTCTCACTCTCAGCACTTCTTCCATGGTTCTAAATGATGAACTTAACTTAGTAGAAATGACGTACTATTAAAAATCTCTAATGGGGCGCCTGGGTGGCTCAGTGGATTAAGCTTCTGCCTTCAGCCCAGGTCATGATCTCAGGGTCCTGGGATCGAGTCCTGCATCAGGCTCTCTGCTCAACAGGGAGCCTGCTTCCCTCTCTCTCTCTGCCTGCCTCTGCCTACTTGTGATCTCTCTCTCGGTCAAATAAATAAATAAAATCTTAAAAAAAACACCTCTAATGTTTTGCCTCAGAAAATGAAGCAATTCAGTTTGTTCATTACCAAGTGAACAAAGAATGATTCTTTAAAAGTGATTTAAATTTTTTAGGATTTTATTAATATTTTGTGTTTACTATTAGTTCAACTCACAAGTAGTAGCAAAATTTGTGCATGTAATTTCACAAAAAGATTTTGGCCCTGAGACAAATCGAAAAGTGACTATGATGAATTAAAATATTTTCCTTTCCTTTATAACCGCTCTTCATTTTCCTTTCTGCATTTCTGTCTGTATTTGTCTCACAGAGATTTGAGGAATCTTCTTGTGCTTAAAAAATGTAGGTGAGCAATAGAGTGGCTGTCACATATTTCAGTTTGCCAGGTGTAGTTTTGGTATATGCTTGTTGTCTCAATATAATTAGTAGCAGTTCTCTTCACTCTGAAAATATTGCAGTTAGGATGATAAATTATACGATCACCTCAAGAACAAGGTGCATAGTTAGTTATTGGTATTTGTGTGTGGAATCATACTTTTAGGTGCTTTAGTGTTACTTGTTTCATTCATTTATCTTCAGAATTTATCTTCAGAAAAGTTTCTGTTACCTTGAACTGGAATTTTTTGTTGTTTTTTTAGCTTAGTTTTAATATTAATTTTTAAATTTTAAATCCCTTCAAATCAGCATTTTTGTATCTTTGGGTAAATATCTAGTAGTGCAATTGCTGGATTATAGGGTAGTTCTTTAACTTTCTGAAGAACCTCCATACTGTTTTCCAGAGTGGTTGTACCAGTTCGCATTTCCCACCAACAGTGTGAGAGGATTTTCCTTTCTCTGCATCCTCACTAACACCTGTTGTTTCCTGTGTTGTTCATTTTAGTAATTCTTGCTGGTAATTTTGATTTGTGTTTCCCAGATGATGAGTGATGTTGGGCATCTTTTCATACGTCTATTAGACATCTCAATGTCTTCTTTGGAAAAATGTCTATTCATGACTTCTGCCCATTTTTAAACCGGATTTTTTTTTTGGATGTTGAGTTTGATAAGTTCTTTGTAGATTTTGGATACTAATCCTTTACCAGTTATATCATTTGTAAATATCTTCTCCCATTCCATAGGTTGTCTTTTAGTTTTGTTGATTATTTCCTTTACTGTGCAGAAAATTTTTATTTTGAGGGAGTCCCAGTAGTTTATTTTTGCTTTTGTTTCCCTTATGTCAGGAGATACGTCTAGTAAGAAGTTGCAACAACTGATGTTAAAGAGGTTGCTGCCCGTGTTCTCCTCTAGGATTTGGATGGTTTCATGTCTTATGCTTAGGTCTTAATCCTTTTTGAATTTACTTTTGGATATGGTGTAAGAAAATGGTCCAGTTTCATTCTTTTGCATGTTGTCCTCTAGCATCATTTTAAAATTTAATTTGTGGTGATGAAACTTTTTAATACAGATTTTGCGTTAGACTTAACCTGTAAGTAAGCCCTGCCATGCAATTTTAGTGCCTGATTTTTACTTGTGTCCAAAATTGCATTTTTATCAAGTGACCTCTAAAGTCTCTTGACTTTCTGGGGTACATGGGTGGTGCAGTCATTTAAATGTCTTACTCGTGGTTTTGGTTCAGATCATGATCTTAGGGTCATGAGATTGAGCCCTGTGTGGGGCTCCATGCTCAGCGTGGTATCTGTTTGACATTCTCTGTCCCTCTCCCTTTGTCTCTTCCCCTTGTGCACTCGCTCTTTCTCTTTCTCTGGAATAAATGAATCTTTAAAAAAGTCACTTGACTTTCAGAGTGTTGGTAAAAATATCTGACTCTCTCTTTTTTTAAAAGATTTTATTTATTTATGTCAGAGAGAGAGCGAGAGAGTAAGAGAGAGCACAAGCAGGGGATGCTGCTGGCAGAGGAGGCAGAGCAGGCAGAGCAGGCAGAGGGTAGAAGCAGTCTCCCCCCACTCCCCATCCCCTACCCCCACCTTGAGCAAGGAGCTGGATATGGGACTTGATCCCAGGACCCTGAGATCATGACCTGCACTGAAGGCAGATGTTTAACCAACTGAGTACCCAGGCATCCCAAAATCTGACTTTTAAGGTGGAATGTTCTGGTACCAAAATAACAAAAGTTATTCCATTTCTACACTTGTACTCATGGTGAATTCCTTTAGCAGTTATTAAGAAAAAAATCTTTTTTTGCAGTTAGAAATCAAGTCACATTACATTTTAATATAAATCTAAGTTTTTTAATAAACTATGGCTTTAAACTGGTAAGAAAATGACATGGAGTATTGGAGAAATGTGCTGCCTTTATTATTGTATAGTACTGAGACAGAGTAGTGGCAGAAGTTAATGCATAAATGATGTTTTGTAAAGAGAAGGTCAGTTTTCTTATTAGCCTCATTTATATATTTCACAGTAGTTCAAATAAAGAAGTTTTGGAAGAATCAATTCTTCATGGCCTTTAAAACTCAGAAGAACCAACAATGTAATATGCATGTATGTGTGTGTATTTACTATATTTACATCTTGAGAAGATGTTGCCCCAAAATTCTGTCTTATATATAATGACATGAATCAATTATTAATAAATGTTAAAATAAATAAGAAATTATTTTTTAATGATTTTTACTATTAATTGGTATTCACTATTAAGTAGCCTATCAAAATAATATGTTACTCGATCAACTTCACTGTTAAAAAACATGATAACAATAATGTTGAATGAGATCCCAGCATGCCCCAAAATCAAAGAAGTCCGTTTAGTGACATTTATGTGAAATTTGTGTTTGACAATGTAGCTTCAGAAGATGTTCAACATATCAAATCAATTTTTTTCAGTTTAGTTTTAATATTAATTTTAAAATTTGTTTTTTTATTAACAGTTTATATTTTAATTTATGTGAATGTATTTAAGACTCATGATGAAATTATTTGTCAAGAACAGGATTTAGGGGTGCCTGGGTGGTTTAGTCGGTTAAGCGTCTGCCTTCAGCTCAGGTCATGCTCCCAGGGTCCTGGGGTGGCGTCAGCTCCCAGCTCAGCAAGGAGCCTGCTTCTTCCCCTCCCTTTGCCTGCTGCTCACCTGCTTGTGTGCACTCTTGCTCTCTCTGTCAAATAAATAAATAAAATCTTAAAAAAAAGAATAAGACTTAGTAAATATTATTTCCTTTGAAAAGAGTTCATTATATTATCCATGTTTGATAAACTCTGCCCTGAAAGATATGGGATGACTTCTTACTAGAACTGAAATATACAGATTAGATCTATCTGAATGACAATGATTCTGTCTTTTAGGGTAATGGTGTCAGACTGCTTAAATTTAAATCTTAGTTCATTGCACAAATAGTTTTGTAACCTTGATTAAGTTACTTAACTCCTATAAACCTTATTTTCTTTGTCCATAAAATGTGAATATGTCATAGAACTGTCAAAAGATTGAATAACAACATGTATGTAGAACACCCAGCACAGTACTTAGCATATGGAAAGCTGTATAGGTGATAATTATTAATTTTAAAAGATATTATTTATTCATTTATTTTATAAAGTGAAAGAGCAAGAGCATGAGTGGGGGAGGGGCACAGAGAGAGGGAGAGAGAGAATCTCAAACAGAGTCCCACATGGGGCTCAGTCCCACAAGCTTAACCAACCGAGCTACCCAGGTGCCCTCATGATAATTGTTATCATCATTTTATTAATAGTAATCATTTTAATTTATATCTCTGAGTTATGATTTTTTTTGTACCATGTTTTTCTGACTATTTTGATCACCTCTTTGTCACCCCATTAGTGAGGGAAGGATTCTTACCCTTAGGTTATGGGGAAGGCCAAACAAGTGACACTAGACCCTGGAAAGATGAGACAACAGCAGTTGATTAGTCACATGTACTCACAATCTGCTGGAGGAGGATACTGCATGCCATGTGTCACAGAGAGGTGATCTTAAGAACAGTGGAACAAGCAGAGGGCTAAGGGAGCGGACTTTGTAGTGACAAGAGGGTGAGATGACTCTGGGATCCTATGGGAGGATATGATTGGCTTGTTCAGTAATTCTCTGGGCTCCCAGTGAACTGAAAGCTGGGGTACAAGGGTAAGTAGGCATGGTACCTGGTTTCCATGATGGGTTTGCTTGGCTAGGGGATTTTGTCTCTGAGAGCAGAGTGGAGCAGGGAACTGTGGTTAGGCCATTTGAAGCCTTAGAATCAGATGTCAAGGCAACACACAATATTTATTTCAGGCCTTAAACCACAATGACACTGGTTTAATGCCAGAGCTGGATATTAAGAGGATTTAGGTTATTAGTATCAATAAACCCACATTATAGATAACACCAAATGATATGGACAGTAGGAGGCTACCAGATAAAGCTCTTCCAATTTGAATATATGTCTTTTTTTGCCTTCTTTTTTTTAGTTTTGTTGTTGTGGTTATTGTTGTTGTTGGGAGAGAGAGAAGGGCCCTCAATTCATATCATAAAATGTACTATACTGAAATTAGTTTCTGTGGACTCAGGTGGAAGTTTTGGTTTAAAATAAAATTTCTGTCAGATTTACAAAGGTTATTGTGTCTTTTTAAAAAATACATCAGTTACTCTTTACATTTTGTGCTTCTAAGCTTTGGGCTGATGTAGCCACAGTGTATTTTCAGTTTAAGTGTTTCTGGGTGCGATTACAAGGAAACACATTATACCAGTGTTCTATAATCGAAATGAATGCCAACTATCTGAAGTAAAATTTAAGATGGGTATTTTAGCTCCTTAAGTGCTATTTGGTTATCTCTTTTATGTACTTTCATTGCAGTTGTCATCACACAATATATATGGTGTGGTAAAATAGAGATTTAAAGAATACTATTCTTTGATAATTATTGTTTCTCTTAATTCCATATAGCCCCAGGTTATTGACTTAGAGTGGGTTTAATAAATAAAATGCCAATTTTAAGTTCTTTTCGTAAATGCTTAAAGTTTTTCATTACTAGATATTGAATCTTAAATTTCTGATCTCTAAATTACTTCCTCTGTTGGGTTTAGAAAGCTGATCTAAATCTGTTAATTATTGGAATACAATTTTCGTAAATGTTAGTGAAATTCTATAAGATACCTAACTTAGCCCCAGTTTATTAGATCCCATTATAACTGACAGTGACAATTAACATACTTAACATAATTTAAAATTTGTAATATGTGAACTAACATATAATAATTTGAACTAATAAAATGATGTGAGTTTTACAAAGTCCACAGGGATAATACCCGAGTATGTAATTAGTAAATGTGAGCATTGACTGGTAATTTACCATCTTTTTCCAGTTATTAAATTGTCCTTTCCTTGGACTTAAAAATAAAATATTATAAAAAGAAAACAAAATGGGAATAGTATTAAAATTTTCAGTCTGTCTGTGGGGTAGAAACTGTGCGCTGCCTGCTCAATATTCATTTTCTCCTTTTTCTTTATTAATAGAGTCCTGGTTGTGTGTCTAACAAAAGTTTGCGTCTTCCCACATTCCTTTGTAGATAGAGATGGCTAAAGATTTAAGGCAGAGGTGACCCAACTTTCTCAATCACGGAGCTCTTCATACCTTAGTAATTTTTTCATGGTGCCCTTAAGCCAAAAGAAATAACTAACAGTTTTTTTAAGTGGTTCCATCCAAACAACTTAATAAGTATCTATGTTTTAATAAGGTAGTAGCCATTTAGAAAAATAATATAAGTAAATTAAGAGAAAAGCTATTTTTATTACATTCTTGATGAACGAAATTATGCATAGTGGGAGGTTTGTGCCTTGAATGCTGTGCAACTTTTCAAATCTTGGAATCAGATTGGACCCTGTTCTCATTTTCTGTTCAACATTGATTTGCATGTGGTATTTGCTTTCTTTTAAACAATAGCATTGTCAAAATTCCAGCTTTTCAAAGATAGGTCATTTCAATATACCAAGTTCAAATGTTGAACCAAAATTTGCTCGTTAGTTTTTCTCTTAGTCTGATAAATTGACTATTATCAGACTAATAATTGACTATTATGGTGCTTTCCTCAAAAACTTAAAATATCCTGTCATGTTCCCATGAATTAGCTTACACTATGAGGTAGTTTGACACATAGCTTGGGAACTATGGGTATAAGGAAAAATTGTTGGAAGGGATTTCAGGGACTATTTGGAAATAGATGACACACAGCTGGTCTTTTGTCTTTTGCCCTCCATCCTTCTGCTGTCTCCTGCTTGGAATGCAGATACAATATCTCAAGATGGAGTAGCCATCTAACAATCACAAGAATGAAAGTGGCATCCTAAAGATGACACAGCAGTAAATTAGAGGGAAACTGGGTCCTGGGTAACTCTTCTGCCAGTCCAGTGGGTTCTGGGTTGATCACAGATGGACTTTTTTGTTCTATAGAAACCACACTGTGGCAAGGTTTCTGTTGAATGCTGCTTACTGCCATCCTCACTGACTTCTAAATTTTTAGCTATGCTGTCCATCAATGTATCAGCCTAAGTTTAGTAGCTGAATTTAGAAAAGTTTGTTTATGCACCTTTAATGGATAATCTGACTAACTCTATTTATAACAACATTTCCAAACATTTTTATGTAAGACATGAAATTGCAGAGACATCAGTCTATTGCCATTGAAATAAACAAAAATGCCAGTATCCCACACATTCAATATTGGCAATCCTGCTTGTTTTCAGATTCACTTTATGTCTTCCTTCCATGCTTTCTTGCTGTCACCCAATATGAAAGGTCCAATGACAAATGTTCTCACTTTTATTTTAAAATTCATCCTTGAGTTTGACTTGAAAATTAATTGAAAAAGAACACTTAACTCACTTGCAGGCCAGTGGGACTATAGGTGGTAAAGCAACAGGAGTCAACTATTTCAAACACAAAAACTCTATTCACAGTTTATCAAAGTTTTTAAACACTTTAAGATGAGTATAGAAGGTCTTGCAAATGGGACTGATTCCTTGATTTCTCTTTCTGCCACTTCATTACTGATGTATAGAAACACAACAGAATTCTTTACATTGATTTTGTGTCCTGCGACTTTACTGAATTTGTGTGTCAGTTGGAGCAATTTTTTGGTGGAGTCTTTTTGTTTTTTTACATAGAATAGTGTGTCATCTGCAAATAGTGAAAGTCTGACTTCTTCCTTGCTGATTTGGATGCCTTTTCTTTCCTTTCATTGTCTGATTGCTGAAGCTAGGACTTCCAGTATGATGTTAAATAGCAGTGGTGAGAGTGGACATCCTCTCTTGTTCCTGACCTTAGAGGAAAAGCTCTCAGTTTCTCCCCATTGCGAATGATATTAGCTGTGGGTATATCATATGAGGCTTTATGATGTTGAGGAATATTCCCTCTATCCCAACTTTGTTGAGGTTTTTTTTTTTTTTTTTTTTTTTAATCAGGAAAGGATGCTGTACTTTGTCAAACGCTTTTTCTGCATCTATTAAGAGGATCATATGGTTCTTATCTTTTCCTTTATTAATGTCCTGTGTCACCTTGATTGATTTGCAAATCTTCAACCAGCCCTGTAGCCTAGGAATAAATCCCATGTGATTGTGGTGAATAATTCTTTTAAAGTACTGTTGAATTCAATTTGCTAGTATCTTGTTGAGAATTTCTGCATCCATGTTCATCAGGGATATTGGCCTAGAATTCTCCTTTTTAGTGGGGTCTTTGTCTGGTTTTGGAATAAAGGTAATGCTGGCCTCATAGAATGAGTTTGGTAGTTTTCCTTCCATTTCTGTTTTTTGGAACAGTTAGAGAAGAGTAGGTATTAACTCTTCTTTAAATGTTTGGTATTCTTCCCTTTCCAACCCTAAATTTCAAAGACCATTTTATATCCTTACCTGTCCCTCCCACCTCTCTACACCCTCTCCCTCAGTCCACACAAATAAATGCATATTATTTCATTTATAAGGAACAGGGAAAGAACTTTGTTGCTAAGTTCAGAAAGTTTTTGATGTGTGTGACTTAATTATCATCTATCATTTCTCCTTGTCATTGTCATTGACCTTAAATGGAGAGCAGTAATCTTCACAAATTAAGGAAGGAAATTAATATTTACTGACACCTACTATGTGCTAAGTTCTGGTAAGTGCATTCACATATATTATTTTATTTAGTATTTCAATTATTTCAGCATAAGAATGAGAATATAAGGCGAAGTGGTGTGATGGGAGACTTGGGAGTCCAACGGACTGGGTTTGCATCCCAACTTAGTCATTTAGTAGCTAGTTAAACTTGCTCAGTACCTCGGTGGAGGTATTAATATTTCTATGTTAAAGATAAAGAGACCGAGTCTCAGGAGGACTTAAGGTTTTAATTGTTTAATCTTCAATAGAAGAGCTAAAATTTTTAGCAAAGCAACCTCAACTGTCTGCTCAGATCCACATACTTCACTGAAACATGGTCTTTGTAGTGCTAGTTTCCTGTTTTTGTAAGACTTCCATATGAGTTTTGGAATTTTATTCTACCATTTAGAATTGAGACCATTTGCATCCACTTTACTAAATAACTGTAAATGAGAACAGAGATTACTTGTGTCAACATGACTAAATATTTGTTTCAGGAAATTCTTACCCAGGAATAGATTGCTAACCTGGGCAAATAACAAATGTATCAAAAAGTCCACTTAGGAAGGTGTGCTTCATCTTCATATGAAGAAAGAACACTAAGTGTTCTTCGTGTGTGCCCATCAGTTCTAAGCTGTTATATCAGAATTTGTTTCCTGCCTTGAAACACCAACCTTAAACTACTTCATCTTAGACCCCAAAACTAAAATAGAGAATAGCATTCTCTATTATCCTTTTCTTTTGGGGACCCTGCTGTGACTTTGTTGATGGTGGTGTTCTTTATTATAGTAAGTCTAAAGAGTTTAGGTTTGTTTTCTCATGGCTTTTTGAGAAGTTATCAATCAACATCATTGGTAATCATAATTGCTGTGTAGTAAAGAATTAACCTTACCCACCGAGAGATCTTACCTTTGTTCATGAGAGATAATTTCTAAGCCCTTTTATTAACCTGCCAATAAGAGTATCGTTGTTTATCTGTGGGCCTTGGGTCACGCTGAATAGTCTAATAATGTGAATTATGGTCTGGACTCCAGGCCACACAGCTCACTCTCCACAGGGGCTAACAGTTAAAGGTCAGTCACATAGGTGGTCAGTCATTTCTGTGTGCCTAAGCCCTAATAAAGACTCTGAATACCGTAGCTTGAGTACACTTCCCTAGTTGGCAATACTCTATGAATATTGTCACACATCATTACCTAGAGAAGTTAGCACTGTCCACAACTTCATCGAGGGAGGACAGTTGGAAGTTAAAGATGTGGAAGTATTTTAGACTTGTCCCTTCTGTCTCTTCTGTTGGTTGATTTTTGCCAGAATTCCCCTCCTGTAAGATACCATAACAATGAGTATAATAGCTCTCAGTGAATTCTGTGGCTCCTACTGGTAAATTATGGAACTTGAGGATGGTCTTGGGGACTTGTAATTGGTGTCAGAAATGAGGGCTGTTTGGGGACTGCTGTCCCAAAGTTTTGATGTCAGAGTGATGGTAGTTTTGGGCACTCCTGAGCTTTGTAAGCAGGTACTCAGTGATGACATAACATTTTGAATATTACACTCGGGGATAATTCTAATACTTATTTTTCCTTCTCTTTCATGGTAAGAGAAAGAACAGACAAATATTAAAGAATAAGAGCATCCAGTTATAGCTTTAATCTGTTAGGACCTAAATGAATATATTCTATGTATTTAAAAATTAGAGAGTATAGAATAAAGTATAAATCATAATAATATTATTACATTATATTTGCACCTTTCTGATTCTCCAGGTTTTTTTCTTTCTTTCTTTTTTTTTTTTTTTAGAGAGAGAGAGAGAGGGAGTGGGAGGGGCAAAGGGAGAAGGAAAGAGAGAATCTTAAGCAGGCCTCACACTTGACTTAGGGCTTAGTCTCACCACCCTGAGACCTGAGCTGAAATCAAGAGTCAGACAGTTTAATCCACTGAGCCACCTGGCTGCCGCTGATTGCCTAGAATTTTTATAAGGAATTTTTACTTCACTAAAGATGAAATTTGGGCTCATATAGATGAAATATCCTTCCCAGACCCATAAAAATTATAGTCCTTACATCTAGGTTTCCTGATTAAAAATTCAGGGTTCCTTCTTTTTAAAATATATCATATCTTATCCTAGTTGCCTCCATAGAAAGCTACAGGTGCACAAAAACTTTTATGAAATAAGATTCTCTAATACATATTGTTGTGTAACCTCAGCAATATATCACTGTGTGGTGAAAATTTTTGACACATTCTTATGGGTTTTCTTTTGGTAGATTCTCTCTTCCCTTATTCCATTCAAGTAGATAATCAGTTTTGTGACTTTTCTACTTTGGGAATTTCCTGGCTAGGTAGAAGTTCCAGCTGGGTGGAATAGAAATTGTATACCAGACATTTATCCTGTTTCCTGTCTTTTGTTTCCAAAAGCTTAAGCCTACTGAAGACAACAGAGTCCAATGAAAGAGAGCTCTTAAAGGATATAGAGAGGGATTTCCACAGACTACAAAAATTTTCCTTATTTGCTGGTGATGAGTGGAAGGTCTAGGGATTTATTCATTAAAAAAAAAAAGAAATCTAACTGATTTAAAAAATGCCTGGATATGACATTCAGATGTGGAAGTCCTTAGAGGGAATAGCCATTAGGAATGCATCAGGAAAACTGATTTCATTCCAAGATATCCTAACCTCTTTAAGACTTGGTGTCTAAAGTGTGTTTACAAAAGTAATAGAGTAAACAATAGATCTGAAAGGTACATGTGGGCTGGAATAATAGAGGACTAAGTGATAATCAGTATAAACAAATGACGACTAAAATGCTCTCCACCCCCCACCCCAATATCTTAGTGTTGACCAGGACCCCAAACTAGTTTACTAGTTTGCTAAGTTAAACCTTAGTTTAACCCTAAGGAGGAATCTCAGGAATTGCTGATGTTTGAATTTCCTTCGAGCTTAGAAAGATGTGAGCTTGAAATTTAAATAAATTTATACAAAAAAATAATGAATCATTTAAAAATTGCTTATATACCTAAGTTTGTGAACTCAGTTTATATCTGCTTATCATTCCTTTTCTTTTCTTTTTCTTTTTTTTTTTTTTTAAGATTTTATTTATTTATTTTTGAGAGAGAGAGAGAGAGAGACTATGAGAGGGGAGAGGTCAGAGGGAGAAGCACTACCCGCCGAGCAGGGAGCCTGATGTGGGACTCGATCCTGGGACTCCAGGATCATGACGTGAGCTGAAGGCAGTTGCTTAACCAACTGAGCCACCCAGGTACCCCTTCTTTTTTCTTTCTGATAAGGATTTCTTTAGTATATCTCAGACCTTTTGTTTATTTCAATCTTGTAAACAACAATTTAGTTTAGATGGATGCCTTAGGAACATGTATTTCTTGATTTCTAACCAATTTAAGTGCTTCTGTCTTTTTAAAAGATTGTTATTTATTATTTCTCTTTATTCTATATATTTATTTAAAAAGATTTTGTTTATTCCTTTGAGAGAGATAGAGCAAGTGAGCACGGGCAGGGGAAGGGAAGAGGGAGAAGACTCCCTGCTGAGCAGGGAGCCCGAAGTGGGGCTCCATCCCAGGACCTGGAGGTCATGACTTGAGCTGAAGGCAGATGCCCAACCATCTGAGCAACTCAGGTGCCCTTATTTTATTTTATTTTACTTATTTATTTTTATTTAGAGAGAGGGGGCACGAGTGAGGAGGGGGAGGGGCAGAGGAAGAAGGAGAGAGAATCCTAAACAGGCTCCACACCCAGCAATGTGGAGCCCTACATGGGGATTGATCTCATGACCCTGAAATCATAACCTGAGCCGAACTCAAGAATTGGATGCTTAATGGACTACGTCACCCAGACACCTCATAAGACTGTTCAGAGTAGATTTAGGTTGACAGCAAAATTTGAGAGGAAGGTACAGAGATTTCTCATATACTTTTTACCCCCACACATGGGTAGCGTCTCCCACTATCAACATCACCCACTAGGGTGGTACATTTGTTATAATTTCTGACCATACATTGACACATCATAATCATCCAAGGTCTAAGTTTACATTATGATTTGCTCTTGGTATTATCTGTCCTGTGGGTTTGAACAAGTATATAATGACACGTATTCATCATTAGGATATCCTACAGAGGATAGATGACATTTAAAAGAATTGCATATGTGGCTTTTAATGATCTACTGGTAAATTAAAGACCTTCAATCTAGTTATCTGTGACAGTGACTTTTATCACCTTTTGAAGGAATTTCACTAGGAATACAAACTTTTCTAGTTCATATAAGAACCTTCTTATATTCGATGGGAATCCTAAGAAAAATAATTGATAATGAGGAAGAACCTTAAGAATATGTTATTTCTGTGTTTTCTCATCAGAAATCTGTTAAGAGATATAATTTTACTGGTTATTGAAACAAGAGTTAGTATTTTTTGAGAGTTTATTATATGTCAGGCCCTTTCTTTAGTGTTGTACAAATAGTATATGAGTTAATCTTCACAACATCTTTATGAGAAAGGATTTATCATCACTACAATTTTTGCTTTAAAGAAATGGAAGCATAGAGGGGTTCACCTTTTTGCTGATGTTGCTAAAGTTAACACTGACATATTAGAATCAGACTGCCATCTTCCTGAGATCTATCTTTCAGTAGTGCTTATTTTGCTAAGTCTTTGGAATACAAAGATGAAACTCTATTGTCTCTATTCTCAAGAAATTTACAATTTATTTCCATAAACGGCAATTGTTTTAAAGGGGTAATCTAGTTGAATAGAAGTATGAGCATGAAAGTCTCCCTAGAACAGTCTGAGATTCACAGAAAAGGTAGAAAGAATTTGAGTGGAACCTTCTAGAATGAGTGAGAATTTTTCAGTAGCTAAAGCAAAGGTTGGTGTTCAGGTTGAAGAAATAGTGGGTGAAATTCTAAAGTCCTAGAGAGTTTTGTGTCTGAGAAAGAAAAATAATAGATATTAAAGTTTAGAAGCACAGTAGCTCCCTTAAAAAAATATGTGAAGTTTTGACAGTTTTCTCTCTCTCTCGCTCTCTCTGTTTTACACACACACACACACACACACACACCCTCCCACACAAATAAAAGTTGCTTGAGAAAAGATATGTTCTAGTCTTCTAAATTACTGAGAAATGACACCTCTTTATTTTCCACTGTTGACAGCTTGACACTATTTTTTTCTGCTCAGCAAAATAATTTGGTCTTTATTGGACAGCCCTAAAGGTTTAGATTGTCCAGCAGAGCAACTTCAGTTTTCTACTGTTTTCACTTATTTTCATCCTTAACAACACAATTACAAATAAATGGTGACTTCCCCAGCTGTTGCTGAGACTGGCATGAGGAAAAACATGGTAGCAACCAGGTAGGCTTTAAAAGCATTTAAAACTGTGAATTACTCAAGGTAAGGAATATCCAATTTCAATAGAGTAGTTAATGAGCAATAACATTTTCAGTGGAAGACAAAATAGCTTTAGCATGGGAGAAAACTAAACTGTATTGTCAATAGGTCATCTTTCCAAAGGGTCTTTGTTTCTTTCTGTTTTAAGAAAATGAAAAACTAATAAGAGGACTGGTATATACAGATTCATGTTTAGAAATCTCGTAGTTGCATAGCTTTAGCAATTAGAATAATCATGGAACTATTGTATGTATACATTTTATCTCTAATTACATCCATACAGTTCAGATGTTCATGAGCAATGAAAATTGCAGTTTATTTTCTAGTACAAAATTAAAATGTTATAAAAAAAACTCCATATGAATGGGAGAAGGGGGGCAAAACAATATTTCTCATAGTCTTACTATCCAGAGAAGATTCTGTTATCATTTGGTGGTGGTTTTTTTTTTTTCAATTTTTATAAATGAAGTATGAATATTGCCATATTTCTTGTAATCTATTGTAATTTGGCTTTGATTTTTAAGATTATAACACTAATAACTTGATAATTAGTGGGCATAGATTTATAGGATTATAACACTAGTATCTTGATAATTATAATATCTTATTACACAACTCTATATAATTCTGATTTGAGTGGGTTGACAGTCATCATCAAATACATGGAATTTTGCCTGCAAAACTATCATATTTCACTCTCTTTGTGGCTCCTCTGAGATAAAGACAAAATGAGGTTTTATTTTTTGATAAATAGCAAATACATTTGTCTGTAGCACATGAGGTATCATTTTTTGATATGTAGGAAATGCATGCCTGTTAACATTGGGTGGCTGTGTGGTAGTTTTGGAAAGCTAATGTAGCCTGATTATCAGCTGGGATTTTCATGCCACTTCAAAAGTGGGTGGTCTAGGTTGACCCTCCATGGCAGACTCTTTGAAGGCTCACAGTATCCTCTGTGAAACTTATGGGAATGCCCCCAGGACTTTCATTTTTCAGTAACCTCTTCTTCTGAGCCACTGGTTCTGTTGATTTGACTCGGGTTATGGATTATCTCACCTTCCTTAACAGGATGCTTTGCTTACTCTCTCTGTTGCCTCAGACCTAGAATTCATCTCTGTTTCATGATTTACATCAAGTAAATGAACAAAAAAACCGTGTGCCTGCTTAGTTTTACAAAGGAGGTGTGAGACTACGTGAGTTTGGGGGATATAATATTCCCACAAAATAACCGACTTTAAAAATGAATATTTCTGTCTTAAAAGTTCTTCAGCTGCTCAACAAATGGGGATGTTTCACTGACCATCTCACAATACAGCATTTCTGCCTTTTTACTGGTTCGTTAACTTCTTTCTCCCTTGCCATGTTCTTAACATTTTCCTTTTCCCCCTTTTCTGCATTTTTTTGAATATTCTAAGTAACCCCAACTTAGTCTCGATTTTTTGTGGAGAAGTGAATTCATGTCTTTTACAACCTCTAATCTCAAAACATTGCATACGCAGAGTCATTAAAGAGCTCAGCAGAAGGGTGACTTTCATTTATTAATTCTAAGACAGCAGTATCATAAATATCATTATTTTCTCCATTACACTAGTTTTAAAAACAAAATAATTCTCATTTTTTATAAAATACTGGCAACACCAAATATCTAGATCTAGCATTTAGAAAATGCAACCTTTCTTCTGTTTCCTTTTCCTTCTCCACCTCTTTCACTTCATTTTCATCATCTTCCTCTTATCTTTTCTTATACAAATGAATTTATAAAGGTATCTGTATTTAAGTACTTTTAAAATATTCTGAAATTCAGTTTTGAGGTAAAATACAGAAAAAATGGTGTGGATTTTTAAAAAATATACAACTTTTTGGCCAATAACTATGACTAGTTTAGTGTATTATGTAATACTGAACATTATATATGGTATAATTATTTTATAGTATTTCATTGTTCTTATGGATAAGATGGTTTAATGTGTGCTAAGGTCAGAAGGTAAAAGTTCCAGATCCAAAGGCAAATTTGGAAATTAGAAACAGAAATATGAAGTAATTTTAGCTGCAGTAAAAATAACTAAGATTGGGATAAGTTGAATGGTCATCAGACCTCTGAATTTCCTCAGAATTCTATTAAGTTGTTATGTATCATACAGGGAATATTCTTTTTTCACCAGCAGCTTACAACATATGAATTTTTAGTTTTCTAATTTTTAAAAACTACTTATGACTAGTTTTGGGACTCTAAAATGTGAGACACAATAAAACATTTAGAGAAGTTTGAGTGGCTCAGTATGGCTGGAATGTAGAATTAGATTAGGAATATGACAGAATTTGAGATTGAAGGTATGGGCAAGGAACAGATGAAAGCATCCAGGTTATGGGATTGGGTTTGCGGTTATAAAATGTATTAAAGAATGTGAACTTTATTCTGTAGACCGTGAGGACCTATAGAACCATTTAAGTTGAAAGTGATTTGGTCATTGTATTAGGAGATATTCTTTATTAATAATGCTGCTCATTTATTTTTTTGGTTTGCCTTTTTGGGGGAGAAAGAGCAGTGCCATTGGCTGGAATCACACCAAATCCATGATCCTTTCACTGCTTGGACTTTTTTTTTTCATTTTTTTTTTAAAAGATTTTATTTATTTATTTGACAGACAGAGATCACAAGTAGGCAGAGAGGCAGGCAGAGAGAGGAAGGGAAGCAGGCTCCCTGCTGAGCAGAGAGCCTGATGCGGGGCTCAAACCCAGGATCTTGGGATCATGACCTGAGCTGAAGGCAGAGGCTTAACCCACTGAGCCACCCAGGTGCCCCTACTACTTGGACCTTTAAAAGTGACCATTACTGAGATACTATTAATAGTTAGAGCTATGAATAAATTACTTTCCTACTTTATCTACATGTTTTTTTTTGTTTGCAGTTTTTCTTTTCTTTTTTTTTTTTTGCAGTTTCATTAAAATATGGTTGTATTCTTGTGAACATCTTTCATTGTGTTTCCCAAAAGAAAAGTAGATTGAGAATGGCTAATGTAGAGAATATGGAGAGAGGCCAGCAGAAATCCTGTTGGAGATGATCTCTCATCTTCTTGAGAGGTGATGTGATCTGAACTAAGTAAGGGTTTTTGTGGGCGGAGAAGACAGGATGCAGAAGAAAAATGTCAAGTGGTGTAATTAATAGAAAGTGATCAACAATAGCATGTAGAAAATTAAGGAGAGAAGAGAAGTTAGATAATTGCAGCTTTTTTTGTGTGTGTGCGGCTGATTGTATACTGATATTCAGGGAAATTCCAATGGAGGATTAAATTAAAAAATCGGTTGAGTGGGGTGGGAGAAATTTTGTTTTGAATATATCAAGTGTAAACGTTCTGGTTCTTGATTGTTTATGTTTTCAGAACCCTCTGCCACTCGCTTTAAATTTATGTTGAATTGTCAATAGAGGAGGAAATTCCATCTTTACAATTTAGCAAAAGTAGAATGATATCTATGGTGATACAAAGAATAATTGCAAAGGTATAAGAATAGCTTTCAAATAACCTCTGCTCCTCAGTGACAGCTGGGAAAGACTTTGGCCTATGCCTCTATTCATTTGTCATTCTTACTTCTTAGCAGCATTATATTTATTAAGACATAAGACCTTATATCTAGTTTAAGAAACTAGATAACCTTAACAATGATAAAATTATAAAACTTAATTGTCATTAATTACAGCGTTCCTTTTTCTCAAATTATTTTTATTACAGATATTTTTGAGTATATTAAAAATTAAAGATAAGTGCTTAATAAACCCCTTGTACCCATTAAACAGCTTAAGCAATTATTTTGGCCAGTTTTTTTCATTTAATTCCCTCTCCTCCTATTCCCCAGAGCACTAAAAACAAAGTAGCTTTATTGAGGCATAAATTACAAACTATAAAATTCACCTATTTTAGGTATAAAATTCAATGACTTTTAGTAAATTTTCAGAGTTGTACAAACATCTGCATGTCCAGTTTTGGAACATTTTTTATCATCCCAAAGAGGTTCCTTGTACCCATTTCCCTTTGCTGTCTTTCCCACCCTGAAACCCCTATAACCACTAATCTACTTTCTGCCTCTACAAATTATAGCATTATTTTCTTGGTAATGGGAATAATATTTACTGTAGAGCTGTTTTGTGGGAGTAAGTTTCTCAAACCATATTTATATAATTTTGGTAACCCTATGATATAACCCATTTTAGGGATGAGTCCAAGGATTAATTAAGTGTTATATACTCAAGATCACATCTTGGAGATGGTAAAGAAGTCACTCAATCCAAACCTGTCAAAAACCCAACCTTTTTTTCTACCTGCACTGCTTTATTGCTTTTGCCATAGTGTTTACAAATGCTTTTATATATTCAATTATCCATCATTTTCTATATTTATGGTATCAAGATTTGGGCTGATGTTTGCTTATTAATTTTTGTTAAAAACCTGTTTCTGCCTTTCCTGTTTACTCTTACACTGTGTTCTCGAAGAGTTTCAATACAGTATTTCAATAACTTGATTTAAAAATTTTTAAAGGAATAGTAACTTTTAAAGGTACATGTAACTAAAATTTCCTACACCTCCTGGAATGCCACAGAATGAAGAAAAACAGTAATTCTCCTATTGTTAATAATGTGACTCAGAAGATTCTACAATTTCTTCCCTTTCTGGTTATGAAATAATGAAGTTTAGGAGGGGTGAGGTACAATGTAGTTAAATTTTACTGTTCTTTGTTTCCTCATTAATTCCTGTAGTTTTATAACAGATGATTTAAATGAGCCAAACTAGTAGTTTTTGCTCTCATTGGCACTGTTTTTTTCTTTTAAATCATTCTAAGTAATTCTAATGTGCAGTCAGAATTAAGTCATAACCCACAAATCCAACATAACATTTACTTGTGGATTTCTGCGCTCTATGACGAAGTCTCCTTCCCAACATTGTATTTACCCTACTATGTCCAGAGTTGCATGCAGATTTTTTTTTTTAGAGTATGTATTATTTGATCATTTCAATTTGGCCTTTTGCAGGACACTTAACAGAGATACTTTACATCTTTACTGTCAGATAACTGATTTCTCAGTTGTTCCTACCTAGTGTCCAAACTGCCTAAATCATTCTACTTAGATCATTTCTGACTTCTGCAACAAAGTATTTCATTGCTATCCTAACTTACAAAATGCTATCCCGGAACCTACTTGACAAGTGTTACAGGTTTCACAGCAATCTGAAGGAATGTGTTTCCATTGATTCAACACCACTGCTTGCAGATTTTTCCACAGCTCACAACCAATGACAGCACATTTCCAGTCAGGTAGAAAACAACTAGTCATTCTAGTAGTATCAGAAAATAGAGATAGGGAAAGTATTTTTCTACAGAAATCATTAAAAGGATTTTTTTTTTCAGAGGCACATATCAAAACAAATGTACTGTGTGTGTGTGTGTGTGTGTAATGAAAGCAGGTAAGTTTCAATTATTTTAAGTATAAAACATCTCTAAATGTCTACTTAAGTTTCATATTATGGTCAGTACAGCAGAGGTGAAGGTAAAAAGAAAAAGAATATGAGAGGAAAAGAATAGGAAAGAAGAAAGAGAGAAGTGAGAGGACAAAAGGACTATTTGCCAGAGATTAAAGGAGAGGAATACACTTGTATCAAATGAAATGGAGTGTGCAGTTGCCTCATTTCATTAGATGGTGCACAGTGTCCCCCACCTATGTCCCCCGGAGAACTGGGGACTAGAAATAAACCCCTGGTTTACTCATTAATCTTCTATGTCTTGGCACAGGGTTGCATGCTCCAAGCAAGGGACATCTTAAAAACGAACAAACAAACGAAACTTGTACAAAGTTACCTCTGGGTTTGCAGAAGTCTAGAGGAAGACCCTAGAGAAAGAAGAAAATGGAGAAGAGCAAAGCATATGCCAGTGGAGGGTTCGGGTGGGGGGATGGGGAGAAGAGCTTCAGTAAGAAGGAAAAGGAGGAAAAAAAAAGAGAGAGAGAGAGGCAAGATAATGTCATCTTGTCTTCTTTGCAGTGCTTCTCCTTCCACCTGGAATGACCTTAGGTTCATCATTCAACTTGTGAACACTTGTTCCTTAAGTGTTAACTTAAACATCATCTCTGAGGGGAGACCATTTGTGAGTCGCTAGGCAGAATTGATCACTCCTATACACACATATACATATACATACTCATATATGTACTACATTGAATTGCTATATTTCCCATATACTTGTCATATTCTATATATTTGAATAGATACTTTAAAATATTTGTTTATTTTGAACAATTCAAAATTATTCAGAATATTTGAACAAAGAATTCCTAGCCCACCAACATTTTTTACCACAGGATTCTATATTATTAAACATCAATCTTCCCATTTTATAGGCATGATGATTTTCTTTATTTATGGGAACCTTAGATTTTTCTGCCAGATAGGAGATAGAAGATACCACTTCAACGTTTGATTTGTTTTCAAAATTCTGAAAAAAGCTTTTGTCAAAATTTATGACAAGAATTTCAAAAGAAAGTTATTAAATTGTATTAGACTATAATTTAATAGAGAAAAATGAATGTTAATGTTAGCAGTTAACCTCGACCAAGACAGCCAGCATTATAACTCAGTAAATCCAACTTAGTCTAGTATGAAATATTAGAGACACAAAAGGAAAAACCATATATGTTTTATTTGTTTGTTTGTTTGGGAAGTCTTGCCCCTAATTTGAACTCATTTGACTCAAATATAAAATCCCAGGAAATGTAAGCCAACGGAAATTCCACTTCTTTCTTGGCCAACATTGTAGCACTGTGGAACAGCTGAAAACCACATTTTC
This sequence comes from Martes martes, assembly GCF_963455335.1. Classification (NCBI taxonomy): domain Eukaryota; kingdom Metazoa; phylum Chordata; class Mammalia; order Carnivora; family Mustelidae; genus Martes; species Martes martes. Next base: position 116,158,975 of record NC_137890.1, read on the forward strand.
ATGTGTTTGTAATTTAATTCTCTTCTACCACCTGCATGTGGCAAACAGTTTTCTCACAGTTGCCAACTATAGATATGCCAGCTGTTGTAAAAAAATGGAGGATAAATTTAACTCTTTAAAAACATCTGACTCACAAGTTACACTCAGATATCAATCACATATATTCTGGTTGTCATTCTAATTAGTCATCTAGTATTTTGCCACTGCATAAGTGGAGTGGGTATTGTTGGTTCGGTCAGTTGGCATTGTACTGAGATAATTATTGCTATTTGAAGTTATTTATCAAAGCTGTGGAAACTAAGGGAGAAAGATGGGGACACCTGTCTTAACTTTCTGTGTCTGACAAGCTGAGAGAGTTCGGACAAAGGGAGTGGTTCAGCTGAATAAGTGGTTCAGCCACATAGGCTTCGAATCCCGCTTCTTCCTCTTTCTCGCATTGTGACTTAGAAGCAAGTTTTGTTATCTCTCTAAATTACAGTTTCTGTATCTGTAATATAGGGATATATTTATCTTACATATTATGTACCAGACACTGGATAAGTGCTAGGGGTGCAATGGTGAGCAAAATGGCTATGGCTATTGATTTTATGGAGCTTATAGCATAGGGAGGGAGACACAAATTAAGAATAGCTACAAATAAATCCATTATTTCAAATAGCAGAACTGTTGTGAAGGCTAATATTGTAAACTGTAAAAGATCATAATGTGAGAATCTAATTTAAATCGAATAGTTAGTGAAGGCTTTTCTAAAAAAATTCTGATTGATCTGAGATTGGTATAATGAATAGGAGATCCTTTGTAAAAGAATAGGAGCAACAGAGGAAAATAGGTATTTTAGTAACAGGAAACAGCACAGGCAAAGATCCAGCACTTTCAAGGAACTGATGACAGAAGGCGTGATAATGGTGCTAGTTGAGGCTAGAGATAGAAACTTTAGAGGAACTTGGACATGCAGGGAATTTGAAATACCATCTTGAAAGCTCTATGCATTTGCTGAAGAAGGGTTAAAGCAGAAGAATGATAAAATCAGATTTGCTTATTTTTTATACTGGCAATTTTAAAAGATCACTTCATGTACTGTTTTGAGAGTGGCCTGGGGAAGGGAGACAGTAGACAAAGAGAGAATGTCATAAGTTGGGTGGCTTGCTGTGGTCTTGGGGAAATAACGATGGCAGCTTCTAATATTGTTGAGATGAAAAGAAAGGATGGAATTCATAGATAGCTAAAGAACACATCATTAGACTTGGCAGTTGATAGGGTATAGAGTAAGAGGTGGTAAAGGAGAGAGTTGTCCATGTTGACCCTTTTCAGTCTTGAGGAACTGGGTATATGTTTGTACCATACAACGTACAAGGAATCCTCAAAGATTACCTCTGAAAAAAAGACCTCCGGGACGTGTTGAGTTTGAGGTGAGTTTGATACATTTGATACACATTTGATAGACCTTCAAATACAGACATCTGAAGCTGTAGAACAGATTAAAAATGAGGATGTAAAATTGGGAATTATCCGTGATTGGTTAGATTGCCTGGGGAAAAAGTAGAGTATAGGAAAGTTGATTATAAGAAGAGAAGAGGGCCAATCACTGAACCCCCAGGGATATCAATATGCGTAGTCTAAATAAAACATTAGATGCAGATGTGGGTGATTTAGGAGTGCCTGACAATTTGGGAGGAATGTGGCCTCATTGGGCAATATATATTCAACTTGGTAAGGAACTGTTAAACTGTGTGTTTTTTTTTTTTTTTTTTAAGATTTATTTATTTTAGAGGGAGAGAGAGGAGGGGCAGAGGGAGTCTAAGGTAGATTCCAAAGCAGACTCTGAACTAAGTGCAGAGCCTTTGCTGGACTTGATCTTAAGGACCCTGAGATCTTGACCTGAGCCAAACTGAGAGTCAGATGCTTAACCAACTGCACCACCCAGGTGCCCCAGTTAAACTGTTTTTAAGAGTAGCTGTATGATTTTGCATTTCCACCAGTGAAATATGTGAGTTACAGTTTCTCCATAATCTTGACAGAACCAGGTAGTGTCAGTATTTAGCCTTAAATGTTTTGTTTTATTTTGTTTCAGATTGTATTAGATGTGTATTGTGGTATCTCATTGTGGTTTTCGTTTGCATTTCCTTAATGGCTAACAAATTTGAGACTTTCTTCACGTGCTTGTTACCTGTATATTTTCAGAATGTTTTCTATTCACCTTTTTTAGTGAAGTATTTGTTCAAATATTTTTCCCATTGAAAAAAATGGGGAAATGGAGAGGAGAAGTGACTTGGGGGAAATTGGAGAGAGAGATGAACCATGAGAGACTGCGGACTCTGAGAAACAAACTGAGGGTTTTGGAGGGGAGGGCGGTGGGGGTTTGGGTGAGCCTGGTGGTGGGTATTATGGAGGGCACATATTGCATGGGGCATTGGGTGTGGTGCATAAACAATGAATTCTGGAACACTGAAAAGAACTAAAAAAAAATGGATTGTGAAATACAAAAAAAAAAAAATTTGTATACCGAAAACACTAAATAATCATTAAACTTTGTTACTATTAAAAAAATTGGGATATTTATTTTCTTACAGCTGAGTTTTGAGAGTTCTTTATTTATTTTGGATATAAGCCTTTTTGTATAGGTGATTTATAAGTATTTTTCCCAGCCTATATAGTTTGTTTTTCCCTTTCCTTAATAATATATTTTGCAGAGGAAAAGTTTTCGATTTTGATAATGTCCTGTTTCCATTTTTGTCTGTTATAGATAATACTTTTGATATTTTAGCTAAGAACTTTTTGGAAAAACTACTAAAACTAAAAAACTAAAAAACTACTAAACTACACTAAATTTCCTTTGTACCTTTGTAAAAATTAATTATCCATATATGTATGTATCTGTTTCTGGATTCTCTCTTCTGTTCCACTCATCTGTTTTTTGATCTTGAGCTCAGTGCCACATATAACTTTATATTAGATCTCAAAAACAGGTTGCATTGCATTAGCTTTCCAACTTTGTTCTTCATTACCAAAATTGTTTTGGCATATCTAGGTCCTTTCCATTTCCATGTGAATTTTAGAATTAGCTTTCCAGTTTCTACATAAAAGCCTGCTGAAATTTTGTTTGGGGTTGGGTTGACTCTCTAGAAAAACTTAGGGAGAAATGGGAAAGAACAAGCTTCAGTGGGGGAAGAAGAAAAATTCATGTTTTGTCTCCAATGGGTATGCCATTGAGTGTTGGTGTTTGGACTAGTAGGAAAAAGAAAATGTGGAGTATGCTTTATAGAAGACAGAGAAAAAAAGAATGTTTGGCTATTAGGAATGAAAATCCTAGTAGAATCAATGAATGATTATTAATTATTTTGTATTCAATATGGATGTAGAAGACATTGAAAAGATACTGGGTGATTTAAACTTGAGAGAATGCATACTATATTCACATAACAGGAACATTTATTTATTTATTTATTTAAGATTTTATTTATTTATTTGACAGAGAGAGAGATCACAAGTAGGCAGAGAGGCAGGCAGAGAGAGAGGGAGAAGCAGGCTCCCCGCTGAGCAGAGAGCCTGATGCGGGGCTTGATCCCAGGACCCTGAGATCATGACCTGAGCCGAAGGCAGTGGCTTAATCCACTGAGCCACCCAGGCGCCCCATAACAGGAACATTTAGGACTTAATGATTGCCCTAGCGGATGCAAAGCAGAGTAGTTATTTTAGCTGGGGGAGGGGAGAGATTATACCAGAAGAGTTGAACTGAATTTTTGCGCACTGTAATTTCTGTCTTAAATAAAATAACAGTAACCACTGTGATGCTATCCATTTCCCTAACTCAAATGTCTATAATTAAGCAGCTCAATTCACCCATCCCTACTTATTATGAGTGTCAGTTTTTACACCTTAAGTAGCTTTTACAGTGCTCCTCAACTGAACAAAATTTAACAAAATAGAATAAAAATGTCTCGGGGATATCCAAGAACTAATGAATAGATGGCTTGTTTCCTTGTTCTCTGGTCTTTGTTAATAGATACAAAGAGAACTATATATTAGGTGACTTTCCTTATAGACCTTAAAGATGTTCCTTTCTTACCATATTTATTTCTTTTACTACTTTAGTACTTGATACCATTTGAAATATTTAGAGAACTGCCTTAAGAGGTATGTAATGATACAGAGACTAAGAAATAAGGGACTGGATAGGAATTAGTGTAGGAAGACTGGATGTACAAATAAAACCCTTACTTGATAACATGAAAGTGTTTCCAAGTAGGTTTTGTTGGCTTATCAACACCTCTACCTTGAGCAATAACAAAATAGGAGTTAACATTCCAAATGTTGGTATGTAAGAGACATGTAGTTAAGGTCGGATCTAACTAAGGAACACTAATTGCTTTGTTTCCCTGCATTTCTCAAGGTCAGTGTGGTTATGTGTAACAGTTAAAATCAGACTTGAGATGAAGTCGAGTTTACACTCTGTAATAATCATTCTCCAAATAGGAGTAATTTTCTGGAAGGGGAGTTTTTAAAGGTCTGACATCACCATTTAATCAAGGGCTTAAAATTTTGTGGAAAATATATAGACTTGTAGGGTAGATAATTTGATCTTACTTCCTAGGGAATGCATCTTGTATATCTGTGATATATCAGGACGGGGTTTTGAGCTTTTCAGTTTGTAAGTGTCGAATATATGGAATAAATGGTAGAATTAGGACTAGGATCTTAGTGCCCTTAATTACTAGTTCTCTAATTCTATGTACTTTAAGAGTAAAATTTAAGCTCCAACAGATTTGACACAGTAAATAAATTTTCTTACAGGAATCTGGTTTACAGGTGTTGCAAAACAACAACAACAAACCCAAAACCCCCAAATAACCGTCCAAACAACCCTGCAGGCAGATATCTTGAAGCCTTACTATCCTTAAAAGTTTGGAAGAGTAGCTGATGATATTCTGCTAAGACTTTACCAATTGACGAGTTTCCTTCCTCTTGCTTAGAATTGCTTCTGCATTGACTCACTCTGACACCAGTATCGCATTAGCCTGCTTTACAAATGGGTAATGGAGAGATAAGGGGATTAAAACTTTTGGAGACATATTTGGCAATAAACAATATTAAATCTTTCACTAGGCCACCGACAGCATTTGGACAACACACAGATCAAATCTTGAGGCACTTTGAGTTCCAAAATTGAATTAAAGGGTCCAAGATGCAATGTGAAATGAAACTTTGGAATTTAACACACCTGGGACTTTCTGGTGTCTAAGCATACAAGTCTGTACTTTTTTGAGCACAAAAAATTCTAAATGTCAGCATCAAGACAATGTGAAATTCTCAAAGATAGAATTGGTTATAGCACAGGAGCTCATTAAAAAGAATATATGGAAGAGTTTTTTGAATTTTATTTCAGTATGTATTTTTATAAATTCTCAAAGCTCTTCGGGGTCTGTCTGTCATCACAATTTTCAAGAGTTGTTAAATAGATTTTATTTTTTTTTTAAATGTAAGTTGTGGATAGTTGTTCATATACTATGAGATTATAACATTCATCAAGCAGTAGAGACTTCCTATGGAGTGTTGCATTTCCCTTTATAATTAAGAACATTTTAAAATTAAATAAATACCTAATTATAGTTTAAAATGTCAAATAATGCTTAGTGTTACTAAAAATGGTCAATCCTACCACTTTTCCAGCACAATCTTCTGGTATTTTGTTTGTTTCTTCTGGCATTTGCCTCCATGTGTCTAAACAATTAAATACTGCAGTATTTTACTTTGTCATTTTTGAACGTTATCTATTGGCTTCTTCCTGTAATAACTGTAGACTTTACCTCTTTCCTGCTTATATCCCTATTTCCTTATATCTCTTTTATTTCCCTCTTTTTTGCTACCTTAACTGTGTACGGTGATATTACATTTTTTTTATTAAATTCATAGTTATTCTTTTCATTAGTATGATTATGTAGAAAAGGTTAACTACCAAGCCGAGTTGTACACCTTATTTACATTTCTGTTCTTTTTTTTTTTTTAAAAGATTTTATTTACTTACTTATTTGAAAGAGAGAGAGGGAGAGGGATTGAGAGAGAGAGCATAATCAGGGGGAGTGGTGGGCAGAGGGAGAGGGAGAAGCGGGCTCCCAATCTAGCAGAGAGCCCAAGGCGAGGCTCAATCCCAGGACTCCAGGATCAGGACCTGAGCCAAAGGAAGACGGTCAACCGATTGAGACACTCAGGTGCCCCTATATTTCTGTTCTTTTTTTTTTTTTTTTAAGATTTTATTTATTTATTTGACAGAGACAGATCACAAGTAGGCAGAGAGGCAGGCAGAGAGAGAGAGAGAGAGAGAGAGAAGCAGGCTCCCTGCTGAGCAGAGAGCTTGATGCGGGACTCGATCCCAGGACTCTGAGATCATGACCTGAGCGGAAGGCAGTGGCTTAACCCGCTGAGCACCCAGTCGCCCCTATATTTCTGTTCTTGTACAACATTTTATCTTTCAGTTAAGAATCATTATATTTTTTTCTGCTTTGAGAATTACCTCATTTTATGATATTGTGGTTTTTGTTTGTTTTTCTTTCATTTGCTTAATTTTCTTGAATCTATGACATCTTGGTTCCTTTACCTTCTCCAAGAGCTCAGTAAAATTTTTATTAGTTTTCCACAGAGTCAATCTTATCAGTTAATGTATTTGCTCCTAGGTTTTCTTCAATAAATGGGTCATCTGTCTGACAAAACTCCTTTCTTCTCTGCTGTAAAGGATTGGTGACAGCTGCAGAAGTACTGTTTTGGAAATTCCTTTGGCCTCTCCACTTCCATCTCTAAGTTTTCCAAGTTCCGTATCTCTCTTTTCCTTGCTGTATTCCCTCTGGCAGTTTCATGGTACCGAATACCTGGAAGATAAAATTATGACATTCTGAATGTCAGAAAATGTCTTTTTCTCTGCCCATTTTTGAGTAATAATTTAGATAGACTTACACATTTAGCTTAGAAATAATTTGGTCTTAGAAATTAAGGCACTGTTCACTGCCTTCTAGCCCTCATGCTGATGTGCTTCTTTTTATATGGCCTAATCCTTTTTAGGATCCTCTCTTCTTTCCTGTTGTTCTGAAATTGTATAAGGATGTGCTTTGGTGTAGATTGTTTTACATACATTTTGCGGGTGCTGTTTAAAAGAGACTCATTTTGGGGTGCCTGGGTGGCTCAGTGGGTTAAAGCCTCTGCCTTCGGCTCAGGTCATGATCTCAGGGTCCTGGGATCGAGCCCCGCATCGGGCTCTCTGCTTGGCAGGGAGCCTGCTTCCCTCTGTCTCTCTCAGCCTGCCTCTCTGTCTGCTTGTGATCTCTCTCTCTGTGTCAAATAAATAAAAAATCTTAAAAAAAAATTTAAAAGAGACTCATTTCATTCTGTTCTAGAAAAATCTTTGGGGTGCCTGGGTGGCTCAGTTGTTAAGCGTCTGCCTTCAGTCCTAGGTCATGATCCCAGCGTCCTAGGATTGAGTCCCGCGTTGGGCTCCCTGCTTATCGGGAAGCCTGCTTCTTCCTCTTCCACTCCCCCTGCTTTGTGTTCCCTCTCTCTCTCTCTCTCTGTCAAATAAATAAAATGTTTTTAAAAAAGTCTTCTTATAGTTTTTGTTTAAAATAATTTTCTTTCATCCACTTCTCTGTTCTTTTTTTTCTAGAAATGCTTCCCTCTCCCAGACCTATTGAGATATAATTGACATACAACATTTTGTAAATTTAAGGTTGCAGTGTGATAATTTGATATATGTATATATTGGGAAATGATTACCACAATAGAACTTCTGGAAATTCTTTAATTCACCTTTGCATTTCCTTGTCCTATCCCCTAGTCCCTTTGTTCCTTTATTCCCCCTCCTGTTCTCTTCATTTCTTGCCCCTCCCATCCCTTTCCCCTCTTCCCCTTTGGTATCTTCCTCCTCTATCACTTTCTCTCTTTCACTACTTTCTTTGAGAGACTTTGACTTTATCATCTAACCTTTCTATACTCATTAAAAAGGAAAACAAACTTCCTATTTTCAATTCCCAAGAAGATTTTCTTGCTCTGTATTTATTTTGATCCTTGTATTTTTTTTCTTTAATAGATGTATTATTATCTTCTATCTGAGGGTATTATTATTATTTTTTAAAAAGAATTTATTTATTTATTTGAGAGACAGAGATCACGAGTAAGCAGAGAGGCAGGCAGAGAGAGAGGAGGAAGCAGGCTCCCCGCTGAGCAGAGAGCCTGATGCGGGGCTCGATCCCAGGACCCTGAGATCATGACCTGAGCCGAAGGCAGAGGCTCAACCCGCTGAGCCACCCAGGTGCCCCGATCTGAGGGTATTATTGTAATTTAGAGTAAAGTTTATTCTGTTCTCTTCATTATCTCTGTATCACCGGAGTTTCTTTGTCGGTTTTGGTATGTATTTCCATGTGGAGATTTTGCTTGTGTGTTTGGTATTTCTTGTCTTATCATTCAATTTAAGAGTGAGTCACTAAAACTTTGCTGGAAATTATATGCATTGGTGGGTGTTGTTGAATCATGGGTTCTCTCTAGGATAATCAGGTAACCATCAATGGTTTTTTTTCTTTTTTCTTCCTTTTCTTTTTAAACTTTGGATCTTCACATGTCATTATATAAAATCAGAGATTGGCTAGTTTTCTTTTTTTCTGTAGAGGACCAGATAGTAAATATTTTAGGCTTTATGGGGCATATAGAGTCATTGAAACAACAATTCAACTCTGCCCTTATAGCAAAGGAGCCATTGACAATGTGTAATTGAATGGGTGTGGCTCTGTTCCAATAAAACTTTATTTGTTGGGAAAAAAATTGGTGAACTGAATTTGTCCTGAAGTCTCTAGCTTGCTGACCCTTATCTAAAAGCACTACCCTTTTAGGGGTTTAATTTCTCTAGAAATGATTTCTCCAGATTTTTACCAAGAGTAGAGCGTAAGGCAGATAATCAGTCTGCTGGTGTTCTGGAGCTGGGTCTGGGAAAGAAGCCGAGGGTTGTACCATTTAATATGGAGATCATCACTTAGCGTAGTCTAGTATCTCACCTTTTTCTTCTTCTGCTTGACATTCCCAAATCTATGCTCCTATACTTCATTTTGTTGATAACAGCGTTTTTCACATTAATGTGCATAAGAAATACCTAGGGATCTTATTGAAAGCAAGTTCAGTTTTACCAGGTTTAAACCTGGGCTGGAGAGTCTATATTTCTCATACGCTTCTGAGTGATGCTGGTGCTGCTGGTCCTAGAAGAACAACTTGAATAGGAAGAACATAAGAATACCACTCTTCTATAGATAGAAGAGAGGAAATGTCTATTCTCTCTAGAGACTTTCAAACATCCCAATGTTTTCAGTTCCATTTCTCACTCTTGCCTTGCGTGGCTCAGATCCCCAAGTTTTCCAGTCTTCTATGGGGAAATTGACTGCCTTTTTGCCCATGTTCCCTGTAGACAGCTAGATTTTAAATTCCTTATCTAAGTCATGTTCAATTTTTTATATGTACAATATATATATGTATATATAACATACATACATACATATGTACATATACACACATACATAAATATATATTTGGTGTTCCTTTCTTAGGTTTTTAACAAAGATAGAGTTTATACTTTGGATTTTTTTTTTTAATACTTTGGATTTTTAAAAAGCATTTGGAGAATTTTTTGAGAGAATAAAAAGGAGAACATGTTTGAAGTTGAAATTGAATTAGAAAGTAAACCATTGTAAAATATTTTCTTGAACTATATTGTGGCACTCCAACTTAATAACAAACCGAATTTTTGTTATATCCACCCTGAAATGGCATAGGAGTATAAATGTACGTATAGAAGGAACAAATTCCACTTCTGGAATAGTACTTTAAAATGTTTGCTGAGGAATTGGCCATCATGGTTATTCATTATTGGACTTAGGATTTTTTTCAGTTTTGAATCTGGTATTCAAAGGATCTTTAAGAAGAGCTTCATTCCTGTCATTTCCATTTTCTTAATTTATTCATTGAAATCTTTATATTAATAATAAGATGAATTAAAAAATAAACATACCATTTTGTAATGTAATAACTCATGGCCAGCCCGAGGCACAACTGCAAGGTAGGTGAAATTTGTTTTCACTATCCTAATTCCTAGCGTGCCTTTACTTATCTTTGAAGTTTCATCTTTGCCTGAAAAGCTTTCCCTCTACCTTTTAATTCAGTGTTCCATGTCTAGATCCTTTCTCTTTATCACTCTTTTGTGTACTTACTCATAAATAGTAAACACTGAATCATAATTTACCACTTTGGTATATTATAAATAGGACATGGTTAATGTAAAATAATGGATCTTTACATGGTATTTGGGGAGTTATGGTATTCTTAGTGGAGGCACATTATTATTCTCTGGTCCAGAAGTATCTGAATGCTTTGAGTCATTATACGTAATCTGTTTTGTCTTAATGAGTACTGGGTTGGAAGTCACAAAGATTGCCATAAAGAATAAGACATTGGATAAGTTACTAAATTTCTCTAAAGTAGGGCATTGGGTTAGATTCATTTTGAAAATATATGCTATTCTACATTATATGCTTCTAATAATTTTTAAAATATTCATTTATTTATTTTGAAGATTTTATTTACTTATTTGGCAGACAGAGATCACAAGCAGGCAGAGAAGCAGGCAGAGAGAGAGGAGGAAGCAGGCTCCCTGCTGAGCAGAGAGCCTGATACCGGGCTTGATCCCAAGACCCTGGGATCACGACCTGAGCCGAAGGCAGAGGCTTTAACCCACTGACCCACCCAGGTGCCCCATATGCTTCTCAATATCATACTGTATTAGTTAGTCATGTTAAGGATTAATATATATTCAGCCATTGTTCTTGGAAGAACAAAAATTAAATTGTATTCAGATGTAAACTCTTCCTGAGGAATATGTGATTATTGTGTATATTAGGTCAGGATATATCTTAAAAATTATACTTTACTTGCAAAAATTTCTTAAGAAGGTATTACTAGTTTAAAATATTTTATTTTTGTGAACTAAAGCTATGGAGAAGTGAGATTACTTGTGATATATTTCAAAGAAAACAAGTGGCCCAAAGTCTTTTTATTTTCTCAGATTATCTTTATTTCTCTTGGTAATAAAATTAATGCATTCTTATAAAAATTCCAACAATATGGATGATTATTTGCAGTGTGGAATCTATCCTTCCAGAAGTTTTATACATATAAAACATCTAGGTATAAATTTATTTACTTTAATATTAAAGGATAACACCATACATAGCATTTTGTAATTTGATTTCATAGTTCTTTGAATTATAGGTAATAATTAATTCTGTGGAGAGCAGTAAAATATTTTACATTACAGAATATGATTTCATAGTCATATCTATAAAACTCTTGTTAGCTATAGCAATGTTATGCCCTAATGAGTAAAAGGAATGCCTAATAAAATTTTTCACTGAGCATCTAATTTATCTCTTATTTTGACAAGCATATTTTAATTTTAGTTAGTTATGAATTTGTGTAAAAGCAAACTAGTGAATGGAATAATATTTCTTAAAAGTTATTGCCTTAATATTATGAGATTGTATTATAATTGTGCAGTTTTTGATGAAATGTCTAAAGACGACTTTAGTGAAATTATTGTACTATGGAGTAGTAAAAATTCATTATATATGTGAGCATTGATAGAATCTTATAGTTTTAACAAAGATGTTTCTGCATCTTTGTGCAATGGAACCACTTTTCATTTTATTGGAAATATATGAAAAGTTTTATTGGCGCTCCTGAGGGGGATGAAAAATTAGGAGCTGAAAGTGAATGGCAAAGGAAGTGGTTATGCTACCTGTACATCATCCCATTGATTGGGAATCCCAGGAATCCACAGAGAAAACTGAAATTATCCAGAAGATCCCAGCCTCCACTTTGGGGGTTCATAGTTGAGCAGTGGACTGGTGACCAGTGCCCAATCTCCTCTGCCCTTGCTTCTGTGGGGTTGTTCTTTTTGAAGAGTTAAAATAGCGTGTTTGAGAAGAAGCAAAGTATATGTTAAAATTTAAACCTAGGGGTGCCTGGGTGGCTCAGTGGGTTAAAGCGTCTGCCTTCGCTCAGGTCATGATCCCAGGGTCCTGGGATCGAGCCCCACATCGGCTCTCTGCTCAGCGGGGAGCCTGCTTCCTCTTCTCTCTCTGCCTGCCTCTCTGCCTACTCGTGATCTCTGTCTGTCAAAAAAAAATAAATAAATAAATAAAAAAAATTAAACCTCTTGGGACACCTGGGTGGCTCAGTTGGTTAAGCATCTGGCTTCTGCTCAGGTCATGATTCCAGGGTCCTGGGATCGAATTCCATATTAGGCTCCTTGCTCAGCTGGGAGCCTGCTTCTCCCTCTGCCTGCAGCTCCCCTTCCTTGTGCTTGCTCTCTCTGACAAATAAATAAAATAAAAATCTTTAAAAAGAATTTAAACCTCTTGGAAACATCTGGAAAATATTTCTAATTTGCTAGTTTCTCCTACCTCCCCATCCAGACCTTCCTCACCAGACTCCACCTTCAGCAAGAATAGAGAAAGGGTAATATTTACTGGAATCCAATTCCCAAAGAATTGATGGCATGTTTTCACAGCAATGCTCCATACTGGAAACATAGAAACTACAGAATTGACTCTAAGATTTGACTTCATGTTACTTTCAATAACATTTTTCATGGTGATCCTCTGACTGTAGAATAGAGGGGCAGACATCTCCAAACATTTGCTGATGGTTTGTGAATTGGTCTCTTTGGGTCCTTATAGCATCTAGTCCTACACATTCAGGACTTCATGGCAGGAGAGCTATGCATATGTGCCAAACAGACAATGGAAAGTCCAAGTCAGGGTTGGCAATTTTGCAGCACTGATATTTCCATCCTCAGCTCCTGCACCCGTGGTAGACATTCCTCTCAACATGGCACTCTTTCTCACTGGGCTTAAATGTCACCTTAGAATTCTTCCCCATAGAGTATTTAAGAATCTAGTCCCAAGTTTTGAAGTTTGTAAATAAAATGAAAAGGAATTTGTTCTTATGTCCAAGCCAAGAATGAAACTCAAAACAAATAAAGATCAATTCCTTTGAGACCGATCATGTCAGCGTGAGTTTTATTTCTTTATTTTTAAAAGATTTATTTATTTTATATACAGAGAGTGAGTGTGTGCAGGAGTAGGGGAAGGGGCAGAGGATGAGGGGAGAGAAGCAGACTTCCCACTGAAAGAGGAACCTGAGGCAGGGCTCAACCTTAGAACCCTGAGATCATGATCTGAGCTGAAATCAAGAGTTGTCTTAACTGACTGAGCCACCCAGGCACCCCTCAGTATGAGTTTTAGTGGCCTTCTCTTTCCTGGGTCTTGGTGTTATCCTCATGGTAGATTTTCATATGCTTTTCCCTCTTGGTTTTGCTTACTGAATTGATCCAAGTATGCCTCTCTGTGGAAGAGTATTGTGGTAGTAGTTCACAAATGGTTTAATAGGTTTGAGTCCTGGCTCTGCCCTTTTTAAGCTATGCTATTTAAACTTTTCAAGTCTTGGTTTCTTCCTTTCTCAAATAAGTGCTGTTACACAGGATATATGAGGTAATCTGTGTGAAACATGATTTAACTTAACGTTACATAAATGTTGGGTATGTTTATTACTGATGAGGATTCCATGTCAGTCTTCAACTAAACAGTGGAAACTATACATAAGTTATGTGAAAAAGACAAAGTTATATTCATCAAGATTTTGAGTGTACCTGTTCTTGTTGGCCAGGTAGATTAAATTTAAAATACTTCAACAAAATAGGATAGTCTCATCATCTTAAGTGACATGAAACTACATAAAGACATACTAAAATTGATCACTAAACTCAGTAAATCCTGGACTTCTGTTTAAACAAAGCAATAAATGCTTAAAGAGTCAGTCTTCTGATTTCTTTAAACCTAATTGCTATGCTACTATTTAGACACTAGGTAGAAATATGCAAATATCATTGGAGAAATGTCTCTCCTTTTCCTTAAATGATAAATTTGGAAAAGTAAGAGTAAATTAGCTTGATTTTCACATATCTACATTAAAGTTGAGTTCCCAGTAAGCTGGGAATTGGTATTACAAAACTTGGTATTACAAAAACTCACTTGACTTCATTCCCAGACAAGGTTTGTTGCGGAATGCCTTATTAAAATAGTCATTCAAAATAATATATTTATATATGTCATAATAAGGATGTCAGTTAAAACTTGCCCACATACACAGTTATCTTAGATAAAACACATTTCACACAGTCCTTTCTATCTTGGTGGCTGTTTTTGTACCTCAAGATCCTATCTTCTGGCTATAGTGAAGTGGACAGGCAATGAAAACTGATGGCGAGAATAGTACAGCCATTAGATTGGCTTAGCAGCAGCCTGTGACTTGTTCTGCTGTAAACAGGTGAACCAGGTCAGTCAGATTCTCACTCTCAGAATTTTAACTGGAAACACAGCGTCCATTAGCAATAAGCATGCAGCCAAAAGATGCTTTAGGTAGTTGATACACAGAAATCATGTATCAACTGATGTTATGAGGGAGCAAAAATTGGATGACTGGAGGAAACCACATAGTAAACATGAATGACACAGGTAAAGAGAAAGAACCGTGACACTAAGAAAGCCAATTTTGTTCTTGATGGAGGGGTTAGCCCGCCATTAGAGCTGATGCTGGTCCAGGTCCTATATCCTTACAGGAAACTTCCTTTAACTGATATAAATTAAGTGGATCTCTTTTCCTTGCCTAACTAATCCATGTGATAATAAACATGACATATTTCAATTTTGCCTTGTCGTCACACTTGGTTCTGATGTTTATTTTGAATATTTCCTTGTAAGAAATATCTAATGATATGGACATGAAACAAAGTTTTACTAAGATCCATAACTTTTAACACTTTACCGTTACATTAATGTTTGATAAATTTATGCTGGCAATTGTGCCGGAAAGATTAGAAAAATTACTTTTGTTTCATTATAAATAAGCTCCAGAGAAGTAGTTTTTCTATGGCAAATCTAGAAAGTGCTAGGCACCAATTTTTGAAGTGAGCCCGGGGCAGATTTTAGGAATGCCACAACATGATGAGGAATATATGTTCATTTAAGAATGGCACGGAGTCTGGATGAAAGGACGTTAGAGCAATAAAATAGGTATGGGGAACAAATTAAAGGTTCTGAAGGGGTATCTTGAAATGTCAAGAAGTTACCATGGTTTAATATTGTACTTTTTAAAAATTGTTATCCAGAAAGAGTAATTTATTTTTTTGTAAATAGCAAAGGTCAGAAATTGAAAATACCGGGTATGTTACATTCAGGATATTTCCAAGAATATGTTGCAGCTTTGCTTTACTTTATAAATATATTGCAAAAAAGATATTTAAAAAAGGGAACAGACTTCTATGAAAGCATGCAAACATATGTGTAAAAGTAAGCAGCTATCAAGAGATATATTCTGACTACAATACTAGGGATGTACATATATTTATATTTTTCAACATCTCGGATGTGATTTAAAGGATGTTATGCACTGTACCTTGGAAATGTAAATTGTTCTGTCTTCTCTAAAGATAGCTTATCTTCTCTAAAATCCTTCATTCACAATATTTATTACTGATTTTATCACATCTGATTTATGTTATTTTCATAAATTGTTTCTTGGGGTAAAATTGTACTCAGTTAAATAGTAATTTAAAATCTGTCTTCCAAGACTGTAACAGAACCGTGCTGGCACGACATATTTTTAAAAGTGTGTTTTACTTGAGGACTATCATATTTTTGAGACTGGCAGTTCTAAATGAAATAACTGTTTAAGCTGCTTGCTGGTAGAGAGTTTACCTGGTAAGAAAAATATTGGAACTAGCCAAGCAGGAAGGTGTTTTAATTTATATTTCATTACAGCTACAAAAATGTGTTTTGCTCTCTTAGGAATATTTCTTTCCTATATTGCCTTCTCCCAAGTTTGAGTCACTTGCTTGCTTTATGGAGCCATAACCCTATGGAAATATTGGTCCACTTAATTCCCTATAACTGATGAAAATTGAGAAGGATAAATGCACCAACTTGTTAAAATTACACATTAATTGATTTTTTAAAAGTCAGGAAAAAAAAAAGAACCCAAATATAATACCCTGTAAACTGCCACCTTAATAAAGATGATAGAATAAATACATAGCAGTTTTGCTTTTCTTTTACCTATATATAAATAATAAAGCCAGAAAATAAAGAATTAATCTGTTTCTTTAACTGATGTACTGAGGAAATTTAAAAAGCTATTTGGCTAGAGAAAACATGTTTTTACCAAGTAGAAACATTTATGATTTGACTTTGAGAAGCATTGGACCGTACAGTTGTTTAAAAATTTTAGACTCTTAAATGTTTTTATTTTTAAGTGTGTATCAGGCCAACAACTCTTTTGCTTATCATATTTAAAATCAGTTGATTAATCATTGAAGGATGCTTCCTTTTCAACATAAAGATATTTTTCCATATATAATTTCTTCTATTTTGTTATATTTCTTGGTAATGAAGTTATGAAATTATTTTCAAGGCTCAGCAGCTTTTTAAAAATACTGTGGGGTGCTCGTGATGAATATTAACAGAACTACTTTGAGTTCCATTTTACCCACCTTTTGATGCAGATCTTATTACCACCAACTTATGATTATGAAGAAATAATAATAGCTGTACTTATATAGACATTATGGCATATAAAGTTCTTGGGATAAATTGTATGATTTGATCATTAAAAATTAATCAAGGTGATGGGAAATACATTCCCACTGGTGAATAATGAACAATTATATATAGTCTGTTCACAAATTTGGGTTCATAGAACTGGACTAAATGCAGTGTTTTGGGTTCAGATACAATTTTGTTTTCGTAGAGATTGCTGTCTCTTAACAAGGACTGAAGAAGGCATGTTCAGGTAAAATATTTATTTTCTTGGCTGGAGAGTAATGTGAACAAAAAACCAAGGATTCCCTCAAATAAAAGATATTTTAAATGTCATTAAATATAGAAAAGTACAAATCATATATCTTAATTTAGACTAATTTTTAAGTTAGTCAAGATCAAGATTCCTAAGTCCTGCATTATTACATAAAATCAAAGTGTCTTATGCACAGCAGCAAAGATTTGACTAAATATTGAAATTGGGTTGATAACTTTTAGAACTTTGACACATCAGCCCTTTATGAGAAAAATTCTGAGAATTAACTATTACTCCTTCTGTAGTTAATCCTAAATGGGGGATGACGTGGGAAGCAGATGGGTCAAAGTTTCCTTCTAATTGAACATAGTCCTTTATTTGCAATAAATATGTTTATGTTATGAGGCAAAAATGTATCTTGAACAAGAATCCTGCTCTTTGATAAATTGGAACATTTAGTCAAGAGAAGCAGTTCCAAGAAAAAGTTCAGAGAGGAATTTATTTTTAGAGTACTCATCTCACCATTAACAAGAATAATAAAATGAGTGAATCATATAATGCAATTGGAGCCTGGTCCTGGCAATTATGCAGCCATTTACCCCTTAGTGACAACTTGGGAGCTAGAGCTTCAGTACATTCTGGGTGTTGACTTCCTACAGGGAAATGTTTATGTTGTAGATGAAGCACAGGCTGCTTGGAGGACTTCAGATGGTTCTATTGGGTTGAGGATTAATGAGGTTAAATTAACTCAGTCACTTAATGCACATTTTATTGAAGTTCAAGCTGTTCAGACTGTTGCAGTTAATATGAGTAACCCAGAATGTTGCCAGTTAAATGTAAGTTACACATCAGGGATACCAGGGTCATTACTGACAGGAAGAAAGCAATTTTATTTGGTTATGACATTTATCATGAAGGCATTCTCATGTTTTTAAAGATATCTACATCTCTGTAACTATATCTATGTATAAAGAGAGCTATATCTATAGATAGATGTAGATAGCTCTAAAAACATGAGAATACCATTATGAAATATATATATGAAGTATACATTATATATACACACATACCATATGTATATACTAGAAGAATACTATAGTATACTTCATATATATGTATGTATACATACATATATACACATATGTATATGTATATACATATACATATATACATACATATATACATACATATGCATATATGTGTGTATATATAATATATATATTTTCTCCAAAATGTTGTTCATTTCATTTAGGAGTTTGATTGTCACCCAGGGCAGTTTTATGATCTTAATTCTACTTTTGTCCTGATTTTAGACAGCAAAATGCTGACTTAAGGAGGATAAGTGAAATGAACAATATTTTCTTTCCCCATGAGTAGTACTTATGAGGAACATGTTGGGATGGCTGTTTAATCTTAAATCATTATATGTTAAAAACTACGTCCTGAAAATCTCCTACGTTGACAAGATATGAGTCAGACACATGAGGCAAAGCCCTAGCATTTACTCATTGACTAGGTCATTCATTCATTGTTTATTGAGCACCAAATATGTGCTACCACTTATACTAGTACTAGGGATACAATAGTTCTAGCTACCTTAGGTTTAATATTTTTATTAGCTTCTGTATTTAAGTATGTTTATGTTTCCAAGGGCTTTTTGGCTTCCTGTGGAGCATTCCTAGGTATACTATTGGCTTAAAACAGTCATTTTCAGATGCTTATAAACTAAATAAATCCTTTAGGGGATGGGATCAAATGTTCACATAAACTGCTCCGTTTTACTCTAGCCAACACAGGGAGGCTTAGAATACCTTAAATGACAACACGCTCCTCTAACAAAGGGCCCCAAATGGATGCTTTTCTAACCTTTCATACAAAGTACTACAGACGTTTTATATAGAATCTCATTACTGATTCTATTTCCTGTAGGCTGAGCTACTACTTGAAATGTCCTTTTAACTTTCAGGCCAGGCATAATGACATTGGAAAAAATAATCCAGAGCAGCTACAGAAAAGAATTCAGGAGCTCCTGGCAAGGCACCAGGCATCCGTGGGCATGCTTGCCCTGTACAACGAATGCACTGCGTGTTGCCACTTCTCTGCACCCTGTAGCCCTGTGCCCCCTGCTTGAGAAGTAGGGTTTTGCCATCCCTACTGAGTACAGGGCACTGAGAAGTGATTGCTAGAGGGAGGAAACAGAGTTGGCAACCAGTGCTGCAGTTTTATTGCTTTCCTTATCATTTCCCTACTGTTATTTTCCAATATCTCTCCAGCTTAAAGTCACAAATAGTTTTTATTTAGTACAACAAACTTGTTATTAGCTGCCAACTGCTTTGTAGTTTTCTTTAAGGACTATACCTGAAGGACTCAGGCCCTTTAGGCATTTGGGGGTGGGAAGAAAAAGAGAGAAAAGTCAAAGAAAATCATAGGGTGATGCAAAATAGTATTTAATGAGATAGCCAAGGCACACATACATTATGGCTCCTGGCTCACAAATACTCAACACATTTTAATTTCTTCTTTGCTTGTCTTCCATATATGCTTTGAGTAGGCTTCAAGAATATATAGGGCTTTGAAAAACAGCCAGAGTATTTGTCTTTAACTTGGTTAGCTATTAGGAATTACCGCAGTTTATTTTCCCTAGGGAAAGAGAACCAGTGGATACCAACATAAATTCAGAAATTAACTACTGTTATGAAGCATATGTGATATATAAACCCAAATTTAAAATATGCCTGGAGGGGTGCCTGGGTGGTACATCGGTTAGGTGATCACCTCTCGGTTTCCTCTCAGGTCATGATCTCAGGGTCCTGAGATCAAGTACCATCTCAGGCCCCACGCTGAGGGCAGAATCTGCTTAAGACTCTTTCTCCCTCTGCCCCCCCCCCCCCCCCCCCCCGCCAAATAAACAAATAAACCTTTAGACATGCCTGGAGATGTTAAATGCTGAGTCTTTTTTTTTGGGGGGGGGGAACATTCCGTGTGTTTAAACTTAAGGTTAATACCTCTAGATGTGTTATTCATTAAGAATGAAAAGACATATTTATATAAGGTTCAGTATGCATTAGAATTAAAAAACCCTAAGTTTGTTATAAAGCTAAGATGAAAAGAATCTAAAATAGGAACAAAAAGAAAAATGACCAGGTTTTGTTGAAAATTTAACTTTCAGAGTGTGATAGAAATAAGATAAATAGACATGTGTTGATGTGTTCAGTTTTCAGAATGAAATACTGAAGTATGCTATAAGTGTAATAATAGTAGATATAATATCTCTTCAGCACGCTGGAATTGACACTGTGAGGAAACTTAGACATACCAAGATCCAGGAACAAGGTCAGAAGATTTATGTCTGTGTTACCTTGATAGGGCAAAGTACTCTTTATCATTTTATATGGAGCCAAAATAGAGCCTTGAAAGAAATAGCATGTGTTCCTTAATATCTAAGGTTGTTTTCAATGAATGAGGAATTCGTTTTTTCCTTTTACACATAGTACATTATGTATATTCTAAAAATAAATAGAAATATTTGTTTTTTATTATGCATAAGTGATATTTATGAACTTACTTATCTCATTGTAGGAGAGTATGGAATATGAGCAGAGTTTTTTGTTAGAAAATAATTTAATTGAAAGGAATAAAAGAATTAAAAGAATTTAAAAAGTATTAAAAGAATTAAAAAGAAAAACAAGTTAGGAAGAAGTAAAGTATTTAGTATAGGTTAAGTTGAAAATTTCATTATGACTTAGGTTTTCAAAAGACATTACTATCTCCTACCTTGTCTCTCCAGTCTCCTCTGTTCTGTTAAGTATTTTGCTATAGTTAGCTGGATTGTTCATGTCAGTCGACACTTGTGATGCAGAGAACAAAGGCAAAATAAATGTAGTTAAAATTAAATCTCCTCATGACTTACAGCCCATTGACAAGTACTTGGGACAGGCAGAGTGACCTTCCTCAAGGAGCTTAGCTGCCTGATAATAATTTGCCAGAGGCAAAAGGCAACCTTATCTTAGTATTAAGCCAACCTCCAGGATCCTGTAAGTTTACTTTAATATACGAAAATCCTTCCAGAAACTTCTTCTGTCTTTACTTCCCCCAACTGCAAAGTATATACTCAGCCATTTATTACAACCTCAATGCAGCTCTTTCTGCCCACAGGTCCTGTCCCCGTGCTATAATAAAAACACCTTTTTGCACCAAAAAGGTCTCAGTGTTGCAGGATTTCTTTTCCTTCAGTGCCCATGGTTCTTGGTCACGCTGCTTCAAAGAATGAAGCGGTAGACCAGATGAGGAGTGGCAGGCAGCAAAGCAACATTTATTGTGTGATAGTACAAAGCTTCTGAAGTGGGAAGGGACCAGAGAGGGTTGCCACAGGAGTTTCTAACTCTAGGGATTTTTATGGGCTTGTGGGCTGGGGAGTTCACATAGGAAAGAGTAAAGGGCTCCTTCAGGGTGGTGTAAAATCCTTTTAAGGGTGGTTACCTTTTAGGGTGGAGTCCCCTTGTCCCTGTCTTCCTGCCTTCCCACTATCCTTCATCATTATCAACAATACCGAGTAAATGCAGGTCACGTCAGATATTTTACTAAAAGTACCCAGTACATTTTCATCTTCGTAGTTCTGTATTACACCAGCATGTAACAGGACAATTCTATTTCTACTAGAATACACAGGCTTTCAGCTTTGTCATGTGTATCATTCAAATATTTTACTGTGAATTTTATGTTATAGTTCTAAAAATTACCAGCTGAAATTCTCGGTAAATTGTTTTTCTTTGTACTAGTGATGTGGTTTGAAGTGGGGTCCATGAGCGCACTTCAATGGTGAAGAAAGAATTTTTGGTAATGAAGGATAGTCGGAAGAAAGGCAGTCAGGGACAAGGGGTCCCCACTTGAAGTGGGCTCATGGACCCCACTTTGCTATCGTTCAGTAAACCTTGCTTTGATGCCTGCCACTCTGGTCTACCGCTTTACTCTTTGAAGCGGCATGACCAAGAACCATGGGCATCGATGGAAAAAAAATCATGTAACAATAACAGAACCTTGACAAAAGAAAATCTTAAGTAGGGAAAGTGGTCCTATACTAAATATAAAGGATAGATTGAAAACAAATTGCTTTGGTAGCTCTTCATATAATTTCAGATCTTTATGGTTTTGGGTATAAAGATAAGTTTTATGGTAGTGTTACAGATATTAATGTACCTTTCCCCCCCCTTTCCTGTCCTAAAGAACTTAAAACTAAAAAAAAAAAAAATCATATTAGAAAAGAGAGCCTTACAGGGTCAAGACCCTAGAGTATGAAGCATTCCATTGGTACTAAGAAATGAGTTAAGAGGAATAGAATAAAAGCTTCAAAATATGATTAAAATCTGGAACTTAAACTATGTCCAGAGTGTACTATTTCCTGTGTTCAGGAATGATAATGTTGCAGGATTTCTTTTCCTTCAGTGGGTTCTTTGTCATGCAGCTTTGAAGAATGAAGAGGTAGACCAGAGGTAGAGTGGTGGGCAGCAAGGCTTACAAACCTTACAAACCTCTGAAAGGGTTGTTGATTTGGTATTTAGTTCTAGGGGTTTTTATGGGCTCCTTGGTGGGCTGTTTTAATCTGATTAACCCCCCATGAACCTGCCACCCAATCAGGTTTTTGTCTCCTGTATCACGTAGGAAAGGGTAGAGGGCTCCTCGTTCAGGGTAGTGTAAAATCCTTTTAAGAGTTGTTTCCGGGGCACCTGGGTGGCTCAGCGGGTTAAAGCCTCTGCCTTCAGCTTGGGTCATGATCCCCAGGTCCTGGGATCGAGGCCCGTGTCAGGCTCTCCGCTCAGCGGGGAGCTGGCTTCCCCCTGTCTCTCTGCCTGCCTCTCTGCCTACTTGTGATTTCTGTAAAATAAATAAGTAAATAAAAATCTTTTTTTTTTAAGATTTTATTTATTTATTTGGCAGACAGAGATCACAAGTAGGCAGAGAGGCAGGCAGAGAGAGAGAGGTGGAAGCAGGCTCCCCGCTGAGCAGAGAGCCCGATGAGGGCCTCGATCCCAGGACCCTGGGATCATGACCTGAGCTGAAGGCAGAGGCTTTAACCCACTGAGCCACCCAAGTGCCCCTAAGTAAATAAAAATCTTAAAAAAAAAAAAAAGAGTTGTTTCTTTTCTGGTGTTGGGGGGGGGCGGGGGATAGCTTGTCCCTACCTGCCTTTCTTCCAGCTATCCTTCATTAATAATAGCTACAAGGTGCCAAAATGTAAATTTTTCTAGGCTAATTTATGTTGTCAGAGGAATTGTGAGCCTTCATTTTCGTTTCTTCCTTCATTAATTAAATTAATAGCTATATGTTAAGTTCCTACTTTGTGCCAAGCACTATGCTAGGCATGGGGGAAAGTAATACATGGAGTAATGAATAGTAAATAATAAGTAAAAGTATAGATGTGATAATTCTTGTGAAGAAAAGATTTGTGGTATAGAGAGTAGGTAATAGAGGAACTTGACTTACAGTCTGTACCAGGGAAATTTTCCCTGTGGAAGTAACACTGGAGTTGAGGCTGAAGGATAAATGAGAGTCAATTAAGCAAGGGAGGGAAGCATGTTTCTTGCAGAGGGAACAGCATACACAAAGAGTCTTGACTGTTGCAGGTTGTAGGTGTAGTTGTGTCCCCCAAACGATATATTGAAGTCCTAATTCACAGTACCTCAGATTAGGATGTTAATTGGAAATAAGAATATTGGAGATATAATTAGCTGTTAAGATGAGGTCATACAGGAATAGAATGGGTCCTTAATCTGGTATGACACCTGTACTAAGAAGAAAAGGAGAGAGACCAGACATATGAGGAGAGAATATGATGTGACTGTGAAGGCAGAGATTGAAGCCCTAAGGGTGCAAACCAGGGATCACCAAGGCTCCTGGAAACGACCAGGAGCCAGGTGGGATTCTCCCACACAAGTTTTAGAAGTTTCAGATGGGTCTGTCGACTACTTCATTTCAGACTTCTAGCCTTCAGAACTGTTTGACGAAATTTCTGTTGAACAGTGCAGTTTGTGGTACCTTGTTACAGCAGCCCTTGGAAATTAAAACAAGTGTGTTAGAGAAAATGAGCAAAAACTATGTGTCTGGAGATGGATCGCTTACATGATTTTTTCCTCCATTGGTGCCCATGGTTCTTGGTCACGCCACTTCAGAGAATGAAGAGGTAGACCAGACAGAGTGAAGGGCATCAAAACAAGGTTTTTGAGTGATGGTACAAAGCTCCCAAGGAGGGAGGGGACTTGAGAGGGTTGTCATGGGAATTGCTAAGTTCAGGGGGTTTTCCTGGGCTTGTTGACAGGCTGCTTTTATCTGATTAGCTCTCCCTGCACCTTATGATCCAATCGGGTTTTTGTCACCTATCTATCAAATGGGGAAGGGTGGGGGGCTCCTTCCATGGTGGGTGTGAAATCTTTTTAAGGGTGGTTTCCTCTTGGTGAGGGGGCTTGTCCCTGCCTGCCTGCCTTCCAGCCATCCTTCCTCAGATACTAAGGAGCAGGAGTAGTAGAAAGCATGCCTGATCAGATCATACCTCAATATGGATATGGTATATCATGTTAAGGATTTTAATTTTTAAGGTCAATAAGAAATCACTGAATGATTTTAAGCAAGTGGTTGACTTGATTGAATTTGTGTTTTGCAATATTAGATCGCAGTGGGGGCAAAATTAAGTGTTGGGAAACTACTTAGAACGTTATTCATTAGATCCATTAAGATATAATGAAAAAGTGACTGTTAGGGACTGAATGTTTGTAGGCCACCCACCTAATCCTTCATATGTTAAAGCCTTGATGTTATTAGGTGGTAGGGGCTTTTGGGAGGTAATTATGTTTAAGTAAGGTTTTGAGGGTGGAGTTCCCAGATGGAATTTGTGTTCTTAAAAGAAGAGGGAAAGATAGGAACTCCCCCACCTCCCAACCCATGACTGCATATACATTGAGGGAAGGCCTTCTGCAGGCCAGGTAGGGGGTTTTCACAAGACACTGCATCTGCTGGTGCCTCGATCTTAGACTTATCAGCTTTCAGAACTGTGAGAAATAAATGTCTTGTTTGAGTCACCCGGTCTCTGGTATTTTATTATAGCATCCTGAGCTAAGACAGTGACCTAGGGAGATTGCAGTGTATGTAATCTAAAACATTTACAAAATAAATTTGCTAGATCAGATGAAGAATTGAATAACAGGAAAGAGGGTGGTATCAAGCATAACTTCCAATTCTGCATTGTCTGTAGATGGACAGTGGTGTCATTCATTGACAAAGGGAATACTGGAAAGGGATTATAAATTTCAGGGAGAATGTTATAATTTAGTCATATTTAATTTTAAGTGCCTTTGAAATATCAGAGAAGAGATGGAAGCAGTTGGAGATAAGGTCTGGAGCTGCAGTTTCCCAGTTTGTCTGGGACTGTCCTGATCTGCAGTTGCTCTGCTAGCTTAATTAGTAGCATCTACTTTTACTCTCACAGGTACCCTGGTTTGGGCAATAAGCTATATGATTACCCTGCTTGTAACTGATTAATTTCTCCACTTAGAACCTGAAGGATATCAGTGTATGTCATCCTAAAATACGCTTTCTTGATATAAAAATTATTTTGAGTTGAGGGCAGTGAAGCAGCAGCAAATGCCAGAAAAGCTCTTCTCTACCCACCCCACCCCCCACTTTTTGCCTAAAGGCAGGAAGACTCTTGACTTTCATCAGCCCAGAGATGGCAACAGGGGATATGCAAACAAACCTTACTCTCATATATTTTCTTCCCACAGTTTGCCACATTTGAAACCTAAAAGCACTTTCCTTTGTCTTGTCATTTCTCTGCAAATGTACTGATCTTGGTTGCAGATGCTATATAAGCTGAAGTACTAAGCCACCCCTTTGAGTTTTTCGTTCACTGGGTTTCTTACACGAAACTATGAGATATACATATTAATAAACATCTGGTTGTTTTTCTGTTAATTTGTCACAGAGGCCCTAAATGAGAACTTGGAAGGATAGAAGTAAAAGGATTTCTCTGTCCCCCCTCCTTACAAACTCTTTCCAAAATCTCTTATTTTGTGGTTTGTAGGACTGTCTTGCGCAGCAGTTGTTAGAGTATAGGTAGACAGTATTTGAAGGCGTGAAACCAGATGAAAGGCAGTGACTGTGGATAAGGAAGAGCTTCAAGGACTGAGCCCCGGAGCCATCCAACATAAAGAAGTGGGGGAGAAGAGGATGAAGGCACAATAGGTTCAGAGAGGAGGAGCATGTAAGTGAGGTAGGAGAAACATCAGGGTAGTATGATGACCTGGAATCCAAATGAATCAAGTCTTTGCAGAAGCGAGTGATTAAATCTACCAAATGATGCCCACAGGTCAAGTAAGTAGGTAACTAAGAACGGATAACTGAATTAGCCATATGGGAGTCGTCCTCTAATTGAATTTCCATGACTGTTGGAAAGAAAGTCTCACCGAGTGGTCTTTAAAAAAGATGGAAGGATAAGAATTTGAGACTGCAAATATAGACAAATACTTCCAGGAATATAGCTTTTAGGGGAGAGAAAAATGGTGGTAGCTGGGATGAAAAGTAAAGTGAAGTCAAGGGGATATTTAGGATTCAAAAATCATTATTTTTTCTGTTTACTCTGTTTAGTCATTCTCCTATGATGTTTATTCTGTTTATTTATTCTCCTATGATGAACATATAGGTTGTTTCTAATATTTAACATTGTTAAATAGTGTTGCAGTCAATAACCTTGTGCTTATGTGTTTTTGTAGTCCATCAGTTTGCATTCTTGAAGACAGGTATTTTTTAAAACGGAGGAAGATTTATCATCTGTTTGTCTATCTATCTATCTATCTATCTGTAAATCTGTCACGTACAACTAGCAACATGTATAAGCTCCAATTAGTTTAAATAAAATATTTCATAGTTTAAAAAAGAGCAAACACTTTCTGCTTTGTTCCCAGGAGAACAAAGCAACATTTAAGCACAGCTAAAGAAAAGAAAAGAAAAGAAGAGACGAGAAAAGAAATAGACATGGATCAGAAAGAAGTGGGAGGATAATGATGAGAGATAAGAAATATGGAAAGGAAAACTAGGATTGTTATTTCTAAAATATTTATTTTGTTTAACTGAGGATTTATTGATTTTTCTTCCTTTGTTTTTCTCACTTCCCAGTTCCTATATCTTGGTAGCTGAAATCTCTTCCCAAATAAACCTCTTAGACCTAAATCTTATCTCAGATCAAGGTTTGATGAGACACAAGAGAACACACACACAAATTGGAATTCATTAAAAGGATTTTCTCTCTGTGCAATTATTACACATCATGATAGAAAATAAAAATCCAGCTGTATCCTTCTCTGTCTTTTTTTAATGAGAATGAGATTTCTGGACAACCTACTTATTTGGAGGGTAAGGACTGGTTCCAGTGGATATATCATAATATACTTGGGATTAGGAAACAGAGCTCTATCCATTTCTTGTACTTTTCAGTTTTTTAGTGTTTAAATTAGAATTTAGATCCCATATGTTATATACAACCTTCTAAAAATGGTAGTGAAGTCTATTAGGGATGTCATACACCTTGTGTATTAAATATGTACATTTAACATTACAATATATTGAGACTGGCAGTGTTGGTTATTTGAAGTGGACATAAGGGAAACTCTTCAAAAATCAAAGAAATAAGTACTTTTTGAGAGTGAGTGAGAGAGAGAGAGATTTGATTCATATAGTCTTACAGTGCGTTGGCGTTATGGGAATATATTATTTCAAAATGTATGAATCTGAAAGATGATGCTATTTGTTGGTAAAACAGTGTGTCTTATGTTATACTTAAGCTTAATTCTACTTGACTCACCCAAAGTTGAACTTTAAGAACTTAAATATCAACAAATTCTAAGTCTATTCTCTTTTTTCCTCTTTTAGTTTTTTGCAGTATTTATTTCTGTTGGATTGTCTAGTTGCACCATGTTTTTATAGTGTTCTTTATGGAATTCAGCATTTTGTGGGTTTTCTTTGAGCTTGGTATGTGGCATCTTTTTCAGACTTTTGAGAGTATTGTAAAGGCCCTTCTTCAGCCAACATTCTGGTTATGTTTTTTTGATTTCTGTTTTAAAAATATAAATTCATCGTTTTCTATTTCTTGTAGTATTCTTCATACAAATCTTACTTTCAACCAAAGGATGCATTATTCATGCAAGAACTATCTAAAAAAATTTAGTATGTTATGTGCCAAGACCTCTCTGAAACATTGGTAATACAAAGACATATATACCACTGTCAAAATGGAAGAACTCTATTTTAAAATTGTGTATGTCTAGAACAGGTCTATTTTATTTTATTTTTTATTTTTAGATTATTTTTAAATGTTTTATTTTTAAATTTTTATAAAGATTTTATTTATTTATTTGACACACAGAGAGAGATCACAAGTAGGCAGAGAGGTAGGCAGAGAGGGAGAGGGAAGCAGGTTCCCCACTGAGCAGAGAGCCTGATGTGGGGCTCGATCCCAGGACCCTGAGATCATGACCTGAGCCGAAGGCAGAGGCTTAACCCACCGAGCCACCCAGGTGCCCCTACTTTTTAAATTTTTAAACATTTTATTTAAATTCATTATTTAACACATAGTATTAGTTTCAGAGGTGAAGTTCAGTGAATCATCAGTTGCAAATAACACCCACTATTCATTATGGTCAAGTTCTCTCCTTAATGCCCATCACCCAGTTATCCCCTACCCACCTCCCCTCTAGTAACCCACCTCCCCTCCAGCAACCCTGTTTGTTTCCTATAGTTTAAGAGTCTCTTATGTTTTGTCTCCTTCTCTGATTTTGTCTTATTTTATTTTTCCTTCCCTTCCTCTATGATCCTCTGTTTTGTTTCTTAAATTCCACATATGAGTGAGATCATATGGTATTTGGCTTTCTCTGACTGACTTATATCACTTGGCATAATACCCTCCAGTTCCATCTGTGTTGTTGCGAATGGTAACATTTCATTGTTTCTTGATGGAAGAGTAGTATTCCATTGTGTGTGTGTGTGTGTGTGTGTGTGTACATATACACACACACAACGTCTTCTCTATTCATTCATCTGTTGTTGGACATTTGGGGTCTGCCCACAGTTTGGCTGTTGTGGACATTGCTGGTATATATCACCATGTTTGAATCTTTGGGACAAACTCCTAGTAGCACAATTGCAGGGTCATAGGATAGCTCTGTTTTTAACTTTTGGAGGAACCTCAGTACCATTTTCCAGAGTGACTGTACCAATGCATTCCCACCAACAGTTTAAAAAGGTTCCCTTCTCCACATCCTCACCAACATTTGTTGTTTTCTGACTTGTTAATTTTAGCCATTCTGACCAGTATGAGGTGGTATATTTCACTATGGTTTTGATTTGTATTTCCCTGATGCTGAGTGATGCATTTTTTCATGTGTCTAGAACAGGTCTATTTTAAACTGTAATCAATTAAGTCTGTTAGATGGGTAAGAAACTGCCAGTGCCCTGCTCATATCCCTTCAACCCACCTGAAAGGTAACATGGAAACGACCATGCTAAATACTAATGCTTCTATCTGGGAGGCAGGGAGTTAAATTGACAAGGAGTTACTCATAATCAGTGAGGAATGGGAATTGGTGGATAGATGCCACAGCCCCTCCATAGGCAAGTTCTGAGATGCATTCTATATGGCCTTCAGAGAGGGCCCCACAGGAACTGGGACCCAGTTGCCACATTCGCAACATACATTCTTTATTGATTCTTCCTGTATCTTGTTCATTGGGATCACTTCCCAAATAAACCACTTGCACTTAAATCCTAAGAATCTGCTTTTGAGAACTCACACTAAGCTATTATTTAAATAAACTATAGAAGAGCGTAGGTATTTCTATTTTCAAGTGTTTCTTATTTGGATTTTTTAAAAGGATTTTATTTATTTATTAGAGTGAGAGAGAGCTCATGCACAAATTGGGGGTAGAGATAGACAGAGAATCTCAAGCGGACTCTGAACTGAGTGTGGACCCTGACATGGAGCTTGATCTCATGACTCATGAGATCATGACCTGAGCTGAAACCAAGAGTCAGATGTAACTGACTGAGCCACCCAGGCACCCTCAACTCTTTTTACCAGAACAATTTCAAAATGAGAAATTTTGTTGACTCTCTTTGAAATTTTTTTTTCTTTTTCTGAATCAGGGCTTCTTTCTGCCTTCTAGTGAATTGACAAATCACTTAGTCACCCAAGGTAAAACATCAATTAACATTTTGTTGCCTCCACTGTATGTCTGCCTCAGGGAGGTACCAAACTGGAAGGGACGACTGTCATGATTTCTGAAACAATAAAGCCAAGATTGTTATTTTATAAGGTTATGTAATATGTGTGGGTTTGTTTTTCTAGATCTTCCTTACTTTTCTTCTTTCAGATTTTGTTCTAGTAGTAAACTTCCTTTGATATGAACTATTTTGTCCTTCTTTGTTATCTTTTTGGAAATCTGTAAATATCTGTATCTACATATGAAATGGAAATGAATACAACTAAGGAAAAGTAAAGAAATACAAGGAATATTACAGTTTCAGTTTCGTTTTCCTGTCACTGAAGCCTGCGTTAGAACTGGCCCCAAGTATAATGGAGTTTCCAGTTATTGGAAGAATATTAAAATGCCTATTTTAGTCTCAAAGATCTTCTTCCATAATCTTTCCAAGTTGTTTAACAATCTCATGAGTATCTTATAATTTGGAGCTTATTAAAAAACATCTTATGAGTATCTTATAATTTGGAAGTTATTAAAAAAGAGTATGTGATCAAGTACAAAGAAAACACAGTTCTTTCTTATATTTCCTCAAAAGATGCTCTAACAAATGGTTCTGACTATATTAAATTACATACACTTACCATTTTAAAGTACATTCTAATGAATGTAATTTCATTGTCTGCATGTTCAGAATCAGCTAGTTAATGTATTAGCATGAACAAAGCATAGAGTGACAGGCTCACTGGCTCCTATTTCAGCTCTCAGAGGGCTGGGGACTCCTAGGAGGCAGCCATCACCGGAGGTGTGGAGTGAGTGTCAGGAGCTTAGGATGGGGCCAGGACATTATTCTATGGGGGTGAAAATAATTGGGTGAGGGAGATGATTTCATAGATTTAGGAAAAAGAAAAGAAGAGTGGAAGATATAAATATCATAAATTGTTCAAAACAAATCTATTTCAACCAAGCCTGATAAGAGATTAAAGTAATCATATAAAGAGGGGTGATTATAGTGAAAAAAAGGAAATGTGAAATGTTGGGACTCATGATATAGATATCCTTTTTTTTTCCCAAACTCCCTTCTTTTCTCTTCCTCCCCCTCCTTCTCTTTTCCTCCCTTCCCCCTCCCTCTTCCTCTTTCTCTCCTTTCTTTCTGTTTCTTTTTCTTTCTTTAATATTTGTAAACTTTTAAATATACTCATATATTATTTTTAATTCTGGCATATATTGAAAGGGAATAGAGACAACTGGAAGTTCTAAAATGCCATGTACCTGTAAAAAGTGTAATGAAACTTTATCTGATCAACTAATAGTTATTCCCAACTTTTTTTTTTTTAAAGGCTTTATTTATTTATTTGACAGAGAGAGAAATCACAAGTAGGCAGAGAGGCAGGCAGAGAGAGAGGGAGAAGCAGGCTCCCCGCCAAGCAGAGAGCCCAATGCGAGGCTCGATCCCAGGACCCTGAGATCATGACCTGAGCCGAAGGCAGAGGCTTAACCCACTGAGCCACCCAGGCGCCTCTATTCCCAACTTTAATTAAAGAATTTAAGAAGTCACAGATAACTACTTAACATTAAATAAAGAAAAAACAAAATTTACAGTTAGCTTATGAGGGAGTTAGCTTATTAGCTTATTTTGGGAGGAATTGTCACTCAGGTCATGACTAGTGGAATTTGCCCATGTCGTCTGTGCTTTACCACCGGGACAGAGCAAAACTGCCAGTTTGAAGGAAGGTGGAAATAAGCTTTTCTTCCTGACCTAGGTAGAAAAATCCAAAGTTTATACTAACTGAAAACTTCTTTCTCCTGCGTGAATGTTATTTTTCTGAGGTAGAGAAACTAAAAACATTTAATATTAATACTGTTTTCCTCAAAAAAAAAAAAAAATCAAACAACCCCCCACCAAAACAAAACAAAACAAAACAAAAAAACCCCACCAAAACTTTTTTTCTCTCTATCTTGTCAGAGACCCAAAAGTTTCAGGGAAACTTTTACTCTACAGTAACAGGGATTTGTGAGAGCAGTAATGATTTGTGGATTTCCTGGAGGTAGGATCTCCCCAGTAATGTAGTGTAGGTGGGAGCTTTGTATTTGTTCATGTACTCTGTTCCAAGTGTTAAATAACTGGTAGGTGGGTATAGGAGATGATCCCAATCTAGAACGATATCCCCAATCTTGGTGAACACTCCAAGAGAGAGTTGGAATTGGGTTGAAAGCTGAGCATATCAATCTGCCATCCTACTGTAGATTGTAGAATATGATTCAGCTGGACCTCAAATTATCAATGATCAGGGTCAAAGACAAAGTACACATTCCTCATTAGCAAACCTTGAATATAGATAGAAATCTCCTCATTCAGGGGCAAATAAAAATGTACTGCCAGCTCCTTTGGTTATATATTGCTGTGTAATAAACCACTGTAAAAGCTCAGTAACCGAAAATCAACAGTTTTATTATTTCTTATCTTTTGTTGACTTTGAGCCTTGTATATTGGCTGCCATATAGGGGCTTGACTGGGTTGGAACATCCAAGATGGCTCACTCACATGGTTGGCAGTGATGCCAACTACTTTCTCCTCCACTGCATAGTGATTATAGGCTTTTGGTGGCTTCATCCCACCCCTGGGATCCATAGGAGGAATCAAAGGAAACCCCACCTCCCTTGCCAGGTACTGGGTTAGGCCTAAGCCAAGCCAATTAATTCATGACTTCCATTTGGATTATGGTGATTAGTTGAGGGATGGCTTAAGAGAAGTGACGACTGAGTATGTTCATCAGAAGGCTGTAGGAAAGCTTCTCTCCCTTTCCTTGGATAAATTGTGTTTGCTGAACATAAACTTCTCATAATCATGAGGGAGGCCAGCTTAAGTAGGGAACAACCAAGAGACTAGTGTAGAAATGAAGGAACTGCAGAGAAATGAAGCTGGAGCCCTGATCAAACAATTCCTGAATTTCCTCTACCTCTAAATATTCAGGAACTGAGGCACTAAATCCACTTAATTGTTTAAGCTAGTGGGGGTTAGATTTTCTGATACTTGCAAGAAGAAGCATTCTAACTGAAAGACACAGCTGAAAAATGACAGAAAAAGTACAAAATTAAAGGATGGGCATAGTGGTGGTTACTTAAGGGGGGAAAGAAATAAACTTGTGGAAATGTAATCAGTGAAGGAACAAAAAAATAGAGAAAAGTATTTAAAAAAGGTGATAAGATCTATGCAGAGGCATTTGTATCTCAGGAAAGATTAATAATAGCAATAACAATAATAACAGACTATTTGAGTGCATACTGTGTGATTCTAAGAGTTTAGCATGTTTTAACTCTTTTAGTTAGCCCTTATTAAAAACACTATAAAGTAATCACTGTTTTAAAGCTTACTTTAATGATCAGAATTATGAGGCAAAAAGAAGTTTCGTGACTTACGTAAGTCATGTTAATAGAACCCATGTTGTATTATGTGTAATTTAATGAAAATGCTTTGAAATTCTTGATGAATGGAGAGATGTTCTTGGATTATTTATATTGCTAAAATCGATTCAAGAGAAAAAGGAACACTTAGACTAATAATTGTGGAAGAAATTTAAAATTACTATAGTAATATTTCCTAAACAAAAGTATGGGATAAGAAGATTTTATTGGTGATTTATTATAGAAAACAGATAATACATTTACAAAGTTAATTAATTTATGTTATAATGACACCATAATCCTGTTGCAAAAGCTGACATCATGCAATCATAGACTGTTTGATGAATGTAGTCACAGTATCCTCAGTGAAATACTTTCAAATTATGTTTACCTTTACATTTAAATAAATCGGCAGTACCAAATGGTAAAGTTTCTCTCCTGTATCTAGTTTATGTCGATGTCTTTTCTTTCCATATTATTTTGTATTAAAAATATTTCTAGTTTTAAGATCATTTGCTTACATTTCTGAAATGTAATCCACCTTGATTTTAAGTGGTGTCTCGCACTACAGTAGCTATGGTCAATGAATTCACAATGAAAGCATGGCCCTGGAAGATATAACACAAAAGGGAAATGTATCTGCAAAGGGAAAATAATCTTTCTTGGCGAGCAATTCCACAGTCTTCCACTGATCCAAGAGCAGTAGTGCTCTTATCTTGAATTTCAGTAGGTAGTATAACTCCAATGGAGATGCAATGGAAATGGGAAAACCTTCACATTCTATGAATATTGTTATACCCCAATGCGAATGATTCAGAAATAGGCTCCCAGGGCCACCAAATGGAAATGACTTTTTACTATTCCAAATGTAATAATTTAATTTGAATTTGTCTTTATATATAGATATAAAAATGAATTTTATGAAAATGCTATGTATTATGATAGTTGAGCCATTAATAAAAATATGTCCTGGAGAAATGCCTAGGTAATTTCCTTGGTATACATCATCTCATTGAGTAATCTCTGAACAATGAGCAATCATTAATTACTCCTCCAAGATTATGATCTAAACCGTATTTTACTATCATGTTTATGAGTATGAGAGTCACAGTCAAAAGCCTTGTGAAGCCGAGATCTATGACTTCATTTGTTCCTCCACATTTATAAGGCTGTCACTGGGTAAAAGGGAATTCGATTGAACTGACATGATTTGTTGTCCACCAAGTCATGTTGGTTATTACCCTGCCTCCTGTACTTTCTAGAGCTTTGCAAATTGCTTGCTAGGGGATTTGTTCCAATATCAAGAAAGATATTGAAGTTAAAGCAAACTGATCTCTAATTTCAAAAATATTGTCATATCCTGCCTCACGCTTCAGCTGTTCACTGTCTAACCTCCTCAGCCCCTTAGAAAAGAAGTGATGTATTTCACCTGTTCCAGTTTAAGGTTATTGGGTTACGGTTCCTCAAAACATACATGGCTCATAGCTGTTACAATTTTAGTAAAATCCTTAGTTACTCTAAATCATATGCCACCAATAGTTCCTATTTCAAAGCACTTGGCTTTTTGAAGTAATTTTGGGCCATTTTCCTCTGTATTTTGTTATAGCACAGATACTTGGCAGAGATTTCAGTCTTTTTTAAGTAATTGTGACTGACCTTAGGTAATTTCGTTTTGGAAATGCACTTGAAACTCATTATAAAATTTACGACTTTAGGTAAAGAAATATTCGTTGTCACAATCCCCACCCACCCATCTTGGCTTGAAGGAGTGACCATACGTAAAATTACTAAAGGTAGCGCATTTCCAAATGCAGAGAAAAGCGTTCTTGTTCTCTAGTTGTTCTTAACTCTGTTTTCGATTCTTGAAACTTGTCCTAATGCCTTTGCTGAATTTTCATTCTCCTCCTTCTTATGTTTCTTTCCCCACCTTCCCTACTTCCTTCATCTCCTTTTTCTTTTCCTTTTTTCTCCTTTATATTACAATGATTATTAGCATTCCTGTTACTATTTTTCATTATAACCTGTATTAACATTCTTCACTGTGCCATATACAGTTTGTCTTCATTTTGCGGATCCTATATTTATGACATGTTATAGATCTCTTGGTGCTTCTGTGTTTTTATTAGTAGTTAAGCTCATCATGGTAATTCTCATTATCCCTATATCAAATTTAACTTATACTAAATTTACCTCTAAATATAAATTTTGCATTTATTTTTTTCTCATTATTTTTTACCCATTTCTCAACAGAATAAAAGGAGCATTGAGCTTTTTTTACATGCTTTTTTACAATGCATGTGTGATAGATACTCATAGTATCTTTATCATATAATTGTGAATTAATTAAGTTATTGATGCCTTGATTAAGAACATAGAATAATTCAAATGTATGGACCACTGAGTGAAATAATAGGAAGGGTAGGGAAGAAGGTTTCATGCTGGGACGTGGGTGGCTCAGTTGGTTAAACATCTGCCTTTGGCTCAGGTCATGATCCCAGGGTCCTGGAATCAAGTTCCACATCGAGGTCCTTGCTCAGCAAGGAGCTTGCTTTGCCCTCTGCCTCCTGCTCCCCTCTGCTTGTACTCTCTCTCTCTGATAAATAAATAAAATCTTTAAGAAAAAAAAAAGTGTCATGCTAATGCTTCATTATTCAGAGTAATAATATGTATAAAGAATTAAATCAGGAAACTGTAGTAGAAGAAATGGCATTGTCTCATGGATGAAGAAGCTGTCTGCAGCTTCTGCTATTGCCTGAGTGTATTTGGTATCCAAAGCAGCTTGGAGTTTATGGATGGTTGTGAAGATAAACATAACAAAATAAAGATAAATAATATTTATATCCATATCTTATTTATATCCTGTATTTGTCTGTATAATCTGTGTCCTGTATAATCCTTCTCTACATGTAAACCATTATGAACTGAAACTCCACACCACCCTAATTTTATTAAGGGAATAGTTTTGGAAATCAGAATCTATTTGCTGCTAGTGCGACCCATTGCTGATGGATAAGATGAAGCCTTTCACAGTTCATATAGTGACTCCAATGAAATAAACCAGAAACAGGAAGGAGTCAAACGCTTCTAACACACTAAAATTAGGGATATTGCTTTAAAAGAATCATGGATAATTCACAACAAAATGAAGAAGACACTTTCCTCACACGAGAACTGTCCTTGGTGTGTAGAATTTCTAGATCATATGGAAATTCTATTTTTTAAAAGATTTTATTTAGTATTTATTTATTTTGAGAGAGAGAGAGAGAGAGAGAACGAGTTGGGGGTGCAGAGAAAGTGGGAGAAGCAGACTCCCTGCTGAGCAGAGAGCCTGACATGGAGCTCGATTCCAGGACCCTGAGATCATGACCTGAGCCGAAGGCAGACACCTAACTGACTGAGCCACCCAGGTGCCCCAGTAATTATATTTTGAATCTTTTGAGGAACCTTCATATTATTTTCCTTAGTGGCTGCAGCATTTTACATTCCCGTTAATAGTGCACAAACGTTCCAATTTGTCCACATTCTCACCAACACTTTTTATTTTTCTTTTTTTCTTTGTATTGTAGTAGTAGCCAGCTAATGTGTGTATGATTTTCTATCATAAATTTCTTAAATTCAAAAATGAACATTTTACCTGTTATGTATTTTAAAGTGTTTTCTTTTAGGTTCTTTCTTGTCTTTGAACTATACATGTAAGTTTTAATATTTATTGTAGCCACTTTGGTCAATTTTTTAAAAAATGATTTGGACTGGTGTCTTACTTAGAGGGAAAGGTTTGCACTAACCTTAAGATTGTTAAAGAAAAAAGAACTCATATGTTTATTACTTTTCATTAGATGCAAAAGTCAGAGTTGATAATCTTTTTTTCAGCCCTAGAAAAATATTTTGTTACCTCCTTTTGGCCCCATTGTTTCTGGTGAGACATTATGCTTTTCTTATAGATAAAGTGTCTTCTCTCTGTCATTGTTTTCAAGATTTTTCCTTTGTAATTGGTTTTTCAAAAGTTTGACTGTGGTGTGCATTGGGGCAAATTTCTTTGGGTATACCCTTTTAAGATTTCTTGAACCCATACGTTTTGCCTTTTGTAAAATTTAGGAAACTTTTACCCATTATTTCTTTGGATACTTTTTAGCCCTACCCTTTTCCTCCTCTTCTTTTGGGAGTCCTGTGGTGGAAATGTTAAATCTTTTATTTTAGCTCCATAGACCCTCGAGACTTCTGTCCCCATTTTATTTTCTCTCTGTTGTTCAGATTTGGTCACTTCTATTTTTCCATGTTCAAGTCAGTGATTCCTCTGTTCCCCACACTTTGCTGTTGAGCCCATCTGTTGAATGTTTTTATTTTGGTTATTGTTGAGTGTTTTATTTTATTTATTTATTTGTAATTTTATTTATTTGTTTGTTTGACAGAGAGAGATAGAGATAGAGATAGATAGATAGAGAGAGAGATCACAAGTAGACAGAGAGGCAGGCAGAGAGAGAGGGGAAAGCAGGCTCCCCACCGAGCAGAGAGCCCGATGTGGGGCTCCATCCCAGGACCCTGAGATCATGACCTGAGCTGAAGGCAGAGGCTCAACCCACTGAGCCACCCAGTCACCCCATGTGTTTTATTTTGAAATTCAAAATTTCAATTTGATTTTTATTTGCTGAAATTTTCTATTTCTTTGCTTTGGTGAGATTTTCTATTTTTTCTTTTTTCTTTTTTTAGTTGTGTTAGGTGAGTTTATAATATTGTGTTCAAATAATTTTTATGATTGCTGCTTTAAAATCATTGTCAAATAATTCTAACATCTGTGCCATCTGATTGTTGGCATCTGTTGAATGTATTTTCTCATTCAAGTTGAAATTTTTCTGGTTGCTGGTATGACGAATGATTTTTCATAAAAACCTAGATAGTCGGGGTATTGAGTTTTAAGAATCTGGATCTTATTTAAACTTCTCTTTTAGCAGGTCTTCTCTGATACTACACTGATGGCGGAAGAGGGATGGCACCTTATTGCTGCCAGATAAGGGTGGGAATCCAGGTTTCCCACATCACTTTGGTTGAAGCTTGGGATGCAGGGGTGATGCTCCTCATTATTGTTGAGTGGGGGTAGAAATTTAGACTTCCTAATAGACTTCCATTGATATTACTCTGCCTAAGAAAGTACCTTGTTACTGTTCTCCACCTAGCCTCCACTGATGCCAGAATGCTGGTGGTAGTGGAAAGTAGAGTGGTGTCATTTTCACTTCTGACTCACCGCTAGGCCTTCTCTGATACTACTTCTAGCAAGGAGGGAGAGCACCAACTCCTTAAATGGGGTGTGGTTGAATGTCCAAGCTTGCCATGTGGTCTCCACCGACCCAGGGAGGTTAGAGCTCCTCTCAGCTCCCTACGTGTCATTCTGTGACCCCATCCCATTTGCTTCCTTATGGCCTAACAAAGTTAGAAATCTAGACTCTCCAACTCAGTCTTTGCTGCTGTGGGTGGACATGGAGTCACAGCTTTTTCTGTGATATTTGGCTAGTGTAGAATGCTCTTGGCTAAAAATTTTTTGACTTGCTGGGCTATCCCTGTCTTTGTCCTTCAGTTAGTGAGAACAGGCTTTTCTTGAGGCTTTTTTGGTCTATGCCTATTGGCATTTTCAAGTTACTCACCAGCTCCTAGTGTGGGATATATAAGGCAAAAGGAAGACAAAGTCACTGCAACATCTTTCTTTGGGTCCTGAGTTCCTTAGCTTTCTTCTTTCTACTTTTCAGCATGTTATGTTTGTTTTATACATAGTATCCAGGTTACAGACTGTTTATTGTAGAGGAATAGAAAAAAGTACAATTGATTCTTGTTATTCATGGTTATTATGTCCTAAAATCTACTGTGAACACTGAATTAGCACATATTGAACCATTATTCCTATAGGAAATACAGGATTATGGCTCTGTGAGCCTCTGGTCTCAATATTTTCATCAACTGATCAACACATAACCTTATTTTATGTTTAAAATCATCTTACTTAATATATGCTGTTGATTCATTAACATTCAGCTCACAGCCAACATCTCTGTAACTCATACCTGAACCAAGCTTGTCTAATGTGTTTGGTTTGTGAGTCATATCATAGTTTTCTTGAACTTAGGAATAGTAGGCAACACTTCAGCCCTACACTTGAGGGCCATTGTAAGGGGAATTACCAAAATACGTGTCACTAAATGGACTGTGAGAGAGACATTTGTGTACAGTGTGAGAGTTAAAACAGAACACCATCTTATTTGATCTCAGCTAGAAATGTGTACAGTGGGTGACTCAAATTTTTGGCTGCTCTGTACACATCTGCAAATGACCACAAAAGTGCCATGAGTATTGATTTGGGGTTACAGATAAATTTGAAAGAGTAGGTCAATTCATAAACACAGAATTGGCAAACAGTGTGGATCAATTGTATATCTACTTCATCTTGCCAGAAGTGAAAGTTAACTATCACTTTTATAATACTGAATTTACATTTAGTTCCTTAAGCCATTAGAATTCTTAATGTTGTGATTCTAATTTTATTTACTTTTTCTATAGAGAACTAGTTGACTTAACATCTTATAATGAAGGGCTGTCTATGACAGACATTTCACGTTGTTCTCTAGTATCTTCTCACTTGTCTTCTTTGTAGCAGAAGCTTCATTAAATTTTAGTTGAACACATAGCTGCTTAGTGTAAGACTGCATGTCCTAGTCTTCTGGTTAAAATGCTGGTGAATATTAGGTAGAAATTTTATAGTTACCTTTTTAGATGTTAACTTAAAGGTACATCCTTTTTCATCCATCTTGGGCTGTGGATGAGAAGTGTATGGTGGGCACATCAGAGCAGCGAGATAGAAAAGCCAGGGTCCCTCTTGATTTGATGAAGATCTTGTGTAAGTTTCTGACTGCCTGCTTCCAAATTCCTTTTATGTGTAAGAAAAATTAGGTTTTATCTTATTAAAGGCACTGTTGCTTTGGATTTATCACTTACAGCCAGACCTGAACTAATGCTCTATCCTCTGTATAATGATTTAAAACAAAACAATTTTTTTTAAATTATACTAAATTCCACAATATATGTGGGGTAATTTCTGAACTTTCTATACTGTTACATTAATGATTTTGTAACTTCACAAATCTGACACTGTTTAAGAACCTTTATATTTATAACATATTTTTTAAAATTCACACAATATTCCCTCTCAGTATTTCTGTGGCTAGATTTGTGAAATTTCTTTTCATAAATTTTGGAATCTGCTTGACTAATTTTTAGAAGAATAGAAGGATATATATTCTTATATCAGGTGACCATGTGTTCACCTAAAAGGGAATGAAACTTTGGTTAGATTACATTGAATTTGTAAAGTCAAATTAAATTGACACTTCACAAAATTTTCCCATTGAGTAAATATATTGCTTTATTTATTAGGGCCTTTTTTTTTGCCCTTTTTAGATTTCTTTATTGTAGGTCTTACCCAATTCTAATCAGGTTTCCTATGTATTTTTTAGTTTTGATTGATGTTGTCCATGGGATAGTTTTCCCATGATCTTTCTAATTATGTATTCATAGAACATAAGATAGCTAACAGTTTTTGTGTGTAGAATATGTATTTAGGAATCTTACTCAGTTTTCTTACACCAGTAGTTTTTCATTTATGTTTCAAATACAAATAGTGACCATCTTGTTTCTTTAATTTTGTTTATTTGCATTTTGTTTATTTTTCTGGAATTAGAACATTCATTGGGATTTCCTATTGATACTTTGTGTACCATGCCCTGCACTAAGCATTTAATACAAAGTATTTTACTTAATCTTAACACATGCCCCGAGTCAGAAACCGAGATTATTCTATTTTACAAATGAGTTAATAGAAGGGACTTGCCCAGGAGGATACAGTTTGCTCAGTTGGCTCAGCAGGCGTGTGAAAGTAGAATTTTCAATGCACTTGAAGACTTAGCATGAAAGTGGGAGTCACTGTTTGACTTCTCACTTTAATGGATCTGTGTGAAAGTTTCTCTGTATACCTGGGAATTGTAGTAAATAAAAACGATTAATACATTCTATTACAGTACTCTTAAAAATTATTCAAATGAACATAAGATCCCACTGATTTTTGCACATTTGATGGGTGTAATGTGTTATCTCCTGTCATTTTAGTTTATATTTTTTGATACCTAATGAGTATCTTTCCATATTCTGCTTAACTTTCTGAGTTCCTCCTGTGGGTTTCTAGTTTATATATGTGACCTGTTTTTTTCCAGTTCTGTTTTCTTTTTAATGCCAATTGGTTGGCATTCTTTGTTCTAAAGTAAATTCTTGTCAGTTTTAGATACTGCAAATATCTTTATTTCAAGGTGTAACCTGCCTCTTAAATTTATTTATAGAAGAGGTTCTCAACTCTGATCTCCAATTGCTTCACAGTCTAAAAATTTCTTCAACACTCCAAAAAGTTTTTACTTATGTGGCTTTTATTTATTAAATATGTACTTACTATATTAGAAACTTAAATGGGGTTTAAAAACATTTATTTATTAACTTGTTTTAAGATAAATTACATTTTAGCATTCTTTATGAAAACTATGTTTTCCAGAACAAACAGAAATCATTAAGAGTAACATTGCTTTATTTCTATTTGCTTTAATTTCTATTAAATTTCTTATTTAGTTTATTTCTATAAATTTCTTTAATATTTGGCTTAATAAAAGACAGCTAGATTCTTTTATCTCATTCTGGATTCAGTATGTTGCCATGTGTTAATTTAGTTAAAGTATCAGAACAAAGTCTGGTTTCCCAGAGATATGTATTAGCGAAAGAGCGGAGTATCTGTAGTGTTTCAGGTCATTATCGATATTACTTTTGATACTATCCTTTTGATACTATGCCAAAACTTGACAATAAAGTTTCTTTTTTATTATTATTTTATAAATTTTATTAGCATTTAATGTATTATTTGCTTCAGGGATACAGGTCTATGAATCGTCAGTCATACACAATTCATAGCATGCACCATAGCACATACCCTCCCTAATATCCATCACCCAGCCACTCTATCCCTTCCTCCACACCTCCCCCTACAACCCACAAGCAATCCTCAGTTTGTTTCCTGAGATTAAGAGTCTCTTACGGTTTGTCTCCCTCCCTGGTCCCATCTTGTTTCATTTTTTCTCATCCTTCTCCCCATGACCTGCCCCCCCCCACCTCTCAAATTCCTCATATCAGTGAGATCATATGATAATTGTCTTTCTCTTATTGACATATTTTGGTTAGAATAATACCCTCTAGTTCCATCCACATTGTTGCAAATGGCAAGATTTTGTTTATTTGATGGCTGCATAGTATTCCATTGTATATATACACCACCTCTTCTTTATCCATTCATCTGTTGATGGACATCTAGGTTCTGTCCATAGTTTGGCTATTGTGGACATTGCTGCTATAAACATTCATGAGCACGTGCCCCTTCAGATCCCTACATTTGTATCTTTAGGGTAAATACCCAGTAGTGCGATTGCTGGGTCATCGGGTAGCTCTGTTTTCAACATTTTAAGGAACCTCCATACTGTTTTCCAGAGTGGCTGCACCAGCTTGCATTTCCACCAACAGTGGAGGAGGGTTCCTCTTCCTCCACATCCTTGCCAACATCTGTTGTTTCCTGACTTGTTAATTTTAGCCATTCTGACTGGTGTGAGGTGGTACATCGCCAAAGGCAAGGAAAGCAAGGGCAAAAATGAACTATTGGGACTTCATCAAGATCAAAAGCTTTTGCACAACAAAGGAAACAGCCAACAAAACCAAAAGACAGCTGGCAGAATTGGAGAAGGTACTTGCAAATGACATATCAGATAAAGGGCTAGTATCTAAAATCTATAAAGAAGATATCAAACTCAACACCCAAAGAACAAATAATCCAATTAAGAAATGAGCAGAAGACATGAACAGACATTTATGCAAAGAAGACATCTGGGGCGCCTGGGTGGCTCAGTGGGTTAAAGCCCCTGCCTTCGGCTCAGGTCATGATCCCAGGGTCCTGGGATGGAGCCCCGCATTGGGCTCTCTGCTCAGCAGGGAGCCTGCTTCCTTCTCTCACTCTGCCTGTCTCTCTGCCTACTTGTGATAAATAAATAAAATCTTTTTTTTAAAAAAAAGAAGACATCCAAATGGCCAAGAGACACATGAAAAAGTGCTCAACGTCACTCAGCATCAGGGAAATACAAATCAAAACCACAATAAAGTTTCTTAAAGGTCTGTTGCAATGTGAAATCTGAAACCATACTAATGAGTGCTTTGCACTCTCTTTTATTAAAATTCAGTGATTTAACTTGCACTTAGACTCAATCTTTTACCCATGCATGATATATATGGATCACTTGCAAAGTATTGATACACTGAATAAGGTGAGTTTTCCAAATGCTGATTTATTCCTTATAAAATATCCAAAAATGGATTTTTCTAAAATCAACAATAATCTTATCAGACTATTGGGAATCCAACATTTGCTTGAAATCTTTTATAATTGGTAACAAATACTGTTAGTTATTTTTCTTAAAGTGAAGGCTTATTTAGTTCATTTTTTTAAAAAGATTTTATTTATTTATTTGACAGATAGAGATCACAAGTAGGCAGAGAAGCAGGCAGAGAGAGGAGGAAACAGGCTCCCCGCTGAGCAGAGAGCCCGATGTGGGACTCGATCCCAGGACCCTGGGATCATGACCTGAGCTGAAGGCAGAGGCTTTAACCCACTGAGCCACCCAGGCGCCCCTATTTAGTTCATTTTTAAAAAGATGTCTGTCAAATACTGCTGTCAGAGTAGCTATAATTACTGTTTGTTCTATGAAAAGAACAATAATTTAGCTCACAACTCTAACAGTCAAACAAATGCTTTTTCTTGAGATCAACATTATACCTTGGTGTGTAGCTGAAGTGCTTTATACACACTCCCTATTTAGTCATGAGAAGAATTTAAAGGAGGTGTACACAGATAGGTAGGATTTAGAGAAAAGCTTAAAAATCTTATTTTTAGTGTAAGTCATACTCTTATTTTCTGTGTATCCTTTC
The DNA here is from genome assembly GCF_963455335.1 of Martes martes. Taxonomy (NCBI): domain Eukaryota; kingdom Metazoa; phylum Chordata; class Mammalia; order Carnivora; family Mustelidae; genus Martes; species Martes martes. Next base: position 116,203,587 of record NC_137890.1, read on the forward strand.
TTGCTGCATAGTGGGATAGTGGAAATCAATGTACATGTGTTTCCTTGGTGATACAGTGGGAAGATTTTCCAGTTCCTCAGATAAAGTCATCAATAGTCAATTTCCCACACTTCTTCACACAGTGGGCTTAAAATATGGTATTGTTTTAAGGTGACTTTCTGTGCTGAGTCAAATTAGTGCATTTAAATGATTATCATTACCAATGGTCTTGATTCATGAACTATATAAACTTCTTCATTCCACATTTTAAAAGAGTTGCCTCTAAGCTAAAGCTTAATTGCAACTTGAAAAATACAGGAACATTTTTATAATGCCTTTGGGAAGGTGGTTGTGAATTAAAAGTAAATAAATAATGCTGTTAAATAAATATAAACATACACTTATTTCTTTTATTTGTATAATAACTATCTCTCAGGAGCTCAGATTTATATATTGCTAAATTCTAATCCTCAGAAGATACTTATACAATAGGAATTTTAATTTTCAATTTATAGGGGAACAAATGTGAGACTGGAGATTATAAAGCAATTCATTCTCTACCAAGGATATCCTCAATGACCTCCACACTGCCAAAAACAGTGGATTTGTGGTCAGTCTTATCTTACTGGATCATTCTGTGACATTTGACAAGATTCACTGGTGATTCATTGAAACTCTCTTCACCCTCAGCTTTTGTATAACTTTTTAAAAAAATATTTTTTTCATAATTACTTTTTATTATTTATTTTTTTAAAATATTTTATTTACTTATTTATTTGGCACAGAGAGAGCTTGAGAGAGCAGAAGCAGGGGGAGCAGCAGAGGGAGAATCAGGCTCCCTGCTGAGCAGGAAGCCCAACGTGGGGACTCCTTCCCAGGACCCTGGGTTCATGACCTGAGCTGAAGGCAGATGCTTAACCGACTCAGCCACCCAGGTACCCCTCCTTTTTAGTATTCTTGGTATCTTTTAAGAAAATCATCTTTCCAAGTGTCTGTAGTCTTAAGTTCTCCGTTCCTGAAATTATGCTCCTTTGAATCTACGTACTCTTTGTATGTAGCCTCATTTGGAACACTTATGTTGCCAACGACCTGTTACATGATGCTGATTCCCATGTTTATGTCTCCAGGCCAGAACACCTGACCTTTACAGTACTTTCTGAATACCTACATATGATCATCCTATAGGTATTTCAAATTTCTCATATCCCAAACTGAACTTATTATCTCCTTCTAAACTTGTTCACGCCTTTGTTTTGCCTGTCTTAGTGAATGATGTGGAGATTTATCAACTGCCTAAGTCAGAACACTTACCCTAAACTCAAGGTTAACAAGCCCTTTTGATTTTACAATCTTAATCTCTCTCTATTCCCATTGCCATTGCTCTTTCTGTTCACATGATTACCATCTAGAGTATTATTGGTAATGCTCTCATAATAATACTGATATTTGCAGAATAATAATTATATTTGGAAAACTTTACATGTATTATTTAAGTGTCACAGTGACCTCATGGTCGAGGTACTCTTATTATTCCCATTTTCCAAATGAAAAAGCCAAACCTCAAAGAGGTCATGTAATTTGTCCAAGTCACATAAGTAACTTTGCCAAGTAGGTGACAAACCCAGGATTTCACGCTGGATCTGTAAATGCATTAAGGTCCAACCGATTACCCAGCCTGATGGTTGGCATCTTTCTGCTTTGTCAGAACTGAGTCTAACCTATCCTCTACCCTACTACACAGAGAAGCTTCTAAAACCTCATGAAAAGCAACCACAGCATGATTAAAACCTCCAAAGAGTCCTTTTAATCCTAAGACAAAATTCAAAGATAATTTCTCATGATAAGATTCCTGTGCTCATTGGTAACATTACCTTCGGTTATTCATTGTTGTATACGTGTTCCTCCAGCTATACTAAGTCCTAGGGGATCCCTGAATGTGCAGTGCCATTTTATACTTCTTTTCCCCTTCTAACCTACTATTTCCTCTACCTGGAATATCCTTTCCTTGTTGACTAGCTAATGTCTGTTCATTCGTCAGAGCTCAGCTCATATATCACTTCTGGAAAGCTTTCTTTGACAACCTCCCCCCACCCTTTAGATGACTCTTTTGTTTCTAGTATATTCCTAGTATTTACCACCTGGTATGTAATAGTTGATGGACAAGGGCAGGAATCATATTTGTTGTACATTCACGTTTATTTTACACTTATCCCTAGGGCCTAGTGCACTAAAATATTGACATAAGGCACTAAAATCTTTTTTTTTTTTGAATGAATGAATGATTGAAATTATTTCAGGATTACCCAGTTTATCTTCACATATTTTGAGCAAATTTTAAATAATTGAATTGGAGTTGGAGTTTAAAATCCATTAAATTTTCATTAATAAACTTACTCTCTCTGCTTTACTCTTCATCTCACTTTTAACAATCTGTTTCATAAAGAAAATGTGAAAACAAGAACAAGTGTAAAACTTTGAGTTGGGGGGAAATAGAGATGGGTCAGAGACCGTGCACAGCAAATAATAATAATTAGATGAGAGAATTTTAAAAAATTGGGTACATATGAACTTTTCCTTAAAAATAGCTGTCAGGATGTTTTTAGGAAGAAATAATATTTTATTACAGGAGAAGACTAAAGTTGCAGGTCAATAAATCTAGGTCTCTTTCCAGATTGATTAGCTATCTGAAAACCTTGTGATTTCTCACAGGCAGAGAAGTGCAAGAGTGTATTGAACAAAACAATAAATAAAACCACAGAAACAAATAAATAAAGTATATGTTTTATTTGCCTAGTACCCAGAATAGAATAAATTTATAAAAGTTTAGCTTTGTCATTATAAAGTAATGCAAGAAATGCAAGAAAATGGTCTTTCACTTTAATCATATTGAAGGATCCACAGATTTGTCATTTTGAGGCCTGAATCTGCCTTAGGTTATGATTTGTTGGCTGGCACAATGTTTAGAACCCAGTTTGTAAAGAAGGCATTCTGACTGTGCGTGGAGTCTCCCGTTCAACCAGAGATCACATCACCTACACCTAGACTCTTTCATGCTTTGTATTACATCCTTGCTTGTTAGGGACATTTGGTTTAGAGTCTTAAACTTGACTAAACTAAACTTGCTTTGGAAACAGAATCCTTAATTGGTGTGAGGTAGATGAACTGGAGGATGGTGGTACAAATTTGTGTTTGTTTGATTGGTTGTTTTTACCAGAGGGTCAGGTTTGGATCTGGCTTTCCATCTTGCTACATGCATTTTTTAACTGCTCTCTCATTTAATTAAAAAATTTACTAATATGAAGGTTATTATTCATGGTTAATTATGAGTAAATAGTTATAGAAATTCTGTGTTGTAAGCTATGAATTATTTTTAAATTAAGAACTGTTTTAAGTTCTAATAGAATTCCTGGGACCAAGTGCTTAATAACTGTTGAACAGAATTACATATCAATGAAAATCCATTTTCACTTCATGATATAAATTCTCTGACCAAAGTTGTATCATTTTTAAAAAGCAACTTAGTCTTCATTATATAGGTTGCTGTTTTAATTTGTTATAGATGTTATGACAAAATACTACAGACAGGATGATTAAGCAACACAAATTTATTTTCTCACAATTCTGGAGCTGAAAGTCCAAGATCAAGATGGTGATAGGATTGGCTTTTCCTAAAGTCTCTCTCTGCAGACAGCTGCCTTCTTGCTGTGCCCTCACATTGTCTTTTCTCTTTGTATGCACATTCTTGGTGCTCCTTCCTCTTCTAATAAGGACAGTAGTTCTTTTAGGTTAGGGCCACACCTTATGACCTCATTTGGCTTTAATTGCCTTTTTATAGACCCATCTTCAAAGACAATCATTGGGATTTAGGTGTTCAGCATATGAATTTGTTGGGGGGGCACAGTTCAGTCCATTAATAGTTACTATAGTTTAATGCTTAAATAAGAGGTGATAAAGAGTCAAAATAAAATGTGAACTCTGCCAAATTCCTGAGATGAAGGAGAGAGTCCGATTATAAACATCAAAATATGCCAATTTTTTTTTCTTTTTTGTTTCTTTTTTCGATTTTTATTTATTTATTTGACAGAGAGAGACAGTCAGAGAGAGAGAGGGAGAAACAGGGTTCCTGATGGGCAGGGAGCCCTGTGTGCGGCTCAATCCCAGGACCCTGGGATCCCTGCTCAGTCAGCTCTGCTTTGACTTCAGTACTGAACTCAAATGTAACCTAAACTTCTCTCTGGGATCCTCTCTATCTTGCTCATAACTCTGTCAGTGCATGGACCACACTGCTTGGTCACTTTCCTTCATCCTGAGGCTAGGATTTTCTTCGTCTTCTGTTTCCTGATGGTCTGGTAGAGTGTACTGTATTTCATGAAAGTGCTCAAGTAATGTCAAACACATGGATGAACCCTAAGGAGCTGGAAATCCCTTTCATGAACCTTGTTTTTTAGGGCAGGTTTTTTTTTTTTTTTGTTTTTTTTTTGGTGGGGTTTGCCTGAAGTCATAATAGAAGGGAAACTCACTGGACATCAGAAAGGCAAATGAGAAGTGATGAGAACTAAGCCCAACACAGTTAAGAAGGGGAGTGCTAACCTGTGAGCATTGCAAGCGTGTGCTGAGTATCTAGACTAGTGGCCTAAAGTGGTAGGGGTGTGCAGCAATTTGATGGAAAAAAAGTACAGAAAAAAGAAGCTTCTAAATTTATAAGATTGAGGAGAAGTAGAAAGTAAGCTTTTAATGATGTGTTGCTGGAGCACTGGAACTAGAGACAGAATGAATACAAAGCGTTAATACAGTGAAAAATACAAAATTATGTAAAAAGAAAAAAAAAACCAAAGACATTTGCAAGCTCTCAGGAAGATTAATCATGACACTAGGAAGTCATTAATTCCTTAGTCCATGCATATGGCTTAAGTGCCTGTTAGGTGCCAGTTTTCTACATGCTGAAGTTACCATGGTGAAGGTGACAGAAAAGGTTCCCACCCTAGCCACGCTTACAATCTAGTTGAGGTAGACACATTAACAAATAATATTTAAAAAGGTTTTATTTCCAATAGTGATATTGAAGGTAGAAAAAAATACGATGAAATACAAATAAACTGGATGCATGGCTAATTTAAATGGGTGAAGGGTGAAGCCCTCATGGAAGAGTTGAGATGTGAATGTGAAGGAGTTGTCAAGAGCTGTGAATAATTTGGAATTTAACCCTACTTGTCAGCTTACGGTTTAGTTTGACATAGTCTCCTGGATGCTAGCAGAATCATGAAGTTCTTGGGTCAGAAACAAAAGACTTTATCCCTCACGCCAGACAGAGCAATCAGCGTATGTTGCATGTTTGTGTCGGTTCTCTTTGACCCCCGAACCCTGCGGGGGCAGTGCAGAGTGGCTAGAACACTTCAGTGTTACATAACGGCCTGTAAACAAGCCTGCTCAAACTGTACCCCAGGGGAAGACATAATCTTTAGTTCACTAGTACAGTAAATAAATATGTTCTTGGCCCTGGAAGGAGACACTTTATAAATATCCTTGAAAAGATAGTCATAAACATGCAGAACTGTGAGATACCCATGGAGCATTGTCTGTCAGCAGAGCAGAGTCAAGGAAAGATGTGGTTCAAGACCTTTCCAGGCAAAAAGAACGGAGGGAGACACAAGCCTGGCATGGCTGAGGATTGAAAAGTCTCCAATATCGGTGGAGTTTAGTGAGATGGGAGCAGCGTGGTCAAAGAAGAGGTCCAAAAGGTAGGCAGGGCCAGGTCTTGAAGGATTTTCTTGCCATGTTATTGTATTAAAAACCAATCCACGAGTGTCTGGCTAGAAAGGGTTAGCTATTTTTTTAAAATTTATATTCAATTAGCCAACACATAGGACATCATTAGTTTCATATGTAGCATTCAACTGTTCATCAGTTCCATATACCATCCAGTGCTCATCACATCATGGGCCCTCTTCAAGGCTTAGCTAATCTACTGTAAGAAGAGGATTTGTTTCCAAAAAATAAATGTGTAGTGGGTTTGAAATTATTTATAGTTCTACAAATTTGCTTCACTGTGTATTTATATTTTATGTTTAAATTTTTCTCAAGAAAAATCTGCTTCTATTATATATATAAAATTTAATATATACGTTGACAGAATTATACATATACAATTTATAATTGAGAAAATCAAAGATATTAACTGTATTTAAATATATTTAAATCATGATGTTCCATTACATAATTATCTTACCCATGAGAAAAAGGAGTATTTCATCATTTTGTTCCCCAAATGTATTTCTTTTACATATAAATATGTAATCCTGATAAATCCTGCTATATAAAAGACACTGTCCATGGCATCCATTTTCTTCACACCCTTAAATTGTTTTTCAGATAAAGTTTTGTTACTAATACTTGCACATTCATGTGCAGTGTCTGAAAAGACTAACTGCCAACAATCTTCCCCAAATCACCTGTAGCTTTGAAAACTAAGCATAGCTTTATGGATGTTTGGGTTCTTGGAGTTACAAAGAAACTGAAAGATAATTTGCTTGACACCTCCTTTCAAATACATGAATATTTTCTGAAGAATTCATTCATTCATTCATTTAACAAAGAGTCAAAAGTGCCTGTTGTGTCAAGCAATTTGTTAGACACTAGGAATGATAACAAGATATAAAAAATCTCAGTTCTGTTTAGATAAACAGATTTTACCCAGTACATCACAGGGAGGAAATACAATAATCAAGGTGTGAATAAAGTCCCAGGGAAATACAGAGAAGATTGGTGTCACCACCTCCCTCTTCTTCCTCCTCTTCCTCCTCTCTCTTCTCTCTTCTCATTCTTCCCTTTCTCCCCCTCCCCCTCTTCCTCCACCTTATTCTTATTGAAAGATTATGGAAGACATCAAAATAAAACTAATAGTTTTTTTTTTCCCCTCAGAGACAGCTCTTTCTACTGATGGAAAACACCAGTTAATATTGTTTGGTCTAAATATTAAGCTATATTAAGCCCTCCTTTTAAATTTTACTCATTGGACGAAATTTGGCTCTCCAAAGCATCATAAAATATATATTACTCCTTCCATCCCAATAATGTCCATTCCCATGGTAGACCTTCTAATTAATATCTGGTCATTCCCTTTATATTTGATTTTTGTCCCACTTATAAAGCTATATAGCGTTTTCTTAAACTTTGTTTTTTTCCTCTTTTCTACAACACTTGAATCTTTGCTCACAATAAAAATTTATTGCTGTAGTTTGTTTTACTTTTATATATTTTGGGCCAGCCTTCTGATAAATACTTTCTTATGTGTTTCTCCCCCAGAGCCACAGTTTGTAAATACTTAGAGTATAGCAATGAGTGCTTAGTGCTACCCTGTAAACGGGAGGTAAATGAAATAAAATGGTCATATGGTAACAACCAGTGTGCAGAGTTATGGGGAATCAATTCTCTTAAGAAATAAATGGAGAAACTTGAGCTATATAGCCCGACAAGACTTAGGCAGAATCTAAGTGGTCTCTTTAAATAGTGGGTCAACTGTCACATAGAAACAAAATAATTAGACATGTTCTTCAAGGCCCTTTCAGCACCCCTATTAATCTGTGTGTCAAGAGGGGATAGAAGAGTTGAAATTACTGATGAGCTCTTGTAAGGTTTATGAAGATGATTAGGCCCATGAACAGGAGCTCAGCATTAACCCAAAGGATGAGGCAAACTGGAGAGACTTGGGAAAAGAAATGCTGCAGTCAACTTTTAAGATTTATTTAGTATTTGTGTTTGAGTTGCATTTGTGGTAAAGGAGCAGTCATATATTATGGAAAAATTAGTTTTAGCTTGGCTAGGTCGATAAGCTTTGAGTTGTGGAACCAGACAACAGAAGGCTCAGGTGGATTACATATGAAGAAGCTTAGACACAGAGGTAAGTAAAGTGCCCACGAATAAATAGTGTGCAGTTGAGTTAGAATTTGAATTTAGGATGGATGATTCTAAAACCTAGGCTCTTAAGAATAACACTATGCAAATAATAATAACAGTATGTTGTTAAATTAAAAAAAAAAACTAGGTTTCAAAAACTAATATCGAACTTTTGTAAATGAATTCTAGGTATATGCCTGATACGCCTAAAAATGTTAGTACTAATGATCTCCAGGTAGTTTGATTTGGGGCATTTAAAAAATTTCATCCTTGTGCTTTTAAGTTTTCAAAAAAAGCAATATTTTAGAAAATCTTTTATGTGCTAAATGAAACTGTCTGCCAACCTGTAATTATATACTAAGAAAAAAATGTCTTTCAAGAATGAGAGCAAAATGAAGACATTTATAGACATATAGAAACAGAGTTTGTGTTAAGAGACTCTTTCCAAGCTTTCTATTCTGCCCACTTATCTGGTAATACCTGTCTGTAACCGATGAAGATAGATAGATTTTTAAAATATGTGGTTCTGGTGCAATGGGTTATCTACAGGTGTTAATATCTCTAGGATTCCAAGCTTATATCCTACAGAAAAAATCAACTGCAGGGGTATTTTTAATCTAGCTGTGAAGAGCAAAACTAAAAATTTTAAAAGGTAACAGAAGGAATATTGTCATGACCTTTGGGGTAGGGAAAGATTTAATTCACACAAAGAATGAAAACTTAAATGAAAACATGATGAATTCAACTACATTAATATTCAGAACTTCTGTTCTTAAAAATATAAAGAGAATGAAAAAGGCATGGCAAGCCAGAATCTTTGCCATATATATTCAACTATGGAGCAGTATTTGCTATGTATAAAGACTCCTAAAATTCACTAAGAAAAAAGACCTAAATTGAAAATTATGTGGAAGACTTAGGTACTACCCAGAGAGAGAAAATCAGATGGTCAATATATGAAAAGACACTCAGCCTTAGGCAGAATTAGGTGTGTAGTAGAGAATTTAACCTTGCCTTCAGAGAGGCCTGGCTTCTGGCCTCAGATCCTGGGAGTTAATCTCTAAGCTCCAGGACTGTTGTGGCAATAGAAGTGTCTTTTTTGCCTAGCACAGTAGCTGGGTAGCCTGACAATGTTATTTGGGGTAGGAACTGGCTAAACGAGATAATAACAGTGTGATTTAGAGTAAAGACCACAGGCGGAGCCAGGTGATGACAATATGGTTTAAGGTGGGTCTTTGAATCCCGAAGCTGGACCTCTGCAGGAGAGAAGTCTGGGATAAGCCAGTGGGAAGTCAACTGTTGTGATGCGGTGGGACACGAGTAAAAATGCCTGACACTAAGGCTTGGGTGAGCTCCCTTGGTTGGCGATATTCCCTGCATATTGCCATGTATCAGCACTGGGCAGAAACACTTGTCCTCACTCCAGAGAAGACAGCAGAAACTCTGTACTTGGTACATTTTCCTGGATTCTGTTACAGGTGCTTTTCCTCTTGCCTGATTTTAATCTGTATCTTTCCCTGAAATAACATATAATCATGCATATAAGAGCTTTCAGTGAGTTCTGTGAGTCCTTCTGGAGAATTATCAAACCTGAGGTGGTTTTGAGAACCCTCAAGCTCTGAGTTGGTGTCAGACGTGAGATCAGTTTTGTGGACTAATCTCACAGTCGTCTAACCTCAACGTTATGGAACCAAAATTTAAAAAGAATATGAGTGTTTATTATACACCCACTTAATTGGAAAAGATTTACAATATCAACCTTTGATGAAAATTGGTAATAATTTGGAAAACGGTAAGGATGAAAATAAAGTCGGGATTGTGATTACAGCTATGGTGGAGGAAAATAGTTGTACCAGATCTGGGAGTGGTACACAGGTTTTATGCAGTGTTTTTCTATAAGTATATCTTACAATGTAAAGATGAGAATTTAAATAAAATTTGAAAAGGCTGAATTAATAATAACACCATAATGTTAACAGTGAAGTGTTAGACAATTTAAAAGCTTTTCTTTGTGCTTTTCCATTTTTACCCCTAAATTGTATGATTTTTAAAATAAAAATAATAATAGAGGAATTTTTGAGAAACAAAAAGTGTGAGGTAACTATGGTGCAAAAGTTAAAAAAATTGATACAATGTCACAGAAGATAAAGAACTGGCTACTCATATTGTCCAATTGAAGGAACAATGGTTCAGGGTCTAGTCACCAGTTTTGGGGCCCAGAAAATTAGTTTTGTGAGTGCTGTCAAAGTTCATCTACCAGTTGGGAGTAACGGGCATAGATCATGGAATTCAATTTGTTTTATTTATAATTGGGGATATTTCTGTACTTTGTCACCTATCAGAACGCTTCCTTCCCTGAATAGGAGAAAGGGACAGCAGAATGGATTTTCAGAAAATAGCTCTGGAATTCATCCTGCAGGTTGTGGCAAAGTTTGATGACTGAAGTTTCTCTAAGTAGAGATCTCCAGGTATAGGTTGTCACTGCTGGAGGACCCTGGATAAATTCTGGCAAAATCCTTCTGGGATCCCCTAAGGCTTTATGTAGGATCCTCTAAGTTACAAGTGACTTTGTTTCCCTTTTCTTCTTCACACAGTCCTTCCATTGATTAAATTGACAATGTTTTTCAAATCCTATTAGACAGAATTAGATTTGTACGCTCTGGTCTTCCTATTTTGTCCTAGGCGGCATCCCTTCTTATTAGGAGGCTCCTGGAGATGGCTAATGCCAGTCATTATGTACTGATTTCAGAAGGTTAGCTCTCAAAGGGCTAGGTCCTGTTCTTTTCTCTTACTTATACACTCTATCTCTTTCCCTTCTCACTGTATGTGATACGTGATATTTTAAAATTCTCCTTTAGCAAGGCAGGATAAAGCACTTGTTAAAATACCTTCTCCCTAAATGGGATTTATTACCGAATGAGAAAAATGGAATTGATGTTATCATTTCTGCCCTATGTTCCTATAAAGAACATTTTTCTTTTGTGTTAGCAAAAAAAAAAAAAAAAAAAGTAACTTGGTTTCCTTGCAGCCTTTTTTGTCACCAAAATATTTTCTAGGCTACACTAATATGAAGATTTTTAAGCAATTTACAGAAATGGTGCTTCCGAGCATGCATTTTCCCTTTTACTACTGAAAGGAAACCATGGGAACATTGCATCCAATTTTGCTTGACAGAATCCTGGTTAGCAGACCACATGTGGTGTGTTTTTGTTTTGTTCTATAGTTGTTTCCACTGTGTCGTGTAATTCATCACAAGGATTCTGGGAATGGAAAATGTCACATACCAAATATACAAAATTAATGAGTAGTTTACTCCATTGCAAAGGGCAGGTAGTGAACAGTCAGACAGAACAAAAGCAACAAGAATCCCTGGGCATAAAGCTATTTCACCTAATGAAGTTCAGGGTTCTGTGTGTAATAAGATGCTATTAGGCACTGATAACCATCTTGCTTAATTTTTAAATTTGTGAAAGTCATAAAGATGACCTTTGCATCCACTTTGCACCTTATTGGTTAAAGATGTTTTAATCGGTTAAACATGTTTAACCACTAATTGATTAAACATGTTTAAAGCAAGTAGGAAAAATAATAGCAAAGACAGATACTGGTATTTACAGAGCAATTTTAGAATGAACTTGTTACTAGCAGATTCAGTTCCAGTGAGTCCTATGTGCCTGTGACAACGTATAAAATATAGCACCCAGGTTCTCATATACTTTGGAGCCAGTGGTGTTATAATCATGTTTACAAAAAAGTGAGGGGGCTTAGCTATGGATACCTTTCACTTAGCTCATTTTGGCTAAATCGTGTAAATAAAAGGAGAGAAATAATAACCAGAGACTCTTGAATTCCAAACTCCTACCTTGTCACTAATTGCAGCATTTCATGTTTCTCTCCTGATTTCCTTACCCTGCCATTACCAAGACAACCACGGCTATGTCTAAGGTAAAATTTACCTCTGAGTTGTGTACTTCAAATTCAGAAGTGTTTGCACCCAAAGATCTCTTCTTATATTCTTCAGTGACTTGAAGCTACCATCCATAAAGTGTGAAAGATTTGAGCTTCAGCCATTTATGGTGGCATGAAAGATGTCTCTTGAGCTTTTCTTCATGTCCAGAGTCAGTGGATCACATTAAAACTTAGTTGCTAAATTCCTACATACAATTAAGAAAGGATGACACATTTTAGGAGAAGAGGAACACAGGACATAGCATCTTTTGAAAAAATAAGGAAAATCAGAATGACATATGGGGCAGATATCTTAATTTCCCTTTATTTCCACCCCACCCAACTGTCTTCTGGGCAGACTGACTGACTTTGTTGCCCAGAGATTTCCCTGCCCTCTGGCTTCCAGTCAGGTTTGGCCATGGTGAGTTCCAGCAGAAGATAGGGAAGATGAAGAGTGAGGTCTGGGCATTGATTCTCCTGACTCCCTCCCCGGGGTTGGGCACATCCCCTAAACAAGGATTGTTGTTCCTTCCAGGTCACCTGTTCTGCATGAATTTCTGTTTCAGGTTTTTGTAATTTCTTCCCTCGCTCCCTGAGGCTGAGCTCTGCTGCTGCTAGCCGCTGGTCCGAGCTGTCCCCCTGTGGTTCCCTATATCCTATCACTCTTTGATAATTAGTCTCTTTTTAGTAAACTCAAGAATTTTTGAGTTATGTCATTTGAGTATGCAGTCTTTTCACTGTTGAGACACTGACTGAAATATCAGAATTGATAATAAAGCCCAATTCTGAAAAGAAGGTAAAAGAAATAATAACAAGAACAGTAAAGATTCCAAACTCCTGTTCTTTTAAATAGGGAATCAAAAATATTTCTTCCAGTTTTATGGACCTACCCTCAATTGGACAAGTAAAAAAAGGGAAGACTAAAAAAGTGAAGGGTAACAACAACAAAAAATCTATAAATGTGCATGGAGTTCTTTTTTCCCTAGAACTTTCCTTCTCAGAGCTGTGTATTATCCTGTTCAAAATTGGATCCATGCCCCCGAGCCCCTGCACAGGTGCTACCCCAGGACTTCTGCTTTCCTTGAATGGACCCACTGCTTCCCATATTTTATGTCTTTGGTCTTTTTACTGTTTTTACTTCATTCTGTTTCGTTCTGACATGGTGAGAAGACAGGTTTTCTGAAACACTGGAAAATAGTAGGCAGCAGTATTTTTTAGGGACACCTGGGTCCTGACTCTGCTTGCCTCTGGGGGGGGGGTGAGAAACCTTTCTAATATTAAGTTTGGTTCAAAATCTAAGAAAGCTTAGTTTTTCTAAAAGTCTTCTTTAACAGAAGCACATGGGTGGTTAGGTTAAGGTCTGGAATGGAAATGAAATCAGTATAAAAGAACAGTGGCTTAGCAGGAATTTGGAGTTTTACCAGCAGCCACTCGCCCCATAGGGATGTGGGGTCTAGGAAAAAGCCACACAGAGATACGTATCTTTTCTGTGAGGACACTTCTGCTAAATTATGTTTCCTTTGCCACAGAAATGAAAAACTTCCAGTTAGTCTGAGTCTGTGGTTTATTTCTGTTGATCCTTAACCCAACCTCCATGTTGCTATAATATCCACACTTCCTAAGGAGCGTCTAAGAAAAGATATATGAAAAAGAATTTATTGAGTCTTTGTACATCTGAAAATGCCTTCACTCTTGATGGATATATTGTGTAAACATTGCGGTTGGTTTCCTCTGTATTTTCAAGCTTATGTCTCCATTTTTTTCTTAACATTTTTTAAATGAGATATGGTTTCTAGTCTGATCCTCATTCTTTTGTAGGAATTACTAAGATATTTTCATTATCTTTATTATGATCTAAAATTTCATAGGCAAGTATTAAGACTTGTCCTTTTTTTATAGCTCATTTTAGTTTGAAGCCTTATTTTTCTTTAGTGCTGAGAAATAATCCCCTATTATTTCTATATTTTCTATCTGTTCTTTCTGTCTTTAGAATTTTTATAAATGAATGTTGGCCTCCCTGAATTAATCCTCTATGTAATTTTCTTCATGTTTTGTCTCTTTTTTTTGAACTATGTTCTGAGACGTATTCTTGGTTTTCTTCTAGTCTCCTTCTGACATTTTACATTTTAGGTACGGTAACTCCCTTCAGATTCTTTCTTGTTTTATGACTATTTTCCTCTTATTATTATCCCATTCTCGATTTATAGAAATAATGTTTTCTCAACCTTCTTTGAGAATATTAACTGTACATTCCTTTCTCTTTCCTTCATCTGGAATTAGTTTTTCATTTTGTTTATCTTGGTCTTTGTCCTGTATGATCTTGGTTTTCCTCATATACTAATGACTCCTCCTTGTCTATTCATATCAGAAAGGAAAAAGAAGATAGGATTTACTCTTTTTTAAAATTATTTTATTAACGTATAATGTATTATTTGTCCCAGGGGTATAGGTCTGTGAATCATCAGGCTTACACATTTCACAGCACTCACCCTAGCCCATACCCTCCCCCATGAGGATTTACTCTGTGTGTGTGTGTGTGTTTAAATAGTGTATATTTTGTTTATATGTATACATATATACATATATATATACACACACACAGTCTGTATATATGTTTCACCTTGGTTTTATTTCATGAGTTGGGGTTTTGACTGTTGAGTTAGGTTTATGACTTGAATGAGGCCTGGGGACAATCAGGTTTTGCCTTCAGATGTGGGGCCCCAAATGCTAGGAGGAGCAGAGCTTTACTTTGGGGTGCTACTATTTATAATAGAAGCATTAGAGTTCCTCAGATGATCTCTGCATTTCTTTAAAGATGAGTCCTCTATTCCTTAAGCATCCAACTCTTGATTTTAGCTAAGGTCATGATCTTAGTGTGGTGAGATTGAGCCCCGTGTTGGGTTCTGCACTGGGCATGGAACCTGCTAAAAATTCTTTCTCTCCTTCTGCTCCTCACCCTTCCCTCACATACTCTCTCTCATAAATAAATAAATAAAGACGAGCCCTCTGTTTTTTGTCTGGTGGTTCATGACTAAGGGTGGGAATGCTAAGCTGAAATAGCTTTTTCCTTCAGTGTCTTTCTTGATGTCCCCAGACTATCCTACCCTAAAGCCTAGGTTAGGTGATTCAGCACTCATGTTTCCAGATGCAATGTTTGGATTCTGTTGTCATTTATCTATTGATGTGTCTCTCTCTGGCATTAGCCCAGAAATTCTTGAGGGACAAGCCCATATATTATTAATCTCTCTATCACCCATTTTCCCTGCACTGTTAGAAAGGAGGGAGTTCTGTGACAAACACATTCCTCATTATTGTGCAGGTAGATATTTTACCATATAAATTAATATTTAGTAAGAAACTGAAATTATGTTTTGTTCTGTTAATTATTTCCTGTGCTACATTTTCAAAATTCAGCATCTTAAATAAAGCAAGTATTCCTTGATTTTATTAATATCTTCTTTGTAGGTGATTTTCTTTGTCAATTGAGTCAACTTTATGTGACTCCTTTATGCATTTCATTTATGATCAGCTTTGGGGAAAAATAATATAAAATACATTTTTTCCTCAGGTTTTTTTTTTTCACTTTGAAGGAAAATAAATATAAATTATCTTTATAATATGAAGTCCTAGACAGGGATTCCTTTGGGGAACTGATTTTTGGTCCTGGTGCAGTGGACACAAGGGACACACTGCCCAGATCCTCAAAATAAGACTTACTGTCCAGATGCAGGGGTGCGTGAGGAGACAGCCTCTGGCTTTCACTGAAGCCGATCTCACCATCTGACTGGGCTGTAGAGAGTGGCCTTATTCTACTTGAGTCACACCCTTCCTGAGCACCCATATCCCTTGACTAAGTAAGACAGGCAGGCAAGCCCAGCCATTTCAGTCTGTCCTGGGAGTCTTTGATGGTTGGTACTTGCTCCACACTGGAGCTGGCTTTGTGGCACTTACACTGTGGTTCTGCTTCTTTCCCTGCTGAATGCTGCTTTCTCCTCATTCTTTTTGTAGATGTTAATCCCCAATAAGCCATCTTTCATTCCAAACTCCTTTTCAGCACCTGCTTCTGGTGAACCCAACCTGTGACAATTATACTCTTAGAGTCTCCATTTCCTTCCTATCATAAAATGATAGATTTAGACTTTACTCTTTATTCTGTAAACTTATATTATCATGGTAATCATGATCAAATTTTCATATATTTTAGGTAAAAAAAAAAAGATACAATTTTGTGTCTGTAGACATGATAGATTGCTTGGCTCCTTGCCTCTTAACATTCTAATCCCTGTATGTGGACTCTACTTGTGTTTGGGCCAAAAGCCCAGTTCTGCTCATGGCCAAGAAAACTATAAAGGACATGGTCTTAGTCATTGAACAGCTTAACAAAAAAAAAAGTTGCCTTCTTTGTTGTTTTCATGCCAAATACTGAGTGCGTTTATGTGTCTGTCAGCCTCCCCCTTCAGCAACTGCTACTGGGATTTTGCCTGAACACCTGCTCTGTTAGCCTGCCTTATCTCTGAACTCAGGTCCAAATAATTGAAACTAATAGACCGACTAAATTAGTTGATTTTTTTTCATCATGCTTATTCACACTGAAATTTGTCATTTTCTTATTTGTAGTTTTTTTGCTTCTAATACTTCTTGAAACTTACATACCCCCCCCACAGAAACTTTTTGCCAAATTTTTATGCATAAGGAAAAGCTTATAAAAGTCTGACAGAAAGCCTATAAATCTCAAAAGAACTAACAAATTGCAAAGTGCCTGCAAAGAACATCTTTACCCCCACATTCAATTCCCTGAGCACTACTGTGATGGGGATTCTGTTTCTCTGTAATCCATCCATGTCCTTATGCTTGAATTCCTGAGACTTATCTAGAATTCAAGAGATAAAGTAAAATCTTCCTTGTTTTTTTTCCTTCTTTTGTACTTTTGTTTCTGCCTCCTGATTCTTTTTATGGTGTGTTTTTTAAACAAAACCAGAACAAAATACCCAAATATTTTTTTAATGAAAGCCAAGTCTCATGAAAAGTAATTTATTGTCAAATTCAACATTTTTAAATGAAAAATACTTTATATAATTGAGAGATTAAGGATTACAGTGTAAATGAAAAAGAGATAAAATTATTTTTTGCTTTACTTATTGAAATAAAAACAAGGCAAATTAATCTTTATCAATTTTCCAGCTAATTAATGTCTAGACATTTGTAGTAAAAAGATAATTGAAGTACTAAATAGTTCATCATTACAATACAGAAATGTTCTAAAAGAGATGGTTCATAGACTAAATAAAATTTACGTCTAAACAACCTTTTGGATAATAAAATGTGATCTTTGTATAAAGTGAATGTTCTGTCTGCTGAAGCAGAATATTTAAAGCCCAACCACTTCACTTCCAGGTTTATTTATGCTCTACTGATGTTAAAGGTTACCTTTTCTTCCTAGTCATGAAATCTGTTATTCCGTGATGGTAGGAAAAACACTAGCTGGTTAGTTCCAATACAAGTATATTCGACAGCACCAGTTTTGTTTTTTGTTTTTTTTTGAAGGTTTTATTTAAAATCCAATTAGTTGACATTCAGTGTAATATTAGTTTCAGGTGTATAATTTAATGATTTAACACTTACATATAATACCCATTTCTCATCACAAGTGCCCTCCTTAATTCCTATCACCCACTAAACCCATCCCCCAGCCACCTCCCCTCTGGTAACCGTCAGTTTGTTCTCTAGTGTTAGGTCTTTTTCTTGGTTTGCCTCTCCAGTTTTTTCCTCATAATAGCATATCTACCTTTCTTATGCCATTCCTCAGAGAAGTCATCACAGGGATTTTGAGGTATCAATAAAAAACAAATATAGTAGTCTATCTAGAATCACAGCAAAGATAGAAACCTGACAGGATCTTGCTAGGTAATTTTCTGGAGATACTTGCTTTTGAAATTTTAGTGTAAGAAATGTTGGAGCCTGGAATGCTTAACTTCCGTATATCTCAAATAACAAAATTTAGTACTTCTGTAAGGTAGCAAATGACTATGACAAAGCCTAAATCTTAGCAAACTAGTTGTTTGTTTTCATTGACACTCCTAGGAAACTGGTCAGTTATCCACTGATTGGAGAACACTATGGTGGGAGAAAAGAGGGAGTACTTTAACACCTCCCCCAATGTGTGAACCCTAAGCACTAGGATGAAAGGTAGACTAGGGGCTTCACAGGGCTTTAATCAGGAAAAAGGAATTTTAATTAGTTAGATATGTACTTAGGAGACTGGTTCATTTATATTTGATTACATTCTCAACAATTCATATAACTACTACCAATAAAAAGGGTAATGCCAAGTTATAGGCTCCAGAAGACCTTTAAATTTTCCTCACTTTGGCTAATTGAATTTAAGTAAAAAAAAATAAAAAGAAAGAAAAAAAAAGAAAATTTCCTCACTTACTTCCATCATATAAATATGAATATATAACTATGTGTTTACATGTACATGAAGTTATAAGTACAGACAATACTCTTTAAGTCATAAAGTTCTAGTTTTAGAAAGACTATTAGAGATTCTCTAGTATAACCTGCTATTTGCTATGGAAAATTCTTTCTTCTGAAAGATGTTCAATAGACATTTAAAAACACTGACTTAGTGAAGGGATGAATAATAACGCATGGTCTCCTTGTTTTTAGAACATAAAAATTAGGTGGACTTGGAGCAAGATATAGAAGATAACAAATTGTACCCTCAAAATTATGGAGGGTTTTTTTTTTTTTTTTTTTTTGGCCTTATGATTGATGCTCTAAGAAGACATTGATGTTTAGCTCTGTCAACCCTCAATTACAGATTTGGTTCTCTTAGGGAACTGATGATTTTTTGAAAAAGTGTATCAGGAAACTTTAACTTTCTGCTTTCAGAAGAAGGCATTCACAGGGCATCACCTCTGCTAAGGTGGACTTTCTGTGCTTTTCAAACTTTAATGTACAAAAAAATCATGCAAAATATAGATTCTAATTTAGTTAATTGGAGTGGAGCCTGAAACAGCATTTCTGATGAAACCCTTAGATGTCAACTTTGCTCTTCAGAGGGCCATTTTGAATAGCAGGGCTCTTGAGCTTTTCTATTTACCCAGTTATTATATTGAATGAATATTTTCAAAAGAAAGATAACGGTAGTGATAAAATTCTAGCCCCTCAGTGGCTTCTCCAATCAGGGCAAATCAAACCTGATTCTAGTATCCTAGTCAGTTCTATTATTGCTTATAAAGTTTTATAATTGATTTATAACTTGTGGGAACACCTTAAATTCCCATTCAGATGTTCTGGTCTTTTAACCTCTCAAGCACTGATAGTTTCCAATTTAGTTTTCTCTGAAAGGCAGATAGTTTCCCATTTCCTTTTTAAAGGACTAGATTATGGAATTTAAAAGCTTAGATACTTTTAACAAGGATATATTTAATACATGGTTATTGATTTAAAAAATGATTTCAATGTGTCAGACATTATGAATTTTAAAAAAATTAACTGCTTTTTATACCTTAGATTGCCTCATTGGTGTCTACCTGACTTTTAACATGGTATTAATTTTTATCTGCATGTGGTTTTGAATTTTTGCACACATTAAAAAAAAAGCACTTATTTGTTAGGTGGAGAAAGAATTCCTCCACTATTGCTGCTTCTTACCATGTCAAGTAAGCTCCACTTGGGTAAACCTTCTATCTTCTCCCCACACCATCACTCATTACTCTGCAAGAGAGGATGAACACTTATTCATTCATAATTTAAGATAAAGTATCTTAAATAATTTAAGCCAAGTCCTTTCCTCTTTTCTTCCTCCTTGTTAGCTGGCTTTCAGCAGAGAGCACATAATCTGCTTTGTCTATATATGGCATGAGATTTACAGGATTATGGCCTCCTTACCATACATATGTGGCTAGATGGATATTTGTCTAATTGTGGAGATCAGTATCATAGAGCTCACTTGGCCAAAGATATGAGTTATTTCCTCCAACCTTGGCTGATTGTTAATAAAGTTGATATTCTAATTTCCATAGCTGATTACTTTGACTCTCAATTGGTTCAGATTCAAGTGGAAAGAGAGGTACATTTAAAACAAAATCTTGTCCTACTATATAATATTACGATGTGCCTTTCATTTATTTAAGACATTCATGAATAAAAACAATACAAGACAAAAACTAGTCGCTATAGAAAACGAAATCACTAGCTTAAAAAGATATTTGCATACCCATGTTCATTGCAGCATTATATACCATAGGCAAGATATGCAAACAACCTAAATGTCCATTGACAAATGAATAAAGAAAACATGGTATGTATATACAATAGAATATTTTTGGCCATAAAAAAGAATGAAATCTTGTCATTTGTGACAACGTGGTTGGACCTTGGGGGCTTTATGCTAAGTTAAGTAAATCAGACAGAGGAAGATGAATACCTTATGATCTCACTTACATGTGAAATCTTAAACAAACAAACCAACAAACTCAGGTTTGCAGATACAGAGGAACAGATAGGTGGTCGTCAAGAGGTAGGGAGTGATGAGTGGGCAAAATGGGCTGAAGGGAGTCAAAAGGTACAGAGTTGCAGTTATAAAACAAATTTTAAGTCATGAGGATGTAATATACAGCATGGTGAGTATCATTAGTAATGCTGTATTGCATATTTGAAAGTTGCTAAGAGAATAGATCTTTAAAGTTCCCATCACAAGAAAAAAATTTGTAATTCTGTATAGTGATAGATGTTGACTAAACTTATTGTGGTGATCTTTTTGCAATATACACAAATATAGAACCATTATGTTGTACACTGGAAACTAATGTATTGTTGTATGTCAGTTATACCTCAATTAAAAAAATAATTGCTATAAAACAGAAATGAGAGATAACTTTTGGGTGGGCGGAGAATTAATGCAAGATTGAATTAGACCTTAAAAATAGTCTTTAATAATTTTAAAAGGTAATACTAAAAAGTCATAATATTTCAAAGGAGATAATTACGTGAGAAATTGCAGAAATACTAAAGAACTAATTTAGAGAATGATAGCCTGATTCGGCTATAAGATAAATGATGTGTAGGGTGTGTGTGTTAAGGACTAATTTTGGGAAAAGAAAAATTCTACTTAAGAGGTATCTTAAGTCTGCTAAAAGTTTTCCTTGGAAGAACCATTGAAAATCTGAGTAAGAAAATGTTTTGATCTGAGCAATGTTTATAGGAAATAATTCTAGAAACTTTGGTTTGTCAGAAATAAAGTGTGGGAGAGAAAAGACCGATTAGAAATAAGAATTAGAACAGGTAAAAGGCAAAAAGTCTGACTGAGGGCCACAGAAGTGGGAGTATATAGGAAGAAATGTTCATGAGAGACATTGAAAAAGTAAAATCTTTACTGCTTAGCCACTGACTGAATGGGTGAAAAGTGAGGAAAAATGATGACCATAAATAAAATTCTATGTCTAGGGAAGGGTGGGGTTGGAATCAAAAGGAAATGAGATTTCAGAAAGAATGGCAAGTTTAATGGAAAAGGTGAATTTCATTTTAGGTGTGCTGAGCTTTTAGGACTGGAGACATTGGGGGCAATCTATAGAAGTGGTAGCCGATTGACACTTCAGACTTTTGGATTCTGAGAATTATTGGTAGCAGTGGGTGAAGCTGTAGAGGTAATGACTCATAAGTGGGGAATGTATTAACAAAACAGTAGAAAGGATTAGGAGATAATCTTTACTTGAGTGATTGGATTAAGAAGAGATACATAAATATGGGCTGTACACATTTGCTTATATAATTAATGAAATTTGAGGTTGATGTTTATATAAGAGACTTCTAAATGTTACTCAAACTTTATGATTTACCAAATATTATGGATAAATGGAAAAGACCATTTCTTCATATCTCAGACAAAAACACTGAATTTATTGCTTGATAAAGAATAAAGAGCTAAAACTTGGAGGATTCAGTTTCTTCCCCAAAATCAACAGCTGACTTCCTATAGAGTTTGGGGGAGTGTAGATTTAGCAGACTGACAAACATTAAAAAAACAAAACAAAACAGGAGTGTTTGTAGATTGACTGATATTTAAAATTTTCAGTTTGGAAATTATTACTATGGTTATGTGAGTGAAAATATTGCTAATTGACTTCTAGTAGTGTGATCACTGTAGGCTGCACTGGTGGCTTGATTTTATAGGTATGGGGACTGATGTAAAATGGTCTGAAATTGATTCTGGGTCAACGTAAGGTTGTTGCCAAATAATAATCACCAGTTACTTCCGGCATTTGGAGATAAGAACCTATTGTTTCAAAATTAAAAAAAAAAAACCATCAAAATCTAACTTTCTCTGTATAAAATTTTGTTTCAAGATTAATCATTTTTGAAGAATTAAAGTAATGATGGTTAACTAAATCTAAGTCTCTCCAGAATTTTTCACAAACTATAGGGAACAACAAAAAGAGCAAATAAACTACCCAAATATGTAAATCATAAATTTTTGTAAGTATTAAAAACCACAGTTTCCATTAGAACTACTTCTTCAGCTCACACTTCAAGGTCCTATATAGAGCTGGGGAGTACAAAGAATGTCACTGCAAGAGAGAATAGGAAATTGAGACTAAAATAACCCCAGAGAAAAAGAAAATCAATTCAAAGTGTAAAATATTGAAAGAGTTTTGAAAGATCAGTGATAACTAAGACAGGGATTTAAAAGTACATATGTGTGTGGGGGGATGGTAGTGACATCAGCATCATGACTAAATAAGATGTCCCTTGTTCATATGTTCCCTTCCGCCCTTCCCCAGTGATAAAGAAATAAAAGTGCCTTTTTGGATACTGTAGGGCCCAGCACCATATTCCAAGAGAACGGGGAGTCTTCACCAACCCCTGTAATTGGGTAATAGGCATATAGACCTCAGTCCTGACTGTGGACTTTGCAGTGGCCTATGAACTAGCCCTTCTCAGCCATGGTACAGGAAAATACTGCCTTAATAATCACCCCTATAATAGAGAGCCATTGTGGAAGGTTTCCAGTGGAAAAGTTCCAGAACACCATTGGAGCAAGAAGTTTAGACTCTTTGGAGAGGGTGAGAGGAAAAGTATAACTTTACTGGCATCACTCCTTTCCCATGACGGCACAGCTTAGGACCAAGGGAGATCTTTTTGGTCTATGATTTCTCCCCTGGGGAAAGCAAGAGTTATATGAGTGAGCTCCAGGTTTCTCATGCTCTGTGGAATACTGCCAAAGAGGCTCATTATTTTCACCCCATTCTGGGTACTGATTTATGAGTGGCAGTGGGAAGGGGCAAGAAGGGTGGTAGGTAGGGTTCTCAAAGGGCATTGAAAGGGGGCACAGATCCTACTAACTGTATCAATAACTCCATCAAGAAGTCTACTTACAAGCCACTGGGGATTCCTTGCCTATAGACTCAGCTAACTTGCCCACAGACATCCCAAGTACTTTGCATACCGCACTTACACACACTCCCACTCTGTGGCAGGCTCCTTGTTGGTGTTCCAAATGGTGGTCATGAGAGTAAGTTTTGGGCAGACAGCTAATGAACACCCACAGAATGTTGGCAGTAATCTGCGGGCTTGGGAGACCACAAACATGAGCACTGTCAGCACTCAAACTCATAGTAGGATTGAGAGAAGGCATAGAAGCTTAAAAATTCTGCCACGAGAGGGAGCAAGAATTGTGGATCAGGTATATCCATGATAGATCTGAGAAAGCATCAGAACACCAAGCACGGATGATGGAAGGTATTTCTCTCTAGAGGCAGATATTAAAGAGTAGAGGAGGTGACTGCTACTTCAAGTGTGAGGAGAGCAATGCAAAACTTTAAGGAACATGAAAAGTCAAGGAAACATGACACCGAAGGGTCACAATAATCTTTCAGTCACCAATTCCAAAAACATGGAAATCTGTGATTTATGCAGTAAAGAATTCAAAATAGCTGTTTAAAGGAAACTCAGTGAGCTCCAAGAAAATGGAGGAAGGTAATGCAACAGAATCAGGAAAACAATACAGACACACAATGAGAAGTTTAAAAAAGAGATAGAATCATAAAAAAGAACCAAACAGAAGCTGAAGAATAAGATGGATGAAATGAAAAAATGCAGTAGAAAACATCAAAAGAATGAATCAGGCAGAAGAAATAATCTTTGAGTAGGAAGACAAGAACTTTGAAAGGAAGGAGAACAACGAAAAAAAAAAAGAATAAAAGAATAAGGAAAGCCTGTGTGATCTATGGGATGCCTGCACAAGAAATAATTTGCTAAATATTAGAGTTTGAGGAGAAGAGAGAGAGAAGGGGACTGAACAGAAATAATGGCTCACAACTTCCCAAATCTGGGGGAGAGTTTTAGATATCTGGTTCAAGAAACTCATAGGTCACTAAACAATGAAGGGAATGATTTAGCCTTTGTTGTGGAAATATATGCAAAGGAATTGAAAGCAAGATATCAAGGAGATATCTACATTCCATGTTCATTATTCACAATAGGTCAAGATATGGAAACAAACTAAATGTCCATCTGTGGATGCGTGGATAAAGAAGATGTTAGATACACACACACACACACACACACACACACACACACACACTGCAACAGTATTCAGCTATGAACCAGGAAAATGCTGCTATTTGCAACATGGATGGACTTTGAGGCATTATGCAAAGTGACATAAATCAGACAGAGAAAGGCAAATACTGTATGATATCACTTATATGTGGGATCTGAAAAAGCTAAACTCATAGAAACTGACAGTAAGATGATGGTTGCCTGGATTTGGGGCCTGGAGGAAATAGGGAGGTGTTGGTCCAAGGGTACAAACTTCCAGTTAAAAGATGAATAAATTCTGGGGATCTAATGTACGGCATGATAATTATTGTTAACAATGCTGTATTATATACTTGAAAGTTGGAAAGAGGGTTTATCTTTAATGTTCTAACCATAGAAGAAATAATAATTATATGACATGATGGTGATGGTAGTGCTATCAAGTGCTACTGTGGTCTTTATTTTGCAAGGTCGAAATCAAATCAACATGTTCTATAACTTAAACTTACACAATGTTATATGTCAGTTGTATCCCAGTAAAGCTGGAGAAAATAGTGCAAATGAGAGTTGAGGAAGAAGTTTTGGAGACAGGAAGGTAAAAATGAATAAAAAGGGGACTGCATTTAAAGGAAGAGAAATCTGGGGGAAATTTTAGCTTTGTGGAAGTCAAAAGTAAACAAAAGAAATTTGAAGGGCACACACATACACTTCTCAAAAGGCCATCTGACAAAGGAAGTGCAGTTTACTGTATTGACAGAACAGGTTTCTCTTGAAATAAGAGTTTTGTGAGCTACTCCAAATCACCACTATTGTTTACCAAGCAGAGAGACAGAAGCAGTCTCCACAGAACTCCACACAACGCTACAGGAAAAAACTGAGGAGAGTCACAATATTTTATCTGAAAAACATTCCCTCCCTCGGAAAGCATCTATGAAGCAAAGGGATCCTGTGACACAAAATACCAAGCTAAATTAAATGTGCCCAAACAAACATTTGGGGATATAAAAGTAACCAGAATTGAACTGTGAGTCAAATATTTAACAACTGAGAAGGAAAATGGACAAAAACAGGAAAAAATTAAACAGAAGTTTTATACTCTGGAGAGAAATAGAAAATCCTAGCAGATTTGAAAAATTAATTATAGATGCTCAAAGAAAATATATGTTGTTGAAATTTTAATAATGACTTTAAAGAAGAAGAAAAAAAAAACCTACTGTGACCATGTTGGCTCCCTCTTGTTCAAGACTCCTCCTCTGCAGCATACAGGCCCATTGGTTCTTTGCTCATGTGAAGAAAGAGCAGTGACCCTGTAGCATTCCAAATTCCATGCTCTTTAGAAGACGCTGGCTCACTAGGACCCTACAGAATGACTTTGCTGCTGCTGTTGCCTTTGCCTCTGTTGCCAAAAAGTATCCTCATCTTCAGGGCCAAAGGGGAAAGAAAGCACTAAAGGTACTCCTATGCCGTTGTCAAGAATAAAGCCAGCCGTACACCTATGGTTTTTAAGCCCAGTGAAGCTATGGGGACACCTTTAATCCTGACAATACTTATCTCGGACTCTCTGGAGAAAGAAATATAAATATTAGCAGTATAGAGTATATCCTATTGATTAGTGGACATTTATAAACACTCTGTTCCCCAATAGTAGAATATGTAAGGAACAAATGCTAAGACAATATTCTGGGCCATGATGCACATCTCGACACATATTAAATTATTCAAATCATAAAAAGTATGTTCTCTGAACATAGTGGAATTAAATTAGAAATCAGTAGTAAAAATATCTAGAAACTACAAAAATATTTGGAAATTAAAGTACATAATTCTGAAAAACCCATGGGCAAGGGAAGAAACAACAGAAACTGTAACGTATTTTAAGCTGAATGAAAAAAGGATCTGTGCAATGCAGCTCAAGAGTGTTTGCATAGGAATTTATACCACTGAATCCTTAGAATCAAAGATAGATCTCAAGACAGTAGTATAAACTTCCAGCTTAAGAAGTTAGATAAAGAAAAATTAGTCCCCAAAGTAATTACAAGACAGGAGACAATGAAGATCAGAGTAGATATCAATGAAATAGAAAACAAAAACAGAGAAAACTGAAGAGACAAAAATCTTGGGAAGATTAATGAATTAATTAATATTAATCTTGGGAAGATTAATGAATGCGATAAGTGTCTGTTACAACTAATGAGGAAAAAGCTAAAGAAGATAAAATTTCTCATATCATCAATGAGAGGGAGGTTACATCACTACAGATTCTGCAGTTTTTAAGAAGGGAAATAAAGGAAACATTATGAATTATTTTACAAAAATAAATTTGGCAATTTTTATAAAATGGACAAATTTTTTGAAGGATAGAAACTATCAAATCTCATGCAAGAAGAAATAGATAGCCTGAAAAACCCCATATATATTAAAGAAGGTAAATATGTGGTTAAAATGCTTCAAGCAAAAGAAATTCCAGGCCTAGGTGTCTTCAATGGTTGATTCTACTAACGATTTAAGGGAACAGTAACAAATAGTGCAGGATTCTTTTATATGAGGTACTTAAAATAGTCAAATTATAGAAGCAGAAAATAAAATGTTGGTTACCAGGGGACTGGAGGAGGGGGAAATTGGGAGTTTTTATTGTTTTTATTCAGTGGTTACTAAGTTATACAAGATGAATAATCTCTAGAAGTCTGTTTTACACCATAGTGCCTATAATTAACAATACAATATCGTGCACTTAAAAATTTAAAAGAGTAATCTCATGTTAAGCGCTCTTACCCTGGGAATAAAACTATACCCCCCCCCCCCCCCCCGCCAAAAAAACCCCAAAAGGACACAAGGAAACTTTTGGAGATGGTAGATGTGTTCATTACCTTAATTGTGGTCATGGTTCACAGTTGCAGACATGTGTCCAAATTCAACAAATAATATAAATTAAACTTGCAGTTTAAAAAATACCAGTTATACCTCAATAAAGTTGTAACCTTGTATTTCTATATACTGGCATTGAACAATCAGAAATAAAAAAAGAAATACCATTTACAAAAGCATCAGCTGGAGAAAAATTTGAAAAATATATGCAACGCTAAAAACTATAAAACAGGATCCTAGGACTCTGGGATCACGACCTGAGCCTAAGGCAGATGCTCAATGGCTGCGCCACCCAGGCGCCCCGAAAGGAAACGAATTCTGATATTTGAAAACATTTTTATTTAGTTTTATTATCTCATAGATAAATTTATTTTGTACACAACCTGCATCTTCTTCAGTGTTAATGTATCTTTCCTCACAAACAAAAGAACTGTTTTCTTTTCTTTTAATGGATTTTAGAGCAAATTGTATTTATATATTTCCCGTATGAACTGCCATTTTTCCTTCATTCTAATCCTCTCTCCCTCCTTTCC
Source organism: Martes martes (assembly GCF_963455335.1). Taxonomy (NCBI): domain Eukaryota; kingdom Metazoa; phylum Chordata; class Mammalia; order Carnivora; family Mustelidae; genus Martes; species Martes martes. The sequence continues at coordinate 116,231,351 of NC_137890.1, forward strand.
CCTTCCCTGCTCTTTCTTTCTTTTCTTTATGATATTTCTGGTCTTAAGTGTGTGAGAAAGGAAAATTAGACAAAGACTGTAGTATTGCATATTTTGTGGTTACAAAAGGAAAATACTCGGCTGTACTACATTGATACTGGTAGATGACACTAATAAAATGCTACAGCCAAACAGTGTTGATATGTTTTTTCTGATGAGCATAAGAGTCCTTTAACTTTGAAGCAGCTTTAAGGCATAAAAACTCACAAAGTAAAAATTATCAGACTACCACATAGCACACTTCTACATAGTGGGTGATAATACTGGAAAACAATCCAAGTCACAATGTGAGCGTAATAATACTTAATTGTACATCTCTGGACATTTCTCAATCTGTTTCCTGGGAAGAAGTTGAAATACTGGACTGTTTGTTAAAAAATAGATAATTACCAATCTTACTTTCTGAATGGGCCAATCTTACTTATTATTGGTTATATTATTATTACCAATCTTACTTGTTACTGAATGGGCTACATCTGCAGAGGACTTCGATTTTTGGGATCTGGAGTTCAAAGGAGCTCTGATATCATTACCTGACCCCTGCTCAACTCACTGAATAAATTCTGCTCACATACTATTATTCCTAGTTTATCTTTTGCTCTGCAAATGGCATGGTCATCTGCTTTAAAATTTAAAAAACATCAGAAAGAACATTGGTCCTACGTGGCTCTCTGAATTTGGTCAGGGTCCATCTGGTGTAATTTGCAAATGGATAGGTTTCCACATATTGGCTATAATACTCGTGAAAGCCAACCTGTAGATGATTTTACAGTTTGCAGATGGGAAATCCAATTATTGCCACCTGTTCTTATCTACAGCACGATTCTTAATGAAATATTTCTCTGAATACTTGAGACTTTTTAAAAACTTTTATTTAATGGTTATTTGCTAACTGTACTATTGTTTTTATTCCAAGAGGACTATTTCATTAATAACATATGCATAAGTATTCTACCATTTATAAGTAATCAGATCAATTCAAATATTTCTTTTTAAAATAATTGCAGCAGTATGTCCTGGCTTATTTAAAACTTAGGTAAAAAGCCATCATGTAACTATGGAATTCTCTTTGTTAATATAAACTAAAAGAAATTCCTAGAATAACTGGTAATTTATTCAGGATTTCTGTCAAGCAAATATTATAAAGACACTGGATGATGAAAAGTGCAACTGATAGCAAAATTGCCAATAGTGCTGGTATCAATAGAATTCATTCAACATTTTTCCCTAAATATACCAGAAGATGTTTCAAACTGTTCTTAAAAAAACGCAGAACACCGTATTTAGAAACAATATTAAAAAACTTAGTAAGTAAAATAGATGAGTGAAACCCAGGGTCTTCCCAAATCACACTTTCCATTTCACCTAGAGGTACCACCGTGCTATTCCTAATGTTTAGTGTAGTCTTAGGTTAAAATTATGACACAAGATCAGGGTGAGAAATGGAGATTATTCGGTCATGTTGTGTAGTGGCAATTATATGTAGTGTTTTAGAGCACGATATCCTCAAGTCACCTTTTCAGTATTCCCCTGAGTACCAGGAGTGTTGTGAGAAATACAGAGACCCTGGCAAAGTACTTTAGGGATTACGTTCTATGAGTCTAGGATGGTGAGAGAGACATCACTGTAGTCTGCAGTGCTACAGCCCCGGTGGCAACAAGAAACAGCAGCGTTTATTGGGGAAGCAGACAGCAAGGCTGAAGTCATAGGGAACCCCGTACACAAGCTGCTCAGTCTTGAAAAGAGTGAACTATTCCAGATATTAAGGTAGTTTATAGAGAGGTAAAATATTTAAATAGACAATACTAAAATTCCTACTCATCTGGCATATGAAGAATCAAGCTGCTTTCAGCTTAATCAGATGAAATAAAAAAAGATATGATCATGCATGCAGTAAAGTTTATGAAGCAGTTCATACCTAATTGTACCAGAAAACTTTCTAAATGTCTTATAGCAGCAGATAAACTGGGTTTTTTTTTTTTTTAGAATTTCAAATGATTGAGGAATAGTTCTTTCTGTGATAATTCATAGTAATAGGAAAGCACCTCAATTTGTGAGGTCACAGATTTACAGGTTTAAATTTTGTCATCATTGAATCATTAAAGTGGTGAAATAATCCAGTAACAAAAGATCTTGCATATTTATTTTCTTGAATTCCCATTTCTATTCATGGCCAGGATTATACTTTTTATTCTGTATTTTGCTTTCGGATTGTGATTCAGGACAAACAAACTTAAAAAAAAAAAGCAGTTGCCATTTTGATGTAATTTAAATATTTTAGATTTCTTGGTAAGTTGCTTTGGACCTCTTTCAAGTGCATAAGGACTGCTTTCCTTCTAGCCAACAAAATACCTCCTCGGTTCTTTCTCTGCTGCTGGAAAAAGCAGAAGGTATGGAAAAACCAGAGAACACTGAGTGCCTTCTATTCCCCACCACACATTCCCTCATATCGTTCTTGTCTCGGTTGCAGTGTTAACTGTTCCAAGCAGTTGAGGGAAGCAAGACAGGCTTGGGAGGATCTTGATTTTTGCTTAGGTGCTCTTCAAGCATTGCTTCAGATCATTTGGCAACCAACACACACCTTACAGCAGTCACATTACTGCATTGTGAATATTCAGGCAGCTGAAAACTATGCCTTGTGGGGGTCTGTAATAAACACTGTAGTAAGTCACCTGCAGTTCTAGTCAATTAAGTTTCCTGAAGTCTTTCTCTATTGTGTTTTCCACTGTGAATCATACATTACACTGTCACAAAGTTATGTAGTGCAGTTTCAAATCTCTGAATAACCACTGAACAAAACGGCAGGGTTCCTTGTTATGAATCACAAAAATGATTTCTTGCCCGGGGATAGTACTCCTTGTGAGGTAAGACATGTTGTTAAATAATATTGAAACTGTGAGGTGATTAATGATGGGGAAGATTTGCTATTTGATGTGTTCATGCAGGATTTCTTTTTGTTTGTGTATTTGTAAGGATTATAGGTTTAATATTCTAGATTTGAATATTTTCATGTAAAAATGTAAAAGACTATAAACGGTGACTATAATACTTAAGAAAGGCATGGCATCAAAACTTTAGGTCATAGCAGTATTAAAAAATGAACTTCCATCTCTATAGCAATCTAAAAAGATGCAAGGTAGCTAAGAATATCAGATGTTTATATTGGCATATGTCACTGCAGGAACATATGTTACAGCAGAAAATGATCACACAATTTCCCATTCATTCAGTTGGTCATGTATTGGTTCAGTAAATACTTACAATATATGATGGTAGTAGTATTAGAAATTGAGACAAAGAATAGATAGGGTTGTTACGGAGGGAAATGCAGTGAATGATATTGCAGTCAACTGCATTTCTTAACTAAGAAAAGTAGCTCTCATGAATATAGGAAAGCAGATGGTTGGCTACCTCACTATCTCCTTAGAATGTGAGCTGTATTTTTATACAAATTTAATTGCTTCTATCTGTGAATTAAAACTCTATTAATGATTCTAAAATTAGTATAATAGAAGAAAAAAAATAAAGTAGTGCCAGTGATGAGAGTAAAACTTTGGCTTTCATCTTGAAAGGATATTGGAGCTTTATACAATGTCAGAAGTGGATTCAGAAGATGTGGGGGGATTGTCCAGTCCACTGGGGAGTGTTAGTGAATCTGGATAGTAGATAACTTACGCAGTTTGGCTGATTTGAAGCCCCATCACATCTTTTTTATGTTGTGTAAAATGACTATTACTTTTTTAAAATACAACTCAAACCAAAAAATGCTTTTCATAGAAATATACAATTTCAAAATCGGCAAAAAGGGACTTGAAGACTATCTAGTAAACCCTGTTAAAGCAAAAATTGCACTAGTTTAAACAGGCAAGGATGACTTTAGCTAAGACTATTGCAGTAGGGGAGAGGGAGCAGAATGTAGTCTGAATTCAAATCCACTAGAACAAATGGCTGGAGAATTTTAATATTTGCTAAGTGACTTTACTCAAAGGAAAAGTACACTTTTTCATATCTTTCTGACAGGAGGTGGTTTCACAACTTGGAGCAAGTCACCCATGAAGATAGGCTCCTACCTTTCCACAGAGACTGGGAAATAGGTGCTATCCTCCTTAATAACTAAATTTCAGAGAGATGGCTCCTAGGTTCTTGAGAACATTTCTCAACTCTAAACTGGCAAGAAGCTTTTAAAAATATATATATCTCAAAGGGGCAGAGAAAGAATTTATGGCTCAAGTTTTTTATAGCAGACGCTCTGAGAGGAGGAAGTGGAGGAGGAGAGGATCTTTGTCTTAATTCATCTAAGAGCCCGGATGAGAGGGAGGTCAAGGTGATTAGAGGCAGGAGGAAGCCTGTCTAAAGTTAAGTCAAAATGAGGGAAAAGTTAAGGTCATCTTGGTCAGCCTCTTTAACTTTGAAGTTAAAGATAATGAGAACCAAAGCGGGAGGGGAGTGTCCTGGTCATGTTATAGGACAATTGGTATAAAAGACTAAGGATAAACCCAAGACTCCAGTTTCGTAGTAATGGGACTCAGTTGATTTTAGAATTCAGTACTATGAAGTTCATAGAAAGGAAAAATGAAAAACCCCAACAAATTGTTTGGAATTATGGAATCAGAATGGAAAGTTACCTTGGATATTCTCGTATTTTTAGCAAAATCATACCTAAGCAATTCTAGAGATAGAAGTTTCTGCTTCTTTAAAATAATCCAAGAAGTTGTGGTGGCTCATTCGGTTAAGTGTCTGCATTTGGCTCAGATCATGATCCCAGGGTCCTGGGATTGAGTCCCACATCAGTCTCCTTGCTCAGTGGGGACCCTGCTTCTCCCTCTGCCTGCTGCTCCCCCTGTTTGTGTGCTTTCTCTCTCTCTCTGACAAATAAATAAATAAAATCTTTTAAAAAAATAATCCAAGAAGTGAGATTTCAAAGATTCTTTTATAGTCTACTTAATTCACGAACACTATTTTCCAGTAAAGTTAACCTTATTTGTTTCATGTTGATGATTATATCCTTTTTTACTCCTAACAAAAATAGAAAATAGTTACTCAGTGATCTATACTTACAAATTTTAGATTTGAAAATAACCATTTTCTCTCTGAGGTAACTGAATAGATAGAATAGAATTTTTAAATTTACACAAGAAATTGTGGACAGAGAGAGGATTGAATGCAGATATGCTACTGTATTAAGAAAATATATGTATTATTGGGTGCCTGGGTGGCTCAGTGGGTTAAGCCTCTGCCTTCAGCTCAGGTCATGATCCCAGGGTCCTAGGATTAAGCCCCACATCGGGCTCTCTGCTTGGCAGGGAGCCTGCTTTCCTTCCTCTCTCTGCCGCCTCTCTGCCTACTTGTGATCTCTGTCAAATAAAGAAATAAAATCTTAAAAAAAAAAAAGAAAATATATGTATTATTTCAGAGGCTTTCCCATGAATTCGTTGAGTTAGGCAGTATTAAGCAGATGAGAAGCAAGGTAAAAATGAACAACTCTGAGCTTATCCTATCCTACCTGTTTCTGATGGCCAACTACAGGAAGTGAAAGAAAGAAAACCCATTATTATCTACAACAAAACTAGGTAGCATATATAATATACCACATCCCTTAGCTAAGGTAATCCTTTAATCAGCAGAGAAGCTTATTTGAAGCTACCTCTGGGTTACTCTAGTAGATATTTAAGTAGCATGTGGTTCCTTTTCAGCATTTGGTTGTAGCTGAAAAAAAAAAACAAAAACTATGCATATAATTCTTAAGAACTTGCTTCTAATACTCATAATAGTTTAAAAAAATCACAATTTCAGTAATGCCTTTGAAAATCTCACAATATCACTGGCCCATATGCACTATGAAATCTGTATGGTAAAGATCTCATGGCTCACTGATGGTAGAAATAAAAGAGCAGCTAATTTGAAATTATTCCATAGTTCCTGGACAGTGTAAACTTTGTGATAAAAATGAGCGAGTAATTTTTATAAACAGCATAGAAATATTCATCTTTGACTTTTATGTCCTCAAAAAGTATAAATAAAATGCTTTAGCTGGGCACTAAGATGTAGATCCACTTAGTAGCCATGACTTCTGTTGTGAGCTACGACTTCAGTTACAGTTTGAGCAACCGGAAAATTCTTTGGCTAGCTCTCTTGGAAGTTCGAGTATAAAGCATTTTTTTTTACAACCCACAAGAACGACCCTTTCAACCTGGCCATTTGTTTGAAGGGTATTAAATTCTCAAAGGCCGAGATAACTTGTTGGCACAACTACTTGTATCTAAGGAATTAAATGGAGAACCATTATACATGAAAAAGCCTGGAAATTTGTGAATTGCTCATAACGGAGACTGAAGTATCGCGGTTGCAGTAGAGGTTTGAGAGGGTGTTGAGAGCATTCTAAAGCATTTTGAGAAATTCTCTGAATTCTGTGGAATAATCTTGCATATGCTGCATAAAAAAAGTCCAAACTCTAATGCCTTCATAAAACAAAGATTTATTTCTCACTCTTGCAAAGTTTGATGAAGTTTGGCTGGCCGGTCTCTGTCTTAACAACCGGGTCATCTGGAGTACATAGCCCCCAAAGCCACTGTAGTTGGATAAAAAGTTTTAAGATTGTTCAGGAAGTTGGTTTTCTGTTTGTTTGTTAATACAGAGACTGAATGTGTGTGCATGGCAGGGAGAGGGGCTGAGGGAGGGAGAGAATCCATCCCAGGACTTCAGGACCATGACCTGAGGGGAAGGTAGTTCCTTAACCAACTGAGGCACCCAGGCACCCAAATATAGTCTTTTTATGTGCCTAGGAAGAGATTACAGATAATGAACTGCCATTGAATCTGCCATCATCTCCCACAATGATATTCTTCCTTTAATTCACCTCCCAGATTGTGTCACAAACAAGTATTCATTAAAAATTCAGTGTATTTGTGTAAATATGTTCAGCATACATAGACTTATGTGCATGTATACTTATAAAATATAATTTATTGAGTTTTTCCAGCACTACTATAAAACTATTTATTAAATCAGGCTCTTTCTCGTAAATATCAGATTCTCTAATAAGCTGTTGCAAACACTCAGTTGAATTCAATTCATGGTTGAACTCAAGGATGAATACTATAATAATAATCAATATCCTGGGTCATTATTTAAGGATGAATTAGTGTATACATGCCGAATACGTAGCTAGTAAGAATGACATGCTCCTATGACAGTGTGTTAAATCTTACAGTGGTCCATCCCACTATGTTGTGAGTAGGGCTTCATTTTCCATATAAAAATAATTTCCAGTTATATGTTCTAGTTTGTAACTTCCAAATACATAATTTCTGGATATGTGAAATATAATCTCAAAAAATAATGATTGCCTTCTGGAATAAAAGTGTGACTCTCACATTTAAAACCATTTTTTTTAGGGGCGCGTTACTCTCTTAGATGACTTGTGAATAATTTATTTCCTTTCTTCATACTTCTTCCAGTAATCACTCACTGGAAGGTCTGCATAGTTACTACAAGCCCCAGATATCTTATTTAATACCCTTAGAGGGAGATGTGATTGTGAATTCAGAATTCTTTCTATTTTGGGGAGACTTCGGGGCTTTTCCAGTCCTACAAATGTATATTATAGATATACTATCCTGTCCACTGTTTTGCCTTTCACTTAAATGTCAAACTCTGGGTGTTTGGGGACATTAATAAGCGTAAGTATTTTTGTTCTTCTATGAATAGTAGTATTTTGTTCTTGCTCTTTGGGAATAAGTTCATAGATAGCATGAACTCATCACATCACAGACTGTTTTGCATAAGTTGCCTTTTCCATGTTATTTCCATTGTGTCACAAGATGCAGTGCAAATGCGGTATCAGGTTCTATTCAATTACCCTCTTAACTCAAGCTGCATGAAATGTACAGTGACACAGTAATAAAAACTCTCAACAGCATTCATCTTTTGGGATTCGGGTTCAGTAGGTGGACCTAAAATGTACCACATGAGCCTAATTATTAATCTGAATAACCTCCAAAGTGGATGTTGTGATTTCCTAGGCCCCTGTCCCAAGGGCTGTGAGTACGTCTTTCTCTCCATTCTCTGTTTTCAGGCGTGCGTGCTTTGACAGGCTTCCTGGGATTCACCACAGCAGCAGATGTTCGATGCACAGTTCCCTCAAGCATAAAACATTTCTGCACTTGTTGTAGGGACCTTAAATTGCACACTGTTCTATCTGATTATTTTCAAAACCAGGATTTGCTGTAGGAAGTCAAATAAAAACTATTTGCATGAATGAATTGAGAGCATAAGTTAATGAGTTAAAGGGGCAAATACTTGGGTTGAAACTAAGTCTTATGTAAAAGTCACTTGCACTGTTTTTTTTTTTTTTGCTTAGCATTAGTTTTCCATGGACCTCTGATAAAATTAGGCAGTGCTTGAGCTGTGCCTATTTATTAAACCAAAAAAATAAGTATGAAGGCTTCCTCCTTCTTTCCCAAGTAGAATAATACACCTAAGTACAAATATTCACCTTCTAATCTTAAAGTTCATGTGATTCATGAAGATAGCAACAAGAGGTAATTAAAACTGTTGTAAAACATAATCTTTAAATTGGTATTTAATCTATTTATTGCGGTAATTTGTACACACATTTGTTTGGGGAGTTATTTCTGCCCAGATCTTGTAATAATAGCAGGGCTAGATTTGTGGTTGTTTAAAGAGCTTTGTATTCAAAGGAAATAGTTCCCAAAGCTTTGAAAGGGGTATGTATAAAACTGGGCCTCAACAGATTGTTTAATTTGGATTTTCTACTTTGCTCTCCATTTCTCGCCTTTAATTTCTCACTCTTTCAAAGTACTTTGAAATGGAGTAATGTGTTAGCCATGTAGAAAATTTGGCTTAGAAAGTTGGCTTCTGCAAAGAAATTTCCAGGGGAATAGAGAGTTGTTTTAGAAATGTTTAAGAAAATGTTTTAAAATGGGGTGAAGAGTAGGTAACGGGAATGGGAGCAGTGAACACCTGAGTTATTACCACTCTAGTTTGAATCCTGGCCTGATAGCCCTCCTCTAAGTGCAAGGCCACACTCCATCAAAGGACTTGGCTTTTGGGTCTTTTCCCTTTCACTGTAGCATGTGGGAATTCCCACAATAAAACACATGGCTTAATGAGTCTTCTTTAGGTTCTTCACAACTTTTGCAAGGAATGTGATGGAATAAAGGATTTTTAGTTTAATTGATCATCTAGATTTCACAGATACAGTTTTGACTACTAATGGTGATGGTCTGTATAAAATTTGGTGAGTGGTCATTTAGGTCCTAAGAAGTCCTAAGAAGATATGACAATATCTTTATAATACCTAGAAATTAACTTCTGCCAACTACTTTTTATATTTTCTATTTGTTTTTATTTTCTGACTAAATTTAGTCAAGGTTGAATTGGACACTAATCATCTGGGTCTGTGCTAATGTACTAGCCTCTAGCAACCTGTGACTATTTACATTTAATTATTTAAATGAAATAAAATTAAAAAATCAATTCCCTGGTAGCTCTAGCCATATTTCACTTGCACCATAACTGCAAGTGCCTAGCGGATACTATATTGGATAGTTCAGAATGAACATTTCCATCATCACAGAAGGTTCTGTTGGACCTAGTCTAGATACCAAATACTGAGGTTTAGTTCTCTTCCTTCATAGGAAAACACCTGAATAACTACCTACTTCATAGTTCTATTTATTATGGAACTCACTGAGTGTAATCTTGGGAGAAATGTAAAATTCTTATCAGATGGCATTGGCTTTTGATTTTTAAAATATTCTAATAGTGCACCAAGTTAGTTTAAATGGGTCAACTCTTTTGCCTAGTTTGTAATTTTTTTATACTTTTTACAATCTCGTCATTTATTTTACAATAGAAACTTTGCTGTATTTAGAATAAAGCTAGTACTTGTGGGATGGCAAAATGATCTGTCCTCTAAAGAAATTCACCAAAAGGATGACTTAGAGACAGAGTAACTAGGAAAATTTTAAGCTAGTTATCTCTCCCATCTCCTTTCTCCTATACCTGGTAAACTCCCTGAATATCTAGGAAACACATAGAGATCTCACTGCAATGGGGATGGATTTAAAGATGAAATTAATTTGCATCCTTTAATTTTTCTCCCTTTATCTTCAATAAGATTTTCAGTTAGAAAATAAAATAGTACTTAGCTGCAGAAATGAGTAAATGTTTTACAGTAAGTTACTTAACTTACTGTAAAACATTTACTCATTTCATTTACTCATTTACATATTTTATTTTTCTCATTCTTTTCATAGCCCTATAATATTCTTCTAGAGTTGCTATTAAATATTTTCTCATGATTGTAGTAATATCAGCTTTGCTATTTAACAATATTATGCACACATATAGTAAGTTTAATTTGCTCAAAGAAAATTTACAAGTCTAAGATCCTCAAGATGGAATTCAAAGATCTCCATCAAATGACCTGCTTTACCTCTCTAGCTATTTCCTTCATAGTGCCTCCAATCTTCCATCCTAACGTCACTGTTTAAATTACCATTTTCCGGGGGCACCTGGGTGGCTCAGTGGGTTAAAGCCTCTGCCTTCAGCTCCGGTCGTGATCCCAGCGTCCTGGGATTGAGCCCCGCATCGGGCTCTCTGCTCTGTGGGGAGCCTGCTTCCTCCTCTCTCTCTGCCTGCCTCTCTGCCTGGTTGTGATTTCTGTCTGTCAAATAAATAAAATATTAAAAAAAAAATAAATTACCATTTTCCTCTGACTGTACTCAAGTTTTTCCTGTGCCAAAGACTAAAGGATGACTAACTGGAGCCATGGAAGCACATAGAGATCCTTATACTCCTTGCTTAGTCAACTGTATCATTCTCTGTTCTTTGATGTCTGGTGGACGGCAGCCTTAACTTTTCACCCCTCCTTGGAAATCACTAGACAAACTCAAAGTTTGAGAACCCATGTCTGTTTTTTGGACAGATTCTAATACTATGGGGAGTGGAAAAGGGATTGGTCTTGGTGGAAGGTTCAGTTAGGTATGTTTTATTGTTTGACAGGGGAGTTAGAACATAAAATGTTTACCACCATGATATCCATCTTTATAGATATAATATATTGACCACTAATATTTCAGTATGTGTTGGAAATACCAACTGTTGCTTTTACATTTTTCTATAATCATTAAATTTTTTGTAGAGCAAGGTAATTTCAAAAGCATACAAGACAGTAAAGAGAATAATAAACCACCATGGGTTTGCCACCCAGTTCTATCAGAACCTAATGTTTTCATTGCTGGCCTCTTGTTTGGTTCAAAGTTTTTTTCTTGTTTTTGTTTATCTTAAAAAAAAATGAGCAATATAGACAACAGTTAAATCCCCTCATAAACTTCTTCCAATAACTTTCTCATCATCTCTAGGAATAATCCCTAGTTTCAATATGGTGTTTATCAAGTTTAGGCCTCGTTTGAGTGGGTGACACTAAACAAGGATTCTAAGGAAGTTTCTGTGGCTGTTGGATTTAAAAATGTTATTCCAGTATATTTTCTGAGGTCTCTTGTATTACGTCAGAATCACATGTTTAATCACTCTTCTCATGAAAGTTTGTTGATCTTATTATTTTGCTCTTGCTTTTAAATGATACGCTATCTGAAAACAAAATTATACACTGACAAGTTTTCTTTTCTTGACAATTTGAAGACAGAACCCTATAAATTTATGGTGTCTAATAATAGACAAAAAGGCTTAAATAATATTTAGGGCTATTTTTAAAAAATAATTTCTTTTTTCTGCCTGGTAGTTTGTAAATTTTGTTCTACATCCTTGATCTGCAGTTTTACTACAATGTGATGAGCTATAGATTTGTATTTATTTATTTATTTATTTATTTAATTTTTCTGCTCGACACTGACAATATTCTATTTTTTTTACTGCTAATCACATGCACATTTATGCAAAATTATTAAGCATTGCCCATCAAGCCTTCATTTTTTCCCCATAACACCTATTAGTATCCCTTGTTTCTTAATTACTTTTATAACACTTATGTCTTTGTCTCTCTGTGTTGTATTTTGAGTGATTTTTGTTTTAATTTTTAATTTTTTTTATAAACATATAATGTATTTTTATCCCCAGGGGTACAGGTCTGTGAATCGCCAGGTTTACACACTTCACAGCACTCACCATAGCACATACCCTCCCCAATGTCCATAACCCCACCCCCTTCTCCCGACCCGCCCCTCCCCCCAGCAACCCTCAGTTTGTTTTGTGAGATTAAGAGTCACTTATGGTTTGTCTCCCTCCCGATCCCATCTTGTTTCATTTATTCTTCTCCTACCCCCATAACCCCCCATGTTGCATCTCCACTTCCTCATATCAGGGAGATCATATGATAGTTGTCTTTCTCCAACTGACTTATTACACTAAGCATGATACCCTCTAGTTCCATCCACGTTGTCGCAAATGGCAAGATTATATTTCTTTTGATGGCTGCATAGTATTCCATTGTGTATATATACCACTTCTTCTTTATCCATTCATCTGTTGATGGACATCTAGGTTCTTTCCATAGTTTGACTATTGTAGACATTGCTGCTATAAATATTCGGGTGCACGTGCCCGTTCAGATCACTACGTTTGTATCTTTAGGGTAAATACCCAGTAGTGCAATTGCTGGGTCATAGGGTAGCTCTATTTTCAACTATTTGAGGAACCTCCATGCTGTTTTCCAGAGTGGTTGCACCAGCTTGCATTCCCACCAACAGTGTAGGAGGGTTCCCCTCTCTCCGCATCCTCGCCAGCACCTGTCATTTCCTGACTTGTTAATTTTAGCCATTCTGACTGGTGTGAGGTGATATCTCATTGTGGTTTTGATTTGTATTTCCCTGATGCCGAGTGATGTGGAGCACTTTTTCATGTGTCTGTTGGCCATCTGGATGTCTTCTTTGCAGAAATGTCTGTTCATGTCTTTTGCCTATTTCTTGATTGTATTATTTGTTCTTTGCGTGTTGAGTTTGCTAAGGTCTTTATAGATTTTGGACACTAGCCCTTTATCTGATATGTCGTTTGCAGATATCTCCTCCCATTCTGTCAGTTGTCTTTTGGTTTGTTAACTGTTTCCTTTGCTGTGCAAAAGCTTTTGATCTTGATGAAATCCCAATAGTTCATTTTTGCCCTTGCTTCCCTTGCCTTTGGCTATGTTCCTAGGAAGACGTTGCTGCGGCTGAGGCCTGCGTTCTCCTCAAGGATTTTGATGGATTCCTTTCTCCCATTGAGGTCCTTCATCCATTTTGAGTCTATTTTCATGTGTGGTGTAAGGAAATGGTCCAATTTCATTTTTCTGCATGTAGCCGTCGAATTTTCTCAACACCATTTATTGAAGAGGATGTCTTTTTTCCATTGGACATTCTTTCCTGTTTTGTTAAAGATTAGTTGACCATAGAGTTGAGGGTCTACTTCTGGGCTCTCTATTCTGTTCCATTGATCTGTGTGTCTGTTTTTGTGCCAGTACCATGCTGTCTTGATGATGACAGCTTTGTAATAGAGCTTAAAGTCTGGAATTGTGATGCCACCAACTTTGACTTTCTTTTTCAATATTCCTTTGGCTATTCGAGGTCTTTTCTGGTTCCATATAAATTTTAGGATTATTTGTTCCATTTCTTTGAAAAAAAATGGGTGGAATTTTGATAGGGATTGCATTAAATGTGTAGATCGCTTTAGGTAGCATAGACATTTTCACAATATTTGCTCTTCCAATCCATGAGCAGGGAACATTTTTCCATTTCTTTGTGTCTTCCTCCATTTCTTTCATGAGTGCTTTATAGTTTTCTGAGTATAGATTCTTAGTCTCTTTGGTTAGGCTTGTTCCTAGGTATCTTATAGTTTTTGGTGTAATTGTAAATGGGATTGACTCCTTAATTTCTCTTTCTTCTGTCTTGTTGGTGGTGTAGAGAAGTGTAACTGATTTCTGTGCATTGATTTTATATCCTGACACTTTACTGAATTCCTGTATAAGTTCTAGCAGTTTTGGAGTGGAGGCTTTTGGGTTTTCCACATATAGTATCATATCATCTGCCAAGAGTGATAGTTTGACTTCTTCTTTGCCGATTTGGATGCCTTTAATTTCTTTTTGTTGTCTGATTGCTGAGGCTAGGACTTCTAGTACTATGTTGAATAGCAGTGGTGATAATGGACATCCCTGCCGTGTTCCTGACCTTAGCGGAAAAGCTTTCAGTTTTTCTCCATTGAGAATGACATTTGCAGTGGGTTTTTCATAGATGGCTTTGATAATATTGAGGCATGTGCCCTCTATCCCTACACTTTGAAGAGTTTTGATCAGGAAGGGATGCTGTACTTTGTCAAATGCTTTTTCAGCATCTATTGAGAGTATCATATGGTTCTTGTTCTTTCTTTTATTAATGTGTTGTATCACATTGTTGATTTGTGGATGTTGAACCAACCTTGCAGCCCTGGAATAAATCCCACTTGGTCGTGGTGAATAATCCTTTTAATGTACTGTTGAATCCTATTGGCTAGTATTTTGGTGAGAATTTTTGCATCTGTGTTCATTAAGGATATTGGTCTGTAATTCTCTTTTTTGATGGGATCCTTGTCTGGTTTTGGGATCTAGGTGATGCTGGCCTCATAAAATGAGTTTGGATGTTTTCCTTCCATTTCTATTTTTTGGAACAGTTTCAGGAGAATAGAAATTAATTTTTCTTTAAATGTTTGGTAGAATTCCCCTGGGAAGCCGTCTGGCCCTGGGCTTTTGTTTGTTTGGAGATTTTTGATGACTGTTTCAATCTCCTTAATGGTTATGGGTCTGTTCAGGCTTTCTCTTTCTTCCTGGTTCAGTTGTGGTAGTTTATATGTCTCTAGAAATGCATTCATTTCTTCCAGATTGTCAAATTTGTTGGCATAGAGTTGCTCATAGTATGTTCTTATAATTGTTTGTATTTCTTTGGTGTTGGCTGTGATCTCTCCTCTTTCATTCATGATTTTATTTATTTGCGTCCTTTCTCTTTTCTTTTTGATAAGTCTGGCCAGGGGTTAATCAATCTTATTAATTCTTTCAAAGAACCAGCTCCTAGTTTTGTTGATTTGTTTTATTGTTTTTTTGGTTTCTATTTCATTGATTTCTTCTCTGGTCTTCATTATTTCTCCTCTCCTGCTGGGTTTAGGCTTTCTTTCTTGTTCTTTCTCCAGCTCCTTTAGGTGTAGGGTTAGGTTGTGTATTTGAGACCTTTCTTGTTTCTTGAGAAAGGCTTGTACCGCTATATATTTTCCTCTCAGGACTGCCTTTGCTGTGTCCCACAGGTTTTGAACCATTGTGTTTTCATTATCATTTGTTTCCATGAATTTTTTCAATTCTTCTTTAATTTCCTGGTTGACCCATTCATTCTTTAGAAGGATGCTGTTTAGTCTCCATGTATTTGCATTCTTTCCAAATTTCCTCTTGTGATTGAGTTCTAGCTTCAGGGCATTGTGGTCTGAAAGTATGCAGGGAATGATCCCAATCTTTTGATACCGGTTGAGACCCGATTTATGACCCAGGATGTGATCTATTCTGGAGACTGTTCCATGTGCACTAGAGAAGAATGTGTATTCTGTCGCTTTGGGATGAAATGTTCTGAATAGATCTGTGATGTCCATCTGGTCCAGTGTGTCATTGAAGGCCTTTATTTCCTTGTTGATCTTTTGCTTGGATGATCTGTCCATTTCAGTGAGGGGAGTGTTAAAATACACTACTATTATTGTATTATTGTTGATGTGTTTCTTTGATTTTGTTATTATTTGGTTTATATAGTTGACTGCTCCCACATTAGGGGCATAGATATTTAAAATTGTTAGATCTTCTTGTTGGACAGACCCTTTGAGTATGATATAGTGTCCTTCCTTATCTTTTATTATAGTCTTTTTGCTTAAAATCTAATTGACCTGATATAAGGATTGCCATCCCAGCTTTCTTCTGATGTCCATTAGCATGGTACATTGTTTTCCACCCCCTCACTTTAAATCTGGAGGTGTCTTCGGGTCTAAAATGAGTTTGTTGTAGGCAACATATTGATGGGTTTTGTTTTTTTATCCATTCTGATACCCTATGTCTTTTGATTGGGGCATTTAGCCCATTAACATTCAGGGTAACTATTGAGAGATATGAATTTAGTGCCATTGTATTACCTGTAAGGTGACTGTTACTGTATATTGTCTCTGTTCCTTTCTGATCTACTACTTTTAGGCTCTCTCTTTGCTTAGAGGACCCCTTTCAATATTTCCTGTAGAGCTGGTTTGGTGTTTGCAAATTCTTTCAGTTTTTGTTTGTCCTGGAAGCTTTTTATCTCTCCTTCTATTTTCAATGATAACCTAGCTGGATATAGTATTCTTGGCTGCATGTTTTTCTCGTTTAGGGCTCTGAATATATCATGTCAGTTCTTTCTGGCCTGCCAGGTCTCTTTGGATAAGTCCGCTGCCAATCTAATATTTTTACCATTGTATGTTACAGACTTCTTTTCCCGGGCTGCTTTCAGGATTTTCTCTTTGTCGCTAAGACTTGTAAATTTTACTATTAGATGATGGGATATGGACCTATTCTTATTGGTTTTGAGGGGGGTTCTCTGCACCTTCTGGATTTTGATGCTTGTTCCCTTTGCCATATTAGGGAAATTCTCTCCAATAAGTCTCTCCAATATACCTTCTGCTCCCCTCTCTCTTTCTTCTTCTTCTGGAATCCCAATTATTCTAATGTTGTTTCGTCTTATGGTGTCACTTCTCTCTCGAATTCTCCCCTCATGGTCCAGTAGCTGTTTGTCCCTTTTTTCCTCAGCTTCTTTACTCTCTGTCATTTGGTCTTCTTTATCACTAATTCTTTCTTCTGCCTCATTTATCCTAGTAGTAAGAGCCTCCATTTTTTATTGCACCTCATTAATAGCTTTTTTGATTTCAACTTGGTTAGATTTTAGTTCTTTTATTTCTCCAGAAAGGGCTTTTATCTCTCCAGAGAGGGTTTCTCTAATATCTTCCATGCCTTTTTCGAGCCCGGCTAGAACCTTGAGAATCATCATTCTGAACTCTAGATCTGACATATTACCAATGTCTGTATTGATTAGGTCCCTAGTCTTCAGTACTGCCTCTTGTTCCTTTTTTTGTGGTGAGTTTTTCTGCCCTGTCATTTTGTCCAGATAAGAGTATATGAAGAGCCAAGAAAATACTGAAAGGGTCGCAAAGACCCCAGGAAAATGCACTTTAACCAAATCAGAAGAGACCCCAAATCATGGGCGGGGGGGGGAGAAAGGTGATAAAAAGAAGTTCAGAAAAAAAAAAATTAAAAAAAGAAAACAAATAAAGAAAAAATATAAAAAAGAAAAATATATATATATTAGATAAACTAGTTAAAAAATGTTAACAAAGAAAAGGGTTAAAATTAAAAAAATTAAGAAGAAGAAAAAAAATAAAATTAAATAAAAATTAAATTAACTGCAAGACTAAAGAATCATGGGGAGAAAGCCATGGGTTCTGTGCTTTGTTTTCTCCTCCTCTGGAATTCTGCTGCTGTCCTTGGTAGGTGAACTTGGTCTTGGCTGGATTTCTTATTGATCTTCTTGGGGAAGGGCCTGTTGTAGTGATTCTCAAGTGTCTTTGCCCAGGGCGGAATTGCGCCGCCCTTACCAGGGGCTGGGCTAAGTAATCTGCTCCGGTTTGCTTTTGGGAGCTTCTGTCCCCTGAATGCTTTCCGTAGAGTTCCAGAGGATGGGAATGAAAATGGCGTCCTCTGAGTCTCCGGCCCGGAGGAGCCATGAGCTCGGGGCCCCACTCCTCAGAGAAGAGAGCCCAATCACTCCGGTCCCCCGGCCTCTGACCGTGCTCCGAGCTCACCCAGCCTGTGACCGGTTCAAGGTAACCCTGAGTTGAGAGCTCACTCCTCGGCTCTGTCTCTGTAGCCAGCTTCCCCTGTCTAATACCTGCAAGCTCTGCGACACTCAGGCACCCCAATCCTTCTGTGACCCTGCGGGACCTAGGGCCACGCTGGCCCCGTGTGAGCTTCACCCCGCTTTAGCCTCTGGAGTGATGCCCTTCAGTGGAGTAGACTTTTAAAAGTCCTGATTTTGTGCTCTGTTGCTCTGCCGCTTGCTGGGAACTGGCCCCTTCCTCGTGGTCTATCTTCCCATTGCTTTGGATTCACTTCTCCATGGGTCCTACCTTTCAGAAAGTGGTCGATTTTGTTTCTAGAATTGCTGTTCTTCTTCTCTTCGATCTCCTGTTGGATTTGTAGGTGTCTGCAATGGTTTGATAAGCTATCTAGCTGATCTCCTGCTACCTGATGTAGTCTCAGCCTGCTACTTCTCCACCATCTTGACTCCTCCCAGAGTGATTTTTTTTCATTTCTAATTTCACTTTGTTGATTCTCTTTTTGATTGTTCTGTCTGTATTTATTTATTTATTTATTTTTATTTATTCATTCTTTTAAGATTTTATTTATTTATTCGAGAGAGAGATACCGAGAGACAGCATGAGCAGTTGGGGAGAGATGGAGAAGCAGGCTCCCCACTAAGCAGGGAGCCTGATGTGGGGCCCAGTCCCAGGACCCTGGGATCATGACCTGGGCCGAAGGCAGACGCTTAACCAAATGAACCACCCAGGCGACTCTCCACACAAATTTATTTTCTCACAGTTCTGGATCTGGAAATCCAAGATCAAGGTGGTGATAGGACTGGCTTTTCCTGAAGTCTCTCTTTGCAGTGTTTTTAAGTCTTTCCCTGGTCATGGGGTTTAATTGCCCATTGTCTTTTTGCTTTCAGCTTTCTCTGTGTCATAGTTACATTCAGCAGGCTGAAAAGTTTAGACTAGCCTTCTTTATGGAGGATGCTGCTCCAATTATAAACCTTCCCACCTCCTGTCATCAGATCCTGAGCCGGACTCCAGTCCATCCCCTTCCTAGAAAATATCAATGTGCATTACTACACCAGAGCCAAACTTGAGGCATTGCTTATTTCTGGATCCACAGTGTCAGACACCTGCTGCTTTGCTCCCACTAGCCAGCTAAGTATTACTGTTTTTCTGGCTTTCAAAAATATTTGTTTTGTATCTGAGCCCAGTATGATACTTTAATTTTATATTTTTATATTTTACCTATGATCATCATCATCATCATCATTATTATTATTTTTTGTAGTGGAGAAGTAGGTACCTTAAAGCATAAATTCCCTGCTATCTTGACTGAAATTTGCCCTTCTAACATCTTTTCATCTCAAAGTATTGCATTTAAAAGTGTTACAAAGTGTGTTAATTGGTAAGAATATGCTTAAGGACAGCAACTGCTT
The DNA here is from genome assembly GCF_963455335.1 of Martes martes. Lineage (NCBI taxonomy): Eukaryota > Metazoa > Chordata > Mammalia > Carnivora > Mustelidae > Martes > Martes martes. Next base: position 116,250,673 of record NC_137890.1, read on the forward strand.
CCTCTTGTCACTCTCAAATTAAGCCACTGACTAGAGTATAATAAGAAAGTTATACTCCTTAACTCTCCCTATCTGTGCAAGGTGGGAAGTATAATATCCTTTTTTTTTTTTTTTTTGGCTTAAAACAGCACACATTTATTCTCCTACAGTTCAGCATGGGGTATCCTTTTAACAGATGATAAAACAGACTCAAAGTGTTATTATTACTGAGCCCAGATTCCATAAATTGCCAGACTCAGAATTTAAACATGTTGATTTGATTTCAATAGTCATGCCTTTTCTCCTAAAAATGAAGGTCAGCCTTCTTGTATGTTAATTTAATTTAGACAAGGATTAGCATATTATGGTCCATGGATCAAACTTGGTCACCACCAGTTTTTATAAAAAAAAAGTTGTTTTTTTTTTTTGTTATTCAGCCACACTCATTCATTTGTGAATTGTGTATGGCTGCTTTTATGCTACAGTGACAGAGTTAAGTAGTGGCAGAGTTGCATAATTGTGACAGGGACCATGTGGCCTGCAATGCCAAAAATATTTACTAACTGGCCCCTGTATGGAAAAAGTTTGTTAACACCAAGTTCAGAATAATCAATTACCTAAGTCAGTAGATTCATGGCAAAGGAAATGTACCCCATAAAATGAGGATGAATGTGAGTCAAATTTTCTTCATTATTCTTTGGAGCATGAAATTCAAAACAAATTATTTTGGAGAGAAAAATGCATTAGTACCTTACTGGGTATATGCCTAAAGAGCTGAAAACCCTAGAGAATTGGACAGCAGATTTCCTAGTAAAAGGGGAGGAATTCTTTTTTGTTTTTGAAGTATAATTGATATACAATGTTATATTAGCTTCAGGTGTACTGCATATTAATTCAACAATTCTGTACGTTACTCAGTGCTCACTATGATAAGTATAATCACTGTCTGTCACCATACAGTGTTATTACAATATTGACTATATTCCCTATGCTGTACTTTTCATCTCTGTGGCTTATTTTATAACTGCAAGTTTGTGCCTCTTAATCCCCTTTATCTATTTCACCCATCCCTCCATCCACCTCTCCTCTAACAACCACTACTTTGTTCCCCGTATTTACGCCTTTTGCTTTTCGTTTGTTCATTTGTTTTGTTTCTTAGATTCCACATGTAAGTGAAATCATATGGTGTTTGTCTTTGACTTATTTCACTTACCATAATACCCTTTAGGTCCATCCATGTTGTGACAAATGGCAAGATCTCATTTTTTCCTGGATGTATAGTATTCCATTGTGTGTATGTTTGTGGGTGTCTGTGTGTGTGTACACACACACACTGCATCTTCTTTATCTGTTCATCTATTGATGAACAGACACATGGGTTGCTCTCCTATATTTTGCCTATTCTAAATAATGCTGTAGTAAACATAATGTAGCAATTGTCTTTTTGAAGTAGTGTTTCATTTTCTTTGGATAGATACCCACTAGTGGAATTACTGGATCATATGTTATTTCTATTCTTAATTTTTTTGAGAAATCTCCATACTGTTTTCCACAGCGGCTGCACCAGCTTACATTCCCGCCAACAGTGCAAGAGATCCCTTTTCTCCATGTCCTCACCCACACTTGTTACTTTTTGTCTTTTTGATTTTAACCATTCTGACAGGTGTGAGGTGGTATCTCATTGTGGTTTTGATTTGCATTTCCCTGATGATTAGTGAAGTTAAGCATCTTTTCATGTGTCTCTTGGCCATTTGTATGCCTTTGGCAAAATGTCTACTCAGGTCCTCTGCCCATTTTTTAATTGGATTGTTTGTTTTTCAGTTTTCAGTTGTACCAGTTCTTTATATATTGTGGGTTAGTATCCCATTATCTTCTCCCATTCACAGGGCTGCCCTTTTGTTAGTTGATGGTTTCCTTTGCTGTGCAAAAGCTTTCTATTTTGATGTAATCTTAATAGTTTATTTTTTTGGTTATCCTTGCCTGAGGAGACATTGCTATAAATATTTTTCTAAGACCAATGTCTATGAGATTACCACCTATGTTTTCTTTTAGGAGTTTTATGGTTTCACATCTCACATTTAGGTATTTAATCCATTTTGAATTTATTTTTGTGTATAGTGTAAGAATGTAGTCTAGTTTCATTCTTTTGAATGTAGATGTTCAGTTTCCCAACACCATTTATTGAAAATACAGTCTTTTCCTCATTGTATATTCTTGCCTTCCTTATCATGGATTGATTGACCATATATGCATACATTTATTTCTGCCAAAGTATTCTTGAATGATCCAGATTGGGGGAAAGACTACCAAAGCCCATTGATGATGGTCTGCATGGCTAAATTCTGAGAATTAGTCTGCTAAGTGATGTGAAATGAAGTCACTGGGCATTTGGCTGGGTGAGAAGAAAGTATTGGTGAGTAGTATTAGATAAATACAAAAGTTTAGCTACTTGATAATCTTGGTATAAACTACTAATTTTAATTTTGATATTGAATCAGCATTTGCTTATTTAAATAGAGAAATATTTTGGTAAAGGGTAAGTACTGATCGCTTTTGAAAAATAACCATAAAACTGACTCAAAAATAGTCTTTCAGTGGCTTCTTCAAGAAACAGTATTATTTTTCAAGATGGAAAATCTCTGAGAAAGTTTATAAATATATTTGGTGCCTAACCATTCTTCAGCTAGTATGTGTCTTACCTGAATAGCACAAAATCTGTGCTAAACTTATATTTTCATCAGCTTGTAAACTTTGGTATTAAAAGCTTTAGTACTCTCCCATCTCTTCCCTTGAGTAATGGAAAAACTAAAGGGATAATGTGCACTTTCACCATTGTATCTTATAGTAAAGGAACTTAATGCCAAATTAATTAAAATGGCACATCAAATTAGAAAGTAATTAAATGACATGTCACTGTTATGCTCTTCTTAGCTCTCTACTAAAGCAAAATTAAATGAAGATGCTAGGATGCTAATTCCTTAGACCTCGAAAAGAAAAGACAGATATTCGTACAAATATTTCATTCTAATAATTCTCATTCTTCTTTCTTGGCATAGTCTCAGTTAACCAAAAGGTTATTGCCAGTTCTCTGTGCGAAGCATTCATTCATTCCTTCACTTCTAATATAGAAGATCTAAGAAAAAATGGAACTTGGTTAAATAGGGAGGGTAATAAACTAAAATTACTGAAGAGTTTATAGACTTTTCCACTTATCCTGGACCCTATCTTTCTTAGAAGAGGTTTATTTGTGCTGCCAGAAAAGCCCAGATTTCTCTATATAATAAATAGTCAGCAGGATAATTGAATAAGAAATAAGAAGGATGGGTTATTAGCTGGAGGTAGAATTAAGATTATTTTAGGCAGAGAAGAATGAGAAAAGATACTAGAGCAGTTACACTGTTGAGGGAGTTTTTAGGGGCACAGTTGCAACAAGCAGATTTCTTTTCACAAGTTTTGCTGTGTATCAGTAGTGTTATTCTCAATATTCAGTAAAGCTTCCGAGTCAAAAATTTTATGCAGTCATATCATCATGTCTTATAAGCCATGATAAATGCTAAGAAGACTATGTACAGAGTGTTTTCTACAATTTCACATGAATATATATCCCAGACTTTATATCCAAAGTTATAATACGTGATAAGGGCTACCTTTAATACATATATTGGCCTATGTAATTTGCCAAAGTATTGTGAGGAGGAACTGTAATTGACCCTTAAACAACATGGGTTTGAAAGGCATGGGTCCACTTAGATGCAGATTTTTTTGCAATAAATATAGTACAATACTGTAAATGTATTTTCTTTTCCTTATGATTTTGTTAATATCATTTTCTTTTTTCTAGGTTAATTTGTAAGAATGTAGTGTATCATACAGATAACACACAAAATATGTATTAATTGACTGTATGTTATTGATAAGGCTTCTGGTCAACAGTAGGTTATTAGTAGTTCAGTTTTGGGGGAGTCAAAAGTTATATGTGGATTTCAACTGCACGGACATTTCCCAACCCCCAATGTCAGTGTTGTTCAAGGGCCAACTGTGTATAAAAGCTGCGTAAATGAATTTCTCATAGAGAGGCAGTGGCAAATTAAATGTGAAATTTTTATCAAAAGTTGGAGTTACATTTGTGGACACCTGCATCCTGTATTTCAAGTCAAATTTGGTGGCAATATCTCGATAATGAAGTTTGAGAATGTAGTATCTCCATTAGGTATCAGCATGCTTTTTTAAAGCAGCTGCACCAAGATTCTCATCCAAGCAGAAAGAAAACGCCAGAGTTCTAAACTGAAAGCTGAATAGCTAAAGGAAGAGAAGCATGTCACAGAAGGTAGGCAGGCATGCTTTCGGGACTGAGTAAGCATTATGTGGAAACAATATAGGGAAGACGATACTATCTGGAAACATACTGTCCAGTATCATAATTAGTTTTGGGGTATTATGAAATGAAAAGGGGACACGGATTCCAAGATGACTAGAATGAAAGGCTCCATGCTTACCTTGGCAGCTGGTAGCCACAGTGACATATTAAGCATTGCTAAGAATGGAGATGGAACTACGTGATTTTGAATAGCATTTGTTAACACATAGCTCAAATCAGATAAATTCCTAAATTACTGTCTTTTTTTGTAATCCTTTATTTTCGATTAGATTAAGTACACCCCTCTTCAAGGCCTTCCATAATGTGCTCTAAACCATCTCTGACATTTCTCTTTAAACTTTATGACCTCCATCTTGCTAAACTTCTTGTAATTTTTGAAACTTATTTTGTGCTTTCCTCATCTTTTTATAAAAATGCCCCGGGCCACTTTGAAATTTTATGGAGTTTTTTTTTTTGGATCCATATCTAAATGAATATGCTCTCCCTTTTTAAAACCTCTCCAGCATCTTGTATCTTTTTCATCATGTCTTTAGTACGTGTTTAGCATCTACAGTGAGAAACTGCATACAGAAATTATAAGTAAACTAGCCCATAGACTTAAACTTTAAAATCAATGCTGACGAATCAAGTGCAGAGTTAGAAGGGCATCTAGAAGAGGAAAAATAGTTCCCAGTTCTAAGGCTTGATCATAGTGTGATTGAGTGCATTAATGTCTTGTAAGAATGAATGAGATAATCATATTAAATCAGACTTGGATGCAGTAGTGAAGAGAAGTTGCCAGAGGACAACTTTAATCCACAAGAACAAATGAAGAAATTATAAGAAAGTTAATATAATGAAAGCTATAAATATATGTTTGTTCTCTTTTCTCTCAGCTTCTTTAAAAGACATAAAGTTATATAAATTAATAACTTTGTATTGTTGGTTTTGCATTATTTATAGATGTGATATGTGTAACAATAATACCACAAAAAAGGGAAAAGGGAATAGCACTATGTGGGAGCAACATTTCTATAATTCACTGGAATTATAGTAGCACATCTGAAGCTGATTTTGATAAATTAAGTTGTATAATGAAAGGCATAGAGCAACCACTAAAGAAATAACTAAAAAAAGGTAGTGAAAATATCACTAAAAAATTTAAATGCAACACCGGAAATTATTCACTTAATGCAAAATAAAGCAATAAAAGAGGAATAGAGGAACAAAGAGCCATGAGACTCATAGAGACAAAAAGTAAAAGGGCAGACAGACAACTATTATTCCCCTGTAAAAAGAAGTGAAGCACCAAGACGTGCTACAGCATGGACAGACCTTCAAAACATTATGCTAAATATTAAGCCAATCACAAAGACCATATATATGACTCCATTTACCAGAATGCCCAGGAAAAGGCAAACCTATACAGACAGGAAGAAAATGAGTGGTTTCTTAGGACTGGGATAGGGATGGGGGTATAGGGGTATGACAGCTAACCAGTACAGTGTTTATTTTGAGATGACGAAAATGTTCTAAAATTGATTGAGGTAATGGTTGTACATATCTGTGAATATAATAAAAATCATTGAATTATACCTTTTATATTGTGTACTATAAATAGGCAAATTATATCTCCCTGTGTTAAATAGGTCTAAGAATTACATCTCAATAAAGCCTTAAAAAAATTATCCTGCCTGAGTGGTGAGGATGATTAGACATTCATAATCAATTCCCAAGAGTCATTTGTGAGAGCTATTTCCAGTGGTGGTTAACTCCTTGGCATATCCAGCTCTTGTAGCTGGGCAAAGCGGCCTTCCCACACTTTCGTAAGTAGACTTTCATCACAGAGATCAGGACACCAAGCTGGAATTTTTCTGTAGCACGCTACGTTCAGGTCTCGGGTTAAGTGGAGCCTTATGTCCCTTCCAGTTCACCCTTTATACCACTTCAATCTACCCACATATTACACTGAGTTCACTACAGCTTGTCATTATTTCTTCAAGATGCTGTTTGGTTACACTTTATTTAGCCAGCTGACCAGATAAAGCTTTAAAGTGGGGGATTTGTTGTGGAACACTAGTCATCCTGCAGCAGTTGCTACTGAAGCTGCCATGGATAACTGTTTTCCCATCACCTGATGCACATTCCTTCCATTCTTGGGGAGCACTCTGCTGTTCTAGATTTACTTTCTTGGTTGGGTTAGTATGATCAGTATCTAAGCTGCCGATGACTCTCTCAGGTTGCAGTGGCTGTAAATGTCAATTTAGAGTTAACATTGGTTGTAGAAACACCAAAAGTCACCTCAGTTAATCTCAGATCCAGGCATTCTCATTTCTGTCCCATATTATGGAATAATAACCCAACCTATTACATATTCGGGAACCCCTAGAAATGCCATTCTTTATTAGCCATGGCCAAGTATTCATGTGAGTATAGGTCACCGATTACCATTCTGAATTTGCTTCCTTTATGGTAATTATGTCCACTTACCTCTAATGGTTATCTGCCTCTCAGAGTCTATTGCTATTCCAACATCCTGTCATTGCCAATCATATTAAGTAGCTTAGTGCCATCATAGTCTTCCCTACTGTCAATCACAGTCTGCAGGAGCCAGCCACAAGGGAGCCTTTCACCTGTGCCAGTGGCACCATCACTGATCACTTATTGTTTGATTAAAGCATCCTCTGGAACTTCAAAAGGAACACAGTCAACTGGGGTTTTTCTGGTGATATGTATGAATGTATTCTAGCACACCTACCCTTCACCAGTACTCCACAAGGCAGTTCTGGCATCCCTACCTGATTTACTGTACGCCATATAATAAATAAGTGTAGGTATGTATATATATATTAAATAATATAATATATATTAAATAATATATAAATTAAATAATCTACCACTTAAAATAGGTGGCGTTCTTATTTCCATGTACCTAAATTTGGGTTAATAAATTCCATTCTTAGGGTTAACTTTCAGTTGTCTTTGTAGCAAATTTTAGGTACAAGTTACCAGCCTCCTGTCAAGGAACAGATGGTAGGTATATGGATCACCTTCCCCTCTGTCAGTTAATATGTGTTTTTAGACTCTAAAATCATGCTTACATTAGTCTTCATAGTGGATATGGATGTCTGTTTAATGCACATATATATTTAATGTAAAGATATTAATTCATGAACTTCCAAGTTAAATATGATTGATATTTAAATGTTATGCTAATTTAAAACATCTGTGAATGCATTCCTTAATTTCTCCACTGGAACGTGTAAATGAGAGTTGACTATTACATTTATACTACAACTCTTTTTTTTTTTTCAGTGCTTTAATTGTCATTTATAAATGTTCTATTTATATAGAAAATAATAACATCATCCAGCATAACAAATTTTGAAAGAAGTACTGTAATTGGCAACAATATCTCAGGATAAATCAGTCAGTGTGTGTCCTTAGTTTCTTTCAGCCAGTTGGTTCCTCACATGTAGCTAACTTGTAGATCAGCAGGCAGTATGCAATGCAAGGCTATTGTGCCAAGAGTCCTTTTTGTCTAGAAAGAGGGAAACTGCTTGTGTCTTCAAAGTCCTGAGCAGTCTGATTTTTAACATTTTGGCTTTCTTTTTGTGTCAGGTGAAGTAGGAAGCTGTGCATAAGTCACGAAATTGAATGTTGAATAGTTAAAGTCACTGCTATTTAAAAAAAATTAAAGAACCCCCCCCCCAAAAAAAAATCTGCTCCAGTTGAATGTGAGTATTGATTTTAGAGGAGTTAAAAGCTCTGTTACCAAAATAGCATTTACTAAAGTTAGTGATAAAACCTCACAGGAGTAATACAAACTTAAATTGTAGAAACTAGTTCAGACTTCAAAAGTGAGATTCCATAAGAGGAATTACTCATACTGTAGAATGGCATCATTTTTTTAAGGTCTATATATAACTCTCAAATTTCTAGCCATGTAACATATGACGCCCAAAGCCAGTTGTCCATTTTTAACATTTAATGAAACAGCTAAAACTTAAAAGTGCCAGGGTAATTTAAAATGGAAAGTATCTGTGAAATTTCTAGTTGAAAAACATGAGAAGAGTCAAATGAAAACTATTTTTTGTAGCTTTAAATTTTTACTGTGTAACTTCACTATCCTAAACCTTACGTAAGATATCTTATTACTTTTGGTGCAACTGTAAATGGGTTTGTTTTCTTAATTTCTCTTTCTGCTGCTTCATCATTAGTGTATAGAAATGCAACAGATTTCTGCACATTGATTTTATATGCTGTGACTACTGAATTTGTTGGTCAGCTCTAGTAGTTTTCTGGTGGAGTTTTTAGAGTTTTCTATATATAATATCATATTATTTGCAAATAGTGAAAGTTTTACTTCCTTCTCAACAATTTGAATGTCTTTAATTTCTTTTTGTTATCTGATTGCTCTGGATAAGAATAAAGGTGAATTAAAAGGTGTTAGATAGCATGAGCCAGACACAGCACCAAAGCTGTGGAAATAGACTCACAGATCAAGGAGTAAAGGGGTTTGAGCAGGGAGAAGGTGTTGATATTCCTTGAGGCAATGGATGAGAGAGAAGTCTTTTTCTGGAACACTAGGGCTTTAGTTTGTTGGAAACTTTAGATATTACATGACTATATGGCTTGTAGCTTTTTTTTTTTTAAATTTTATTTATTTATTTGAAAGAGTGAGAGTGTGAGAGTGGAGAGGTCAGAGGGAGAGCAGACTCCTCGAGGAGCAGAGAGCCCAATGTGGGACCCGATCCTGGGACTCCAGGATCATGACCTGAGCCGAAGGAAGTTGCCCAACCAACTGAGCCACCCATGCACCCCAGCTTGTAACTTTTTGAAGGTCGAGCCCTCCAGTGCTATTCTAGGGTCAAAAACTAGAAACATTTATTATTTTTGGTATATAATATGTAATTCTCATTTATTTTTAAGTCCTTATTTTTAATTAAAAATATTTTAAACATACAAAAACATAGTAAACAGCTGTGTATTCACCATGTTAATGTTTTGACATTGATTTCACTCCAATATATTTTTTTAATTTAATATCATAGATACAGTTACTCTGTAATTTTCTCTCCCTTTATTGGTTACATGACTTAAAAGCTAAGGTGATAATCAAAATAATAAACACCACTTTGCTAATGCAGAATAATAACAGTTAAGGCTCTCTTCTAGATTATCCAGAAGTCTGGGACCTTCAGAAGGAGCTGGGAAGGCTAGAAAGAAGCAGTCTTAGGGGAGCTCAGAACAACTGCTATTAATCATAACTGGTGCTGAATTATTTCAGATATAGCTCTGACTTTCCCAGTGCATAAAGGCTGAAGATCAGCCTTAGTTATAAATATCCTCCCCCAGTCTGGTTGCCTTTTTATTTTGTTAATGGTGTATTTTGTGCATTTATTTTGGTTTTGGTGTGTAGAAGCTTTATATTAAATGTCATCAATATAGCCCTCTTGTCCTTTATAATCAATGCCTTTTCTATTCTGGCTAAGAAATTATGTTAAAATATTTCCTTCTAAAATGTATGGTAGTGCTCTTTATTTTTGGATAAATCCATGTAAAGTTTATTTTTCTCTTGTGAGAGGTAGGGATTTAACATTATCTTTTACTACATGGATGTGCTAACTGCCACTTATTAGCAGTGTGTCTTTGTCCAAAGACAAAGTATGTCTGTATAACCTCTCTGTGCCTTAGTTTCATCATCATTGAAATGGGATTAATGATAGTCTTTACCTCATAAATTATTGAAGAGATTAAATGAAGAATAGATATGAAATAACAGTGCCTGCTATGTAATGCCCACCATGCAGTTAATTAGCTGATAGACCTAGCCACTTGTTTAGTAAAATTTCACCTATTGGTTTGACATGCCTCATTTCTAAGCTCTCTCTTATGTTTCTTGATATATTTAGGCCTCTTTGCACTAATATCCAAACTTTTGGTTGCCATAATTTTATAGCAATTCTTGGTATCTGGTGGAGTGAGTGCCCCCTACATATTTTTCAGAATTGTCTTTTACTCTTGTGTATGAATTTTATGTTAACATTTTTTTTGATTTCCATGAAAATGACTGTTGGAATTTTCATGGGAGTTGCATTAAGTCTGCAAGTTCTTTTAGGGGAAAACTGTCATCTTGATAATATGGATTCTTCTTATCGATAAATATAATACATTATTCTGTTGGTTTAGGTCTTTTTTATTTATTATTTCAAAACCCATTTGTATTAACTCATTATATCAGGAGGACAGGGATATTTTGGATCCTTACATAAGCTACTTATTCCCCACACTCCAGAAACCGAGGGGCTAGGACACAGGTTTGCCATAATTAGAATTGTTGACATATCTCCTCCCTGCTTAATATTCTTCCATATTCTCCTAGAACTCTTCAGATTTTCAAACTCTTTCAAATCATTCCATGATTTCCAGATTTATATCTCTAGTTCAGGCTTCCCCACTCACAGTTCAAACTGTTATATCCACCTGCTTGCTTGCCTTCTCTGTTGGTTTTCTAAGAGATCCTGGAAATTGAACTCAGCATCTTCTTGTACATGTGATCTTCTCATAGACTCCAAAAGCTGATTACCTGGCATTACTTTTCACTTAGTTGTTCAGGATAAAAACCTTCAAGTCATTCTTGACTCTCCTTTTACTCTTACATTCTAAATCATTTCATCATCTTGTTTGTACTTACTTCAAAAGATACCCTGAATCCAACCTTTTCTGCCTACCACCCACAGCTACCATGCTAAACCAAGTGAAATCAGTTCTAACCTGGTTTAGTGAAGAAAACTTGAAAATTTTTTTCCCTCTTCAACTCTTTTTGCTCCCTTCTGATCAGTTCCCCGCATGATAGCCCAAGCACTCTTAAATAAAATCATGTCACTTGCATGCTCAGAACTGTTCTATGGCTTCCCATTATACTTAGAGATAAACACTCTTCATGCCAAGGAAGCGTTCAAGTTCTGGCCTGTGCTTCCTCTCAAATCTCATTTCTTTTTTTTTTTTTTTTTTTTAAAGATTTTATTTATTTATTTGACAGTCAGAAATCACAAGTAGGCAGAGAAGCAGGCAGAGAGAGAGAGAGAGGAGGAAGCAGGCTCCCTGCTGAGCAGAGAGCCCGACATGGGGCTCGATCCCAAGACCCTGGGATCATGACCTGAGCCGAAGGCAGAGGCCTTAACCCGCTGAGCCACCCAGGCGCCCCAAATCTCATTTCTGATCACTCTGCCTCTTGAGCAATCTGCTCTGGACATACTGGTCTTCTTCCATCCCCTAATCAAGCAGACTTATTCCTGCCTCAGGATCTTTGAACTGTCTGTTCTTTCTGCCTAGAATGTTCTTGGAAGCAGTTACATTAGTGGCAGAGAGTCTTATTAGTGAGAGGTAAGAAAACACACATCAGTAATTTGGTGATGAGATCGTTTTCTGTTTTTGGTTTGTATTTTTACTAGCTTTACAAAATAAATTGAAATGCTTTCACTTAAAACTGTTTGTAAGAGTTTCTAAAGCACCAGACCAGACCTAGTTTGCTTGCTTTATTTTATGGTGGAAATTTCTAAGCATAAACAAATGTGGGAAGAATTTAATGTAATGAATCTCATTAAATACCCAGTGTTCATATTTACTCAGCTCTCTAGTACTTTTAACAGTGTATTTGTTTAAATCAGAGATGAATAATGTCCATTTATTGTATTTGCCTAATATATCTCATTTATCTTTAATATACCTCTTATTTTTCCTTACACTTTAATTGTTGAAGAAATTGGGTCATTTTTTTCTTGTTTAGTTTTTGTTTAACATATTTTCTTTTTTTTTTAAGATTTTATTTATATATTTGTCAGAGAGAGAGAGCACAAGCAGGCAGAGTGACAGGCAGAGGCAGAGAGAGAGAAGCAGGCTCCCCGCTGAGCAAGGAGCCCAATGCAGGACTCCATCCTAGGACTCTGGGATCATGACCTGAGCCCATGACAGTGGCTTAACCGACTGAGCCACCAAGGTGTTCCTTAACATATTTTCTTAACTGTTATTTCCTGTTCCTGAAGACAGATTCTTAGTTGAAGGTAGAAGCTGGATCAGATTCAAGTTCTGTTTTTCTTTATTGTTTTGTTTTTGTTTTTTCTGGTCAGTACTACTTTGAAGATAGCCTGGTGTGCTTCTAATAGAAGTACAAAATATATTTTCTTCTTCTTGTTATCGCCTACTGATCATCATTGCCTAGATCCATTATTCAATTAAGGGTTGCAAATATGGTAATATTCTAATTCCATAAAGCTTTCATGAAAGGCATTTTCTCATAGCAGCAATTTGGCTACTTTTGAGATAGAGTTTTATAGAAAAGACAGGTAAAATGCTTGATTTTTCTCTGTATTTATACCTATTTTTTAATCATCTACGTCATCTAATAATTTTTCAATATAGTATCACTGATTGAGAAGGAATAAGCTTACCAATAAAGGTGAAATCTTGATGGGAAAGATCATCAGATTTAAATATGTAAAAATACAGCATTTATGTTATGAAATATTCTAATGAATTAAAGATCTGAAGAATAGACTAAAGAATTTATTTTCAACACACGTGGCCTACAATAGGAAAACAGTTCCTGGACTAATTTCAGTTGACCTTTTTAAATTCTCCCAATTTATCTTTATGACTCAGATTAAATACTTAAAAACATTAAAAAGGAAAATAAATGTCTATGAGAATGAAGTTATTTAATAAAAAGTGAAAAAATTGGAGGATGTGTATGTTGGGGAGTTCCAGAGTGTAGGTAGTTGTGTAAGAGGGTCTAATATATATATATTTTTTTCCTTAAGAGCCTATTAGAGTAGTGGAGTTGTACTTATAATTGCCTCAACTTTTAACAAAGTCTTCTTTAGGGAGGGAGATTTAATAAACCAGAATCTTCTGCCTGGTTGGTGTTGACGTGTACAAGGGTATATTTGCTTCATGAAACATTTTAGGTCTAAGCACGCTCACTTTCTAACATCTACTTGTTTGTATTGCTTTCTCTTTTCCAATGGAGGAAAAATCAATACAATTCTATGTGAGGAATTTCCCATACAAAGCCTGACATTTGCTTTATTTTTGGATCAAAAACCCACAGATTTTGATGATTGCAGACTGAATTTTGAAAGAACTAAAATTCACCTTATCTTTCAGTGTTTATTCAGGAGAATTTTATCATTATTATTTTTATGGTATTGCTATTTTTTGTTATTTTATAGTCTAAGGAAGAAAGCGCTCTCTAGACCAAAAGTTGGCCAAAAGTCCAAATACTTAATCTCGTTTTCAGTTCACCTGGGGAAGAATTGAATCAACTTCGTTGGTAGAAAAATATCAGGAACACACTTTAATGTGCATTGCTGTTAGTCCAACCTAAGACCATGTTCATCTGTTACAGTTATATTAGACTCATGTACTATCAAATCTATCTCTTTTGACTGGTTTTATGCCACTTACATGAAGAAAGCTACATGAAAAACTGTAATCTCTAAAACACACTGATGGCACTGAGCTTTCTAGCTTGCATTCCTCTGTCATTCCATTTAAAAGTTTTATGTTTGGTGTCTACACTTTCGCAGAATGCTCTGAACTTCATCCATCGCCCTTCCTCTGTATACTTTTCTTACCACTTTTCTGGGAGAATCCACTTTGAACGGATATAGAAATAGAAGATAAAAGTAATTATAGAAGAAGTTGGGTGACCAGATCTCAACGTTGTTTGAAAGCAATGAAAGAGATGACCAGTTTTATTTACAACTTTTGCATTTGTCTGCTTGGGAAATATTGGGAGTACACAAGAAAAAGTCCTTCTAACATTGATTTTGACTAGCAGCTTTGCTCAGTTTTTGGCAAATAGGATGAATGATGTCCAGTCCAATTGATCACATCTTGGTATAAATTCCTTTCAGATTATTGCTGTAAATTGATTTTTGGTTCTAGTTTTTGAGGTGGTTGGGGTTCTTTTTCAAGGCCCAGTGTCTTTTACATTGGGGTGCTCAAAGATTCCACATCAGGGACAACTCCTGGAGAGTTCTCATTTTGAAACAAAAGTACTTCTTGTCGCATTCTGACAATAAATATTTTTTTGAAAATTCACTTTTCTTTATACTGTCTCAACTTTATTTTTCTTTCTTATATTTCCCCCAAGGGCCCAATTATGAAGCCCTAGTAGGCCTTTTCTGAGCACTACTAGTGGTTAAATTTTGGTGAGCTATTTGTTAATGCTCTTCCCAGTTGGCTGGAAAGAAGCTCTCTACTTCCTCGTTTGTGTCTTCCTACTTCACCTGTGTGGAACAAACCATATTTATTTATTTTTTCCTTTCTTTAAGTAAACATACAAAATGTGGGGCTTACACTGAAGCAACTTATTTGGCTAATTCTTAAATGCTTTTAGATCTAATAGACTCTTTATGATTGCCAGTGTTGACCAATCAAAATTTATAAAGCTCAAGATAGAATTTAGATATACATTCTTGATAGGTATCTATCTCCCTGGTAGGAGCTTAGGTATGCATTGCAAGGACTGAAAGTTTCAATGACAATAAATGGAACTCTTTTTTCCAGTTTTTGCTGTCAGCATCATTGTGCCCTGCACAAGGGGATGATACTCAGAAACAAAAGAACTGTAAAACATCTGGAAAATCCCGATATGATTTGGTACTCTAAGTAAGGAGTGTTGAAAATTGAAGAGTCTCTAAATACGAGAGTTCTATATTGTTGGTGTGCCTGTGATGTTTTCTTTTTGGGAATGTGCAGGGGAAGGAGAAATAAATAATTCTCTACAATGGCCTTGCTCCACTGAGCATGGGTTTCATACTGAGACAAGACTAAGAATAGCAACAACTAGTCTAGAAAGCATCCAATGTCCCAGGCTGTTCTTTCCTACAGAGAACCACTTTTGTCTGCTACTTTCCCACAAAGACCCACACTTTGACTGCTACATTGCACATCTTGCTCAGAAGTGTAGTGACTTTATTATGCCATTATCATTCTCACGTATTTGACCTGCCTGTCAAAACAGCTGTGGGAACGAGCAATACTTCGTGCACGTTCAACCTCTCACTGCACCTCTCACGGGTGAAGGGCCTCTTTCTGAGTGAAGTCATGGCTAATATGCTCTGTCTTAAAAATAATAGACGAATTGCCTACCCTCACTCAGGAACTTCTGGTATTGCACAAAGCAAACCGAAGGAACAATGTAACCCCTTATTTAAAATTTAATGTCTTTTGCAGCCTGCTGTCTGAGGCAGTTCCTCTATGAATCTGCTGACATTTTAAATTCGGCTTTGGAAATTTCCTCTCTATTTCAAATATATGCTCGGCTCAAAATTTTATACAAAGTTATCCCCTCCACACACTTATCAATGTGAAAGTTCTTCCTTTCTTTCTTTCCTAAGGCATTCTAAGTCACTTTAGTAACCAGCTCCCTTAAGAGAAAACCACTAAATCTTGCTGCTTACACAGCAGCCCCAAATCTTACCATGGTGCTTGTCAAAGAGTGAGAAATATTTTCAGAGTAAGCTCCTGCAAGGCTCACAGGCTTACTAGATTGTGCTTTCTAGCTAATAGGAAAGAAAAGAAAACTGCAGAAGCCCCTAGAGAACCTTCTGGCAGAAGGTAGATAACACAAAATAAAATCACTGTTTTATTTTATTAAGGACCTTTGTGAAGGTTCATTTGAGACAATTTAGTCTGTCTAACATAATTAAGTCACTAAGCAGCATCAGATAGTAACCAGTTACAGTCTTGGATTAATAATGTTTAATTCATTTATAATCACTCTAATACATGTCTAGGAAGCATACACAGAATTTTCTAAAATGCAGTATAATGAGTAAGGACAGTTGAATGATGAATCACAAAATAGATTGAATTGTAGTCATTTGAGCTGTTATTTGAAGTTTATGGCTGCCAGCTGGCAACCGGAGTTTTTTGTGTGTTTTTTTTTTTTTTTTTTGATAAATTGAATAAGTTCAATAAAGCTATCCAGATAGAAAAATCTAGAGCTGGAATATGAAAATTATTTCTCTTTAGCTTTTACCAGAAATGAGTTTTTTTGAGACGGGAACTCTAAAGAATATTTAGGCAGGGTCACTGTAGGAGTAATACTGTAGGAGTGTCCAGTGAGATTTACTCTGGTAAATTGTCAGCTCATCAGCTCTTAATAATTGATAATCTTCAGCTAGGATTGAACTGAGTGTGATCAGTTGGAGTAGGAGAGAGAGAAGGATAAGTAAGTGTCAAATTTAGATAGAAGATTTTTGCTACAGTATAGATTGAAAGTGATTACAGTTTGAACTGGGATTACTAAAAGGATTAAGGGACATTGTGGATGAATATGTGCCCTATTTCTGTCTTTGCACTTGAAATTTAAAGGTTTCCCCCCCCCCCTCTAAAATTTAGGTGGGAAAACCCTGCTTGAGCATAGTAGATCTTATAGGTTTTTGTTGTTGTTGTTTTAAGGGTGAAATTGGAAGGAGCAGTAGAGGGAGAGAGAGAATCCGAAACAGGCTCCATGCCTAGTGCAGAGCTGACATGGGGCTTGATCTAATGACCCCAAGATCATATCCTGAGCCAAAATTAAGAGTTGGACGCTCAACTACTTGAGCCACCCAGGTGCCCCAGAATCTTATAGCCTTTGTGATAAGAAAGCAAATTAGGTCATCGCAACTTTTAATTGACTAGATTCAGAATTAAATCTCAAAGTAATTCTAGCATCTGCAAATTTTTAACCTCTAAATTTCAGAGGGTACAAACATGTAGAACAACTTCTGGATTGCTGAATTCTTACTGATATACTCAACAGGGTTAAAGTTGTAAATAAGTTTCATCTACTTGTTTAGAGTCTGCATTATAGTTATTGGTTTAAAGTTGTTTAAATGTGTTTTATAATAAATTGTTACAAACAGAACATAGATGTTACATATTTTTTCCCAGATCACATGGATTTGAATTTATTTGATTTATTTGCCTATACATTCCCCCCGACCCTGAACCCTGAAGCCTAAAAGTGACAGTACTAGAGTCTGCTATTTTGTAGCATGTTGAAAAATGCTGAAAATAACTTCATTTTTACAAGTAATAGAAATTTGAATGATACTAGTATTTCTGGGTATGTGAAAATTGGAAAGAGTCAAGGACTTCTGGGAAGAAATAATCCTGGGATTTAAAAATACTTGGGTAAAGGTAACAAATGGAGATTACTGTAAAAAGAAGTTATATGATTGCTCTAAGTTACAGATGTTGTTTGCTTATTTGACAAATGTTAATGAGCTATGTGCCAGGTACTGATTGGGTGTTTGTAATATGTCAGTGAAAGAACAGAAAAAGGCTCTGACCTAATTTGGACTGAAACTGAGAATACATAGTACCTTGCCAAATAGATTCATAATTGATGGAGGAGGGATCACGAAGCCAAAAATGCCAATACAAATAATGGAACTGAAATTTACTTTGAAACCAGATGAATATTGGGAAGCATAGGGGTACATGATTTATATTTTCAGGGTTCAACCAGTGTTTGAGGCATCATACAAGGATTCATTTATAAGAACAGATTTTTTTTTCTCATAAACACTATAAATTTCATTGCCCTATTTTCAGTGGATGGTGAGACGATCAGGGATAAATTTGAGGCTAACATTAAGCAATCCAGTGGGAAATGGGTGCATGTTATTGTTAGTATCTTTACTTCAGTTTTATAGAATCTAGTTTTGGAAAGAAATAGGAAATTAAACAAACATAAAAATCAGTAGTTACATTCATGGGTGCATTTGTAAATCCAACTGAAGCTTTTCAGAGCACTGGCAACATATCAGTCTTCTCAGTAGTTAAGAGGACTTAAGCCTACCACGGCAGTGCCATTTCTTCAATGTTTTAAAAAAGTCTTTATTAAGATCAGTATCCAGGTCCCAGAAGTATATGTGTTCCATTCATTGAATAAAATCAGTTTAAAGCACCGTCTGTCAATGTTGACAGATGTCAATGGCAAAAATGATGCGAGGGGTGGAAGATGGCACTTTTGAAGGACATCTTGAGGGAGAGTTTCATTTGAAGCAAGTAAGAGCACTGGGAAACAGAAGCAGAAAATCAGCCAGTCACCATCCCAAATATCTGCAAATTCTGCAGTATCAGTTGGTATCACAAAGCCAGACACCTCTTTTATGCAGTGTGGAAAGCAATAATCCTGGTAATAGGTATCTTTGGGTGAAAGTAACGAATGGAGATTGACACTATGGAGAAGTAATATGATTGCTCTGAGGTATAGATGTCATTTGTTCATCCAGCAAATAGCATCACAAATATCTGTGACTGGCAGTAGCATTTTATTTGGAATCAAAATGTAATGGTAGAATTTAAAGATGTCTTGAGTTTCTTTTATGTACTTAAGAGCTGCAGTGGTAGGAAATATAGTTGAAAAGAACAATTTCCCTTGGGATTTTTGTAATCTACTACTGCAAAGTCAGCATGAACAGAGAGAATTAAATAGAAATTTCCTGTATTTTATAAATTTGTTATTCATTGTGTTCAAGTTAAAAACCATAAAGAAAATACTTTCTTGGATTGGATTCAACTTTTTTTTTTTTTTTTCCCTAAAGAATCAGTGGATGCTCTAGTTATCATGACTCCATGACCCCTGGATTGAAAATTCTACTTCCTCAGCTTCAGTATGTGCCTTGAACATAGGAAATCTATCTATTCAATAAACAATAGTTCCAGTTATGATTTTTCTCAGGTGAAAACTAACAGAAGCAGCATCTGGTGGCTAAGGTGGTGGTTGAACTGTCTGTCACCTTTCTCTTTTGCCATCAATGGGGGTGGCAAGCAGAGGCCAGAAGAGCTATTTTGCATCCTCTGGTAATTTACCAGCATCTTATAAAGCAGCCCCTTGGCCAGCTCTGAGCTATGTTTACTGCCAGCTAACATAAGATTTAGAATGAGTGTAATTTTCAGCTTTTGTAAAGATTATCAAATGATAAATAGAGTAATCAGATCTTCGCCTGAATTGCTTACTGCAGTGAAACATGGATTAAATGTGTAGTAAAAATATCAGTTAATCTGTCCAAGAAACTAGATATATTCATTTGCTTTCTTTGATCCAGCTTAGTTGTCTCATTGGAAAAGAAGGGAAAAGAGAAATGATGTCCTAATTATTTATATGTTTACAAGTTTTTCCCCCCTTGGGCTGCTGTTAAGCTGTCGCACTCCATACGCTCTGTGCCACAATATTTCATTAAAAAAGCATTAATGATGGCTCCAGTGAATTTCTCCCATCCATGCTCCACAATGATAGCAATTCAAGTGAGTGTTAGTCTCTCAGTGGTGCACATGAAGACAAAGCCAAACAAAGGGACAGAGTGTTGCTTGTATTCCTTGCGCCTTTAGGTAAAGTTGGAGAGCTGGGTGCTGGGTGGCACCTTCTAATTTAGTTAGAGAGAGGAGAACATCTCATTTATACTTTATTAAATATATTTATTATAGCAATAAATAAGTTGCTATAGTAGATATGTCCCATTTATACTCAATCTCTTCATACTAGATTGAACAATTGGTATAATGTTAGCTTTTTGGGAAGAGTTTCCAAACACAACACTTCTTTGCTTCTGGTTTTAATTTTAAAACAAAAGCAGAGTTACTCCATGAGAAAATATCTTGTTGCCTTTGAAACATTCAATCATTTACCTAATGAAATAATAAATATTGATTAAATATTTTCAAGTTACTCTGTGTTTTCAAGTTTCTATGTTCCCCTTTTCAAAGGAGAGGAACAGTTCTTATTCATAAGGATATGTTTTTCTTTCAATTTGGGGAAAAATACAAATAAAAATGAAAACATGAATACCAGTAGAAAGGTTAAATGCTGAGGGTCAAATGATTGGATCTTTTAAGACATTAAGTTTGTTCTGTATAAAAGAGAATTATTTCCAGCTAATGTAATTAAGAAATTTATACAGTGGTGGAATTTAACTGTAAAATAATTCAGGGGTGTAATTTTCCTAGCCTGAAAATGCAGGGTATATAGAGAGAGCGGGAGTTTTATTTCATGGAGCAGTTTAAGAAGAAGTGCAAAAAAGATGTTGGAAACATATTGTAGACGTCACTTGAATTTTAAATTCTAGGTAATTAATTTTATTACACTAATCATACAAAACAACAATTATAAAAATAATGTTGAATTTAAAAAGAAAAGAAAAAAAATAACTTGTTCCTGAGTCCCTCTCCCAAGCAAGTGATTTATTTTCATTTTTCTGTGTTCTCGCTCACTGGAGATTTTTGAGCAGTGAAACGACATGGTGGAAAATGTGTTGTAGGTCTTTTAGGAAGATTAATCTATCAATAGGAAGCAAGATGGAGAGTGAAGAGAAGAGTCTGAATCCTAGAGACCAATTATAATTCTAGTGAAGTTATCCAGGTGAGAAGTGATAGGGGCCTGAGCATCAATGGAAAGAAATGGGAAGCTGTAAGAGGCATTGAAATGGAAAAGTCACTGATTGGATATGGGACATTAGAGAAAGGTAATCATTAGAGACAAATGGAGCCTGAGTTAACAGCAACAGTTCCAGAGATAGAAAGCAGAAGCAGAATGATTAGAATAGGTGTCTGGCTATGGAAAATGATTTACCTACTTTTTTGGTAACCTCTTATATCTGAACAAATATGGTTACATAAAAATGATGTTAATAGATTAAAAGATGGAAAATTGGGATATGTGGGCATATTCCCAATCCTGAGATCTTTTCCAAATTCCAAGCCTCCTTAATCACATAAAAAATGGGGATGGTTGAAATCATAGGTGTGAATTAAGTCTAATGTGTAAAGGAAGCAGAGTAGATTTTTAATAACTTTTTTTGAGAAAAGGAGAAGTATTCAGTGAGGGAAAAAAATGATCAGTGAAGTAGATTGAGAACCTGCATTAAAATTAGAGAGGAGAGAAAGATAAAAAGAAAGAAAACTGAAAAAGAAACATTTAAAATAGTGGTATAAGGAGAACAAGGAGAATGAAAACTGAGAAAGGGGCATTATATTTCATAACTAAGAGGGCATTGATGATGGATGGAAATAAAACCACCATCTGGATGGTTACTTTTTCCTTTGACACACTTCTTAGTGAAAAAGAGAACGGAAAAGCAATGATAGCTATTAGATGGTGAAATTAAGCAAGATTTGTTTCCTTCCTGACACTACACACTCTCCCCAAAACATTTTTTTTGAAAGTTTGTTCTCTTTTCAAACCTGAGTAAAGGTATCAACAGGTAAGTCAGAGAATAGATATGTGAGCATTGTAAGAATCTATAGGGACACATAAAAGGCTGAGTGGACAGTAAAATAAGAGGCCAAGTCAGAAACTGGTTCAGTGGTCCTTGCAAGAGATGTTGGTGGCTTGAATTAGGGCTGTAGTTGTGGAGGTGAAGATTATCGGTTGGATCCAACTTATATTTTGAAGATAGAGCTAACCTGACTTGATCATGAAGAAGATATGAGGTGTGAGAGCAGAAGAGACATACAAAATGACATTGTTTATTGCCTTAAACAATTGAAAGAAAGGTGGTTTCTTTTACTGAGGTGAGGGAGATTGAGGAAGATGCAGGACTTTTTTATTTTTTAATGTTTTAAGTCTGGTTTACTCTTAGGCATCCAAGGGGTGATTTGTCTAGAGAGTTAGCTACATGAGTCTTGAACTAAGAGTAAAGTTCAGAACATGTAAGTTTGATATTCATCTCTTTATTAATGATATGATCCATAAAGTTGTGAGATTGAACGAGATTATCTCATGAGTGATGAGAGAGACCAAAGGAGAATGTCAAGAACCGAGGGCTGAGTCACTCCAGATTCTAAAGATCTGGCAACAAGGGGGAGCTAGGTGTGAAGAGAGAGGAAGTAGTGAGGTAAGGGGGTCCGGAGAGGGTGGTGTCTGCAAAAACAAAAGAAAACGTGTTTCAAAAAAGGCATACTCAGTTGTGTCAAACAAAGCCTGATGTGATATAGAGTAAGACGTGTACACATACTTAGATAGGAGAGATTTGCATTCTGGTAATATCTGAGGTAAACAAGATCAGAATTAGCTGATCATCTAGGGAAAGGTAGTTAACCAACTCCAATTGGATCTTTTCTGTGGAACTGATTTTTTTTTTTAAAAGATTTTATTTATTTATTTGACAGATCACAAGTAGGCAGAGAGAGAGAAGGGAGGAAGCAGGCTCCTTGCTGAGCAGAGAGCCCAATGCGGGGCTCGATCCCGGCACCCTGGGATCATGACCTGAGCCGAAGGCAGAGGCTTTAATCCACTGAGCCACCCAGGCGCCACCGTGGAACTGATTTTTAAGGCAGTTGTCAGAGGTGAGGCTCAAGGTGTTTTGACATGGAGGCATGGTGGTCTGTTGGAGTGGAGCCACAATGGAGGGGTGACATTATAATTGGCAGCTGTGGGGGTGGTCTTTCCTTAAATATAGGTCTCTTTGGGGATCCTAGGTATTTTAAAGGGAGCATTAGGTGGTATCCCTGCTGAATGATTCAGGGGCCTGCCATGAATCTTGGAGGGTATCAGGGCCAGTACAGAGCAGTTGGACTGATCAGGAACACTTGGAGATCTGTAGTGTAGACTAAATAAAGGACATCATTTCCTCTTTATCACTTTTATGTAAGTACATAATACAAAGGGTAGGATTTTAGATATGGGTGCAGAATAAAGATGTTACAGCAAACACAGAAGACAGGAATTCCAATAAAACTCAATAATTATTTTCTTTTGGTGTCTCTTAAACCTAAGTAGACACCAAAAAGAGGATGAGGGTTTTCCTTAGGGATGAAAGAAATTTGTGCATCTTCTCTTATACTCTTACACTTTTTCATATCCTTTCTGCTTATGATTATGTAAATATTTTTCTTGGAGTACCTGGGTGACTCAGTTGGTTAAGCGGCTACCTTTGGTCAAATCATGACCCCAGAGTCCCAGGATCGAACCCCACATCAGGCTCCCTATTCAGCGGGAAGTTTACTTCTCCTTCTGACCCTCTTCCATCTTGTGCTCTCTCTCATTCACTCTCTCTCAAATAAATGAATAAAAAAAAATCTTTTTCTTATTTTACATGATGAAACCTTCAAAGTCAGAGAATTAATAAGACAATTGCCAATAGCTGCCATGTAAAGAAAACTAAAGATAATTAGATTTGTCTTCTTAACAGTATTATTGCCAGAAATAGCAGTTTCCTGTTTTATCTCCAGTACACATTTGTAAAGGAGAGGAGCAAGTTCTTTAAAAAATGAAAAATTGTCCTATTTATTTTCATTCATTATACCTACTATTTATCTTTTGTTTATTTACCTTCTCTTGCTTTCTCAGTAAATGACATAAATCAACAAGTCTAAGGAAACTTCATCCGTGTATTACATTTTAAGTCTTACAACTTATTTTT
This sequence comes from Martes martes, assembly GCF_963455335.1. Taxonomy (NCBI): domain Eukaryota; kingdom Metazoa; phylum Chordata; class Mammalia; order Carnivora; family Mustelidae; genus Martes; species Martes martes. Next base: position 116,274,433 of record NC_137890.1, read on the forward strand.
GTCCTTTAATTTTGCTGCTTTGCTAAATACAAATACATACGAACATAATAGATTCTACTTAGAGAACTATTAATTGTATAATCTTATTATAATAATGATTATTATAATTTAGCTGCAAAGCAGGAAAGACAAAGTGGGTAGGATAATAAATATTTTTACTTGATTATGAGCAAGTATGCTACTATTTAAAAATAGATTCCTTCGGGGATGGCTGGGTGGCTCAGTCGGTTAAGCATCTTGGTTTCCGCTCAGGTCAAGATCTCAGGGTCCTGGGATGGAGCCCTCAGTTGGGCTCCACACTCAGCAGAGTCTGCTTTAGACTATCTCTCCCAGTCCCTTTGCTCCCCTACTCATGCTCTCTCTCTTGCTCTGAAATAAATACATAAATCTTTAAAAAAATGGATTTTGTTCCTTACTTATTATTTTATAGTGTTATGGAATTACTGATAAACTCATTGACTCTCTCTATATTATTTGGGGGGGGGCGCATTTGCCATTTCTAATATTCCCATATTTTGTATGTTACCACTAGTCTGAATATTTACTATAGACATAAAATACCTGCCTTTCCTACAAATTTGTGTCCCTGTCATTGTATTTCCCAGACTTTCCTTCCTCTCCTCTATTTATGAATGGCCTATTTATTCTTCAAGTTCAACCTCAAATTTGTCTTTCCTTATAAAGGTTAACTGATGAGAGTAATCAGGTTATTTCATCAACTCTTGTTTATACATCTCTGACAATTATTCTGTGTGGATACATGGTTATGTAAATGCTTTATCTTTGTATTGCTTGAGGGATATCATATTTTGTGCATTTTGTCTTCCACATTTTTCTGTACATGCCAGCAGTTCAATGAAGAGTGAATTTAATTGAGTCTGTGTTCGAGCTCTTTTTGGTTTCCATAAGATGGTTGTTACTACCCTTTTCCACACACATCATGCCTGCCTGTGTTTGTAGTCTTTTCTGATAAACATAATGGCTACCATTTGGAGGGTTAATTGTAGGCCGAGTATTGGCTTTTCACACTGTACACAAATTAACTTATTTAATATTCATAAGAAAAGAGTTATCATGATAATCCCCATTTTAAGAGATGAGGAAATTGAGGCACGGAAAATTTAAGTGATTCCTCTAGAGTAATGCAGCTGGTGGAAGAGTCAGCTTTCAGATCCAGATTGTTTGACATTAGTGCCTTTGCTCTCAAACACTGTTGTGTACTCTCCAGGTGCCAGCTGCTACTCGGGGATTATTGCTGATAGTGGCAGCAAGGCTTGCTTTAAAAAAAAAAGACTTTTTTAAGTCAAAAGAAAAAAAAATGCTGTTGTATTGCTTAACTCCCTTGTGGATTTATGTCCGTGGCTTCCATTTTATTAGCTATAACTCGTTTAAGCCTCATTGGTAGAATTACTTTTTTAGGTATTAAAAATAATTGCTTTGTATATGACTGTCTTTGCTATATTTCTTTCTTAAATTGGCATAAATATACAGTAGTGTAAAATCACTGAAGTAGATTTTGTACATGGTATTTGAATGTTTCTATTCTTATCAAGTGCCTGAAAACAGGAAGAACACTTTAAGATTGTAACTTCCCTAAAATCATCAATTTAGGAACAAATTTACCACCATCATATGCATGCCATTGAAATTTTGATAGACATTGTGTTAATCTGTAGATCACTTTGTGTCAATCTGTAGATTGCTTTGGGTAGTATGACATTTTAAAAATATTCTTTCTGAGCTCATGAGAATGAAGTATCTTTCCATTTGTGGATTTATTTATTTTTCAGTGTGCAGATCTTTCACTTCCTTGGTTGAATTTATTCCTATGCATTTTATTGTTCTTGTTATTATTGTAAATGGGATTGTTTTCTTTTTCTTTTTCTTACTGGGATTATTACTTTTTCTTTTTGATAGTTTGTTATCATTGTAGAGAAATGCAGCTGATTTTTGCATATTGATTTTGTATTTTGCAAGTTATTGAATTATTAGTTCTGGCAAGTTTTTTTGTTTTGTTTTGTGTTTTGTTATTGTTGTTGTTATTTTTTTTTTTTAAGGAGTCCTTAGTATTTTCTATGTATAACATCATGTCATTGGCAATGTGTTTTACTTCTCTGATTTGTCCTTCCTTCCTTCCTTCCTTCCTTCGTTCTAACCACAATGGTATGAAACTAGAGATTATTACCAGAAAGAAAACTGGAAGTCACAAATATGTGGAAATTAACATAATCCTGAACAACCAGTGGGTTAAAGATGAACTCAAAGGAAAATCAGAAAATATCTTGAAACAAAGTAAACAAAAATAAAATATGTCAAAACACATATGGTTAGAAAAGAAACCTGGTATGATTTCAGTATTTATTTTTAAACCATTCTCAGCAGTGTCTGTAGTAGTGGGGCTATAGTGCAAATGGGAGGGACAGGTCCATGACCTAATGAGGGAAATAGATAAAAAGCAAAATAATTTTAATTTGTGTTATCTGCTGAAAAGTCATAAGGTAGGAAGTAATAGAGGATGGGATATGGGGTAATCAGGAAGTTTCTTTAGAATTTAGCATTAAAAAAAAAAAAAAAGATGGGAAGAAGCTCATGCTCCAGAGGTTAGAGGAAGAAGAGGAGAAAAGAAAAAACATTCCAGTGACAGAAAACTCAAGGTGCAGAGGCCTGGGTGAGGAAAGAGACATTTCCTTCTGTTTTTCGTTGTTAGCATGTTCTTTGTAATTTATTAATATTGCCATAGTGCCCTTTGTGATTAAACTATAATAAAATTAAGGAAATGGCCACATGGTCTCATTAATATGTTATCAGTATTATGCATTATAATAATTCTTTAATCATTTAAAAATACATTTACTATTCTGTTTTTTAATATTAATTGTCCCTGAGACTTGAAATCTTCAGTTTCATTTTTCTATATTAACTTCTTAATTTTGCAAAAAGTAAAAAACAAACAAACAAAAAAACATTTAATTGCCATATTTTGGCTTATCGAAGAAATGTAATTTTAGGTAAAGTGTGCATTTGAAAAATTTCTTCACTACTTTAAACATGGAAAGATCTAAATATATATGAACTACACAATTATTTAGCTTTTTTCTCCCTTCAGGGATTGAATATAGGTATCATATATTCTAAAAAATATGAATACTATTTTAAAAATGTTTTATACAAAGCAAAGTGAAATTACATTAAACCATTGACCTCTTGCATCTTGGCTTTAAATTGGGTCTTGAAAGGCAATGAAAATAGAGGCTTTCATTGCTAAGAATAAACTTCTCATTTGAAGTTGAGGGAAAATAAAAGCCCTGGCAAACCTGACAGAGTTAAAGGTTCTCATTTTGGAGTAAAAATGTGTCCATGTATCCAAGGGCAAAAATGTCCCAAACCTCAGAGGCAAGAGAGTGCTACAGTGAGCCTTGCTAGTCCCACTGAGTCTGAGTCCTTTACTTCATTATGGATGCTCAGTCCATCTCCTTCATCCAGTATTTTAAGGCTGTGGATGCTTTTTATTAATTTCAGGCTGTTAAGTCTGTCACCTTTAAACTGGACCTATATGAAAATATTCCCTGAGGGGAAGCATTTTATTGAGCAGCGGTGAATGTGAAAGGTTTATTTTTATTTTTATTTTTTCAAAGATTTTGTTTATTTGTTAGAGAGCACGCACAAGCAAGGGGAGCAGCAGGCAGAGGGAGAAGTAGGCTCCTGCTGAGCAAAAAGCCCCATGCTGGGCTCAATCCCAGGACCGCAGGATCATGACCTGAGCTGAAGGCAGACACATAACCAGCTGAGCCACCCAGGCATCCCTGAATGTAAAAGCTTTAAAGGAGGAATATTCCTACCTTAGTTCATTTGTGTTCAATCTCTTTGTTTCTTCTTCTCGCCCAAATTAGGGAAAACACATACATGAGAAAAATAGAGTGAAATGTGTTTTCCTTCTTTTCTAATGCTTTGATGAAAGGCAGATTATCTCGTTTTTGTCTTCACAAAATGTCTGTTAAATCACTCATTCCTCCATCACTTAGTGTACCACTCAGAGCTCTTCTCAGCTCTTTCAGCTGGAGATACTACGTCTCTTCTTTATATTTCTGTGGAATATATTGTCTATAGAAGGAATTTATAAATATAATTTTTTATATCCTGTCTTCGTCCCCTAAAAGGAACACTCTTCCCAATTTTGATTATAATCTTGAGATTAGAGATTGCACTGCATTTCTTGTGTATATATCCACAGAATTTACCACAGTGCCTTGTGCAAATGACTATTTCTTGTACTATTTTTATTCCTGTTACACATAACAAAAGATACTTTTTTATTGTTCTTAGCCATCTTAGCAAATTCAATTCATTATGGATTTTGATTTTCTTACGGTATTCTTAGGTGTCCCTTGCCAATGGCTTATAATGAATAATTCTTGGTTGTGTATGTTTTCTCCTTTTTCTTTAACTGCTAATCAGATAACTACCTTATCAGAATCTCTTAACATTTTAATGGCAGAATTTTGTTTTTTGAAAACATCTAATCTATTATTAGTAATTGTCCTTTTCAGGAACAAAGAACATAGAATCATTCCTACCTTTATTGATTAAATCAGCAAATATGAACTGAATGCCTACTAGGTGGCTGGCATGTATGCTGATTGTGTACTTGTGAATAAGATAGAGTCTGTGGAGGAGATACATAGAGAAAATGTTGAGCTGATAAATGCTGTAATGATGGTAGGTGCAAAGTGTTGTGGGTGCTTTTGGAGGGGGCACAAAACAGTTTTAGGGGTTTAGGGATCAAAATCATGATTAGGAATTAGCCTGGGGAAGATAGGGAAAGAAAGAACTTGGCACTTTCAAAAGAATGTGCTCTGTTAGTTTTTATTTGCTTATTTTGATGTTTTGCTCTGATCAGGTTATTGGTTTTAACTGTGGTGATTAGGAATACTTTCAGATCATTTGATCACATTTTCTGAATGCAGCTTCCCATCTATCTTCTTCATTAAGCATTTCTTCTCTCTGGGTCAAAGTTAAATGAGGAGAATCAGTTTCCTTGGTTTCTTTCTTTCTTTCTTTTTTTTTTTTAAAGATTTTATTTATTTATTTCACACAGAGAGAGAGATCACAAGTAGACAGAGAGGCAGGCAGAGAGAGAGGGGGAAGCAGGCTTCCCACTGAGCAGAGAGCCCGATGCGGGGCTCGATCCCAGGACCCTGAGATCATGACCTGAGCCAAAGGCAGAGGCTTACCCACTGAGCCACCCAGGTGCCCCATTTCCTTGGTTTCTTAAGAATGATTTTTTGATTGTTTTTTGTTTGTTATTGCAAAGCATATTAAGAATATAATGCCCATGTCACAGATTTCCCAAAGACAATATTTTAATACTTCTTATAACTCGTAATTCTAGTTTTAGGATATCACGTGATAGAGTTATATGAGCTTGTATTTTCCCTAAACTACTTCTGTTTCTCTGTGAACAGCTCTACTATCAGATGCTTTGCGCAAAGGTAAACTGATTGAAAGTAGATGGGTAAAAATCCAGCAGATTTCACAGACGCTTCACTTTCCTTAACCTCTAACATGCCACCCCCACCTCCATACCTGTCACCTTTTAAAATTTTATTTTATAATGGTAAAGAACACTTAATAAAATTCTACCCTCTTAACAAATATTTAAGTGTATAATATATTGTTGACCGTATGTATAATGTACAGCAGATCTCTTGAGTTTATTCATTTTGCTTAACTTAAACTTTATACCCATTGCTATTATCATCTTTTGATGGGCTTTTAAAAATAGCCCTCCCAGCTTCCAGATTTATTTTCTGACAGTTATTATCCCACAAGCTACTTGAAAGATGCTTCCAGAACACATGTATGATCATTTCACTTTCTAACTGAAAATCCTATAGTAATCTCCTTTCGCCTTTTGGATGCATGGTATACAAAGATTCCTTTCTGCTTTTCCCAACTCATTATCTGACACTGTCAGATAGTAGAATACAGAAAGTTTCAACAGTACACCATCCATTTATTCAACAAAGCCTGAATTAATCACAGGAATCCCTCAATGAGTGGACTTAATCAAACTAAATAATGACCAAGTTAAGTGAGTAGATCTTGTTAAGATCTTTAAAATTGTGGAGCTTTCCTATAGGCAATACAGTGAAATTTTATAGTCATAGAACCGACAATTCCTGTACCAGCAGCTTTGTGAAGGTGTTCTGAAATGGAGGCAGTGAACATGGCTTGGAGCCCTACAGAACAGCGCTACCAGCTGGAAGTTGTGCAGGGTGTCAGTTACTAGTAGTCACTTGGGAATTTAAAAGTTTGTAGAGGTCAATTACAGGAATATCTATTGTACTACCCAAAGAAAAAATATGCCCCTTGATGTAAATATTAGGCATCATCTTTAAGTAATAGTTTAATTTCTTCTCTTTCAAACTTAAGCTTTTTTATCATATATCCACTTTGGTTTAGTTCAACAAATGATTATTGATCACCTGCTGTATTTTGGGCTAGTTGAGAATACAAAAATGAATAAGGCATCCATTCCTTTTTCAACAGTCAAGGTAGGGAGACCTAAAGGATACTTTTGAAATCATGTGATAAATTCAGAAATAAAAGTATATATAGGGTACTGTGGTCATATTGCTGAGAAGACAGACATAAATAATGAAAACTTTTCTATAAACCCTTTGGAGTTTAAAAATGAAGGAAAAATAAATCAGGAAAAGAAATGAACAAACACTCAAATTCTTGGTGTTGAAAAGACCTATTGTTTGTCAAAACGTGGTTATAAAAAGACTTCACATTTAAATACATCTGATGAAATTTCAGAACTCTAGGTCTAAAGGTGGATGATTTAAGCTTATGCAGAAAAAAACCCACAACCAAATTAGTGAAACTGAGAATGACTTCAGATTATGTATCAACAACACTGGACTGGAAAATGCAATGTTTTAAAGGAAATTGAATTTGAATTTATAATTCAGTCCACAGTCCAAAAGGGCAGAACATAAGAATCAGCAATGAAGAGCAGCTAAGTATGATTTGAAAGAAGTAAAGCGAGTCACCAGTAATTCCACTGTGAATCCACTGGACCTTGATGCTTGAAGCACTTGCCTTTCAGTAGGAAGTTTGGGGTTAGGTGAAATACAGCTAAATTTCCTAATCACAATGTTTGCTTCTCTAGTACTTAATAAGCAGAGTATTACAATGACTATTTTATCATTTTTAAAATTGTGGAACTTTTCTATAGCCACAACTGTAGAAATCTTATAGTTACAGGACAAAAATTAATTGTATAGCTGATAAAAAGCTAAACGATGAAGAAGTAAAAAGTAGGTACTCAAGTTTTCTACATCAGCCAGTAGGTCTAGCTTAGGGGTGATGGAGCAGGAGGTAGAGGTTTAAATAAATTATTTAATATTATAAATATGACCATGATGATAGCTACAAATTATAAGTAACACATATCTTGAGCTGGTGGGGAAAAAAGAGGGTTTATGAGGAAAATTATAAATTGTTATTTTTTAAGAAGTCTGGTAGTGGGAAATGGAAAAGAGAAACTGAAAAGTGGTTATATTTATTTACTTTAAGCTTTACTGTATATTTACTTTTTTCCCTCCATGTGAAGACACTGCTTTAGGAAAAAAAGACCATATGTGGCAAAGAGTGGGGAAATACTGAAATACTGCTGGTTGAGCATTTTGAGAATGATTCCTTTTTCTCCTTAGGTACTATTTTTTCTCCGCAATTTTCTATGTATAATACTTTTATGACCTAATGATTTGTAAAATAAATTTCATGTTTAAAAAGTGGTAACATCTGGTGTAGCACAATGTATCTCAAATAGGCATGCAAGTTACTGGGAAAAGCCCAGATATACACTTTCCAAGTCCAGGTTGTTCATGTATGTTAAGATTACCTATGATTGAGATGCAGTGCAACTGCTGATTTTGGTTTTTAATCTTTTAAGTTCTGACTCATGTCCTATGCATCACAGATAATATGACAATTCCAAAAAATTAAGCTGTAAAGAAAAATGCCCTGTTACTACATAGAAAATCATTTGATAGAATTAAATGAGTCATTCAACCGTGCCACACAAATTTATAGCCATTATCTGTAGAGAAATAGAGTTAGCACTGACATTAAATGTACCATTTGATTCCTTTATTATGAATTTCATGTTCTGCTCAAATTCTTTAACCACTACCATATGGTTTTCATTATGTTTGTTGCCATCTGTTATGCCCCGATAAGTTGAAAACTTTATTATATATCGATTTACTGTTGTGAATGCCTGAAAACCCTTGTGCTTTCAACACCATCATTGATCAGATATCAATTGTTTTTTAACTCTCAGACCACAGAACATATTAAATTGATTCTGGATATATCTCATACATGCTAAAGGGCCTGACCCCAATTTCTCTGTTAAAGGCCTTTTAGCTTCAGTTTTAAGAGCAATTTTGTTTCTTACAATATTGTAGTGCTCTTGACTAGGAATCTCACTTTGTCATTTATTTGGCTGGAAAGCAGGACTAAAACAGTGTTTCAGATAATTTGTAGAGGTTTTGTGGCTGCTGTTCTTGATTTAATCAATGTCAATAAAATTGATTTAGAAACATCTTATTTGGAAGATGAGCTGCGGTACAGGTGGTCATAAATTAAAGTGATTTTTAAAAATATACCAGTTAAAAAGAATGAATGCTTGTATCCCATCCTAGATTCTGTTACGTGTGATTTTAGTATGCTTTCATATTTGTAGAAGAGCACTATCTAAAGAATGATAAAATGCAGCTCAATTTGCAAGATAATTTTCTGATTTTTTTCTATTTTTCAATATGCCTTGAGAAACCTAATCAATTATCTGATACATAAATGAAAATAAATACACTATTCTAAGCTCAGAAAAATCTAAAATAATATATAAATATTTAAAAATTTGATCATTGTGAGTTATAGAATATAAAGTTAACTACATAAATAACTTAATATTAAATCCTTTTTAAAACATGATTTGGTGACTCTGTTAAAATTTTTCTAAAAATTCTATTAAGTGACATTTTAGTCTACATGAGTAAAACTTCTATATAAACAGATATTTGTTTTTCGTGCTATATGAAAATTAAGGATGTTAAAAAAAAGAAAATGAGGGATGTTGAAAAGAATTTTTTAGTCTAAATTCTGAAGTTAGGCAGACTTGATTTTGAAGCAAAGTTTTACCTATTGAATTTACTACCTATTGAGACACATTGCTTTCCTCATCTGAATTGAGAATTAAAGAAGTTGATGGGTATTTGAATATGTGAAAAGTTCCTGGTACCTAATATATAATAAAGGAAACAAAGTTGTCAAATATTTAATGAGATTGATTTACACTATGAGTGTGTAAGTATCTCAATGTATCTTCCTTTCCTTAATTAATTGATTGACAGATAGAAATCTGATATACCAAGAAAATAGTTAAAAGTTTTCTTATTTAGAAATGATAATTCAGAAATTGCCACATGCTATTTTAAAGCTAGTAAATTTGATTCCTTTCAGCTGTTTGTTTTTCTTGTGGATTTCAGTTGCTTTTAGGGCAATGCTTCTTGAACTTTTAATGTGCATATGAATCACTTGGAGATAATACAGAAATCCAGATACTTGGTCAGATGGTCTGGGGTAAGGACTGGGATTCTGAATTTCTAAAAGTTTAGTGATGGTGATGCCAAAGCTATTGGACAAGGGGGTGTGTTTGTGTGTGTGTGTTTGTGTGTGTGTGTAATGTGTAATGTGTACATGTGTGAGTAGTTGGAGTAGCAAGGTGATAGGTCATAGGTGCTACGTAATATATCCTTCTGTTCTTTCTTACATATGCTTGCATAGCACATATGTAAAACCATTTGTTTTTGGTAATACAGTCTTAATCTTGTGCTTCCTTCAATATATTGTAGGCTCTATGAGAATATGTCTTCTTTTACTCTTTGCTGTGCTCCCAGAATAGCACAGTGCCTGGAACTTAGCAACGAATGCTAATTTGCAAAGTATTGGTGAACTACATGCCAAAAATGAAGTCCATGGCGGAATAAATAATAGGAGGCCACAGATTGAAAGTGTCTGCATAATAGCTATGTTATAATATAGTTTTGCCAAATGAACTAATTCTCACACTCATTGACTTAGTTTAATTTCGTCCTCCCAGAAATGTGTGTGTATGTAGTGGGTCTAGTAAGCATGGTCAAAATTGCTGTTTGGAAAAGGTATTGTACATCATTCTGGTAATTAGATAGAACACAAGTAAATTTGCTATTCTGTAAATTTACTTTGATCTTGATTCAAGAAACTGCATTTGAAAGGAGTAACTGAAAACAAAGTCAAATGGGGGCTAGGTCACTAAGATTCTCTAGGGCCATGATGCTGCCTCTAGTAGAGTTTTGGGAAGGTGTAATACTGTCTTGTGTATCAGAAGTTTGCTAAGAGAGTAGATCTTAAGTGTTCTCACCACCCTAGAAAGAAAAATAAAATAACTATGGAAGGTGATGGATGTGTGAATTAACTGGGTTGTCATAATTATTTTGCAACTTAAACCTATATCAGACCATCATATTGTACATTTTAAATATAAACCACTTTTTACTTGTCAGTTATACCTCAGTAAAGTTGGAAAAAAAAAGTAGTAGAAATAGCTACAGGAGAAGACAACTGCATGAGTTGACCCAGACATTGTTAGGCATTTTGTGACAAAGTAATATTAAAGAATACAGGTGAACACTCTTTACTTTCCTGGAGCTGTTAGTCAACCTGTAAATTTCTCATAGGATTAAGTTCAGTACACTTAGAGTGATGTTACATTTTAAGTCAAAATTGTGGTCATTTTTGATCCTTTTAGGATAACGATCCTTTTAGCATCAGTTAAAGGTAGCATTTTCAACATATGGGGCATTTTACCTCAATGTCATAATCTTTTTACAGGAACTCAGAGTATTCATTTTTGTTTTCTTATGGTCCTCACTGTGGCACCCCATCAGAATGAAGCGAGTCTTCTCTAAATGTATCTTCAACTTTTGTAAAAATATTGTGATGAGGAGTCAGATATATAAATGTATGTTCATGCATTAACAACCATAGGTCATGAGAATCACAATGTCTTGTCTTCAGAGAGTGAATGGAATCATGAGAATCAGAGGCCAGGATCAATTTGATCTTTTTTCATAAGATTTCTATATAATCTATGTTCAGATGAAACTGATTCAGAACATAAGAGTTAAAAATTCATTATTCCTTTGTATCTGAAGAATAATGTGGAGTAGAAGATAAATGTATTGAAAAAATGCTTATCAATAAATACAACTTCACAAGGGTTCCTGTACAAAAATTTTCATGTTTGTGTTTACAGAAAATGGGAGAAGTGATCATGATTATTGAAGTCTATTGTATATTTTCTACCTTTTATATGAAATCCCTCAGTCACAATTCTAAAACTCTAAATACTTATTGTAAATTTTCTCTCTTAAGCTTAACAGAGTTAAGCTTTTTTAGAGCAGTTTTAGATTTGCCGAAATACTAAGCAAGAAGCATGGAGTTCCCATGTGCCCTCTCGTCCCTCACCCAGCCCTCAGCCCTCAGTTTCCCTTATTAGTATCTTGCATTAGTTAAAATGGTTTGTAAATCAGTTTACAATTGTTGTGAATAATGTGCAATTGTACAGTTGTACAATCTGTAGATTGTACTTTAGAGAAAGTTTACATTTTAAGGTTGCTACTATCCAGGCATTCATTTATCTGCAGGATATATGAAAAAATAAAATTATGAACTGTAAGTTCTTATGTGTTGTTTTGTAGGGTATAGAAGTTGCTGATGAATATAAAATTTTGCTTTTTTCATACAAGTTAACTTTTAATTATCATTTTATATGTGGGTATTAAAGTATACACATTCATATTACTTGAAAATAGCATACACAATATTCATGTGAGCTATAACATTAGCCTATCAAATATTTAACTTTCATTTTCTCAGTAGGTCCTTACAAGTACCGGTGAATTAATAGGGAGTGGGATGGAGAACACCAGTGCTGATTTGTGTCTCCTGGAGTTTTCTTCTTGTGTGAGCTTTCATAAAAGGTTAATTATGCATGGAGAGACATGCCCAAAAAGAAATTTCAAATTGTTCTAGTCAATTATATCAGACTCCTGTGTTGAACCACTTCATTTTTTCTTGTTCTCACCGTCTGTGGGGCAGCTGGCCACTTTTCCAACAGCAATTCACACTGTGGAAACTGAATATGTGACTCTGGTCAGCTTCAGGCAAACACTCTTGGGTACATTCAGCCCTTCTTACATTCTGCCACTTGGGATTAATCACTGAACCAAGGAGACTGGAATAGGAGATAAACATAATCAGAATCATAGTGTTACTATTTCAGTAAAATCTCAAATATTGCAAGTATTCAGTAAAATCACAAATATTGCGAGTATTAATGTAGCATAGGTAGTGATAGCAAAATACAAAGAAACAGAATAGAAATTCAAGTAGCTATTTCTTAAATTCCCTGTCATGACCATCATGAAACAAATTATAGTATTTTATACATTTGCATGTAAGATAAAATAGAAATATTCTTACATTTTATATGTCACAATTTTTAATTTGTTTTTATTTGATAATTATATTAGAATGCAAAAATGTATATATACACACACATATCTTCATAAAAATTTATTAATAAAATTTTAAGAAAATTCTCCCCCAAAACTCCCTCAGACACTTTTAGGATTTGGGAAGTTTGGTTTTTGTTGTTGTTGTTATCATTTTTGTTGATTCACTTCTCATCTCAGGTGTCTGAGCAGAATGTGAGGTTTAGGGAATTGATTGCATTTCACACATTAAAGATGAAGAAACCCTGAAAACTCAGAGGTTTTTACTATTACTTTTATTGCTTTTAGATAGACGAGGAGTATGAAAGGTTAGATATCCTTAGTTAATCTTAGGGAATTAAATCTATCTGAGTAAAACCAATTGGAAAGGATTTTTTATCTCGAGCTATGGGCCTTTGTTCTGCAATAACTGCAGCCATTTAAAGTAAATTGTCCATTAAAGTACCACTCTGGCTTTTGACAAATTGCATCAAACTGTTTTCTTCCTCCAGGGAAACACAAACCTGAGAACGGTGGTTTTATTTTTTCTGCTTGACATATAGGTTGCCTGAACCAGAGGGCTAAAATGCTTTTAGGTGCTCTATAAGACAATCCAAAGAGGTTATCTATGGTCCAGTAGAGCCCAAGTGAAGACATTGAATACTATCAGCTTATCTTGCGAGATGACAAATAATTGGTCATGCTCCTGTATCATTTATCATTTTGAAAACCGTTCTCACTTTTTAATCATGTCATATAAGAACAATATAACAGACCTGACAAAGGCTATAAATCCTACTTTTTGACTAAAAATTGGTCATTGAGCTATATGGAAATAATTCAGATGACTGCCAAGGTACAAATTCAATGCACTGATGCCACTTACTTGAGGAAAATTCAAGTTGCTAATTATAACTGAATAAAAAATAAATTTTGATGGAAATATTCTTTCAAAAATTAAATTAGCTATGTTCACAGATTCAAAGATAATAATACAACTGTGGTTTAGATATTAATAGAATTAAATTTTTTTTTGCATTTTAAACTTAGAGTACTTTAGCTATGTGAAAACAATATATGAATTGTTATTATCAGTAGTAAAAATAGTTATAATATTCTACCTTCGTAGTATGTAATAAAGGAAAAAAACATTGCTCATGTTTCTAAAACAGAACTATTCAATTTAGCTTTGAGTGTTGCTGTGTGTAGTCATGTCATTTGTTAATTAAAAATATTTGATTGTGGGGACGCCTGGGTGGTTCAGTGGGCTAAGCTGCTGCCTTCGGCTCAGGTCATGATCCCAACGTCCTGGTATCGAGTCCCACGTCGGGCTCCTTGCTCAGCAGGGAGCCTGCTTCTCCCTCTGCCTGCCTCCCTGTCTGCCTGTGCTCACTCTCTCTGACAAATAAATAAATAACATAAAAAAAAAAATTTGATTGTGAACTAAGCATTCTAATTCACAAACATGAAAAGAAGGACATAATGCTAAATAATAAAAGTTGTTTATATGCCTGATTTTAGGGATCAGTTTCTGATCTACCCCATTTTGTAGAGTGTATAAAATTCACTATCTCATACTGAATCAATAGCCTGGAAAGTTCTGAGTGTGCCAGTTTCCTTGACTTTCACAACTTTGACACTTTTGAAGATAGTAGGTGTGTTATTTTATGGATTATCCCCTGAATTTGGGTTTGTCTGATGTTTTCTATTGATTAGTTTCTCTGGTTATGTATACTGAGAAGGATTATCACAGAAATTAGACTGTCTTCCTGTCAGGGGGCACATGATTTTGATTTGCCTCATTATTCACAGTGTTAACTTTTGTGTATTTAAGGTCATGTCTGCCAGACTGCTACCTTATAAAATTATTCATTTTTGTTTTGTAATGAATAAGAATTTCATGGAGAGCTTGGGATTGTGTAAACATTTCATTCTTTACTATATTTTTTATTCATTCATTTATTTTTTAGTAAGTTTACTTATTTTGATGTCCAAATTGTCCCACATTTAGCAAAGCGACAAAGGGCTTCTGTGTCCTTTTGTCATGTCTGAATCATTCTTTAAGTACTTTATTTCTGGCACAGTAAGATTTTCCGGGCCTATTTTCTACTTCCTGACCCAGTCAGCTATTTCTTCAAAGATTCTTAATTTCTGATAGTGATGAATGATGTTTAGAAACGAAGATCTGGTAGTCCTTCTTAATAAGGTGCACTTGGGTCTGATGGAGTGCCAGTGTTCCCTGGCCGGCTCAGCAGACAGAGCTAAGGAGTGTGTGTACATACGTACCTACATGCATACATATATTTATATCTATTCAGTACTGTATTTCTACACACACATTTGTATGTTTATTTCTCTTTGTCTCTCTGTCTCTGTCTCTCTTGCTCTGTGTATATTAAAATATATGAGTTAACATCAGTACCTTCAATACTATTGCAACACTCAGGATTCATCCTTGTTTTCTTCCTTTCTGTAGGCCATTCTCTGAGTGCGAGAAACCTAACTCCCACCAGCTTTAATGTCTGTACTTATTTGGTCAATCCTTCCGTATATAACCTGTCTCCTGTGGCCACCACTGCCCCTGCCCCTGCATAGATGCCTGCCTTTGGCTGCTCAGGCTCAAATACGTGGTGCCAACTCACTCCTTTGCAAGGATCCTCCATTAACTGCTCATGCACCAACTGCTCATGCACCAGCTGGAGTGGGGCCACCCCTTCTCCTCCACAGGGACATTCTCTCACACATCTGGTCTCTGGATTCTGCACTATACCCCAATAGCTTCCGCTTACCCTTGTGACAACCCTATTTCCTCTGATATACTACACAGACCTTCCTGGATTTCCGTTATCTTTGTTCTACTTACATTTCTTTTCTTTTCCTGACTGCTCTCTAAATGTTCGATTCCCTAGAGCTTACTCCTCCTTGCTTACAGGATTTCAATCAGTCTCATAGTTTTAACAGTCTTCTCCATGTCAGTAACTCCCAAATCAGTATCTGCTGAGTGCAAAGCTGATATACATAACTACTTACTTGACATCTAGGCTTGGATCTCATGCATTCAAACATAAAATGTACAAATGAGAACTTTTAATTCTTCTTTTCCTAATCTTCTTCCTCAATAAATAACACCACTATTGTTGTGCAAGCCAGAATTTAGGAATAGTCTTTTACTTACCCACACAAATGAAATATATTAGCAAATCCAACTTTTCTTCAAAATATTTTCCTTATCTGTTGATTTCTGTTCATCTCCATTGCTGCCACCTTAGTCTAAGACAGTTGTACTGGCCTATTCTTTCTACTTCTGTTCTTGCTTCTATAACCTATAATCTATTCTTCTGTAATTTATATTCTTTTAAAGGGGGTAGAATTATCTTTTAAAATTAAATCAGAGCATATCATCTCAACAGAAATCCTCTTGGTTTTTTATTGTACTTATAGTGAAATGCAAACTTGCTGCTTTGTCTACAGTGATCCCTCCATGATCTGGCTGTAATTTATCTCTGTCCTGCCATGTTCCACCACTTTTCCCTTCTGGTTTACAAGGATCTATATTGTCCTTCTTGTTCTATAATAGGCCAAGTTTTTCCCAACTCAGGCATTTGGATTTGCTGTCTAGAATGTACTTTCTCCAGATCTTCATTTAGCTGGCTCCTTCTTGCTTGAATCTCATGGAAATATTGTCTTCTCAGACAGATTAAATAAATTGACCAATTTCTGAGAAAACTCTCGAGTTTCTTAGTGGGGTTCTCAGTGTAGCAAGACACTTAATGAGCATCTCTAAGAGGCTGAGAAGGGTCTTGGAAGGTGGTTTGGAGTCCTGGAGGGATGGCTCATTGAATGCAGCTGAGATTCCATGAATCATGAGAAGATTTAGGAGTGTTGAGAAAACCCATGGAATGGAGGGAGTCAGGAGCCAGAAGGTGGAGAATCTCTGATGGGTATGTAGGGTCTTTATGATTTAGACTGTAGACTTTAGCAATGGTCACAAATACTCAGGAGTATCATAAAACCATCTACAGTATAAGAGGCATTAAAGTCAGGGATCCAGGACTGGAGCTACCTAGCAACCACCCTTAGAGAGAATTCTGAAATCCCTCAAGGAGAACTCAAAGAGAACTCCTTTCTTGATAGAGGGAAGACCTATAAACATCTTGCATAGATACTTAGGCATTGCTTTGAGGGAAGGGATTGGTGATGAGGGAAGTGCTGAAAGACCGAATCAGTTGCTTAAAAGACAGATGTAACCTGAAAAAAGAAAAACTGAAAGAGATTTAGTTTGTGTCTATTTGGAAAGTTTAAGAAATCTTAGCCTACCTTAGTTTCCCAGTGGAGTAAGTGTAAATGGGCCATAAGAGCATTTGCATGTGCATATAAATGTCATGTGCCAATTATTTTTAACCACACATTGATAGTCAACAACAGTAAGGAATTTATGTATATTTGTGTGCATGGATTTATAAACTGATTCAAGGACTAAAAACAGATTAATACTGCCCTGAAGGGAAGGATATTTATTTGAGAAACTGTTCTCATCTTTCATTGCTCATTTTATTTAATGGAGGTAGCTTTAAAAGAACCAATGTCTAAATCTACCCTCAAGAAATTCTGATCTAATTGGCCCAGAGTGTGGGCTGGGAATCAGGATTTTTAAAAATCTTCCCAGGTGCTTCTAATGTGCAGCCAAGGTTGACAGGTTGAGAACCAGTGTTTTAGACTAAGATAATCTCTTTCTATACACATTTCCAGTGATACACCACCATTTCCTATATGCTGATACCTCCTGATATGAGTGAGATTTAGCTAGGACCCCTAATCCCTGGCTCTACCTAAAGCTTGTGATTCAAAAAGTTTCCAAGGGATATAGGTACAAAAAATACTCCTAAAAAATGACTTATTTTACACTAGTTAGTTAGTTTAGAGAATTGTATCAGCTTGAGGCCTCTTTTGGCTTCAGTGGATTCTGGAATTAAATCAAGTGACTTCCTTGGAATCTTTCCCTCAGGGTCATACCAGCACCTTCAACTTTTATATATTACTACCCTCATCTTGAGAGGAATGTGGAAAAATCAACTTAGTCAGGTTTCTTCTTCCCAAAGGCTTAAAGCAGAGTTGACCTTCACCTCATTTTCTTTTCCTTTCTCTTAGGTTCTGTCAGCAATCATTCTCATGGTCAAGAGCAGTTCAAAGTTTCCCAATTTTATGTATTTGGCAGAATTTCCCGGTTATTCCTATTTAAGCAAATAAACAATAATAACAATAAAAAAGCAGATCCTTCAGCTCCATCCCACCTAGTCTAAGAAACACCACTGGTCAGCGTAAGATTAATGGGGCTCCGGAGAGCACTGTGGTAAAGACTGCTAACCCAGCAGTCTTTTGAAATATGCCATGATCTCCTCAGCAATGACATCTCCATAATGAGTTTCATGAGGGTATATATTGAGTCTAATGAACTTTTGTTAGCTCTGCTGTTTCTCACTCTGTTCCTTTTGCAGCTGCTAAAATGGGAAAGATTGAAATCAGCAAGTTTCTGACTGTGAGTAAGCTAAAAGAGGCTTTGAATAATTTTTTTCCGCCTGCTTAGCAAATTTCTCATGTGACAGTTGGATGTTATTTGGGGTTCATCCTAGGAGGAAGAAGTACACACATATTTCAGTCATTTTTGAGAATAAATACTCTCTGTGTATATATTTGTAGTTGTCATTTTTTTTTCTTGAGGTTTATGATTGATCCTTGGCATGTGGCCCCTTGTGTATTGCTCTGCTGAAAACAGCCTAAAAAGAATTTTCCAAGAGTTTTGTGGCACTTCTCTTTAGTTACAGTTCTACTTTTTTTTCTTACTGGAGTATCTGTCTTCAGAGAATCAGCATAACAAAAGAATAGATACAAATAAATGCAAAAATATCTATGAGAAGATCAATTAGATTTGTGAAAGCACCTTTAAAGTAATTTTCTACTGAAAAATTTAATCAAATTTATTAATCATATCTCTGCTTACCGGTGTTAAATAAAAATTTAAAAGGTAGCAATCAATAAACAGAGATAAAAGCTTCTTAAGAATAAATGAAAGGAAGTAATAAAAAGACTCGTGAAGCTGAAGTGCCTCCTATCAACAGCAGCTGATAAAATATTAAAAGATTTGCCTTGTGTAATGTCTCTGGAGAGCCGTCTTGCTGATGTACCAGCTCATGATTGACAACTTTGAGACCTTGCTGGAAGCCACAAAAGTATATCCATAATACTATGCTCAATTGCATAGGTCTTTCTTCCTAAATGGGGCTGGAAATAACATATTGCTGAGTGATTGGCTTTTAAAAATTTGAACACTCCTCAGTTCTAGCTGAAGTTTAATTTGCTTAGAATTAGATACTGTGTGGTATCTAGAATCTGAAAAACAAAAATGAAAACATATCATTGTACCTGAAGACATGTGAAACTGTTTGGATGATTCACGAAATAACTGGAGGAAATTTTATGGGTGGGGTGATTTCACTGTCGGAATAAATAATCAGTAATATTTACTGCTGTATTCCATGTGCCTGGTATTAAGCTAAGTGATTTGAGTGATTTTGGTGCATGTATTTCAATTAAGCCTCACAAAAAAAGCCTCACCTGTATGACATGTGATGATACTTCCATCTTTCTTGAGATAAGGAATTGAAACAAAAAAGTTAAGGAACTTGCCCAAGGTCATAGTAAATAAGTGGCTTATCTTGTATTTGAATCCAGGTCAACCTAACTCCAAATAGCACGATGACAAGTGAGGATACTGACTAACCACTATACTAACGAGGAGCCGTTCCAAATAGCATGACAAACTGAAATTGACCATGAGGTTGGTGACGTCCTAGGCCTCTTCTCATGGAAGCAATGATGATAACTTAAGTCAAAAATATTGGATAGATAGGCACATACTAGAGGGACAGGAAAGAACCCAAAACACAGGACAGTGTTATTTTATTTCCTCACTTAGTTTTAGGAAGTTGGTCTAATAATGGGTAGAATAAAATTAGATAGAAGCCTGAATATTCTTTGAAGTATAAGCAGTGTGACTTCAGACACCGAGCCACACAGAGTTTGGGAGTGGAACGCTTTTCTTGTTTATTCAGGCATCAGGACATGGTTTATTATGCAGTTGGAACTGGTGTATCCTGTGGTGACCTAAGGCGTGTTAGGGCTTTGGGTACACCTGGCAGGCATTGGGTTATCCCTTCACAGAAGGTGGGAGTAGGGATGATAGCAAAGTGCCTCCATAGACATCATGCAGGACCTGAAATATGAAAAACTGAAAAGTGCAACATTATACCTAAGCATGTGTGAGAGTTTTGGGGGACTTTGAGAAACCCCTGTGTGGGGAACTTGTTTCTCTTCCAGAAGATGGTGGTTAAAAAGCAATCAAACTCTTTAACTATAGCCATGAACCTAATTTTGTGGGCTTAGTAAATGATACCTGGGGAATTTAGAGTTCCATATGATTATTTATACAACATAAAAATAAGAATCCTTAAATAATCACAGATTGAGCATTTACTTATTTCCACATAAGTGGCAACAATTACCAAAAGCAGCATCAAGTTAAAGTTTAATTGGGAAAACTGTGGTTTATGTATGCAAGAACTTCGAAAGCTGTCTTCTCAGCTCTCCCATTAGCTTGATGATCTTAAATTGGCTTTGATAAGAGGCTGTGCCTTCCATTTTACCTTTAAAGATAAGGCATAATTGAACAAGTCCATCAAAAATGTTTTATGAGTGATAAGAGAGCCCTTCCTAAGAATAAGATTACATACGACAAAAAAGAAAAAAGGGAACACCGAGTCACTGAGTATTTTAGGAGAGGTAATGTAATTCACAGGGAAAACTCAGAAAATAGGGGATTGAAAACTAACTTCAAAACCTGTGCATAGTGGAGAAGTCTTATGGTCATCATCTTAACCAAGTAATCAAATCTAGCACCACTGATAGCATCTTGTGATTGACACTCTGCTTTCAGCTTCTCTCAATACGAAGTATTCTGCATCACCAATGAAATACTCATACCAAAAAAAAAAAAAAAAAATCATCCTGAATTGAAGTGAAAGCAAGATTTTATACAAAACTTCAGAGAAAATAAAAAAAAAAAAATAGAAGAACACAGCAAACAATAGTCTGAGCAAACAGAAAAATAATGGTTTGCACTTAATGAAGGTAATTCAGATATTGGGACCCATGAAATGGAGTTCACCCTAGTGACCCAGCTGTCACTGGTGTCAGCTTGCACTTAACAGAAATACCTCACTGTCAAGAAAACCTAACAGACCCAATGACAATCCTCCAACTTAGCTGTAAGTAGTTTACCGTACCCTAGAAAGCAGGACCTGGTAACCTTACCAGGAAATCCCTGACTTCCTAGCCAATTATGCCCTGTTCGGTGTTGCTTTTTCTAAGCTCTCGAAAGCTTTTACTTGCCCAAAATCTCTCAGGAAGAGTCCTCCACTGCATTGCGCTCCTCCAATTCCTTGACTGTTTTTCCTTGAATAAAGGACTCAAACTTGTTACTAAATTGTGTTATTTTTTCATTTGACACACTCTTTAAAAAGATAACAGCCTTGAAAAAAAGGTATATGTATCTATGTGTGTGTGCAGTGCAGGAACTTTACCAAAAAAAAAAAAAAATAAATAAATAAATGACATACATATAATGACAGATGCAATGCTTGAAAGTTGATTTGATCTTTTATAAAAGTTACTATGAAGAAATTTGGGGGAAAATTAGAGACTTACAGAATGGACTGAATTTAGCAGATGTTGAAGGTTAAAAAAGTTTTTGATAAGTTTTAAATGAGGTTTTTTAAAATTTTTTAATTTTTTTATAAACATATAATGTATTGTTAGCCCCAGGGGTACAGGTCTGTGAATCGCCAGGTTTACACACTTCACAGCACTCACCATAGCACATACCCTCCCCAATGTCCATAACCCCACCAACCTCTCCCTAACCCCCTCCCCTGGCCACCCTCAGTTTGTTTTGTGAGATTAAGAGTCTCATGGTTTGTCTCCCTCCCGATCCCATCTTGTTTCATTTATTCTTTTCCTACCCCCCCAAACCCCCCATGTTGCATCTCCACTTCCTCATATCAGGGAGATCATATGATAGTTGTCTTTCTCCGATTGACTTATTTCGCTAAGCATAATACCCTCTAGTTCCATCCACGTCGTCACAAATGGCAAGATTTCATTTCTTTTGATGGCTGCATAGTTTAAATGAGTTTTTTGATAGGGTATTTTAATATAGTATCCTTATTTATAGGAGATACATGTTAAATTATTTAGAGATATTCTGGTACCTGAAATGTACTTTCAGATGCATGAAAAGAATAGCTAGAAAGATTTTTAAATACTGGAAAATGTTAATATTTTAAAATCTATTTTGTAGGTATTTAGGAAATAATTTTTTTTTAGCTTTTCTGTATTTGACATTTTTCATAATGAAATTTAGGAGAAAAAAAGATAACTTTACTAAACTTATCATTTCGTTTTATCTTGGATCTACCTAAATACCTGCAAAATGGTAACTCCTATCGTAAGACTGTAAGCTGCTTCATTACAGGGGATATTCCCTAAGAAGAAAGATTATATTTAGGTTGTTTATTATCTACTACCTATAAAATTCTCTTTCATATAGTATTATGAATAAATGAATGATTGATAACCCATTTGTAGTACGTATGTCAATTGTTTTAATAAAAATTTAAAATATTACGTAAAGCTAGGTTTTACTTCCCTTCATGCAGATTACAGCAATTTGGCTGTTTCTCTTTTCAGTTGTGTTTGGTTTTTACTTTATGTATTTTGGAGTTCTATTAGTGGTTTCATGCACAGTTAGGACTCTTTTGTCGTCCTGTTGAATTAACCCCTTCATCATTAAATGCTCACATATATTTCTGATAATATTCCCTGTTCTAAAACTTCGTTTGTCTTATATTACTGTCTACACTTCTTCTTCTTTTTTTTTTAAAGATTTTATTTATTTATTGACAGACAGAGATCACAAGTAGGCAGAAAAGCAGGCAGAGAGAGAGAAGAGAGGAGGAAGCAGGCTCCCTGCTGAGCAGAGAGTCCGATGCAGGGCTCGATCCCAGGACCCTGGGATCATGACCTGAGCCTAAGGCAGAGTCTTTAACCCACTGAGCCACCCAGGCGCCCCTGTCTACACTTCTTTTTGATGAATTTTGGCATGATGTATCTTTTTCTATCTTTTTACTTTTAATGAATTTGTCTTAATATTTAAAATAAATTTCTTATAGACATAATATAGTTGGATCTTGATTTTTTAAAATCAACCCAAAGAATTTATGTCTCTTGAGTATACTGTTAGGCCATTTTTTTAAAAAGATTTTATTTATTTATTTGAAAGAGCGAGAGAGAGCACAAATGGGGTGAGGGGCAGAGTGAAAAGCAGGCTCTCCGCTGAGCAGTGATCCCAATGCCGGATTCGATCCCAGGACTCCAGGATCATTACTCCAGTGGACAGCAGAGCCTTAACCAACTGAGCCACCAAGGTGCCCCTGCTGTTTGTTTTCTGTTTGTACTATATATTCTGTATTTCTGCCTTTCTGCTTTCTTTTGGATTAATGAAGTAATTTTTTGCCTACCATGTTATCTCTACTCTTGGCTTAGTGACTGTGTATCTTGTATTTCTGTAGTGGTTGCTGTTAGGTTTATTACATACAACATTATCATATCTAAGTTTACCTTCAGAAAGCTTCTACCACTTTGTGAATGTAATATTCTTAGACCACATTTCCATTTTATTCCATGTTGTAATTGGTGCTGTTTTTGTAACACATTCTACTTGTACTGTAATTGGTGCTGTTTTTGTAACACATTCTACTTGTATATATATTATAAACCCCACATAAGTTTTTAAAGTTTTTGATGTACACAAGATTTTTCTTTGAAGAAATTAAAAATAAAAAAGTAATCTTTTTTATTTACCAATATGTTTACTATATCTTGTGATTTTCATTTCTTTGCATAAAATCCTCGTTTCTATCTGTAATCATTTTTATTCTTCCAAAGAATTTTTATTAACATTTCTTGTGGAGTTATGCTGCTGGCAAAGAATTCTCTCAGCTTCTGTTTTTCTGAAACAGTTTTTATTTTGCTCTTTTTTATTTTTTTTTGAAGGTCATTTTTTATGTGGATATAGAATTCTATGTTGACAAGTTTTTAAAAAATTTCTGCATATAATGATGTAATTTCATGATTTCTGACTTGCATAGTTTCTAATTAGAAGTCTGTGTTAATCCTTACCTTTATCTTCTCTATATAGTATTTCCTTTATTTCCTTAAGAAATGCAGGAAATGAAAGGCATCAGAGCAGAAGGCACTGTTGCTTTTTTCCCCTTTATTCTTCACTGTTATGGCCTCAAGTTCAATGACCTTTTCCTTTTCAGTGTTACCTCATCCAGAGGTAATTCCATTTCAGATAATGTATTTTTCGTCTTTAGAATTTCCTTTTTTTTTGGTTGTTCCTGTTTCTCTCCTTTTCATATTTATCTGTTTCTCTACCTTCTTGAGCATAAGGAACATATTTAAAATACCTTTTTTGAATGCCCTCATCCGCTAGTGTAATCATCTCTATAATTCCTTACTCTGTTTCTATGGATGTTTTCTTCAGGGAGTAAGTTACACTGTTCTGTTTTTGGACATGTGTAGTAATTTTTTACTGTATGTTTGACATTGTCAGTTGCCTTTTTCAGTGTAGGGATTTTGTTGTCTTCCTTTAAAAAGTATTTTTCTTTGCTTGGACAGGGATTGAAGTTATATTATTTTGTTCCCTTTAAATTTACTTCTTTAGATCTGCTAGGGTAGGTCCAGAATAGGCTCACTCAAGGGATACTTGAAATGTACTACTAAACCTTGACTTTATTAGACCTTTGTAAGTAGCTCAAACTTCACTATTTTCTTAACTCAACTAGGCCACCACCAAGATTTGTTTGGGTTCCCCCTCCATGATTTCATGGCTTGAAAATTGCCTCTGGGTAGAAAGCCATGATAATTTTATGGTTCATCTCATTTGTTTCCCGTGTCTCAGAAATCACAGCTCTGAATTGCCTCTTTTCCAGTCTCTGAAAACAGTTTTTAAATAATTTTCTAAATATCCAGGTTTTTCAGAGGAGGTTTTGCCTAGGTTATTACTCCTCTCTGGTTTGCAGCAACAGTTAGTAGATGTTTTTTAAGGAAATGTGTATTAAGCAAAGGCCTAGTACTGAACAAGGAGACCATGTTTATGCCTGTGTGAAATATATTAATTTTAATCTCATAGGAATGCAGAAGATATAACAATAAATCCAAATAATGTATTAAATAATAGATTTCATGGACATGCAAGAACTTTAAGAAGTCATTTGACCGGGTTGTGTAAATACTTGACATTGGCGAAAGTCATTAAGGTTGACTAAGAATTAGAATTGGCTTGATATATTACAGTAATCCATATGAGCATTTTATTATCAACATGATCAAAGTAAGTTTCTTTATACCGCTTATGCCTTTTTATCATTGTATATTGTCAAAAGATATGTAGTAGTATGGTGCCCTGTCCACCAAGGTGTCAGATAAATGCCTCACCAACTGAATATATCACTTGTATTCAACTTCCTGGAATTAAGTTCTTATTTACTTTTCTTATTAATTTTTAGATTTTGAGTTATTTGGTACAATCATATACCATTGTTCATGAAATTGTCTCTTTGTAAGAAAAATCTGATACGGTAAAATAATTAACAAGTGTTATACATTGTTGCAAGGAAAAGGGCACATCCTCTTTAGAAACTGTGCAGGTTTCAATAACAGGTTCATTGACTGTCAATAAAAAAGGAATTAGCTTTGCAAATTTTGCAAAAGCAATTTATATAAAAACCCCAGAGCTCTTAGGAAACAGAAAAAGAAAGAGCAAATCTGCTGGAAGCAGGGTTGATGAACTTCTGATGCCTGTAATTTTTTAAAAGAAGAACACATCTACTGATAACTCAGTTTGGAAATGACATTTTTAACCAGTATTTCATATTTTCATTCCTATAATCAATTTGAAGTGATGGTTTTGGCTTACTTTAGTGGGGTATTAAATGATAGAATTCCTCTTTATAATTTCAAATTATTGCATCTCTCCCTGTAGAGTCCATTTAAAAAAATAAGTTTCTGCAACTTGCTTTTTTTTTTTTTTAATATACTTTCCTTATAGAGCAGTTTTAGGTTCAAAAATTGAACAGAAAGTGCTCTTCTCGTATACCCTGTGCTTCCATACATAAGTGGCATACCCAACTATTAACATGCCATGCTCAAGTTGTATAATTGTTATTAACACTTCAGTATCACCCAAAGTCCCTAGTTTACATTAGGGTTTACTCTTGCTGTTGTATATTCTATGGGTTTTGGCAAGTGTATAATGGTATGTATCCACTATTACTATATTGCACAAAATAATGTCACTGCCCCCAAATCTTCCATGCAGCACTACTCATTCTCCCCACTCAGCTCCAGTAGTCATGGAAATCAGTGATCTTTTTACTGGTTCCATAGTTTTACCTTTTTCAGAATGACGTATAGTTGGAATCATACAGTATATATTAGCCTCTTTTACTTATGTATATGCATTTAGGGTTCCTCCCTGGCTTTTCACAGCTAAGTAGCTTATTTGTTTTTACTGTTAAATGGTATTCCATTGTCTGAATGTACAACAGTTTACCCATTCACTTACTGAAAGACATCTTGGTTGCTTCTGACTTTATGCATTTATAAATAAATCTTCGATAAACATCCATTTGTAGGTGTTTGTGTGAACGTAAGTTTTCAGCTCATTTTGGTAAATACCAAGGAGCACAGTTACTGGATTGTATGATAAGAATATGTTCAGCTTTGTAAAAAACTGCCAAAATGTCTTTCAAAGTGGCTGTATCATTTTTCATTCTCACTATAAACTCTATAAAAAAATAAGAAATATCCAGAGAACAAGAGGTAATTCTACAGAATATAAAATCTTTTCATAGAAATTCTGCTTGGAGCTTAAGTTTCAATATTTTCACTTGGAATGTGTCATGTCTACCTGGAACAACGTGGCCAAAACAGAACTGTTGATACTCCCATGCTTCACATAGTCTTCAGCATGTTTCATTATCTCAGTAAATGCAATCATCCACCCAGATTTCTACCTTGTTCTCACCATTCACATCCTGTTCTTTAGCAAACACAGTCATCTCTTTAAAATATTTCTTATATTCATCTACTCTTATCTAATAATATTCACTATATTCAGTTTTATTATTCATCATACTGACATTATCTTTTTCATTGACAAGCAGACACTATGAGGGTGGAAATCTTGCTTTTCTTGTTCTTGGTTTTATTTCTGATGCCTAATACACAGTACCTGGAGCATGGTGGGCTTTCAATAAATATTCACATATACATCAAAATAAATGATCAACATAATAGACATTTTGAATGCTCATATAATATTTGATGAACTTTCCTTATCCTCCATTCTTTTCATACAGACTCTCATTTTGTTCAGCTAACCCATGCCTTTTCAAGGCCCTGGGTTTCATATAACCAGTTAGTGTAACACCATTCCATTTGCTAATAATGGTCTTTTGAACAGTCATATGACATTTTTCTGGACAGTAGGATGTGAGGTGACACATGCTGATTGGCTTCTAAGAACTATTTCCTTACTCTTAATAGGAAACATGTAATGTTCCCTACATGTCATCCTATCTGCATGGACTCTTGGGCCCATGGAAGCTGCCCTGTGGCCATCAGGGAAATTAGCCAAGAACACACTTTAGGAATAGCTGAGGGAAACATAGAAAGAACATGGGTACTTGAATGTTGAAATACCAAAACTTGAGTTGGTATATTTTGTTATCCAGAGTATTATATCTTCCTCATTGTTATCCAGTTGAGTTAAAATCTACTTGCTCCCCAAACCATCACAGTCAATACATTTACACTGAAAAATGTATTCCAGGGGCACCTCAGTGACACAGTCAGTTAAGTGATCTATTCTTGGTTTTGGGTTAGGTTGTGATCCCAGGGTTGTGAGATCAAGCCCTGTGTCGGGCTCCAGGCTCAGTGTAGAGGCTGAGTGAGACTCTTTCTGCCCTTCCCCACAAATAAATAAATAAACTCTCAAATAAATAAACAATTTTTTTAAAAAAGTGTATATAAGATATAAACAAATCTGATCTATCATCTTTCTATCTTTTTAAAAAATGTATGTAAGATGCAAGCAAATCTATCTATCATCTATCTATCTATCTATCTATCTATTTATCTGGGAGTATAAATCTATTTTTTACCTTCATTATAAGGAGTGCTCAAACACAGGTAGATGGTGAGGTGAGGCAGAATGTCTGATTTTGTTTTGTTGTTATATTAATAGTCATGTCTACTTATTGATCCAATAATTTCAAAATAAGTAACACTGGGACAAATTCTGAGATATTTGTTTAAAGTTTTCTTGTTTTAGAACCTGGATAAACTTCTAGGGCAAGAATAGACTAAATGCCTGAATTTTTGGTTCTCTTTATAATTGTTCTTTTTCTTATTACTTGTCTTTTAAAGTTAAAAAACGTATTCTTCATCTCATTTAAATATTTTTACCTATCTGAATAGAGATTTAGAGGGTACATATGTCTTTTGAAAAGGTACCTTTGGGCCTACTTTCAGGAACAATTAAGACATTTGGAAGTTTGCAAATTTTGCTATTTTCTGAATTACTTTTAAGCCTTGGCACTGACTTGTGGTTTAGTATATACTCTGAATGAATTGAACCTATTGCATTTATTGACCGGTCATATACTGGAGACTTAGACATTCCCTGAATGAATTTTTCTCTCATGTTGTAATTATTGGTGAATACCTCCCACAAGAGTGAATTATGGCTTACAATTTTTGTCCCAGGGACTCTTCTATGCCACTTTGTATTCTTAAATCTTCTAAAATAGCCATCTCTTATAGTAATCGAAATGTGTTGCCAAAAACGAGAGAAGAAAAATGAATGTTAAGTCATTATATGTTTTAGAATAAGAGTGGTCATAATTAATCCACCATGTCATTGTATCCTATAATTTAAGATAAATAATTTTTATTGGATGATCTGTGCTTGTTAAATTCAGCAGATACTATGACAACCTATTTCCCTGGTAGAACAAATATCCAAGAAAGAAGAAAAATCATCGATTTACAAAAATGCTCCCATAGGATTAGATGAAACACCTATTTGCTTTCTTAGAAAGTCAACTGAAATGTTTATAATAACTGTATCGTTAACATTTCTAAAATCAAATATAGAATAGATGGGAAAATATAGAGAAATAAACTGGCTTTAGAGGAATGTCTTTTGAGTCAATGGGACCATATGCAACTGGAATGAGAAGTTGGTTTTAGAGGCTTTGAAGTAAATCTTTAGAACTAAATGGGGTAATGAAATCGTCAGAGTCAAAGTGTATTAAGTTCATCTATTCATTTATTCAACAAATAGTTTCTAAGTGCATACTATGTGATATACATTGTTCTCCACCCTGCAGAGTATAGGAAAATGTTTTGGCACTCATCACTCACAATACTTAGAATATAGTCGAGGAAAAGGGAAAAGAAATATATAAAAAAAGTAGTGTACACTATGGGAATAACGAGCAGAGTAGATTGTGAGTATGGGGTACTCTAGGTGTATTCTTTGGCAGTTTAAAATATGATAGAGCAGTCTTATTTTGAAAGCGGTATTGTTCAGTTTGTATCAGATACATCATTATACTTTAGAATAATTCAACAATAAAAGGCTGACTGATCTTCCAGGCAAATGCATTATGGGAAAGTGAACTTCGTAATACCTTATATGTGTATGATAATGTTTACATACACTGTTATTCAATATATATGATAAGGTTGCTACTATTAGTCCATTACATGTGATGTATTGCAGACTAAGTTTAAGTGACTTGCTTGAATTCAAGTAACTAGTTCTTTTAGCTCTAAAATATTTCTTTAAATCAAGTTAGGTAATGGTAACTCACTCTTAAGTTGTCCAGGACTCATAATATATATTTTTAGCCTTCTGGATGGCCATTGTGAGAGACTACAATCTATAACTTTCAGAGTTGGTTCAGTTTTCTTTTTGTAAGAACAATGAAGTGTGACTTAAGAAGAGTCAGGATGTCATTATTACTATTATTTTGACTGTAGAGATTCATTTTTATAAAACCACTGATATCTTTACCATTGAATGTGCTGATTGTATTAATAAGGCTTGGCATGGATAACCCATTTAATTGGCACTGTTAAATGTCAGTGTAGGTATAGAAGCAAGGCGAGTTTTCTTTTGATTAAATTGTACAGGGTTCACCAAACAGAGTCAAGTGTCAGATATAATAATTTCAGATTTCTGACTTACTAGCTTATGGATATTATTTAATAGCTTGTCAAAATTAATTTAAATAAACTGATTTGAAAAATGGCATTCAGTACAGATTATTCATGTAGAAAGCAACATTTAATTGGAGCAATAAGCGTTTTTGTTTTGTTACACTTCATGAGTGACTCTATGTAAGTTCCACTACAAGGTCTTATTAAAAATGCTCAGTTTTGATTGTTAGGTGTTTAGCATGATTTTCTGAAATACAGGAAATAGAAGCTGTCTTGAAGATTATAATTATTTGACACCACACAATCATTACATAGTATCTGACAACCAGAAAATATATATTTTGTTTTTAAATTACAACTCAAGAGACCAACGATGTGAAATTCATTTTCTATGGTTTGTAAGAGAGCTTTTGATGACCTTTTTGTAACATATACTTGGTAATCATGTCTTATATGTGATGTAGAATATAAGAATTAAGAATCAAGGTTTCTATCTTACATTAATAAAAAGTACTAGTCAAAAATTATTAGTGAGAGAAATGCATTGAGTATGAGATGGAATGTTCAAGATTGTGTGAGAACAGAGAAAGGTGGGAATCTGACCCTACAGAGCCTTGAAACAATGTCAGAAAGTTTCACATTTGCCTTAAAAGCAGAGAAAAGTCACTGAACAGGAGTATGACATAATCAGATTTAAATTCAGACAAAATCCCTCTGTCTTCAGTGTTACAAATAAATTTAAAAGACATTCAAGTAGGAAGGCCATTTAGACTGGAATTAGCAAACTAGGAATCTGGACCAAATCCAACCCATCACAGATATCTATCATCTATCTATCTATCTATCTATCTATCATCTATCTAATTTTTTAAAGCTCATTAATTAAAAATTGTTTTTGCATTTTTAAGCATTTGAAAGAAAATCAAAGAAGAATAAAATTTTATGTCTGATGAAAATTATATGAAGTTCAAATTCTAGTGTCCATAAATAAAGTTTTATTGGACCATATTTTGTGCTCATACATTTGTGTACTATCTATGGCTGCTAATGTCACTATACCTCAGAGTTAAGTAGTTGCAGCAGAAGTCACAAGGCTCAAAAAGTCTATAATATTTATTTTAGAAAAGAAAAGAGGGGCTCCTGGGTGGCTCATTGGGTTAAGCATCTGCCTTTGGCTCAGGTCATGGTCCCAGGGCTCTGGGATTGAGCCCTGCATTGGCCTCTCTGCTCGGGGGGGAGCCTGCTTCTCCCTCTCTCTGCCTGCCTCTCTGCCTACTTATGATCTCTGTCTGTCAAATAAATAAATAAAATATTTAAAAAGAAAAGAAAAGAAAAACTTTACTGACTCCTGATTTTTGCTGTTTCAGTGGTCCAGGTAATTGCTGATGGCAGCTTACAAAATAAAGAGAAATTGGTGAATCCAGTATGTATAACTATACTTCTATTCCATAATGCATTGAGATTGCAAAGATAGCTCCTAAATTTCTGAATCTCAGATGCATGTTGACAGCATTCACTAATCATCTTGAAGAGAGAGAGGGAAGGAAAGAAAGAACAGTTTTGTACATATTGAGTTTCAGGTAACTTTGAGGTTATAAGTAGGTGCATCAAGTAGACAGTTGAATATATAGGAGGCTCAGGTGAGTGACTTGGGTTGAAGATATAAAGATATGAGTAAATCAATGAGCCCCACATAGCTGTTAAATTCATTAATATGGTCAAGGCATCCAAGAGTGAGTATAAAAAAGATGTTGGAAGGCATCCTGACACATTTCAAATCTTAAAGAATTGCAATATTTACTCTCAGATAAAGTAGATGGAATTATGAAGAAAATAGAAGAGTGGGGCAAGAGGGGAAAGAGGAAAACCAGAAGACTATATTAATATGGGAACAAAGAAAAAATTTCAAGAAAAGAATGCTCAGCCATATATGTGCTGCCAAGAAACAACAAAGATGACTGACAAAAGCCCCATTGATCTAGCCAACTATAGTCCTGTTTTTTCTTTTTCTTTTTATTTATTTTTTATTTTTTAATATTTTATTTATGTATTTGACAGACAGAGGTCACAAGTAGGCAGAGAAGCAGGCAGAGAGAGAGAGGAGGAGGCAGGCTCCCTGCTGAGCAGAGAGCCCGATGTGGGGCTTGATCCCAGGACCCTGGGATCATGACCTGAGCCGAAGGCAGAGGCTTTAATCCACTGAGCCACCCAGGTGCTCCCCTACTTTTTATTTTTAATAAATATTTACTTCTTTGTTATCTGTAATATTCTGATTTGTGATCAGGCTACAGAAGTCAATAACAAAAAATCCTCAATAGTTTGAATGACAAAAATATTTAAAACTTCTGAAAACTAAAAAGCAAATACCAAATCAAGGAAAATGAAAAACTGGAAAAAATATTGCCAACGTATATGGTAAATATTTATAAAACAAAATTATTTTAAATCAATAATAAAATGCTGACAGGTACAGCAAACAGTGGGGCAAAAACTGAATAGGCAGTTCAGAAAAATTTTGATGCATATGAGTGATAAACTTGGAAAAAATGCTCAGGAATGAACATCTCATTTCTGTGCCTATAAGGTTGAGAACTAGAACCTGGGAGGTAGTGACTCCTTCTCATCTAGGAAAGATATCTTCTGGCACCCAAACTAATACTAGTTAATTAATTGTACATTTGGGTTTTATAGGGTGAAATTTACAAACAGCAATAACATCTGTTTGGAAGGGAAATTTTTTTTTAACTGATCTTAACATTTCAAAAAAATTTTTGAATAGCCACAAAAGCATGACATTATTCAGTGTTACAAGGTAGAATTAAGGGAAAGCTAGAATGTCTCTTTTTCTTACCAACCAGAAGAAATGAATAAAAATGAATGCTTAAATAGAGGCATAAGTGGAAAGCAGTGGCTTAGGAGTGAAGACTTCACTGTGTGGTTCTAGGCTTGTAAGTAACATCTCTTATATTCCTTCCTATCAAGAGAGTTGTTATGAGAAATAAATATGTTGTTTTAATGGAGAAAATTATTATACATTTATGGTTTTTCTCTGGGATCAAATCGAATGTTGGTGTCTACATTATTTATACATTGCTAATTTTTAGGAATCACCTCCAATGTACATGGAGATATAAAGGGAGTATCAGTAATGACATTAAAAATGTGTTATCTTTATTAATAGAGGTTTATGCTATTTTAGTAATGTCAGAATGATGAATAGCATGTAATTCAGAGAAGATGGCTTGGAGCAGATATATAGAATTTACATAGAATGGGTTCATCTGGCAATAAATCAAATAAAAACTTCACTTTTATGGTCTTAACGTTTCAAGAATCTAGTCCTAATTTACAGTTTATTTGCATGATTTGAACATTTTGAACCTTTAATGCCAAATTATGTCATTTTAACATAAATGACTACCATTTTTTGTATTATTAAGAGATTAAAGTTTTCTGATATATAGTTCTGAAAGGTACTTTTAACACTGAGATAAATGCACATTTCCAAAAGAAACATTTTGCAATAATTCCAATGTCCTGTTTCATTCACTAGTTTTAAACATAATTCAGACATTTGATACATTCCTTTGAAAGCATGCTTAAGTATTATTTACATATACATGTCCAGTATAAATAGGGAAATCCAAAATCTCTGCAGTATTGGGTTACTGTCCTCTTTTTCCTTTATATTTTCTTATAACACATTGTATAGTACAGTGGTTTTCAACCCTGGCTGAGCATCAAAATGATCTGTGAAGCTTTTAAAAAATATAGTGAGAGAGGCCAGCGTCTCCATCCATTTCCACTTAGTCTACAGCTGAGACTGAATCTCCTGGGGTGGGCCCTGTCATTTTTATTTTGAAAAGTCTTTACAGATGATAATGGGACTGATTAAGACTCTTTAGGTCATAAATTTAAAAAACAAAACAAAACAAAACACAACCAAACTCCTTTTGAGTTATCTTGTAAAAGGGGAATTTATTTTAAGGATACAGTCCTCTCTCATGGAACCAAGCAACGGTTTGGCGAGGCCCCAGGAATGGACAAGAGCCAGGGCCTTGGAGGAAGAAAGGGTGCCTCACAGGGGGCTTCTCTTGAAGTCTGCTTTCCTATCTCTTTTTGTCTTTGCACATCAGCTTCATTCATTTCTATCCTCACAGGCAAGCATCGGCTGTTTCCCAGCTTCTCAGCTTACTTTTCTCCTTTTGAGAAAGTAGACTGATTCTTGAATCTCTTAGTTCCGAAAATAAGTTACCCAGAGGAGGGGTTCATTTGGTGAGTTGCAGTCTCGGTCTAAATCTTAGCCTGGGGCCAGATTGTGCAATTGTTACTGCTCCCATCAAGATGATGGGAGGGAGCTGGGCAGACAAATCTGCAAGGTCCACTGTAAAGGTGTGGCTAGGACTCAGGATCACTGGATCCTCTGTTTAAACAACAAACATTTACAGGCTCACAACAGGTGTCCCACTGGGCTGGAAATACTAAATTAAACAGGATACATATGGTCCCTGCTTTATAAGATGCTTAAAATATTCTATTTAATTCTTGATGATGTTTAGAAAATTATGTTCAATTATAGATTGACTGAACATGTAGTGAGACCAGATGTTGAGAAGGGAAAATTTGGGATTTTGAAAGGCTGGGTTCTCTTTGTAAGAATACGGTAATCATATCCTCTTT
The DNA here is from genome assembly GCF_963455335.1 of Martes martes. NCBI lineage: Eukaryota > Metazoa > Chordata > Mammalia > Carnivora > Mustelidae > Martes > Martes martes. The sequence continues at coordinate 116,309,130 of NC_137890.1, forward strand.
TATTTTAGTTTCAGTGATGAGCGGATAGGGACAGTGTGGTGTGTGTATGTATGTGTGTGTACCTCACACAACTCTTGGAGAAAAAGAGACGGGGGAGAGAAAAGAGGAGATAGAAAGGAAGGGGGAAAGAGGAAAGGGAAGAAGGAATGGAGTTTTATGTGCATTGCTAAATTCTTCAGCATTTCTAGTACTCCTTATATTCTTATTTGTTCTTATGGTGATGTAGAGCTCTTTCCTGCATTTTAGTTGCTCACTCCCCAGGGCTGTGCTCAGGACCATAAGCTATAAGGATCCTGAAGGACAATGACCTTTGTCGGTACCCCCAGGCACTGATGCCTGGAGACTTAAGAAATTATTGATTTCACATTGTCATCATTTATTCTCATTTTTCAGACTATACATACTGATTCCCTATTGCCAAGACTGTATAACCTAAGATGCTGTACACTAACTACTCTATGTGACATTAAAACAATTTTACCTGTGGTGAAAAGATTTCCCCAGGTGTAGAAACTGACAAAATACAATGTGTAATGACTGAAGAGTTCATGAAAATCAACATTGCCAAAAAAACAAAAAACCAAAAAAAAAAAAACAACCCAAAAAACAAACCCAACTCTTTCTGGTGCATTCCAAAATTGCCTTTTTATGTGGTCTTAGTCCTGAGATTCCAATTTCAGATATCACTTCTATTGGATTTGAACTAATAACTGATTAAACTGAAAGTGTGTCACAACTGTCCAAGGCTCTCTTTAACAATCTAAAGCGTAAATCTCTGTTGGTTAACTCTCATTTGGAGTGAGGGATTTGTGCATGTATGTGTGTATGTATGTGTGTATACATGCCCGCAAGGGCATTCACACTGTCCCTTTGTTGACAGCATGTTTGGGATGGACAGGCATTACCTGCTTAGAACGTGTGTTGGAGGTGAGTCTGAGAATTATGAAGATCCTGTCTAAGATCTGTTTAACATGTCTAACACATCTCAGATATATGGAAATGACCATCTTTCCCTGTAGTAGGGTGATTCATACCATTAAATTAATAGTTTAATATGGGACACACATGATAAGACCTGTAAAAGTAGATTTGACTTATGATTATATTTTATTTTCTGTTTATTTGGTGGGAATATCTAGGATTCTACTGTAGTAAATGGTTCAAGTAATCCACTTACCGTGCTCCTGTGACATTCAAAGCAAGAGCAGCTTCGTTAGAGGCATGGAAATAAGAACTTACTGGCTCGAGGTATTCAGAGAGTTCGTGAAGGCATTATCAACTAAATAAGATAACAGCATCAGAAATAAAATACTTCAAAAAGTACTTTTTTTAAGAGTACTTTAAAAAGATGATATAGTTTCTGTTTTTTTAGATTCAAGTTTTTAATTTAGATTCCAGTTAGTTAACATACAGCATAATATTAGTTTTAGGAGTAGAATTTAGTGATTTCATCATTTATGTATGATAGCTGGTGCTCATCCAAAGTGCCCTCCCTAATCCCCATCACTGATTTAACCCATCTCCCCATCCACGTCCCTCCAGCAAACTTCAGTTTGTTCTCTATAGTTAGGAGTCTGTTTAATGGTTTGCTTCTCTCTCTCTCTTCTTCTCTCTGCCTATGTTCATCTGTTTTGTTACTTAAATTCCACATATGAGTGAAATCATATGGTATTTTTCTTTTTCTGATTTATTTTACTTAGCATAATACTCTCTAGCTCCATCCATGTCATTGCAAATGGCAAGATTTCATTCTTTTTATGGCTGAGTAATATTTCATTGTATGTACATACCACTTCTTCTTTACCCATTCATCAGTTGATGGATATTTGGGCCTCTCCATGATTTGGCAATTGTTGATATTGTTGCTATAAACATCTGAGTGCACGTATCCCTGCAAATCAGTATTTTGGATATTGGCCTGTAATTCTGTCTCTCTCTTTTTTAGGCTCCATGCCCTATACAGAGCCGAACATGGGGCTTGAATTCACAACCCTGAGATCAGGACCTGAGCTGAGATCAAGAATCAGACACTTAACCCACTGAGCCTTCCAGGTATCCCTTCTGTAATTCTCTTTTTTAGTGGGGACTTTGATTTTAGAATCCAGGTAATGCTGGCCTCCTAGAATGAGTTTGGAATTTTTTCCTTGCTTTTCTATTTTTTGGAATAGTTTGAGAAGAATAGGTATTAACTCTTCTTCATATGTTTAGTAGAATTCCCTTAGGAAGCCATCTGGCCCTGGGCTTTTGCTTATTGGAGATTTTTGATTACTGATTCAGTTTCTTTGCTGATTATCAGTCTATTCAAGTTATCTTCCCATTTCAGTTTTGATAGTTTGTATGTTTCTAGAAATTTATCCATTTCTTCCAGATTGCCCAGTTTGTTGGCATATAAATATTTATAATACTCTCTTAAAATTGTTTGTATTTCTGTGGTGTTGGTTGAGATCTCTCTCATTTGTGATTTCAATTATTTGGGTCCATTCTCTTTTATTTTTGCTAACTCTGACTTGGGGTTTATCAGTTTTATTAATTCTTTCAAGAACCAGCTCCTGGTTTCATTGATCTGTTCTACTGTTTTATTGTTGTTGTTTGTTTCTATATTGTTTATTTCTGCGCTAATCTTTATTATTTCCTTTCTTCTGCTGGCTTTAGGCTTCACTTGTTTTTTTCCTAGGTGTAAAGTTAGGTTGTATATTTGAGATTTTTCTTGCTTCTTCATGTAGGCCTGTATTGCTGTATACGTCCCTCTTTGGATCACTTTTGCTGCATTCCAAAGGTTTTGGACCATCGTGTTTTCATTTTCATTTTTTCCCATGTATTTTTCTTCTTCTTTAATTTCCTCATCAACCCATTCATTCTTTAGTAGGATATTCTTTAATTTCCATGTATTTGTGGCCTTTCCAAATTTTTTCTTATGGTTAACTTCCAAGTTTCATAAGTGTTGTGGTCAGAAAATATGCATGGTATGATCTCAGTTGTTTTGTACTTGTTGAGACCTGATTTGTTACCTAGTATGTGATCAATTTTGGAGAATGTCCCATATGCAAACAGAATATATATTTTGCTGCTGTAGGATAAAATGTTCTTAATATATCTGTTAAGTCCATCTTGTCTAGTGTGTTATTCAAAACCATTGTTTCTTTATTGGTTTTCTGCTTAGATCTGTGCATTTTTGTGAGTGGAGTGTTAAAGTCCCCTACTATTATTGTATTTTTATCAATGAGTTCCCTTATGTTTGTTATTGTTTCATGTGTTTGGGTGCTCCCATAAATATTTACAATTTACAATTATTAGTCTTGTTTAGAGCCAGTGTCCAGGTTATCCATTCTCAACAAGTATCTCTGCACCTATACTGTGGGGCAGGGGAGAGTAATGATGCCCATTGGCTCTTTTGTCCCCAGAGAGGCAATGCCATCTTCTCAGATGCACCCCAAGAAGGGGGGACCTTCTCTCTCAGTGTATCCCAGGGGACCTGTAGATCGTCTGTACTCGTGGCCTATCCCCCCTCCTTCACAAGAACACTACCATGTCCTCAGGGATTCACAGTGACCTTGCCTCAGTCCTCTAAAGATCAAGTCTTTGAGCACTGTTGGTTGTAAAAACAGGAAAATCAGCCCCTCTCAGCCCAAGGCAACAGCTTTGTGGAAGTGTTTTCCTTGCATAATCCCTGTGCAGTCTATTCTCTCTCTCTCTCTCTCCCCTCTTTCTCTGTGACCAGGGTTCCCTCCTTACTGTAGCACCCGCACCCAGATCATATCTCTGCACCTCTTACTTTCCATGATATGACCTCTTCTCTACCTGTAGTGCAGTTTGCTCTGTCAGTCCTCAGATCGATTTCTTGGGTACTGAGAATGATTTGAAATTTATCTAGCTGTGTTTGAAAGAGAAGGTAAGCCAAGGGTTCTCTTACTATTCTACCAATTTAGCTCCTCCTTCGAAGATAATAATTTTTAAAACTAGAATTTTGAAATTAATGATATGTATCCTGTTGCTATTTTAAATAAAATTATATGGATATTAATACTAACCAATTTAATAAATTGGATATATGTATTTCACTAACATATATTTTACATTGATGTAGAACACTCTCAAGAGCAAATAATTTTTAAATTTTTTAGTGCATTCATTGTTTTTTAAAATTAATTGATTTTTAAAAAAATTCAGTATAATTAACATATAGTGTCATGTTATTTTCGGGTGTACAGTATAGTGATTCAGCAATTCTATACATTACTCAGTACTCACCATAAGGGTACTCTTAATCCCTATCACCTATTTAATCCATCATCTATCCACCTTCCCTCTGATAACCATTGGCTTTTTTCTCTATAGCTAAGAGTCTGGTTTTTTTTTTTTTTTTTTTTTTTTTTTTTTTTGGTTTGTCCCTTTTTCTCTTTGTTCATTTGTGTTGTGTCTTAAATTTCACATATGAGTGAAATCATATGGTATTTGTCTTTTTTGACTGACTTATTTCACTTAGGGTTATACGCTTTAGATCCGTCCATGTTGTTGCAAATGGAAGGACTTCGTTTTTTTTTTTTTATGACTGAGTGATATTCCATTGTGTGTGTGTGTGTGTGTGTGTGTGTGTGTGTGGGATATATCACATCTTCTTTATCAGTTCATCTATTGATGGACACTTGGGTTGCTTTCTTTCACATTTTGGCTATTGTAAATAACACAATAAACATAGGAATACAATTATCTTTTTGAATTAGTGTTTTTGTATTCTTTGGGTAAATACCCAGTTGTGGAATTATTCAATCATATGATAATTCTATTTTTTAATTTTTTGAGGAATTCTGGACTGTTTTCCACAGTGGCTACACAATAGTTTGCATTCCTACCAATAGTGCACAAGAGTTCATTGTTCTTTTCATAGTCGCTAATACTTGTTCCTTGTGTTTTTGATTTTAGCCACTCTGACAGGTGTGAGGTAGTTATCTCGTTGAAGTTTTGATTTGTGTTTCTCTGATTATTAGTGATGTTGAGCACATTTTTGTGTGTCTTTTGGCCATTTTTAGGTCTTTGGAGAACTGTGTCTTCATGTTTTCTGCCCATTTTTGTTTTGTTTTGTTTTGTTTATTTATTTAACAGACAGAGATCACAAGTAGGCAGAGAGGCAGGCAGAGAGAGGGGAGGAAACAGGCTCGCTGCTGAGCAGAGAACCCGATGTGGGGCTCGATCCCAAGACCCTAGGATCACAACCTGAGCTGAAGGCAGAGGCTTTAACCCACTGAGTCACACAGGCGCCCCTCTGCCCATTTTTTTAATTGGATATTTTTGGTATTGATAATGCATTCATTATTTGATCAGTCTATCAAAAAGTCCTCCATTTCCTTTTGTATGTATTCTCTTTTCTCTGATATCCCACATCCTCTTCTTACATCCCAGTATCCAATAAAGGGCTATATTAGTCTACTTGGGCTGCTGTAACAAAATACCATAGACTTGGTTGCTTAAACGATAGTTATCTCCCATAGTCTGGAGGCTGCAAACTCCAAGATCAAGGTACTTACCAGGTAGGTTTCATTCCAAGGTGTCTTTGAGCATGTAGGCAACTGCCATCTTGCTGTGTGTTCACAGGATTTCTTTTTTGTGGGCTTGTGAAAGAGAGTAAGAGAGCTCTGTGGTGTGTCTTCTTGCAACGGCACTACTTCTATCAAATCAGGGCCCCGCCTACATGACCTCATTTAACCTTAGGTACTTCCTCAGAAACCCCATCTCCAAATACAGCCATAACGTCTGTGTGTTGTTATGTCCACAGCCTAAATGCTACAACCTCTTTGAAGTCTCATTTTTTTTTTTTAATTTCTATATAGCTTGCCTAGGAAAAATTTCTACCAACCTGAAACAAAATATGTTAAAAAAAGGCCTATGACTTTTGAGCCACAGAATAAATCAAAGATGTTGTAAAAGACCTGATTAAATGAACAAAAGCATTCCATATTCAAATACATGGAGAACAGTTTAAGTAATGCTTAAGTATAAATTTGTATTAAATGCTTATCTTAATAAATAGTAAGCTCACTTTACTCAAAATTATGCAAATTAATATGAAAATCTGGTTGGAATGGGTAAATTTTTAGGATAAGATAAAATGCATGTACCAAAAGACATACAAAATCCAAACAGAGCACTTTCCATATGAAAAAAGGGAAAAAAGAGAAAAAAAAGGGAAAAGCCATTTGTAAAATAATACTTCTCAAGACATTTTCAAAGATTCATTCAAACCAAAAAAAAGAGGTAAAGGAAGAAAGAATTTTTTTTAAAGATTTTATTTATTTATTTGAGAGACAGAGACCACAAGTAGGCAGAGAGGCAGGAAGAGAGAGGAGGAAGCAGGCTCCCTGCTGAGCAGAGAGCCCAATGTGGGGGCTTGATCCCAGGACACTGGGATCATTAACCCACTGAGCCACCCAGGTGCCCCAGGAAGAAAGAATATTTTAAAAAAGAAACATTTCCAAATTTTTTTCTTAAATACCAAGGCTTATGAAAGATAGTACCATATAAGAAAACCAGAAACCAAGCTAATTTTTTGAATTCTGCTACACAAATGAAAAAAAAAAAAAAAAAAAAAAAAAGAAGCACCTGAAAGAATAATAATATTGAGCAAGTTAATTTTATTCACTGATGAAAAGATGATCCATATTAGGAAATCATCAGTCATCTCCATAAGTGCCAATAATATATTTGATTACATTTAATGAAATTGGAATACCTGGATGTTTATTTAAATGTGATAAAATATACACATGGCCCATCCAAAACCCACAATTGTACTCAATGCAAAATAATAGATATATTTCTATTATGTTAGGAATGTAAAAATTATGTTTATTTGGAATATCTAAGAAAATAGATTTATCAAGATGCTGGGTATAATATTAATGTTAAGAAATCAATTTTACCTTGTACTTGAAAGCTCCAGTCACAATAACAATATGCTAAATGAAGTACACAATCACAGCATATCTTGTCAGTTACAAGATGGTGGATATTTTCTCTGTCATTTCATTTTTTTATGGGCTTAATCTTTTTAACTGTTAAACATGGACAGAATCAAATATAAGATGAAGTAGAGAGAACTATAAGATGAACCTCAATTCACCCTTCGCTGAGCTTTAATAATAATTTATGGTCAAACTCCTTTGATCCGAACTCTAATCCATTCCTCATGCTTCATTGGATTTCTTTTGACTTAAATCCCTAACATCGTATAATTTTATATGTAAATACTTCAGCATATATTTCTAAAAGTTTCAGAAACTTAGTTTGAACTAATTTTAATAATACTATTATGTGTAAAATATAGTTAACAATAATTCCTTAATGTCATCAATGTTCAAATCCTCACGATTATGTATATACCTCTTTTATTTTCTCAATTTATTTATTAAAAAAACAGCTTTGTTTGTGCTAGAGTTCCTTTTGTTTGAATTTAGTGGATCATATCTTCAGCATCATTTAATGTGTTCCTATAAATTTGTAAGTTAGTGGTTGGATCTAGTGACTATATAATTCAGGTTTACATATTTATTTTTTTAGGAAAGTACTTCAAAGATGCTGTTGGGTACTTCCATCAGGAAGCACATATATCTGGTTGTCTCTTTTTGTAATGTTGGTAGCTGTTGATGATCATTGCTTAGACCATTTCTTTTTCATTATGAATCACAAAATGGGGATATTCCAATTTTATCAATCCATTTTGATTAGATAGGTTAAATGATGTTTATTGAACAACAGAAACACTACTTTGTTGCCCAAATTCTCAATATTTTTATAGCTTTCATTTTTTTGTTGTTGTTGTGTTGGAAGACATATCCTTAACTTCATTTTTCTAAAGTTTATTGTTATTTGGTATTTCCATACTCTTTCCAGCCACAATTGCTTGGCACATTTTAACAATGTGCTAAAAAATACTCAACTTAATCATGCCATTTTGTACTGTGTTATGTTGAATTATTCCAATCTAAGACTCTGAGGCAGAAATTTTTATGCAGGAGATTTCATAGGAGTGTTTTGGGGGAAAATAGCTCTGGAAATAAGAGAAGCAGAATTGGGAAAAAAGATATTAAACTGATGCAAAAAAATTATATGGGGAGCCAATTATATAGAGGTGAATGATTTGCAGAGTTGTCCCAGAGCAGTGAAAGAGGGTCAGATCTTAGTATGATGTTGAAACCAATCACTGGGTATAGGAAGAAGGAAGGGGAAGTCATCTGTGTTGAGGACAACACTTGGAGAGGTGTGATGTCAGCAAACAGTATCCCTTGTAATTGAGGCCTCAGGCCTGAAGGACAGTTTTGGTGGTGCATCATATCATTTAGTATAATCTTACCTGTGCTATTCAAGTCCATTTTCATCATGTAGTAAGTTCAGCCCATCAAAAATACCTTCCCTAGGATAAGGGGAACATTCGCAAGGAGTAGCTAGTGGAAAGAACTCAGCTTCCAATATTTGCAACTGGTCTTGAGGATACAAATGATGCTCATTATCTCTCATCTATGACTCATTCTAAATTCCCTAACCCTCAGCTAGGATCTAGTTCTAGATCTGTTCTAGTTTAGGCGACTTATAAAATGGGGTGACCCAGTCCTCCATACCTGGGGGGTCTGAACTCCTCATTGCCATGGTCTTTTCAGGCTGGGGCTGCTGCACTTGTCTATTTGCTGCCGCAAACTGGCAAGGTGGGAGTACTAAGAAAACATCCCAGTGGGTTCCAGGGAGACACTGTATTCTCTCCTGCCTCCAGTATATAATAGCATTCTTATCTCCTCTTGTTACTCAAGGTTAAATCACCAGCTAATATGGTGACTCCTTTCCTTGCTTGTTCTTCTCTTGGCACAAAGTACCTGAGGTAACTATCAACAGCCACCACTTAGTGAGACTTTTGCTGTTTCCTGTGGTGTGAATAATATCTTTCTGGGAACCAGGACCTCTAGGTCAACATTACCAAGAACGGAAAGCACAAATTTTCCAGTATCTTGGCATGGCAAACAAGGCCACTTTTATCCCTCCGTTTTATGACCCTAGATGGCTCAGGCAGTTAAGTGTCTGCCTTTGGCCCAGGTCATGATCCTAGGGTCCTGGTATTGGGCTCCTTGCTTGGTAGGGAGCTTTCTTCTCCCTGAGCCTGCTTCTCCCTTTGCCTGCCACTTCCCCTGTTTGTGTTCTCTCTCTCTCTGACAAATAATGAAAATCTTAAAAAAAAAATTATCTAAGCAAGTAGTAACTAGAAGATAGATGGCTATAGTTAAGGTGTATAGTTTTTGTTCTTTAAAAAGGTAAAATAAATTGAAAAAATTCTTTATGACTACATGGTGCTTTAGCGATTTAAGGTTAAAATAAAATATTGGGAATAAAACTACAGAAAATCCCCTTTTTAATAGACACTTTTCTCCTTATATGTATTTAAGAAACATTTTAAATTATTGTAGTTTGGGGAAGTCAATAAATGCCATCCCAAAACACTGAATAAAATGAAATTATCAAAGTATATGGTAGAATAATTTCTCTGGTGAGTTGACATTGGATATGGACCACAGAACTATGTATTATTTTTCACAAAGTGAAAGGCATGAGAACATGATAAATTTTGCTAAATACAGTTGTCACTCTTGATATCATGAAACAGTAATGGAACAGGAAACTTTATCACATGTAAAAATACATCATTTAATAGAGAGAAAAACAACCAGGTGAGCTTTATTCCCACTCCACTGTGTATAAGTGGGTCACCTTGGTCCATCCTCTGAAGGTAGAGTTTATAGGAGACCATATGATATTGCAAGTAGTTAGGTAATTTCTGGACTATATTATAGAGCCACACTGTAGTATAATTACATTTGCAGATGTGAAATCTTCATTTTTCTTATTTAAAAACTATTTTAGTTTCTTATCCTTTTTTTTTCTTTTGCAATATTCAACCTACTATCCTTTCAATTCGGAGTGATTTTCCTTTATTAAATGGCTTTAATTTATTACTGTGTTATAGCTTATGAATCAAGAGACCAGAATAAAAAAATTATAATAACTGGAAATTCCACAAAGTGAGATACATTATAGTTAGAAAAGTGAGGTGATTCTGTAGCTACTTTCTATAAACTGTGAGAGTCTATAAAACAAAGGTTAGATACAAGAATTAATCATTTATTACCAAGTCAACCCTAAGATTGAATCCTCCTTTCTATGGAGGAGTTACAAGCAGGAAGTTTAAATACATGTTATTTTGGCAGGATTTCCTCATTGCTGCCTCAGTCATAAAGATGTCTATATATAACGTAATATCTGCAGTTTAGCAATATTCCTACATAGGACATATTAATACCCCATAACATATCCAAATTGCCACTTTAAACAATATTTTCACAGGACGTAATTTATAGTTTTGATTGCTTCATGAGATTATGTACTCATAGCAGCTTTTTAAAAAACAGAACATTTCTACTTGCAAGGATATGATGTCCCTTTTATTTTTTTAAACAATCAGAGAAAAGTTTGTTTTATTTCCTTCATTGGATATCCTCCAATGTCCTTAACTTTGACATGCTTCCAATTTTCTTGGCATGCTGAGAACACTGAAGCCAAGCTTTTTATCACTCTGATATGTATCTTGGGTTCCTGTGGATGAAAAAAATTTCCCTTGAAATCAAAATGTCACAATAAGATTGGTTAAAATTACAAGGTTTTATTTTAAGACAACTCATTTTCATCAAAGCCTTCTGCATTTTTTTTTTTTACATTTTCTAGTTCTGTCTACCGAAGCGTAATACAAACCTTGTCATTTATATGTACAGATTTCAAATTAACCTATGTTGTACTTCTGTGAAAAAAAATTATTACCTTTCAGAGGCTTTTTACACTTTTCACTTTCTTAATTTTCTTTTCATTTTATAAAGTGCCTTTAAAAAAAATTCAGTAGAGCAAATATTTTCTCCCATCCAGTAGGTTGTCTAGATACTTTTTTGTGGTATGTTTTAAAGTGCAAAAGTTAAAAATTTTGATAAAGTTCTATTTGCCTATTTTTTTGGTTAGCTTTTATTTTTTGGGTCATGTCTAAGATTGTAATACCATTGCTGGATTCAAAGTCACAAAAATTTACTGCTGTATTTTGTTCTATGAGTTTTATACTTTTAGCACTTATATTTAGGTATCTGATTCATTTTAACTTTTATATGTAGAATGAGATAGGGAACCATCTTCATTCTTTTGCACGTGGATATCCAATGTCATGGATCCACTTGTTGAAAATCATATCCTTTACCCACTGGATGGTCTTGGCATCCTTCTTGTAATCAATTGACTATAAATATAAGAGTTTTTATTTCTGGTCTGTCTCAGTTCTATTCCATCATCCTATATGGCCATTCTTCTGCAGTACCACAAGGTCTTGCTTACTGTAACTTAGTAGTAAAGTTTTGAAAATGGAAAGTATGAGTTGTCGACTTTGCTCTTTTGCAAGATTGTTTTGATAGTTTTCTGAGTCATATGTTACTATTTATGTGCATGTGTTGTAGTTTGTTTTGTTGAAAACTGTACATCTTAGATAACATATTGGAACAGCTCTGCATATGGATTCCCGTCCCCTCTCCTTGTGACTTGTTTTTTTAAATTAAATTTTATAATTATTTATTCATGTAGTGAATCACTATTAGCTTATAATCTGTATTTACATTGTATATAAACACCCTTCTGAAATTTAGTTCTTTCTACATATATTTTTAATGAACATGTGGATTTCTAGGGTAATTTTTAAAATTTAAGTTCAGTTAATTAACATATAATGTATAATTAGTTTCACAGATAAGGGACAGTGATTATATGATACCCAATGCACATTACATCATACACCTTCCTTAATGTCCATCACCCAGTTACCCCATCCGCCTATTCCCCTCTCCTCCCAGCAACCCTCAGTTTGTTTCCTATGATTAAGAGTCTCTTATGGGTTGTCTCCCTCTTTGAATTCATCTTGTTTTATTTTTCTCTCCCTTCCTGCTCCTGTTTTGTATCTTAAATTCCACATATGGGTAAGATCATATGATAATTATCTTTCTCTGATTGACTTATTTTGCCTATCATAATACGCTCTAGTTCCATCCATGTTTTTGTAAATGGCAATATTTCTTTTTTTGATGGCTCAGTAGTATTCCATTGTATATATATATATACTACATCTTCTTTATCCATTCATCTGTAGATGGATACCTGGGCTCTATCCATACTTTGGCTATTGTGGACATTGCTGCTATACACAATGGGGTGCAGACGCCCCTTTGAATCACTACATTTGTATCTTTGTGGTAAATCCGTAGTACTGCAATTGTTGGGTCATAGGGTAGCTCTTATTTTCAAATTTTTTGAGGAAACTTCACACTGTTTTCCAGAGTGGCTGCACCAGCTTGCATTCCCACCAGCAGTGTAAGAAGATTCCTGTTTCTCTGCATCTTTGGCAAAATCTGTCATTTCCTGAGTGGTTAAATTTAGCCATTCTCACCATTGTGAGGTGGTATCTCATTGTGGTTTTGATTTGTATTTCCCTGATTCCAAGTGATATGGAGCATTTTTCATGTGTCTGTTGGCCATTTGGATGTCTTCTTTGAAAAAATGTCTGTTCATGTCCTCTGCCCATTTCTTGATTGGGTTATTTGTTCTTTGGGTGTTGAGTTTGATAAGTTCTTTATAGATTTTGGATACCAGCCCTCTATCTGAAAAGACATTTGCAGATATCTTCTCCCATTCTGTAAGTTGTCTTTTGGTTTTGTCAGCTGTTTCCTTTGTTGTGCAAAAGCTTTTTATCTTGATGAAGTCCCAATAGTTCATTTTTGATTTTGTTTCCTTGCCTTTGGAAATGTGTCTAGCAAGTTGCTGCAGCTGAGGTAACAGAGGTTGCTGCTGGTGATCTCCTCTAGGATTTTGATGGATTCCTGTCTCACATTGAGGTCTTTCATCCATTTTGAGTCTATTTTTGTGTATGGTGTAAGGAAATGGTCCAGTTTCATTCTTCTGCATGTTGCTGTCCATTTTCCCAACACTATTTGTTGAAGAGACTGTCTTATTTTCTTTGGATATTTCTTCCTGCTTTGTCAAAGAATAGTTGACCATAGAGCTGAGGGTCTATTTCTGGGTTCCCTATTCTGTTCCATTGATCTATGTGTCTGTTTTTGTGCCAGAATCATACTGTCTTGATTAAAGATTTGTAATATAGCTTGAAGTCTGGCATTGCGATGGCATCAGCTTTGGTTTTCTTTTCAATATTCCTTTAGCCAAAAGAATTTTTTTAAAAAAGATTTTTGCTTTTTTTTTTCCTGAAGATTTTATTTGACAGAGAGAGATCACAAGTAGGCAGACAGACAGAGAGGGGGGGGGGGGGAAGCAGGCTCCCTGCTGAGCAGAGAGCCCGATGCGGGTCTCGATCCCAGGACTCTGAGACTATGACCTGAGCCGAAGGCAGAGGCTTGACCCACTGAGCCACCCAGGTGCCCAAGGAATTTTTTTTTTTTTAATATATATTCCCACCATTTACTTTCTTGTCTGCTGAAACAATCACTAGCATATCTGAGCCATGAGAACTCCCAAGCATCAGCATATCTCAGAGAAACTACAAAGCCATTCTTTCCACCTCCACTCAGTGAGAATTCCACATAAACCCAGACAGCTGGCAGGTGACCATTGACCATCCCATCTTCAGAAATGGTGGCTAAGATTCAAGTGCTGGAGAAAGACTCCAGGTCACATTCTGTCTGTGCTTTCTCTGCTGTGTGACCCTGGGAAAATCACGTAAGCTATTGGGAGTCTTTTCTGGTTCCATACAATTTTAGGATTATTTGTTCCAGCTCTGTGAAAAAAGTTGTGATGGTATTTTGATAGGGATTGCATTGAATGTATAGATTGCTCTGGGTAGCATGGACATTTTCACAATATTTGTTGTTCCAATCCATAAGCACGGATTTTTCCATTTCTTTGTGTCTTCTTCAGTTTCTTTCATGGGTGTTCTATAGTTTTCTGAGTACAGATCCTTTGCGTCTTTGGTTAGGTTTGTTACTATTTATCTTATGGTTTTTGGTGCAATTGTAAGTGGGATCGACTCCTTAATTTTTCTTTTTTCTGTTTTATTGTTAGTGTATAGGAATGCAACAGATTTCTGTTCACTGATTTTATATCCTGCCACTTTGGTGAATTGCTGTATGAGTTCTAGCAATTTTGGGGTGGAGTCTTTTGGGTGTTCCACATTGAGTATCATATCACCTGCAAAGAGTGAGAGTTCGAATTCTTCTTTGCTGATTTGAATGCCTTTTGTTTCTTTTTGTTATCTGATTGCTGAGGCTAGGACTTCTAGAATGATGTTGAACAGTGGTGAAAGTGGACATCCCTTCTGTGTTCCTGATGAATGATATTCGCTGTGAGCTTTCCTGTATGGCTTTTAAGACATTGAAGTTATGTTCCCTCTATCTCTACACTCTACATAGAGTATCATGTCATCTGCTAAGAGTGAAAGTTTGAATTCTTCTTTGGATAGTGGACATCCCTGCTATGTTCCTGATGGATGATACTATATCCATACACGGTGAAGAGTTTTAATCAAGAAAGGATGGTGTACTTTGTTAAATGATTTTTTGCACTTATTGAGAGGGTCGTATGGTTCTTGTCCTTTCCTTTATTAATGTAGTGTATCACATTGATTGATTTGCAGATGTTGAACCACTCTTGCATTCCAGGAATAAAGCCCACTAGGTTGTGGTAAATAATCCTTTTAATGTACTGCTAGATCCTATTGGTTAGTATCTTGGTGAGTATTTTTGCATCCATGTTCATCAGGGATATTGGTCTGTAATTCTTATTTGTAGGGTCTTTGTCTGGTTTTGGGATCAAGGCAATGCTGGCCTCATAGAATGAGTTTGGAAGTTTCCTGTCCATTTCTATTTTTTGGAACAGTCTCAGAAGAATAGGTTTCAGTTCTTCCTTAAATGTTTGGTAGAATTCCTCTGGGAAGCCATCCAGTCCTGGACTCTTGTTTGTTGGGAGATTTTTGCTCCAATTTCCTTACTGGTTATGGATCTGTTCAGGTTTTCTATTTCTTTCTGTTTCAGTTTTGGTAGTTTATAAGTCTCTAGGAATCCATTACATTTCTTTCTGATGACCTAATTTTTTTGGCATACAATTGTTCATAAAATGTTCTTATAATTGTTTGTCTTCTGTGTGAGTTTTGATCTCTCCTCTTTCATTCATGATTTTATTTATTTAGGTTCTTTCTCTTTTCTTTTTGGTAAGTCTAGCCAAGGGTTTATTAATCTTATTCTTTCAAAGAACCAGGTCCTAGTTTCATTGAGCTGTTCTACTGTTCTTTTGATTGCTATTTCATTAATTTCTGTTCTAATCCTTATTAATTTTCTCCTCCTGCTGGGTTTAGGCTTTATTTCATGTTCATTCTCCAGCTCCTTTAGTTATAAGGCTAGGTTGTGTATTCAAGATCTTTTTTATTTCTTGAGAAAGGCTTGTGTTACTATAAACATCCTGCTTAGGACCACCTTTGCTGCATCCCAAAGGTTTTGAACAGTTGTGTTTTCATTTTCGTTTGTTTCCATTAATTTTTAAAATTCTTCTTTAATTTCCTCATTGACCCATTCATTCTTTAATAGGATGCTATTTGCTTCCTTGTAATTGAGTTCTTTCCACATTTTCTCTTATGATTGAGTTCCAGTTTCAAAGTATGGTGCTCTGAAAATATGCAGTCTTTTGGTACCAGCGGAAACATGATTTGTGACCCAATATGTGATCTCTTCTGGAGAATGTTCTATGTGCACTCAAGAAGAACATGTATTCTGTTGCTTTAGGATGGAATGCTCTGAATATGTCTGTGAAGTCCATCTGGTCTAGTGTGTCATTCAAAGCCGTTGTTTCCTTGTTGATCTTCTGCTTAGATGATCTGTCTATTGCAGTGAGTGGGCTGTTAAAGTCCCCTACTATAATTATATTATTATCAATGAGTTTCTTTAAGCTTGTTATTAATTGGTTTATATAATTGGCTGCCCCCATGTTAGGAGCATAAATATTTACAATTCTTAGATCTTCTTGCTGGATAGACCCTTTAATTATGATATGGTTTCTTTCCTCATCTCTTATTACAGTCTTTGGTTTAAAATCTAATTGATACAAAGATTGGTACCCTACCTTTCTTTTGAAATCCATTTGCATGGTAAATGGTTTTCCACCCCCTCACTTTAAATCTGGAGGTGTCTTTGGGTCTAAAATGACTCTCCTGCAGACAGCATATTAATGGGTCTTGCTTTTTTATCCAATCTGATACCCTGTATCTTTTGATTGGGGCATTTAGCCCACTTACATTCTGAGTAACTATTGAAAGATATTAATTTAGTGCCATTGTATTACTATAAAGTCACTGTTTCTATATATTGTCTTCATTCCTTTCTGTTCTATGATACTTTGGGCTCTCTCTTCATTTAAAGGAACCCTTTTAATATTACTTGCAGGGGTGGTTTAGTGATCAGAAATTGTCCTAGTTTCTGTTTGTCCTGGGAGCTTTTTGTCTCTGCTTTTATTTTGAATGACATCCTGGCTGGATAAAGTATTCTTGGCTTCATCTTTTTCTCATTTAGCACCCTAGTCTTTTCAAGCTAGTCTTTTCTGGCCTACCAGGTCTCTGTGGATAGGTCTGCTGTCACGCTAATGTTTCTACTCTTGTAGGTTATAGACTTCTTGTCTCAAGCTGCTTTCAGGATTTTCGCCTTGTTTCTGAGATTTGCAAGTTTCACTGTTATATGTCAGGGTGTTGACCTATTTTTATTGATTTTGAGGGCGGTTTTCTCTGCTTCCTGGACTTGAATGCCTGTTTCTTTCCCCACATTAGGTGAGTTCTTAGTTATAGTTTCTCCAATACATTCTGCCCCCTCCTCTCTCTTTCTTCTCTTTCTGGTATCCCAATTATTCTGATATTGTTTTGCTTAATGGTATCACTTATCTCTTGAATTCTCCCCCTACAATCCAGTAGCTGTTTATCTCTCTTTTTCTCAGCTCCTTTATTCTTCATCATTTTGTCTTCTATATCACTAATTCTCTCTTCTGCCTCATTTATCCTAGTAGTTAGAGCCTCCATTTTTTATTGTATCTCCTTAATGACCTTTTTGATTGACTTGATTAGATTTTAGTTGTTTTATTTCTCCAGAAAAGGACTTTCTTGTGTCTTCTGTGCTTTTTTCAAGCCAATCTAGTATCTTTGTAATTGTTATTCTGAACTCTATTTCTGACCTGTTACTTATATCTAAACTGATTAGGTCCCTGGCAGTCAGTACTGCCTCCTGTTCTCTTTTTTGAGGTGAGTTTTTCTGTCATGTCATTCTTCCCACAGAATGATAGATGAATGGGAAAAGAAAATGCCTAAATGACAACAATGACCCCAGAGACATATACAGTAAACAAATCAGAGGAGATCCAAAACAGAAAAAAAATTAAAAAAGAGAATATAATCAGACGGTTGAACAGAATGGAGAAATACACTGGAATCTTTGTGTATTTTGGTCTGTTTGTTAGAAAACTGAACCCAAAATTGTAAAGGAAGAGAAACTTAAGTATGTCCAAACACAAAGTTAAATATAATGAAAAGATAGAATGTTCATGTAAAAATGTAAATTAAAAGATAAAAAAACAACTAATATTAACAGACAGGTGAACATAACAGAAGAATACATTATATCCTGAGTGTCTTATGGTCCGTTTATTAAAAGAAACTACATCTCAGAATTGTAAATGGGGAAAAACATATATATACAAAAATAAAATTAAATACATTGCAAGGATAGAATGTAACTGTAAAAATGAAAATTAAAAAAGACTTTAACAAAAAGAAAAAAGAGTGAGAGAATATGATCAGAAAGAAAAACTTATATAAATACAAATATAAAATTAAATACAATGAAAGGATAGTATGTAACTGTAAAAATGAAAATAAAAAAAGGCTAAAAAAGTTGATAAAATAAGAAGTTGGTTGAAAAATGAAAGAGAAAAAAATTAAGATTGAAGGACTAAGTAATTATGGGAAAAAAATCATAAATTCTATGTACTATTTTCTCCTAGTGCTGGAGTTTTGCAGTTCTCTATGACACATAAACTTGGTCTTAGCTGGATGTTCTTTATGATCTTCTGGGGGAGGGGCCTGTCGTGCTGATTCTCAGGTGTCTTTGTCCCTGGTTGAATTGCACCATGCTTGCCAGAGAGCTAGGCTAATCTAGGCTAGGTAGCTAGCTAAGGCTAGCTAGCTAATCCACAGCTGTGGATTACTCTGTGTGGCTTTTGTTCTCTGAAGGCTCCCTGCATAGCTTTAGAGGATGCGAATGAAAATGGCGGCCTCCCAATCTCCAGCCCCAGAGCTGAGAGCCCAGTTCCTCACTCCTCAGTGTGCTCTCAGGGGAAAGCAGTGTCTCTGCTCCATCTGTGTCTCCATCTGCACTCTGTGCTCTCCCAGCCTGTGACCTGGTGTTTCTGTCTCAGGCATGTGACCCTGTTTCAAGTCTCCAAACCCTGCAGACTCCTGCAGTGTGCACCTGCGCTGCTCCGCCCCTGAGAATCTTGCCACAGTTCTGCTGCTCCCTGGGCCCCATTCTGTACTCTCTTCTTCATTGGAGCAAGAAGCCTGCAAAATACACTTTCCAGAGTTGCGTATCGTCTGACTTCTGATTGGCTTGTGCCAGTGAGAACATACAGATGAAAGATTGAAAGGCAGAAAGAAGGCAGAAGCTATTTATATTCTGCTTCTATCAGTGATTGCCAGCAGTAGTAGCAGCAGGTGACTGAAAATAGGATCCATGTTCCCTCAGGATCAGGGTAATTCCAATAGCATCAATGAAACTGAGGGCTTCTGAATTGACAGCAGTCCAGTTTTAAATGCAGCAGGAGCAAAGGCATCACTTCTGGCGTTTCAGTGACACATGCGGTCTTACTACTTCCAGCCTGAAGGAGGAAGCAGCTTCCTGATCTCTTTTTCCCCCTTTGCTCTCCATTCCCTCATGATTTTTTTCTTTTACCTCTGCTCCTCTAGTCCCTTATCCAATTCCCTGTAATATGTATCTCTTGCTTGAAATATCTAGAGAGGTTTCTCTTTCTTGATGGGATACTAAACAATTCAACAAGGAAGCATTAATTCAGAGTAAGAAACACAAAGCATAAACTAGCACTTACGGTAGACTATATGCACATTGCAAATAATCTAGGTGAATGAGTTGCAAAAAACCAAACATGGTCTTTAAGTAGAATTATAAGGAATTACGTTTTCTCCAAGGATGTATGTTTATTTCATGGAGCCTGGGTTGTATTTCCTCTTGCTGCCGAAATCAGGTAGTTTAACGGTATTTACTACAAATGTAGTCTGATGATCCTAAATAAAAAAAAAATCTCTAGATCTGACATCAGTACTCTCCATGTTTATTTTTGATGGCCTAGCCGCTTGGTTTTAATGAGCCACTTGCTCAGGAACCTGGAAAGAAAGCCTTGATTTTAATGAGTCATTCTCTAAGGGGCAAGGATGCTTATAGGAGGCTACATAAAAGAATCTCACATAAAGCAAGGAGGGAAAAGATGGCTTCAGAGAAAAGAAACATAATTCCATAATGTAAAAAAAGTCAGGAGAGAGAGGAAAAAAAAGATGTACAAAATGGATTGGAAGAAAAAACAAAAAACAATGTACAAAGTAGATTAAATAAAAAGCATAAAATATAATTTTAGAAATGAATTCAAATATATCCATCAGCATTCAATTTAAATAGATTAACCCTCCTAATAGATGATAAAAATAACCAAATTGGATGAGACAAAAGATGTGATTTTTGCACAATTTAACAAAATTATGTCTGAAGTATAATTTAGTCAGAGAAAAGTTGAAAATGAAAGCATGGGGAACATATACAGGGAAAAGACTAACCAAAAAGAAATTTGTTCACCTATAGATCTTTTGGAAAAAAAGAAAGTTCTGCTAGAAATTATTTTAAAAATTCAGTCTGTTTAGGAAAGATTCAACTTTCCAGGAGTACCTAACAATCTTAAAGTAGTATGTACTTTATAATATAACCTGAAAGTGTGTAAAGCAAAAATGGACAGAATTAAACAGAAGAAATTAACTACTTCTCAGAAGAGATATGCTAACATATTCAGATTCAAAAATCAGTTAAGAATATAGAAAAAATTAAGAAATTATGAAATTATGAATATAATTACTTTCAAAGTAATTAATCCTGTGTAGGTGTATTATGCACAAATTTATTTCTATATCTCCGTATCTGTCTCTGTATCTGTATCTACACTGACCTCCCATCTATGGATCTGTATGAATAGATACATATAGATATATCTACCTAGCCTCTGTCTATCTCTATCACCTTGTCCTAGAACTTCAGAATACATATTCTTTCTAAACAAACAGATAACATTTAAAAATTGACTGTGTATTGGAACCTAAAAAATTCCCCCAAAAATTGAGACCAATTTTTTGGCCACAGTTATAGCAATTAAACTATAATTAAATAATAAAAATATAACTGAAAATCCCCTTAGGGTTGGAAGGGTAAATCCACACTTCTTTATAAGATGTGCCAAATAATTAATCATGATGAAATTTAGAAATAGTTAAGACTGAGTGATAATAAAAATACTTACTGTGGTATAAAGAATATTTACAGAGAAATTTATAGTATTAAATGCTAAAAAAATAAAAAAAGCAGAAATGAATCATTTAATCATAAGTTTTCCCATATACACACAAAAATAAGTCTGAGTAAAGAACTAGCCTAACCAATTATATCAGTTATTAACTAATATGCTATTTATACAATTTATTTGATAAATACAAGAATCTAAAAGAATCATTACTTTTTTCTTTCTTTTTTTTTTTAAAGATTTTATTTACTTATTTGACAGACAGAGATCACAAGTAGGCAGAGAGGCAGGCAGAGAGAGAGAGGAAGAGAAGCAGGCTCCGTGCTGAGCAGGGAGCCCGACGCTGGGCTCGATCCCAGGACCCTGGGATCATGACCCGAGCCGAAGGCAGAGGCTTTAACCCACTGAGCCACCCAGGTGCCCCTTCTTTCTTTTTAAAATAGAAAAGTTTATAAAACAGAAAATAGAATTTTAAAAATAGATTTTTTACTGATATAATTTCTTCATTACTGGAATAGTTTTTATAATTTAAAAATGTTATTTTTTAAAAGAAAGAGAATAACTTAGAGTTTAGCACTGTTTTCCCTCCAAATAGCTAAAGTAATATGTTTCTTTTGTTGCTGATATATTTAACAAATAAGAGACTAAGAGATGCTTTTCTCACCTGAATTCCTTATAAAAAATAAATCTAAAAAATATATGATTAAACATGATTCTTTTTCTACTGAATCACTTTTAAAATTTAAGTTATTTCTTAAAATTATTTGTCCTTGTGAAGTCAATTAAGAAAAGATGATTTCCTTCAGTATGAGGATAAGTGTCTTCCTCATTCATACATGAAATATGATAATATAAAAATCTACTTTTTTCTTTGAGATCTTCTCAAGCTTGGTTAGATTAAGTAATTTACTAAGTGATAGGATATACTTTCATTATACCAAAATTTAAAACCTTAGTAGTAATTTTTTATTCCAATACACAAGCATTTGTGAGTGTTAAAAATAGACTTAAGGGAAATTAAGTAAGGTAATATTTTTGAATTTGTGATATATTTATAAACAGTAGATTAAATGGAAATAATAAAGATTTTGTTGTTTCTGGTCTATCAGTTCTATGACAAGTAGAAATACAGTTGTGCTCAGTATGCATACATAGCTTAAATTATACATTAACCAATTTTGTGTGACAATTATTTTGAGACCTAGTCCCTTTTTTGTCATGTCTCTTAAATTTTTATTTAAATTTATTTATTTTTCTTAATTAATAAAACAAGTTCTCAAAGCAATAAGCATAATAGCAAATACTTCTTAATAACTCACATATCAGCAATTTTTTATTTGAAAAAAACATTAATACATTCCTAAAGAATGTATTAAATGCCTTGAAAGAATGATTAAATGATTAAATGCCTTGAACACACTATGGAATTTTAGAGTCTGCCTTGAATACACTCTTTATAAAATTCAGAATTCTGAGGAGGCTGCTAGTGAGGTCTTAAAGTGAGAAAAATATTACTGGAGATCGGGAGAAAGGGGATCCTTGTTATGTAGTGGTAGAAAGTTTTATCAACCTCGTTGCCTATAGTAATGTGCAAATTAGACATTTATATATAGCTAAAGTGATATAGCTAAGGTGATATAGCTAAGGAAATTTATAACTGCAGGGTTGAAAATGTCCCCTGTGTTTCTCTTGCTGAAGACAGTAAAATGCAAAATGAGAAAGATAAACTAATGGGAGGACCATTAAATTAAAAAAAAAAAAAAAGCTGGGACTTGCTGATTTTGAAGATTATAGCTTTTTCAGATGGCAAAGAATGCTAAAATTAAGGAATGGTTTCCAAGAAAAGAGCAAATCCAGCAAACTCTTAGGAAAGCATGATAAAGCTTAAGGTATGATTGTAAAATCATTTTTTAAGATATGGCTTATACAAAACACTGTAAAAGGGTATTCCTCAGATTCTTGCAATTGAAAAAAGGGCTTTTTAAGCTTAAGGTTGTTGTTCCTTAGTCTTCTCAGCAAAAGCCCAAACAGAAGGGCTTATCTCAAATAGATTTGTGTGGTAGGCTGAAACACATTCACAGGAGATCACGATATTTTTAATGAATTGTATGATCAGAAATACCACTAGCTTAGCTTGAAAAGATTGAAACATTGTCAGAAAAGACATAATTGCTCTTTTTTCTCCAAGTGCCTAAATAGAGACTTAAGATTATTGATTTTAGATCTTCTTTTCTTACGTAGTTAAGTCTGTACATTTCCCTGTAAACACTGCTTCCAGTGCTTTCTACCAATTTTGGTAAATTATATTTTCACTTAAATTTAGTTAAAAAATATTAATGTTTTATGAAACTACTTTATTGAGACTACATTGCTTATAAGTGTGTTGTTTAATGTTCAAATATTTGGAGGGGTGTTTCCAACTTTCTGTTGATAAGTATTGACTTCTAATTCATTTTCATTGTGGTATGAGAATATACTTTGCATTATTTCTTTTTAAGCTGCTAAAGGGGTATATTTTATTCCCTATAATGTGGTCTCTTATGGTAAATGCTCCATGTGAGTTTGAGAAAGATATGTGTTCTGTTGTTTAATGGAATACTCTATAAATGTCAATGAGATCAAGTTGATTTATACTTCTGTTCATGTCATCTATATCCCTACTGATTTTCTGCCTGCTTGATTTATCATTTACTGAGAGAAGGTTGCTCATGTCTGACTATAATGGTGAATTGTCTGTTTCTCCTTGCAATTCTATCTGTTTTTGTTTCATGTGTTTTGACACTCTTGTTAGGTACGTACATGTTAAGATTATTATGTCTTTATGGAGAATTGACCTCTTTATCATTATGAAATGCCTCTTTATTCCTCATAGTGTTCCTCGTTCTGAAGTCTATTTTGCCTAAAATAAATGGAGCTATTTCAGCTTTATTTTAATTATTATTAACATGGTATTTGTTTCCCTGTCCCATTACCTTTAATCTATTAACGGAGCCTTTATATTTAACATAGGTTTCTACAGATAGCATACAGTTAGGTCTTTCTGTCTGGGTCTTTGGGTCTGTTGTTACCCTGACAATCTCTGTCTTTTCTTTGGCATATTTAAACCATTTGCATTTAAAGTGATTATGGATAGAATTGCATTAATATCTACCATATTTGTAACTATTTTCTATTGATTGTATCTTCTTTGCTTCTTATTTTCCTTTTCCTCTTTTTCTGCCTTTTCTGGTTTTGAGTAAGTATTTTATGTAATTCCAGGGGCACCTGGGTGGCTCAGTGGGTTAAGCCTCTGCCTTCGGCTCAGGTCATGATCTCAGGGTCCTGGGATCAAGCCCTGCATCTGGCTCTCTGCTCAGCGGGGAGCCTGCTTCCGCCTCTCTCTCTGCCTGCCTCTCTGCCTACTTGTGATCTCACTCTATCCGTCAAATAAATAAATAAATAAAATCTTAAAAAAAAAAAAAGTATTTCATGTAATTCCATTGTTTTCTCTCTTACATCTTCTCTAATGTCTTTAAACTACTGATCAGTGTACTTTCTCCATAATTTTGTCTTTTCCAGAGTCTCACATAGTTGGAATGATATAGTATGTGGTCTTTTCAGAGTGGCCTCTTTCACTTTGCAATATACACTTAAGATTTCCCCACGTCTTTTCATGGCTTGATAACTTATTTCTTGTTACTCCATTGAATAGGTTAGCACAGTTTGTTTATCCATTCATCTTTTGAAGAACATCTTGGTAGCTTCCAAGTTTTGGCAATTATGAATAAAGCTGCTGTAAACATCCATGTGTAGATGTTTGTCTGGAGATAAGTTTTCATCTCATTTTGGATAAATACCAAGGAACATTGTTCCTGGATCACATGGTAAAATTAGTATCTTAGTATCTTTAGTATCTTAGTATCTTTAAGAAATTGCCAAAGTGTATTTCAAGATGGCTATTCCTTTTTGCATTTCTACCAGCAAGGCATGAGAATTCTTTTTGCTCTACAACCTCAATAGCCTTTGATGTTGTATTTTGGATTTTAGCCATTCTAATAAATGTGCTGTGGTATCTCATTTTTTTTTTTAATTCACAATTCCTTGATGACATATGATGTGGAGCATCTCCTTATATGTTTATTTGTCATCTGTTTTCAGGTGAGGTGTCTGTTCTTATCTTTTCCCACTTTTTAATTGGGTTGCTTTTTTGATTGTTGACTTCTAGTAGTCTTTGTATGTCTTGGATATATGAGCTTTATCAGATACTTGTTTTGTTGCTATTTCTTTTCAGTCTATAGATTGTCTTTCCGTTCTCTTAAGAGTGTCTTTTGCAGAGAGAAATTTAAATTTTAATGAAATCCAATATATAATTTTTATTTATGGATCATACTTTTGCTGTTGTGTCTAAAAGCTTTGCCAAACCCACAGTCACCTAGATTTTCTCCTATGTTGTCTTCTGGAAGTTCTATAGTTTCGTGTTTTACATTGAGGTCTATGACCCATTTTGAGTCAATTTTTGTGAAAGGTGTAAGGTTATTGTCTAGATTCATCTTTTGCTCATGGATATCCAGTTATAGCACCATTTGTTGAAAAAACTATTTTTTATTGCCTTTGCCTGTGTTCCTTTTTTCAGTCAACTGTGTTTATGTAGGTCTCTTTCTGGGTTATCTATTCTGTTCCATTGATCTGCTTACTCTTTCACCAATACTGCAGTGCCTTGATTACTGTAGCTTTACAATAAGTTTTGAAGTTGTGTAATGAACTTCTGATTATTCTTTTTCTTCAGAATTGTGTTAGACATCCTGGATCTTTGCCTTTCCACGCAAACTTTAGAATCACTCTGTTGATTTCTACAAAGTAACTTATTGGGATTTTTATTGGGAGTGCACCAAACCTATGGATCAAGTTGGAAAGATTGGTATTGTAACAATATTATTTCTCTCTGAAAAACTTATTTTAACGTGTCTTACAGTGCAGGTCTACTAGCAACAAATTCCCTTAGTTTTTTGTTTGTTTGAAAAACCATGTCTTTTGAAGAGAATTTAATTTTGTCAGAATTCTAGGTTGGTGTTTGTTTGTTTGTTTGTTTGTTTTCCCAACACTTTAAGTATTTCCCTTCTCTTTCTTCTTTCTTGCATGGTTTCCAAAGACAAGTATGATCTAGTTTTCATTTTTGTTCTTCTATAGATGAGGTACTTTTTTCTTCTGGCTTCTTTCAAGGTTTTTCCTTTGTGTTTGATTTTCTTCAGTTTGAACATATCAGGCTTACTTGGATATTTCCCCCACTATTTATTCTGCTTTTTGTTTTTGGATCTTCCAGGATCTTTAGTTTGGTGTCATTCATTAGTTTAGGAAAATTCTGTTATTATTACTTCAAGTATTTCTTCTGTAATATGTTCTTTTTCTTTTCCTTTTAATAGTCCTATTATGTTATACCTATTGTAACTGCCTTTTCTTTACTTTTTTCCCTTATTAGATTTTTGATTTGGGAAGTTTATATTAATATATCTTCAAGTCATTTGATTCTTTCCTTAGCCATGTCCAGTTTGTTGTTGAGCTCATCAAAGGAATTATTTAATTCTGCTATAATATTTTGCATTTCTACAATTTTTATACATTTTTAGAGTTTTTATCTTACTCTACATTGAGTAATTTATGTGATCTTTTATATTTCCACTTTTCCTGTTGGAGTCAATTACATATTAATCATAGTTACTTTAAATTTCCTGTCTGATATTATAAATCATGCATTATATCTGAATTTGGTTTTAATATTCTTTTGTCTCTTCATATTGTGTTTTCTCTTGCTTTATTCATGCCTCACAATTTTTTGTTGAAAGCCAGATATATTGCATTTGATCATTACAACTGAGGTAAAAGGACTTTAATGTGAAATTTTATGTTAATCTTGGTAAGGATTGTACTGTGTTTAATGGTTGCTATACCTGTAGTTGCCAGAGATTTCCAATGTTTTTTTTTTTTTTTTAATTCCAGTTTCTTTTTTGTTTCTTTGTTTTTGGTCTCCCCTAGTGTCTTTGGATTTCTCTAAAAACTCCACTTTAAATAGAAAAATAGAAATAGAAATAAAAATGTGTTCATATGATTGTGGAGGCTGACAAATCTTGTGATCTACAGTTAACAAGTGAGGGATCCAGGAAAACCAATGGTGTAGTTCTGGATGAAGGCCTATAGGCTCAATACCAAGGAAAAGCCAGTGTTTTAAAAGGCAGGAATAAACCTATTAAAACCAGCTCAAGGAATAAAAACCTAATACAACCAGCTCAAGACAGTCA
The DNA here is from genome assembly GCF_963455335.1 of Martes martes. Classification (NCBI taxonomy): domain Eukaryota; kingdom Metazoa; phylum Chordata; class Mammalia; order Carnivora; family Mustelidae; genus Martes; species Martes martes. The sequence continues at coordinate 116,336,069 of NC_137890.1, forward strand.
GGTTGGAGGAAATTTCTCCTCATGTGTGGGATGTTCAGCCTTTTGTTCTTTTTAGGCCTTCAACTAATTAGGGCCTGCCCACATTATGGAAGGGGCAATTGGCTTTACTTAGCCCAATTAGATTCAATACTTAGATTCAATCAAATACTTAGATTCAATCAAATACTTAGATTCAAATGTTAATCTCATCTAGAAACTCCCTTACAGATACACCCAGGATGATGTTTGACCAAATGCTGGGAACTCCTGGTTCTGTCAACTTGACACATAAAATTGTCTATCACAGTCATTGATACATGTCACCTGTCTCTCCCTCTCTGAGTGGGAATGTTTATTGTGATTAACCGACTGCATTGAAATATTGATTATTGACTACACATGGGTCAGGTAATTTACCATTATAGTTCATAAGACAATGAATCAAAAATTGCCATATTTGACTGAGAGACAGACTACCACCCTTCATCAAAGGATTCTGGGCACTGAAGATGATTGCAATATTAGAATAACTTTTGGGGTTTTATACTTTGGGTAGGAGTAGAATGGGTAGGAGTAGAGGGTAGGAAAGTTTCCTCATATTTGGTCACCAGAAGTTTGAACTATTACTATGGTTCATCAATGTCTGGTTCTTCTCTACTTGGCTACCTGGTAGAATTACATCACCCTGTTCCCTTAAGATTAGATATGACTTATGACTTGCTTTGACCAATAAAATGTGAACATGAGCAACACATTTCATTTACAGGTGAAGGCAATGAACTGAGACTGTACTTTCACAATCACCATATAAAGGGAAGTGAAAATGAGAGATGGACAGCAACAATTAAACGAAGCTGTCACAAGGATTAGTGAGATACATAGGAAAACTTTCCAAAATTCATTTTTTTCATTATTAATTCAGTAAAATTATAGTATCCCATGTATTATTCAAAAAACAGTTTGACACTAAATAATAACAGTTTCCTCCAACTGACATATGCAGGCTTGAATATATTAGAGGCTGTTTTTAAGGGCCAATTTTTATTTAAACAGAACTAAAAAAATAATAGGTTAAAAATTAAAAGTAAATAATTACACTTAGGCATTGCAAAACACAGATTCTTATCTAAACTTTGATATAGACATTATTTCAAGATAAATGTGGTTGAATCAGTAGGTTGACAATAAATTATAACAGTAACTCACCCCGGTTTTAATATTTTCTATAAATCAACTTTTAAATTTACATAATTTGTGGGTTTTCTCTTTTTTCCTCAAAGAATCAATGCATATCTCAGTAATGAGATACTAATTTCTGAAAATGAGCAGTCTCTAAATAACCATTGTTTTTTTTGAGCCTTATCAAAGTAGACCAACTTTAAAAACTTTTTCAAATAATTCTTCCTGTCTAATTTTCTAGTTCTGTGCCATCAATAATAAAATATTAAAAAATTAAAGTAAATCTGTGCATGTGTGATATACATAATTTACATTTTCTTATACATTGCTTTTCATTCACATTGCCATTTTTTAGACCTTATAATTTTTCAATAAGGAGTGAGATATTATATGCATTTATTTTGTTTATGTTTGTGGGCACACGTGTGTAGTGCTGTGATGACTGGGGGGGGAGGGGTCTGAATTGGCGCTCTATTCTGTGTCTCTTTCCACTGCCTACCTGCTCTGATGACAGCACTCCATGGTGACTCTGAGGAAAATAGGACAGAGGGTCGGGTTCTGGGGTTCCCAGTGTACTGCCATAATGCCATCTATGCTCTGCTACTGTAAACCTTCCCCTAGATATTTATCAATATTTCTCAGGGTTTTCTTGTTACCTTTGTTTTTATTATTTTTAGTTGAGGGACTCAGTAAAATTGAATTCCATATCTCTCCATTGACGAATGGTGAAGAGAAATGGGCAGCTTAATTACAAACTAGGTTTGTTTAGATTGTTTGGACTATGAGATGGCTTCAACAATTGGCTTTGGAATACTTCATGCTACAATATTTACAGTTAAGTTATTCACAGCACCAACAGAATCCTGATTGTTGGGGGTTTCTGGAGACCATGCTAAGGTCAGTCTGAACCCTGTCCTCAGTCATAAAGTGATTTATTCTATATTTTCATGAAACTAAGTATTGTTTCTAGTCAAAACAATGACAAATTCAGGATACCAAAGAGCTCGAACTAAGCCTTTCTAAACAGAGGCAAACTCAGTGTGAGGAGGTTGATGCTACCCATAATCAATTTCATTGTTTCCTTGATATGGCTTGGTTGAATTCTGTGACTCTTAAACATTCTGGAAAATCAATGCTTTTTACTTTAGCGTTCTGTGATCTGCACTTTATTATAATTCCCAGTGCTGTCTCTCTGATCTCAATTTTATGATTTGCCTTGGACCTTGAGTATAAATAAACAATGCAGAAAATGTTTGAGTTATATAACATACTCAGTTTTAGTATAGACTGGTTATTTGAAATTCTGGAAGTTACAGAATATAGTAAGTTTATTTTCAGTAGATTGCCATCTCATCTTCATTCTGAATTGAGGAATGGAAAAATTTAAGATTGCTTTTTTTCTCATATAAATTAAAATGTGTATCTCTTTTTATTTTCCATGTTTGTGCTTTTTGTCTTTTGATTAAATGAACTAGTAATTTATCTGTTCTGTGATCTCATTTTGTTGTATGCAACCAGCACTTGGTTTTATGGATTATTTCTATAATTTTTTCTGTCTTCCAGTTTCTTTCTTTCTTTTTTTTTTTCTGTCTACCAGTTTCTTAATGTTTGCATTTTTCTTTATTGATTCCTTTCATCAAATATCCTTAGGTTCATTTTATTTTTCTAATTTTTTGAATTGAGTGTTTAATTAATTTATGCTATTTTTTTTTTTTAGAAATGTAAACATTTAAAACTAAGAATTTTCTTCTGCTTTCTCAGTTGTATCCCAATATGTCTCAATAATATCTGAACTTTTTTTTTCTTTGAACACATGTAGGTATAACATTTAAAAAATTACTTTAGGTTAAAAAAACCTTTGAAATTCTAATAAATTAACACTGCAGTCACTATACTATGATTATAACATAATAAAACTAGTAAACAGCTTAAGAAAAAAATATAAGCACAGGCTGAGACACATAGGGAGATTTCCTCCCTCTCCCTCTCTTTCACTTATACACACACACACACGAGAAACACCTACATTTACTCCAAAAAAGGACTTAAAAGGAGTGCATAAATAAAATATTCCAAATATTTATGACCCAACTGGAAATAACTTTCAATCACTTGAAAAGCAAAGAAATACAAATTTAGCATAAAAGAAAAGGAGAAAATAAAAGGTGATTTGACATTGACTATATGACTTATTTCCAGTGTTTTATAAATGTTGAAAAAAGTTGTAGTTGAATATATAAAAATTAATAGTGCCCTTTAATTGTTAGCAAGGAAAGGAAGGGATAGTAGGAGTCAAGGAAATGTAACACATTTTAATAATTAACATGTTAGTTACTAAAATTGAAAAAATTCTGTTCAAAGGAAAAGCTAACTAAAGAAAGATGATAATCTACATGACACTATTCTGGGGTGGTGATAAATTTGAATGGATAATAGCTTTGGAAGTTAAACACTGTAACATTAGGGAAAGAAAATAAATAGCAAAAAACTAGATTTAAGAAGCCCATTTAAAAAAATTGAAGTAATGTAGAAGAATGTAAGTTTTTCTCAATGGAATAGAGATATTAAATTAAAAATAATGTAAAATATTAGAAGAGAATGGAACTAGAAATCACAGTGAGAATTAGAAATAAGCATTTTAAGAGTTATTGATAGAATTGAGCTATGTGAGTTAATGAGTTTTACAGAGTATCTTAAACATCATTTTGCAGTAACCTCCAGGCTAATTTAAACTGATCCATTACACAAAGAAAAACAGTATGAGGCACCAAGTGCCTGTTTACCAAAAGACATAAAAAGAGCAATATTATGAAGATCCTCTTAGACATTATAAGACAAGGATAAATACCATAAAAAAATGAGAAAAAATATGAATCATGAGAAGAAAATATATGAATCTCTGATTTAACTTGGAATTGATAAATTTTTCTTATTTCTATATCCTTATACTTTTATTTCTATATCCTTAGAGACCTTTCAATAAACCACTTTGTCTGGCACAGCACTTTTTTTTTTCCCAGATAAACTCAGTTTTTGGAAAATCATGAAAAATTTCCAAATACTTTATGTTTATAACATCTTGGAAATATAGATATAGATATAGATATTGATATATAACACACACACATATATATATAATATCCCCCATATATTTGCATTTATCTATCATAATCTATCATCTAGGCATCATCTGCCTATTTATCTACCTATCTCTGTGCCACTATGTCTGCATCTATCACTTCAAGAAAACTAGAGAGAAAAAAAATCCAGTGGTAAATTTTTAACATGCTTTTTCTTTACTTCATTTCATTTTAATTCAGTGTAATTAAAATACAGTGTTACATTTGTTTCAGGTGTACGGTATAGTGAATCAAGAATTCTATTCTGCTTATCACAACAAGTATACTGTTGGTCCCTTTTACCTACTTCACCTATCCCTCTACTGACCTCCCCTCTGGTAACCATTGGTCTGTTTTCTATAGTTAAGAGTCTGTTTCTTAGTTTGTCTCTTTTTTCTTTCTTCATCTGTTTTGTTTCTTAAATTCTACATATAAATGAAATCATATGATATCTTTCTTTCTATGACTGACTTCACTTAGTATTATATCCTCTATATCCATCCATGTTGTTTAAAATGGCAAAAATTCCTTCTCTTTTTTTATGGCTAACATTCCATTTATATATGTGTCACCTCTTCTTTATCCATTCATCTATTGATAGATACTTCCATAAATTGGGTATTGTAAATAATGCTGCAATAAACATAAGGGTGGCATGTATTTTTTGAATTAGTGTTTTCATATTCTTTGAGTAAATAACCAGTAGTAGAGTTACTAGATATTTTTAATTTTTTGAGGAACCTCCATACAGTTTTCCATAGTGGCTGCATCAGTTTACATTCCCACCAATAGCCCACAAGAGTTCCTTTTTCTCTGGATGCTTGCCAACAATTGTTTCTTATGTTTTTGATTTTAGCCATTCTGACAGGTGTAAGTTGATATCTTGTTGAGGTTTTGATTTTCAGTTCTCTGATTATTAGTGATATTGAGGACCTTTTTGTGTGTCTGTTGGCCATCCGTATGTCTTCTTTCAAGAAATGTCTGTTCAAGTCTTCTGCGCATTTTTAATTGGATTATTTGTTTTTCTGATGTTGTGCTGTGTAAGTTCTTTATGTATTTTGGATACTAACCTTTTATCAGATATGTCACTTGCAAATATTTTCTTCCATTCAGAAGAAATACTGTTGTCTTTTGAGTTTTTTGATTGTTTCCTTTGCTGTGCAGAAGCTTTTTATTTTGATATAGTCACAATTATTTTTTTTTAAAGATTTTATTTATTTATTTGACAGACAGAGATCACAAGTAGGCAAAGAGGCAGGCAGAGAGAGAGAGGAGGAAGCAGGCTCCCTGCTGAGCAGAAAGCCTGACGTGGGGCTCGATCCCAGGACCCCAAGATCATGACCTGAGCCGAAGGCAGAGGCTTTAACCCACTGAGCCACCCAGGTGCCCCACAATTGTTTATTTTTTATTTTGTTTCCCTTGACTTAGGAGACATATCTAGAAAAATGTTTCTGTGACTGATGTCAGGGAAATTACTGTGCTTTAATTGTAATGTAAGCTATAGGATTTTTTTGTAGATGCTCTTTTTCAAGTTGAGTAAAAACTCTTCTATTTCTAGTTTATGGAAGTTTTTGTTATGAATGTGTATTAAACCATGTCAGAAGCTTGTTTGTGTCAATGGATATGATCATGTGACTTTTCCATTTTAGCTTGTTAATATGATAGATTACATTGATTGGTTTTTAATTATTGAACCAGCCTGATAGCCTTGAAATACTTTTAATTGTATATAATTTTTAATATGTTACTGGATTCTATTTGATAGAAGTTTGTTAAGAATTTTGGCATCTTCATCCAAGTCATTCAGCTCGTACTCCAGGTCCAGATCACACTTCTGCTTCCACGCCTATTCTGACTCTTGCTCCAGGAGCCACAACTGGTCTTGCTCCCCCTGAAGCTATTCAGGCTCCTGCTACTATTTGCACTTCAAGGCCAGGAAGGAGACATAGGTCTCAGTCCAGGAGCACCATCTCACCCTCCTCTAGGTTCTAATTCAGTACCTTCTGTACTTGATATAAGGCTCAGGGAAGAGAAAAAAGTATCAGATACTGGTGAAAATGGGCTGGAGTGGATCTGGTGGCCTTGTTGTGAAAGAGCAAGGGATCCAGGACCCTATCAAGGGGGAGGAAGGATGTCCGGGACAAGTGGGACTAGTACAAGGGTATGGGCATGGCCCTGGATGACTCTTCTAACTACTGCAGGAACAAGAGCTGCATTGAGGCCTGGGACAAGTACAAGTAGGTGCTCCATGGCCAGTAGCCATGCTTGGCCACCTTGTTGGCTGTTGGGACCTTTCTGGCTTATTGGCAGTGACAGATGGTAGGGACACCTCAGTTCTCATGCAGTCTTCATCTTTGGGGAGTGACAAAAGAGAAGGAAGACTACAGCATGCTTACTGACGAGTGTCATGCTTTTTGGTCTGGGAGGCCCAGGCACACCTGGAAACCGCTCTAATGTAGATGCAGGATTCCCACCAGGCAAAGTCCCTGCCAATATGGCCACGAGCTTACTTCCCTTGACAGTGAAGTGAGAAACACAAGACCCTCCAGCCCTGGATAAGAATTCCTGACATTTGAAGGCACCGATGTTTCACACCTCCCCTTAGTCAGATCTGAGTTTTTACTGAAACCAGTCGGGGCCTGTGGGGGAGAGGCCCTGGGTGAGCACTTTGGCAGCCCAGGATAGGCTTGGGGCCAGCCAGCTCTGCCTGCCTGTATCTGCCCTTGTGCAGTGGATGGTAAAGCTCGGGCCGGGTACTGGTGAAAAACAGAAAAGCAAAACCTTTTTCATTCCTAAGTTTACACAGGGCTTTCATTTTTACTCCAGATGTTTAGTTTTAGAGAAGGGCATGTTGATCTAAGAGGATCCCAGTGAGAATTTGAAACCTGATTCCTCTAAAACGTGCTGGCCCTTAATTCAATTATTTCAGTTGTTTGAGTTGAAAAATTCCCCCCAAATGTTAGCCATTTGCTGTACCTGCAGAAACAAGGGTTCCAAGGAAACTGACTGATCTGAGGCATCTTCAGATCATGGAATGATGCCCCTGGAGAGCATGTATGCTTAGCATCTCAGCTTGTGTTTTTCACTTAGAGGAACCCAACATCAGCGCTTGTGTGGGCGGGTGGTTCAGATCCAGAGTGTGGAGAACAAGCCCCAGCCGTGCCTCCCATTCCTCCATTTTTCCCTTTGCCCACCCCCACCCCACCTCACCATCAGTGGGTATGAGGCCAGGAGGGAGCAGCTTCTGTTGGGCACTGCTGGGGACTGTGCAGGAATGCGCCACTCTTGGCATCTTTGGTCAGCTGGTGAAGTGCAGTTTATTTGTACAGAAACATTTTTGAAAAATTCTTTTCAGTAAGATAAAAAGTCCTCACCAACTTTTTAACCTGATGTGATAAAATATTTGATTTTGTTCTAGATTTCCTGTAGCTGTGAATCATTCTTCAAATGTATTTGATTCAGGATAAAATGTAAACACGTGCTATTAACAATTTCTTGTGGATTTTACTGTTTTACCTTCAAATAAAAACTTTTTAAAAAGACCCCTCCCCCCAAAATCCAAAAAGAATGTATAGACTTCATTCTATATTGCATTTATATTTTTGTACTATCTTTGTCTGGTTTTAGTATCTATGTAATACTGGCTGCATAGGATGAATTGGGAATTGCACAGGATGAATTGAAATGAATTTCTGTTTCTAGAAATAGAAAATTTTTCTTTTTTCTATTTTTAAATTTTTTTTTCTATTTTCTGGATGAAACTGTGTAAATTAGTATTATTTCTTCATTAAACATTTGGTAGATTCTCTAATTAAACCATCTGGGACTAGATATTTCTTTATCGAGGGATTTAAAATAATAATTTAAGTGTTCTTGGCTTATAGAGCTAATAAAATTTTCTATTTTAAATTGGATGAGTTGTGGTAATTTATACTTTTTGAAAAATTGGTTTATTTCATCTAATTTGTTAAATTTGTGTATGTAGAATTTTTGATACTATTTCCTTATTATCCTTTTGATGTCTGCAGAGTCTGAGGTATATCTTTTTTATTCCTGATATTAGTAATAGGTGTCTTATTTCTATTTTATTTGTCAGTTTTTATACAGATGTCAATTTTATTGATCTTTCAAAAAACTAGCTCAGGTTTTAAAAATTAATTTTCTGTATTGTTTCTGTTTTGAATTTTATTGACATCTGCTATAATATTTTCTTTCTTTTGCTTGTTTTGGGAATGTCTTACTCTTCTTTTTAGGTTCTTGAGGTGAGGGATTATATTACTGACTTGAGATTTAACCTTTTTTTCTAATATAAACATTTAGTGCTATAAATTTCATTTTAACACTGCTTAGCTGCTTCTTTTTTTTTAAATTAAGATTTTATTTAGGTATTTGACAGAGAGAGAGAGCACACAGGTAGGGAGCAGCAGGCAGAGGCAGAGGGAAGAGCAGCCTGATTGATCCCAGGACCCTGGGATCATAACCTGGGCTGAAGGCAGATACTTTACCAACTAAGCCACCCAGGTGCCCCTGCTTAGCTGCTTCTCATAAATTGTGATATACTTTACTTTTACTTTCATTTAATTCAATGTGTTATTTTTTGATCATACTTCTTGAACCCATGATTTCTTAAAAAGTTAGTTTCAGTGTATTTGAAGATTTTTTTTTTTTTCCGTTATCTTTCTGTTCTTAATTTGATTGATTCCATTGTGGTCAAAGAGAAATACCTAAACTTGTTTTGTTGTATGGTACAGAATATAGTCATCCTTGGCATATGTTCCATGCTGGAATAAAGGAAAATAACGTGTGTATTCTCTTGTTTTGGAATGGACTCTTCTATAAATATGGTTAGAATCTTGTTGGTTAACAGTATTGTATTTTCTATGTTCTTTGTGATTTTCTATTTGCTCTATCATTCATTGAGAAAAAGGTGTTGAAGTCTTCATTTATAATTGTGCATTTGTTTATTCCTTCTTTCAGATCTATCAGTATATGCTTATGATATTTTGCAGCTCTATTGTTTGATATATGTGCATTTAAGTTTTCCATATCTTCTTAATAGATGGCCCTTTTAACATTACAGAATGTCACTCTGTCATTGACAATTTTCTTTGCTCTGAACCTGATTTTATCTGATATTAATGTAGCCATCCCTAATTTTTTGGATTAATTTTTTGCATATGACTTTTTCTATCCTTTTATTTTCAACCTAAGTATATCATTATATTTGAGGTTTCTTTTAGAGTGCATATGATTGGGTTAACATTTTGTTCAGTCTGCCAACCTGTCTTCTAATTGGTGTATTTAATTTATTTGTTTATTTGTTTATTTATTTAAAAGAGAGAGAGCACACGTGTCTGCCTGTGCAAGCAAGGGGGGTGGGCAGAGGTGGAGGGAAAGGGACAAGTGACTCAGTACTGAGTGCAGAGCCAGTCATGGGGCTCCATTTCATGACCCTGACATCCCAACGGAGCCAAAACCAAGAGTCTATTGCTTAATCCATTGATCCACCCAGGTGCCCCCTAATTGGTATATTTAGAAGGCTGATATTTAATCTAATTATTGATGTGTCAGGGGTTGTCTACCACTGTTATTTTTTCTTTTTTCAATGTTGTTCCTTTTTCTTTTTCTTGCCTTCCTGTAATTTATACAAATATTTTGAAGAATTCCATTTTGATTTATCTGTAGTGTTTTATTTTTATTTTTTTTTAAATTTTATTTAAATTCAATTAGCCAACATATAGTATATCATTAGTTTTTGGTATAGTGTTCAATGAAACTTCAGTGAAGCTCTGTATAACAGTGCTTATCACATCACGTGCCCTCCTTAATGCTCATCACCCAGTTACCCCATCCCCCAACCCACCTCCCTTTCCACAACCTTCAGTTTGTTTCTGGGAGTCAAGAGTCTTTCATGGTTTCTCTCCCTCTCTGATTTCTTCCTATTATATTTTCCCTCCCTTCCCCTATGATCCTCTGCACTATTTCTTATATTCCACATATGGGTAATACCATATGATAATTGTCTTTCTCTAATTGACTTATTTCACTTAGTAATGGAATATTACACAGCCATCAGAAAAGATGAATACCTGCCATTTACATAGATATGGATAGAACTGGAGGGTATGTATTATATCTATACACTATTTAGAGTGTATAGTATCTTTAGAGATTGTTTTAAGTAAAACATTATGTTTGTAACATATATATCAAAGTGTACCTATACCAACAGTTTACTAGTTAGAATGAATTATAGAAACCTACTGCTCATTATATCCCTTCCCATTTATAATATAGCTACCTAAATATTCCTTGTATGTATATTGAGGACAACTTTATGCATTATTAATAACTTTTTCTTCAGCCAGCAAACAAGAAGAGAAAGTGTTTCCTTGTATTTTACCAAACTTTTACCTTGCATTTTCTTTCTTCCTTTCTGTTGTTCTGTCTTTTCTACTTTTATCATTTCCAGAGAACTCTTAGTTATTCGTTTGGGTAAGCCTGCCAGTACCAAATTCTCTTAGTTTGCATTCATCTGAGAAGGTCTTGATTTCTCCTTTATTTTGGAATGATCTATTTTCTGCATATAGAATTACAAGTTGACATTTCTTTTCTTTCAGCACTTGATTTATATTATACCTTCCCCCCACTTCTGCATAGTTTCTGATGAAATATACAGTGTCATTTGAATTGTTTTTCTTCTATAGGTAATGTATCAATTTATTTGTTTGCTTTGATAATTTTTTCTTTGCCTTTAGATTTCAGAATTTGACTATGTTATGTCTTGGCATAAATTTCTTAGGGATTATCCTGCCTGGGATTTACTGAAATTCTTTTTTTTTTTTTTTTTTTTTAAGATTTTATTTATTTATTTGACAGACAGAGATCACAAGTAGGCAGAGAGAGAGTGATCTCAGGACCCTGAGATCATGACCTTAGCCAAAGGCAGAGGCTTAACCCACAGAGCCACCCAGGCACCCCAAAATTCTTGAAATTGTAGGTTTATGTGGGGCTATTTATACCAAATTTGGGGATTATTTCTTCAAATACTTTTCCACTCTCTTTATCTTTCCCTTCTCAGACACCTGTAACACAATGGTTAAATTTTTTTACTGTGGTCCCACATATTATTGAGAATGTTCTTTTTCTTTTTCTCCCCAGTTTATCTTTTCTTTGTTTTTCCGATTGGACAATTTCTATTACTCTGTCTTCAAGTTCATGATTTCATTCTTCTGTCCTCTCCATTCTGATACTGAGCCCAATTTATTTTATTTTGGTTATCATATTTTAAATTTCCAACTTCAGTTTGATTCTTTTTTTTTTTCTTTTTAATTTCTTTATTGAGACTTTCCATTTCTTATGCTGACGATTTCTGTTTTTTTTTTTCATGTTTCAGTTGTGTTTTTATTTTCTCATTGAAGCATTTTTATAATGGTTGCTTTAAAATACTTGTGAGATATTTCTAACATTGATATCATCTTGATATTGATGTCTTTTGATAGTCTTTTTCTCAGTCAGTTTTAGATCTTCCTGTTCCTTAGTATGATGAGTACTTTTTTTTTTTAGTGCCTGGGCATTTTGAGTATTATTAAGACTCTAGATGTTATTTAAATCTTTTTTTAGCAGATGTCTTTTGACACCCCTCTGGTGGGAGGAGGTGACAGCTTGTTACTTCCTATGGGAATGGAAATCCTGGCTGTCACTGGGGCTTCTCTGATAACACACTGGTGGTGGGGTGTAGGAATTGCCTCATGACAGCTTGGCAAGGGTGAAAGTCTAGATTCTCTTTGTTGGTAGAGATGGTGGTGAGGCAACAATTTTTCTGTGGTATTTGGCTGGAGTAGACTAGTTACTTGAAAGTTTTCGGTCTTGCTAAATTGCTCCTTTCCTGGCCCTCTGCCTAGAGAGAGTTTCCTTGGGGGATATTTCCGTGTGTCCCTGTTGGTGTTTCTAGTTCCCTGCCTTTTCCATTATTTAGTCTGGGGTGAATTAAGGAAAAAGAAATCCAGTAAACTCACCACTATGTCATTCCTTGGGTCCCAAGTTACCTATTTGGTCTGCCTGTCTCTGCTTTTCGAAATCTTATGTTTGTTATATGTACAGAAAGAAACATAAACATAACATATATAACAAACATAAATATATTTATGTATGTATATATAAAACATGTATAAATATATGTATGTGTTCTTATGTCTAGGGGTCTTTAGGTATACTTGGTGGGAAGAATAACTCCATCATCCCAGAAGCACAAGTCCTATCATTTGCTTTTTGAAAATAGGGTTTATGCATATGTATAAACATATACACATATGCATACATGTAGACAAACAATTTTGTCACAACTTTATATTTGTGTAGGTTATATCTAGAAAGATATACAATAAACTTGTGGCAAAAATTATTGCTGAAGAAGTTTAAAAAATACTATACAATATTTCATTCTTTACATTTTAAACACATTTTTATTAAAAAATATTGGGGCACCTGGGTGGCTCAGTGGTTTAAGCCTCTGCCTTCGGCTCAGGTCATGGTCTCAGGGTCCTGGGATCGAGCCCCGCGTCGGGCTCTCTGCTCAGCAGGAGCCTGCTTCCCCCTCTCTCTGTCTGCCTCTCTGCCTAGCTCTGATTTCTCTCTGTCAAATAAATAAAATAAAAAAAAAAAAATAAAATAAAAAATAAAAAATATAAAAATATATATTGTTTATGTCAAAGACTTGAAAAACACTTTACAAAAGAATATCCAAATGGACAAGAAACATGTTATACGGTAATTTCTTCTATCATTTGGGAAAATGGTTTGGCAATATCTATTGAAGAGCAGCATACCCGTAACCTACGAACCAGTGGTTCCATTTCTATGTATATGCCCAACAGAAATGCACATATATATCCAAATGACATTTGAGTAACAGTCTCAGAGATAAGAACAAAATATTGGCAACTGCCAAAGGTAGAATGTATGAATCAACTGTCATCTGTTTTATCCATTAGAGTACTACAAAGTATTGAAAGTGAATGAACTACAGCAATACTCAACACCACGGATGAATTTCACAATGTGAAGTTGAATGAAAAAAAAAAGTTTGTGTATATTTCCAGATATAAAATGTTAAAAAAAATAAACCGATCTAATATATGGTGTTAAAAATAGGATAATTATTACCCTTCAGGCAGTAGTGAGTAAAAGTGTAGGAGAGGGACTTTTGAAGTGTTATCAGTGTTCTGCTTCTTGATAGGAGTGCTGCTTGTATGGGTGAATTCAATTTGTAAAAAGTCATCAGGACATACGCATATAATGTAGAACTTTTCTATATGTGCTATGCTTCAAAAATTTCAAGAAGAAATAAAAATTGGTTTATCATCATCAGGATATTGAAAATTAAGTATAGTAGGGTAAAATCACTTCCTCTAGTCTAAGGATAGATAAATGAGGAAGTACTGAAAACCTTCATAACTAGTTCTTTAGTTTTGTTTTTATATTTTATTTTATTTCATTTTACTTTTTTGCATGATCATCAGTGTTTTCTGCAGTCCAGTGTATCAGTTAGTGATTAATAGAACTTCTCCCAGATTCTGGTAAATATTTACTTCTAGACTATTTTTTGATATTTCTTTGAGTATTCTTTGGTATATCACCTAGATATTTGGAAAAATATTTTGATAATATGCACTTTAGACTGCTCACTGAATGCCATTTTAAAATTTTAGAAATAAGTACCTTCATATGTTAATTATTTTATTAAGTCAACATTATTAATTTAATGGATTTATAGATTTGGATTTATAGATTATGGATTTGGATTTATAGATTATGGATTTCCAGCATTTTTTTAACAAAATAAATTTATTGTTCACAATTTATTTGTTTTGGCACAAGAAGTATTATTTAATTGAGATCTCATTTATTACCACACTTAAATGGAATCAAATATAAATAAAATGAATATTTTTTGAATTCTGAAAGTAATTTTATTGTTGTTGGTGGGAAGTGTAACACTTTATTGACCCAATATTCTCTTTGAATCCTATGTAATAAACAGCGAAAGGTTAGACTTCAGTTGAAGAAGCAAAAGTAAGTTTTAGTTTATTTCCTGTTGTGGCCTAGGGTAGAATTTCTATGTATGCTATGGTGGTCAAGCTTATTGATGCAATCTCTCTATTAAATAACACAGAATTGTAAACAACAGGAACTTGCCATCATTTCTATTTCTTACTGGTTCATCTCAGAAGTGAAAACAAAATTATTTTTTCTTGGTATCCATGAAGCATTTTATAAAAAATCAAAGATTACAAATTTGCACCAAGTAGACATGCATACAGATTGTCTTTTTGTCCATTTATTTTTGTTACAAAAAAACAAAAACAAGGACAAAGATCCCTTCATGATTTTCAAGCTGTTAAAACCATATATTGACAGCTATTGCTTTTTCATCAATGAATTCTGCATAAAAGTCTTTTTTTTTTCTTAAAAATTGTATGCATTATTCTATGAGTAGCTGTTTAATTATAGTTAAATCATGGTCTCTAAGTGAAGAAAAGCTATACCCAAGAGATAGATGCATTTAAGAAAAGAAATACAGATCTTGATAAGTCTTGCATGTTGTTGTTTCATTATTTCATATTGTAAATAAATGCTCAATACCATTAGATAGTCATTACATTTAATGAAAATAGTAAATGAATTTTATTTAATTAAAATTCTCAGTGCTCATTCTTTTCTTTTAATGAAGCTACTGACTGTCTACTTTTCTCACTTAAATTATAATCTAGTGCAACCTTTCCACATCCATCTAAGGGATAGCCAAAACATCCAGAATTTTATCTAGGAATAAAAACCCTGAGTGAAACAAATATACAAATATTTTCTTTCAGCCACATAAAATATATATTTTCTGCTTAGGCACAGTGACTTTTATGTAAAGATTTTGTGTTATCAGAAAAATTGGTGCTTATTTTGTGGGTTTACTTTCAAAATTATATGCTGACTCCTTCTTATATACAAACTTATTTTCAGAATGGGGCTATTTGGACAGATTAACCATTACATGTTATAATTACCATGTCAGGAAGGATTTTTTGCCTATATCCAGCATACTGTGAGGCAATCAGATATGCAGTATTAAATTCAGATAGTACCCAGATATTTACATATTTTCCCAGATTTTGCTAGGAACTTAAACTGCTTAAAGAAAACTTAAAAATTGTAATTATCATTCACAAGGCAAAATAAAATCCCATTTAATATATCATGTAAAGATGCCAGAATTATATAATTCAGTAGTAGTGAAGAGATCTTAACACTCATCTATCGATACTTGTCAAAATTTTAAAAACCTATAAATACAAATGGTCAGTATATGAACACAAACTATAATTAATAGGATTGTTCTAGTCCATATGCACTCTCACACACAGGCATAGATACATCACAGACAGGCTTATAGCTTGTTAAGAGCCAATTGTCAAATTTAATTTTGTGAGTAAATTGTTAAAGATAGCCATTATTAAAAAATTATATAATTGTGCAATTAAACTAAATACTCATTGCTTTCTAATTAGTTTACCACAATTTACTAATATCCATGGTTTTGAGTTTATGTTTATTGCATCTTTAGGGTAGAAATACTATATAATGGTGTGTTACTACTCATCTCTTTCCAACTTCCCATTCAATGGTATGATTTTTATAGCTTAAAGTTGGCCATACTGAGAGTATTTATACCACAAATATTGACAAATACTATGAATTAGAATTAGATCCTTTTGCTTTACAAGGAGATCTAATTGTTAAATATTTACCACACACCATTGTATCAAACTATGTAATAATCTCAACAGAAAAAAAAAAGAGCAGCTGAACAGAAAAATGGACAAAAAATAAAGAGATGATTTAGAAAAAAAAATAAGTATAAAAGTCTAATGTGACACAGCTTAATAACCTATCTAATTTCAATTCTCTCCTTTTTCCATAACAAAAGCTCAGTTTTGTTCAGGGCAGTGTCTTAGTCTCTTAGGGCTGCTATAATAAAATACCACAGGCTGAGTAGCTTACAAACCGCAAACACTTTTTGCTCACAGTTCTGGAGGCTGGAAGTCTGAGATCAGGGTGCAAGTATGGTTGGAAGAGGGTCCCCTTTACCATGCAGAATTTTCATTGTATCCTCTCATGGTGGAGGGGACAAGGGATCTCTGTGGGATCTCTCTTATAAGAGTACTCTTACAGAGAGAGCTGCACCCTTGTTACCTAATCACCTCCCAAAGTTCTGACCTACCAGTATCATCACCTTTGGGGATTAAGATTTCACAGTATAAAATTTGGGGAGTGAGGGCACAAACATTCAGCCATAGCAGTCCCCCTTCTGGCTTCTCAAAATTCATGTCATTTTGAAATGAAAATACATTCATTCCATCCCAGCTGTCCCAAAAGTCGTTCTTTTGTTCTTTTGTTCTTTTGTTCTAGCATCAACTTAAAAATCTAAAGTCCAAAGTCTCATCTAAATATTACATAAATCAGATATGAATGAGGCTTAAGGTATGATTCATTCTGAGACAAATTCCCTTCCAGGTGTAAACCTGTGAAATCAAGCAAGTTACGTGCCTTCAAAATACAACTATAGGGCAGGCATAGGACAGAACATAATAGGAGAGAGGGAAGAGGAGATAGGTCCCAAGAAAGTCCAAAACCGAACAAGACAACATTAAATCTTAAGGCTCGAGAATAATTTTTAAGTTGAAGCTCTGCTCTCTGGGGTGGAGGTCTTACCTTCTGGACCTAGTGTGGTGAGGCTTCTGCCTTTGAACACATTAGGGCATTCCAGCTTCCATGGCATTGTTCCTGGTTGGAATCACAGGCCAGTGTCTACTGGTCTGAGATTGTTGGGGTGGATCCAACTACATGTTTCTGCTGGGCTAGGGTCCTGATCCCTTGCCTCTGGATGGCACTGGCTCCAAGACTTTGGCCATGGGTCATCCGATTGTTTGAAACTGAAGAGGCAGCTATTGATAATTCTTGAATCACCTTTGGAAGTCCTTCTTTCCTCATCTTGAAGAATATGGCATCTAAATAACTCAGTGGTCCTTATCCTAAAAAATCTAAAAGTCCCGTAACCTTCTTGGTCCTGCATATCTCCTACCCCTTCAGTTCACATTTGTTGTTTTTCTGTTGGGGTGGCCAATCAGTTCCATGGTTCACACAGATATTACTCTCCTCATCAAAGGATTGCTTGGCCATACCCTTGCTATTCTCTTTAGAACATTCTTTCTCATTTTTGCAATATGGATAGGATAAGAATTTTCCAAATTTTAAATTTTAGCTTTCCTTTTGGTTACCAAAAACCTTGTTAAGTCATTTCAGTTCTCACATTTTACTATAGGTATTCAAGAGAATTCAGCCTTACTTTAAACACTGTTTAGAAGTAACCAGCTGAAAATCCAACTTACTGGCCCAAGTTCTGCCTTCCATGAAACACTAGGATATGAAGACAATTCAGTCAAGTTCTTTGGCACTTTATAAGGATCACTTTTCCTACAGTTTCCAATCACATGTTCCTCATTTCTATCTGAGACCTCATCAGAATGGCCTTTCCTGTCTATATTTCTCCCAACATTCTGTTCACAACCACTTAGATACTCTAAGAAAATTGGGACTTTCTCTACAGGTGTCCTCTTCTTCTGGGTGGTCATGTGAATCACTTTTAATGGTCCAATCCCAGCAATAGAGGTTTTTTTCTAGCATGTGGTTAATCGTATGATTGTTCTTGCCAATCAGATATAAGCAGAAGTGTTGGCCATTTGGAGACAAGTTCACTTTCCTCAGATGCCACCCCATGCTTTTATCTTTCTAGCTGAAAGAGGAACCTGCCGCATAAACCAGTTTATTTCCTGATTTGTTATGGAAAAGAAATTAGTCACGAAATTCCTCATTTGTTTATTTAACTGTACTGGGAGTTCTCTGTTATATGCTGTCAAATTCAAATCTCTAATGTATATACATTAATACATAGATGTAGTGAAGCTCAACTGAAATGCTGAAATACCTGGAAAACAAGAAGACAAAATCATCTTCACCTCTTTTCTTAGCAAAATTAAAAGCAAACAGAAAACACAAGGAAATAGGAAACTTCATGCACTGTTGGTGAGAGTACAAATTAGTGTAGCCACTGTAAAAAGCAGTACAGAGTTTCCTCAAAATGTTAAAAATGGAACTACCCTGCAATCCAGTAATAGAACTGCTGGTTATTCACCCAAAATATGCAAAAACATTAATTCAAGGGGACACATACACCCTATGTGTTTATTGCATTATTTACAATAGCCAAATTATGGAAGCAGCCCAAGTGTCTATCGATAGATGAGTGGATAAAGAAGAGGTGGTATGTATACACACACACACACACACGTATATATATATGCATGTGTGTATATATGTACTTATACATATATATGTATATATATAGACAATAATATTCCATTATGTGTGTATTTGCGTGTGTGTGTATCTGTGTGTGTGTGTATATATATATATATAAATACATGTATTTATATATATATATATAAATATAAAAGATCCAGAAGGTCAGAAGATATATATAAAGATATATATATCTTTCTTTTATATATATATAAAATTTATATATAAATCTTTAAAAGATATATAATATATATATTTTACATATATATATAATTTATATTTGTTAAATATTTTATTTGACAGAGAGAGAGAGATAGCAAGAGAGAGAACACAAGCAGGGGGAGTGGAAGAGGGAAAAGCAGGCCTCCCACTGAGCAGGAATCTTGATGCAGGGCTCAATCCTGGGACTCCAGGACCATGACCTGAGCAGAAGGCAGATGCTTAACTGACTGAACCACCCAGGTGCCCCAGCATATATATTTTTAATGAGTAAGTCATATAGTTTCATAGCATAATCCAATAATAGAAACTGATAGAAAGAGGGAGATACAGGCAGATAGACCAACAATGATACCTAGAAAGACATTTAGAAGAAAAACCATGAACTATTAATAATGGGTGTCCTTTATGGGTGATTTTACTGGACACTTTCACTTAGAAAATTATAGTGGACTGGAATTGTTGGAACTTGTACTTTTATTAATTTATACTTAAAATAACAATATTATTATTATTAACATTAATAATATTAAAGTTTAATAAAATGTCAATACTGTGGACATGAAGAAATAATGCATTTATAATAATTTAGGACTTTAATACATTTATTCAAGTTATAGTTCCCCCAGTGTTCATATTATGGATGCTGCTGTGTAAGGGATAAACTTCCTACTTCACTCCTGAGGGTGAAAAGTTTATGTTTGCAAAATTGGCACTCATTGTGAGTGACAGGAGATATTTTATTTAATTTGTCAATTAGATGCAGTTTCTTTCTTTCCTTTTTTTTTTTTTTTTTGAAAATTTTATTTATTTATTTGGGAGAGAGGAATAGAGAGTGTGCACATGCTCAGGCAAGTGAGGAAAGAGGCAGAGGGACAGGGAGAGAGAGCATCTCAAGCAGTCTCCATGATGAGCAGGGAGCCAAACTAGGGCTTGACCTCATGATCCTGAGATCATGACATTAGCCAAAATGAAGAGTTGGACGCTTAACTGACTGAGCCACTCAGCTTCCCCTAGACCGTAAGTTTCTTATGGGCATGCTGCTGAACACAAAAATATAGAACAAATGAACAGTCCAAATTTTTGGTTATTTAATTTTGCTTATAATATTTGCTGTTTTTCCTCTTCCTCATATAATTAAAGTATTACTGCTTATTGGTGAAAATTTGGGAAAATATATTTAAAAATTTAAAAGACATCATCTTGGAAATTTAAAGGATACTGTTTTCTTTTCCAGAAATAAAATTAATGTGACGCCTGGGTGGCTCAGTTGGTTAAGCAGCTGCCTTTGGCTCAGGTCATGATCCCAGCGTCCTGGGATCGAGTCCCACGTCGGGCTCCTTGCTCAGTGGGGAGCCTGCTTCTCCCTCTGCCTCTGCCTGCCTGTGCTTGCTCTCTCGTTCTCTCTCTTTCTGACAAATAAATAAATAAAATCTTTAAAAAAAAATTTAACATTATTTTCTACTTCTATAATTAAAAAAAAATCTGGTTGCTATCATATTACATCCTGATTTTTGGTCATTTAACATTTTGGTATGCCATTAGAAAATTTTCATGAACATAATCTTAATATTTGCATAACATTCTATTAAAATAAAGTGATAGAATTCTAATAATCATTGTTTTTTTCAATTATTCACCCTTTTTAAAAAGAGTAGAGTAATTTTTTGTTTGTTTGTTTTTTGGGTGTGCCTGTGTGCTTATTTTCCCAGTTCAGCTCTTTACAGTTAAATTAATTGTAAGGTTATAATTGGTTTAAACGTAAGAAACTACCTGTTTCATGGGATACTACTGAAAATCAGTTTTTGTTATTTGAAGAGAAAATGTAACGCTTTGCTGTTCTGTAGGCTAAATTGTGCTTCATTATTACCCTAATTTGAATAATTTGTATTTTATTGATAAGGAATGCATTTTTTCTGTGAATTTTTTTAATATTGCTCCCCTCAAGCTGGATACAAATCTTGGTAGCTGTGTATTTTTTTTTTTTAAGATTTTATTTATTTATTTGACAGATCACAAGTAGGCAGTGAGGCAGGCAGAGAGAGAGGAAGAAGCAGGCTCCCCGCTGAGCAGGGAGCCTAATGCAGGGCTTGATCCCAGGACCTGGGATCATGACCTGAGTCGAAGGCAGAGGCTTTAACCCATTGAGCCACCCAGGCGCCCCTGTAGCTGTGTAATAAGGTACATGATGTGTGTAGCAGTTGTTTTGATTTCCCTAATCATACTCATCATCATCATCTTCATCATGATATCAAAACTGTGAGAACCCACTCTCTGAAGGTTAGTATTCAAGTCTTTTTAACTCAAGTCTCTGAAGGATAGTGTTCAGGTCTTTCTAATTTAATTGCCTTCCCTCCAGAACATTTTGTAAATTTATTTGCTCAGGATCAGTGTTAAATCCTCCTTAAACAAAACAAGCAAACAAATAAACAACTACAAGTGGAAAAGTTGAAGAAGGTATCATCTTTAGTATACATAAGTGATTATTAACTAATTTTGTCATACTTTATTTAGTAGTTGTGTTAGTCAGGGTTCTCCAGAGAAACAGAACCAATAGGATATTTGTTTATTTCCTTATTTATTATAAGGAATTGGCTCATACAGTTATGGAGGCCAACAAATCCCAAGGTTTATAGGGTGAAATCCTAGGAAAGCTAATGGTATAGTTCTAGTCTAAAGGCCTGCAGCCTCAAGGCTCAGGAGGTACTGATCTTTCAGTTCAAGTTTAAAGGCAAGAAAAAAACCCAATGTCCCAGTTTGAATGTAGTCAGGCAGGAGCAATTCTCTCCTACTCAGTGTGTGGTCAGCTTATTTATTCTATACAGGCCTTTTACTGATTGGGTGAGGCCCACCCACATTAAAGAGGTCAGTACTCTTTACTCAGTTTACCAGTTTCAGTGCTAATCTCCTCTAAATACACCCTTAAGAAACACTTTGCATAATAGTTGACCAGTATCTGAGCACTTCATGGTTAATCAAGTTAACAAGGAAAACTAACCATGAGAATACTCATGTTTAATGAGTAATTACTATAGTACAGCTAGTTCTCTTAGGATTTTACATGTATTAACTTATTAAATACTTGTGAAAACCCCATAAGTTCCTTTTTTCCTCTATTCTGGAGATGAAGAGCAGATATATAATATGCCTAAGAGCAAAAGCTGAAAAAAGGTGGCATTAGGATTTTAACTACAGTATTCTGATGACAGAATGGCATTCCTTATCACAACTGAACACGACCTTTGTAGATTGGACAATTTGAATTACAAATGCAGTTTTCAAAAACTGTCATTTATATCTGGATACTTTCTAGAGTAAAAGGAAGTACTTACAATTATGCTGGAACTAAAGGCATAGATTGGACTACAACCTGTAGATGTGTTCAGTCCCAAATACATTTTTAGTAAAAGAGCTATTGCATAGCTATATAGGATTGTAGGCATATTTTCTCCTTCCTTTTACTACTATTTATAATGAGAGTAAGAATAAAAACTCACATTTGCCCCAGCATGCAGAGCTGATAACAGCTGACTAAGAAAAATATGAATTCAAGGGAGACTGATTACAGAAGTTACAGAAGGACTTGCAGGGCCAGGCAAACAGGGTATGGTTATTTCCAAGGTTAACAAGTAGACAGAGAGCTGGCATTTTGTAAAACACTTTAGAAATAGACACAGCATTGAAAATCAACTGATAAAGATTTAGTGCTTAAGATGTACTTGTGGTATTGAACATGCAAAAGCTAAGAACTTCATAGTAAGGGCATTGAAACAAGTAGAATTCTCATACTGATGATATGGAGAAATAAAAGAATGTTTAGATCCACAAAAGAGAATATGTGAAAATGAGCAATATATATGATGGAAAGCCGAACAGAAAAGATACCTTTTCTTAAGAAGGCTGCTAGGTTTACTTTTTCAGTTGCCTTGTAGCAAACTTGAGAGGCAGCTATCAGAACCACAGCCTATAGCTTTTATAATTCTGTTTATTCATTTTAGAAATACTGCTTTAGTTATATATTGTTATACAAATTACCCCAGAATTAAGCTGCTTGAAACTATAAACATTGATTATCTCATAATTCCTGTGGGTCATAAATTCAGGCTGAGCTTAGAAAGCTGATTCTGACTCAAGGTGTCTCATGACTTTGTAGTTAAACTGTGAGCTGGGCCTGTATTGTAATCTGAAGACCTGTTTTCAGATCCACTTGCAGTATTTTTGGCAGAATTCACTTCATTGTGGGCTGTTGGGTTGAAAGCATCAATTCATCCCTGACCATTGGCCTTTCCATGTGGGCTTTTCTGTAGGTTACCTCATGACACAGTAAAGAACAAATGATCTAGGAGGGAGTGAGGAAGAATGAATCTCAGATGTTCATAATTCAATCTCAGATGTGATATATTGTCACTTATATATTATTTACTAGAAATAGGTCACTACAACCAGCCCATACACAAGGAGAGCAGATTATATAGAAGATTGAATACCTGGATGTAGACATGTCTGAGGGCCAGCTCAGATGCTGCCCCCAATGGTTCATATCCCTCCCATGTACAAAATACACTCTCTCCCTCCCAAGGCTGCTCAAAGTCTTATCCTGTTAAAGCGTCAGCTCAATGTTCACAATCTTGTACTTCAAATTAGGTCTAGATGTGGAGACTCCTCAGGTGTAGTCTCCTTCAGTACAGCTCTTTGAACAATTCTTTTGATCTGTGAAAGTGAATACATGAGTTATGTGCTCTGTGTACACCCCTAACATGGTTCAGATGTAGGATAATGACTATAGACATTACTGTTCAAAATGAGGGAAAGGGAGATTTGGGTGAATCACTGGTCCATAGAATTTCTGAAATCCATGCTGAGTAATGTTGGAAATTTCTTGAAAGATCTCAGGGCTTGAGAGTAATTCTCCATGATTCTGAGCTCTGCCTTCAGGGATCTTTTGAGTCCTGTTTTCTTTTTCCAGAAACGTATGTATTCATAGTGGAACAGTTTTCTCCACCAACATCAGGTTGTCCACTCATTAGACTTTGTCCTCTAATCCTTTTCTCATTGTTAGAATCTCATTGCTTCCTAATCAATGTCCTACTTTAACAAAAGAGTAAGTTTGCTTACTTGTTTTGGTTTTTAGAATTATTGGATTAGATTTTGGTTCTCAGAAATATTGGCCCTGTGGCTATAGGAATAAAACTTTCTTTCAGGGAAGTCATGAAAGTTTTCACATCCCCTATTCAAGGCCGTGAACTAGGAATTTAATGCTCCAAGCTCATCATTTTCTTTCTTCAAACTCTCTAGCAGAGTTAGAAACAACTAACCATCTGCATTATTATGTTGGTTTTTATTAAAATATTCTATGGGAGCAAATGCATAATCACCCAGAGCCTTGCCTCTGTAGATATTTGATTACAAGCATCCTAACATGGTAATTTGAGTAACCGTTTGCCATGGAACATATCAGTGTCTCCTTTACCACTGGAAGCAGAGTCATTAGTGCTTTTATATCCAATCAGATCAGAGAACTCATTCCATAAATCCCAGCACCAATTCAGAGAGGTCATCCTTAGGAGTCTATTCCTCTGAACTTATTTTCAGTGTCCAATCTATCAGGGTTCAATAAGAGAAGCAAAAGTAGTAGGTAGCAGAGGTCCCTCCTTGGACGACTATAATCCCCAACTTGGAGCTTCAGGATCCACACATCTTCTTTCCCAGATCACATCAGCTGTGTAAGGGCCTTTATTTCTTTTTGTTAGGCTTACATCATCAATTCTGACTCTTTCTTTTCTCATGCTCAGCCAATTAATGGTTATAGTAAATGATTCCTTGGTCAGGAATACCCAGATCCATCTGACAGATTTCCAGAACTTTGAACTGTAGGGAAAGGGAAATTGAGTTTGGTTTGCTTCCTTGCTCACTTTTATGACCAAGAAGATCTCTGGGGTTCTTAAATAAATAGGTCTCTCCCTTTCAGATCCTTGGATATTAATATCAAGACAGAATGCAGTTATGCTGTTTATTGATAATTTTTTTACACAAAATGTAGATTTTATTTAAATTTATGTAAACTAAGAGCTTCCCAAAGGTGTCTAAAGAACAAAGATCTGTTGCAAGGTGACCTTCTCTTCCTGCTTATATGAAATGGCTGAAAGCTTTTTCAACTTTATAAGAACAAAATACTTCATTATATTTAGTGCAGCAGGGGAGGAAAATATTCCTGATTCTCTGGTTTTATTATCAAAACTTCCCCTAGTTCCTTAAGTTTTCATATGATAGCTTTTTGTTGTTGTTTAGTAATCTAGAAACTGAGAGTAGAACCACAATCTGCATCATTTATTATTCTGGATATTTATTCTTAAATTCTGTTGTGCTTAATAAATCCTTCCAATTTCATGAAACTTGAGTAAAAGTCTACTTCAGATAAGGGTATACAGAGAAATCTGGAACCTGACAAAACATTAGTGCCTGTGGTATGTAAAACCAAGTAGGAGGCCTACTTCAGAAAGATTTCTCAATCCGGTGTCCAGAAAAACCTATTGGATCCACTGAGTTTCTTGCACTTGTTAATTACATGTATATATATTACACATATAATTGTATGTATAGTATTATAATATAACATATAATTATAAACGGGTGGTGGCAACAAATTAGAGTAGGGAGTCTCAAATTGTGGAACACAATTGATAAGCAGCAGAAAGGAGAGATGGGGCTCACAGACGTTTGACCTCGTTCACACTCCTCTGAGAGGCAAGCTAGGGTTTTCCAACTTAAATTTTAATTGATTTCTTTCTTCCTCCCTAAAATGTGAATATAATAAAAAATTAAAGAAAAAGAAAATGTTACGTTAGGTTGAAAGGGAATTGTTGGTTTGTAAACATGTTTGTAACACCACCATATAAAATGGAAGAGAGTGGCACGGGAGTCTACTACAGTAGAATTTGACATTATCTACCTAGTGATTTTTATGTCATCATGAGTGAAAAAAAAAAGTTAAACAGATGATAGATTGAGTTGAGTTCCAGTTGAGCCTTTAGTTATAGTTATGGGCAAAATTCACTCTCAAGCAGTAAGGGCGCAGATGCAGGCCACTGAGCTGCATGATTAGATCTTGATATATGAAACAATAGGTTGCCTTTGTGAAGCAGAGTCTGAAAACATCAAGCAAATGTGGTGCACTTTATTTTTGTTTCTTTTGATTTCCGTGAGATAGTAAACCAATATATTTGGTTATCAGGAAAGAAAATTTTCTTTTTTATTATTTATATATTTCCATGAAAAATTTGAATCATATATGTTTTCTTTGATTAAAGGAGTTTTTTTCCTCCCTACTCTTCACAATTTTAAATTTATTGTCAGAGAACTTGAATTTCATGTTGAAATATTGGTTAATTTACATACTACTTTAGGACTACCCAAAATATAGTTTGATTATTTAATATTTTTATTGTATTTTTTCTTCCTGTATACAAGGCATTTAATATCACCAAAAATACCAGAATATATTTAAAAAGTGAAATAACAGCCAAACAGCCCGATTTTTTTCTATGATATACATGCATAGTCATATACGTTCTTATTTATTACTGAATTATAATTAACATGCAAGAAACTCAACAAACTACAAATTTAATTGTACACTTGACAAGCTTTGTCATCACCTCAGAGATTGTTTTTCTCCTTTCTATCCAGTCTCCTAATACCACCCCATTGCAGTAACTATTCAGACTTTTAGCACCTTATCTTAGTTTGCTAGTTTTAGAAATTCATACAGATGCAAGGATACACCATGTGCTCTATTTTATTTTAATACATTTTTAAAGATTTTATTTACTTATTTGACAGAGAGAGAGCACAAGCAGGGGGAATGGCAGAAGCGGCTCCCCATCAAGCAGGGAGCCAGTCATGGGGCTTCATACCTGAGCTGAAGGCAGATGCATAACCCACTGAGCTACCGAGGTGCCCTTCCAAGTGCTCTGTTTTATCTGTATTTTTATACTTAACACAGTGTTTGTCACATTTATCTATGTTGCATGAACAAATAGTTCATTCATTTTTCATCCAAGAAATATTTCATTATATGAATATACCTCAAATGTTTTATCCATTCCATCTGGGTTGTATTCATATATTTTAAAATTAATTTGCTGAAGCATAATTTATATAAGTTAAAACAAGGAGATATTAAGAATAGAATTTGATGAATTTTGACAAATTTATATGCCTGTGGAATCACAATGTCAATCAATATAAAAATTACCTCCATAATTATTCAAAGCTTCTTATCCTTTGTTTTCAATGCCCTGGCTTTTGGATAACCACTGATCTGATTTTTATCACCATAGCTTCATTTTTTCTATTCTATAATTCCATATAAATTGAATTATAAAATATTTTTCATCTGGCCTCATTATTAAACAATGTTTTGCTTTTTTTGAAGAATTCACCCAAGATAATGTGGTTTTTTTTATTTGTGTTGTTGTATGCATCAGTACATTATACCATATATTACTGAGAATTATGACAAGGTAAAAGTGTAACAACGTATACATATTCATTCCACTGTCAGCGGTCGTTTGTGTTGTTTCCAGTTTTTAGCTATTATGAATAGAAATTCTGTGAATATTAGTTTACAAATCTTTTTGTGATAGTATACATTCTCCACTCTTGGGTATATGCCTGTTAGTTGCTACTGCTGGTTCATAGGATAAATATATGTTTAATTGTATATCAGTTTTCCAAAATAGTTGTACTATTTTACAGTCTCACCTAGAATATATGAGAATTAGAGTTGTTCTACATCTTTGCCAGCACCTATTTCAGCCATGTTAGTAGGTATGGAGTCCTATCTCACTGTGGTGTTTCCTGATGACTAATGACAATAGTAAACACAAAATGCCGGGCATTCTTCTGAGCAATTCCCTTGTGTTTTATACTCAAAATAACACTCTAATGTATGTTCTGACAGGACTGATAATCAGAGAGCCACTTCATTTTTAAAAATTCCCATAAGGTCAGCTGCAATGCTTCCCACACTCCTCTTCACAAGTAAACTTTGGGCGTTTTTCAAAGTGTCATATTTATTGTAGCATTTATGTATTTTTTAACTGTTACAAGTATGTAAAACTCAACTACTGGTTTTATTAGATTCCCATCTTGGTTTATTTTAATGTCACTGACAGAATATTTTAATGTTATGCCTATATCTCCAATTATCCATAATCTCTGGAATTTCTTATGTCATTTTGCGTAAGAGCTATTTATAGAAACACATATCTAGAGCAGAATTATCTTTTCTTGCTGCATTTATTTATTTATTTGTTTGTTTAGAGATTTTATTTATTTGACAGAGAGAAAGAGTGCACAAACAGGGGGAGCAGCAGATGGAGAGGGAGAAGCAGGCTCCCCACTGACCAGGGAGCTGGATGCATGCCTACACGGGGCTCAATCCCAGGACCCCCAGATCAAGACCTGAGCCAAAGTCAGACACAACTAACTGAGCCACCCACGAGCCCCTCTTGCTGCTTTTAAAAACTTTTTCTTGCTTAGATGTTGTTTTTCTTTTTCCCCAGCAATTTTACTATGATGACCTAAGTATGATTCTCATCTTATCTTTCCTGTTTGGTGTTTCTAGTTCTTATAGAATATATAGATTAAGGCTTATTAAATATTAATAAATTAATTGTTAAACATTAAAATTCTTTTTAAAATATTTTATTTATTTATTTGATAGAGAGAGAGAGAAAGTGAGAGAGGGAACACAAACGGGTAGTGGGAGAGGGAGAAGCAGACTCTCCACTGATCACGGAGCCCAATGGGGGCTTGATGCCAGGACCCCAGGATCATGCCCTGAGCCAAAGGCAGATACCTAATGACTGAGCCACTGAGGCATCCTTAATATTAAAAATTCTTTACTGTAAATCCTTCAAATGTTTCTTCTGCCGCATTCTCTCTCCTCTCCTTTTAGCACTTCATTTATGCTTTATGTTGTACTTTTCTACCATATCCTGTGTATTTCTTACACTTTTTTCTGTAGTTCACATTTTTCACTCTGTGCTTCTGTCAGTATACTTATTTGTGACTTCTTTGCTTGTTCATTAATTCTCTCTTTAGCTACATCTATTTTCCTACTAAATCATGACCACTTTCTTAATTTTAATATTTGTTTAATTCTAGCATTTTTCTATGCAGTCAGTCCTCTGGCTACTGCCCCACATGCAAGTATTCTCATCTGCATCTCAAATGTGTACACCTCTGTATTGTATATTTTGAATGTTGATGTACAGAAATTTGATATTAGCCAAATTCCTTTTTTTTTTTTTAAATATATGAGGTGGTCTTTTGGTCTAATAACCAAAAATCTTTAAAATCCAGATATTTCTGTAAGACTTGTCTTGGTGTTCAACATTCTTGGTTAATTTTCTCTGACACATAGTGTGTCCTTTCAAAATCAGATTTTAGCCTATTATTTCAGGAAGTGTTTATTGAATTTCATTACTAGATACTAGTTCTCTACAACTGTTTTGATATTTTGCTTTGAGAACTCTAAGTTTGCATATTTTGGCTATCTTTTCCTGGCTCATCTATTAATTTCTTACCAGTAGTTTTAAATGTTGATTGATGTTTGTTTCTTTGCTATTTTCTTATTTCCGTCCTTCATGTCCCCTACTTTGCTATTTACCGGGTCTATAATCTCCTATCATCTTTAATGCTTTGTCTTTATCTCTGTAAATGTTTATTTTTTAATAAACTGAGTGTGGAATTTCTTACTTAATAGTTTACTTAGTCCTATCTGCTTCTAAGGTCAATTTTCCTATACCAGCTTTTTGCATAAGGGGAGAATGCAAGAAAGTTGTCCCATATTCCCTTCCTAGAACTTTGTGAGGGCAGTGATCCTCTAAAAATGGTGCCTGTAGGTAGCCAAGCTGCTTTTGACTTTATGAACTCAGTTATGTCCTAAGGAGATTCCAGTGCTCTCTTCACTGGCTGCTGTCACCAAAATTTCTAGCCCCTGCCTCATGAGCTATATCTCTCTTTTTTAGGTGTTTATTCCTCATACTTTATGAAGTCTACCACCTCCGCAGTACTGGGTTATTTCTATACTTCCAGCACCTTAGCACATTAGGTGAAAACTCAGTTCTGCTTCTGATTTTGGATATCTGCTATTCAGTGCCTCAGTGTCTTTCTCCACTGTACCCCTGTCACTTTTTCTGCTGCTTCTTGATGTCTCCAAAGTTCTCTTGATTCTGTTAGCACTAGAATTTGAGGTTTCCTCTTCATATATACTATGTTCAGGTTGGAATGTTTTCATTCTTTCTTTGTTCATTTTTCTGAGAACGGAGTGTTTAGTTGTGTGTACACCTGTGTTTATTGTTGTTCACTGTGTTGTTTTGTGCACTAAAGAAGGAACATCAGCATTTTGAATGGGAGATTTCAAAACAAAGCAGTTACTGTGTTCATATCACTGACAGTTTTTAGAAGTATTTTTAGCTCAAGACTTTGTCAGGGAAAGTTGGGGAGAATGATGCGAATCATCTGAAGGTTTTAATTTAGGTTGTACTCTGTGAGGATACTTTCTCGCATATCTACCCAGTCCTCTTCCCAGGGTGAATGTCTTCCCTTAAGTGTTGGTGTCCTCTTTTTGTATATGCAGAAGTTTTTTTTTTTTTTTTTTTTTTATCACTCTCACATCTCTTCTGAGTGGAAATTTGTTTATCCAGTTTAAAGTGATGTTAGTCATTGACTACATGACTGCTTCTTGCCCAACCTTACTTCTTCACTCTGCAGCATCTCCTGTCCAGAGTTGTCACTTACACAACTAGGTCTCAGAAAATTAAGAAACAGATATCCTACTTAATTTCTTCGTTCCTGGCTTCTATGCAGTCTCTGATGAGAAATTTACAGAGATGCTTCACATTTCAGCTACAACAGACATGTATGTACTCCTAGGACTTACATTTCCTACAAGATCTTGTTGTTTAGGTAGTTTAGAGCCATCCAACTTCTACTAGACAATTCTATACTCTGTGGGACAACTAAATGTATTTATGTATCTTGTTCTGACATTTTCTACTAGTTGGTTTTAAAATGTTTTCTGTTTGGCAGTTATTCATTTGTTAACTCTTTTTCTCAAAACATGATTATCTAACTATTTTTGGATGTGAATCCATTTAACCTTTACTAAATGAATAGACATGAATTATGGACTATGAAAATTACTACAAAATAGATTCTTGTCACATTTTCAGAATCATTGTGATTTTTGAATAAGGATTGTAACAACTTAAATAGGTATGCCAGTTAAAATATTCAACTATTTAAAACAAAACAAAAGAAAATAGGTGAAATGGTGCTTTATTTCATTTATATTTTTTCCTTACTGTTACAGTTCTTAAAAGTCTAATAAATTTTCTTATTATCTGGTGATGGATTTCATTTTCCATGTTTTGGAGAAAATAAAATGAACAAAATGGATGAGAATAGCAAGTAAATAAATAATGTTTATAAAGGAAGAAGGAAAATAAAAGCCACAAAAGGCAGATGCAACAGACAACAGAGAAACAGAACTAAAAAGGAATATTAAAAGTTTATCACAACATCCATCATGTTCTTCCTGTCTGTGCCAGTGAGGCAGAGTTTTTTTATTCCTTTGAATGTGTCATAGTTTCTTGCCAGAAGACTTTTGTCCACGTTGTTTTCTCTGCCTAAAGCATTTTCACCATTTTTTTTACTCTCATTCTTCAAACCTCACCTCGAAATTACATCCTTGAGGAAACATCTCTTGGAAGTTCTCCAGTTTTATGAGCTAACCTTTCCTAATACCATCATTTTATGGCAGTTACCATATTTGTTGTTTTTTACTTGTGTGATTGGTTGTCAACTATGGTAGACTCTAAAATTCATGAATATATGAGCTATATCTTATTTTGCTCAGCTTCGTCTCAATGCCTTACTTTAGCACATTGTATACATTCAATAAAAGGGGTTGAATTAACAAGGAGAAATAGGCATCTATAAACTGATTCCAGTGCTACTGCATAATCTTGAAGAATTTTCAAGGCTTCTACTGAGGTGCTGTCTATAAAGATAAACGAGTGTCTAAACTTGGTAATACTTTCCTTATAATTGTGGTAAGTGTCAAGAAATGGCTTTGAAGAGGTAACTCCAATTACTGTATAAGCTTTCTCTAATTAATATTGCAATTCTCTGTGACTTAGATTCTCTGAGAATGCTTATGGAAAGATGGGGATTTTACAATTTGGCTTACAAAGTGATCTAGATTGCAGGGAACTTTATGGCACAGTGGATGTGTGTGGAGGAGAATATGAGGGTATCAGTAACAGGCTTATCTTTGATTTTGACCTGGAAGTATTAGATGTCCCTCTTAAGTCCTTTTTTAGCCATGGAAGAAAAAATAAATATTTCAAGAGTGATCTAGGGGTTTGGGGCAGATGATAGGCAATTATTTTGCAGGAGTGGGACATTACTTGTGAAAAAGGAGTATAAATCACATAGTCAGAAGGCAAACTTTGTGAAAACATGTGGGTCTAAAGGACTTTTGCCGGGTATCTGAGGCATACCATATCTTACTGTAATCTGTGGTTCATTTAAGTGGGATGTCCCACTTCGGGTATTTTTTTTTTTTCTTTGCAGAAAATAGATGTTTGGAAATTAGAAAGAAAAATAATGAGTGCTTGTTCTTCTCACCAGACTTAGGTGAATTCTAAGAGATGAGAAGCAAAATTTTACAGCTAAGGGACAGAACGCTTTCTCTAATATGCTTGATTTCTAGAGCAGAACTGGGTGTCTTTGAAATTTTTCAAACATCCTCAAATTTCTTCTCACAGCAAGGATTGAAAAAAGATAATTCAGTGGTCATTAGGCTAGTTTGACTTATATTCTTATAGTTAATAATTAATAAGCATGTGTGCCTTGATTGACCACTGTGCAATGAAAACTCACTTCAAGGGGTTTTATGTAAGAATAGAAAGTGCACAGCTTTTGAATTCAGAGCATATGGTTGGATCTAGGTTTTAATATTTATTAGTAAGTGACCTTAGGAAGATCACTTAACCACTCAAACCTTCAGTTCATCATCTATAAAATAGGACTGTAAATGCTTATCTACTAATCGGGTTTTTCACTTGAGAAAAGGACTCTATAAACATTATAAACTGTGAGTTCTAAAAGTACATTATAAATATGTAGCAGTGAAACATTAGTTTATGCTTGAATTAGTACTCCATTCGCTAGAAATTATCAACTATTTTGTTCTTGCTTTATGTATAGTTATATACATATAAATCTATGTGAGAGTTTTAAATTGATAGACTTCTAAAATGTTAAATATATATTAACACCTCTTTTATAATTTGGCTGCTTCAATCATTTCGCATTCTGTGCCCTTAATAACCTGGTATCAAATAATTACAGCTGTAAAGGCTATCAACCAAATTCACAATCAAAGGTTTTAGGACATCTAAACTTCCTTCCTCCCTGCTCCTTCTCTCCCCTCCCCTCCTTTTCCTTCTTTACTTCTTTCTTTCTGTCTTTCTTCTCTACTAACTGGCCATTAGTATGAAATGGTACAGGTTTTTCAGTAGAAGAAAGCGCTGAACTTTTCTTCACTTTCGAGTACCGGTATTTATGGATAGTTCTAGGAAAAAAGGTTAATTTTATTATTTATGTCATAGAAGTAACATTTGTGAGTCATCATCGACTAATTATAAATTTATTTTTATTAGCTTTTATGTGTCTTTCATAATAATTTAAATGCAGGAATTAAAAACTAAGTCATGTAGGATAATGTATGTAACAAAGGTTAAGTAATTTTTCTATATTCTATAATTCATTTATGATCTTCAGATACATTTCTTCTTATATTATCCTAGAAATAAATATTTATTTAATAGCGGACATGCAGATAGTTTAGCTTTCAACCAAAATATTTGAATAGGCTGAATAGATTTTCAAAATCATTATTAACATCAACTATCCAATTTAAAGAGGTAAAATTACAACATATTTTGGAAAATTTGGGGAAAAGCAAATAAATAATTTCTCTACAATAATTTGGCATACATTTTGAAAATAAAAAATTCAGATCTGAACTACTAGGTATTAAGATTATGAATTGGTATGTATGTTACCAGATCCAATTTTGTTACACAGAATCAGGCACAACACAACATCAGCTGTGATAGTTTGCTTTAGGAAATGGCATCTGAGCTATAATTTATGTGCATTATAGTAGAAAAACGCTAGATTAGAAATCAGAAAACGTATGGTCTGGTCCAAGTTTGGGCACTTTTTAGGTTACATGGCCTTGAACGCATTAATTGCCCTTCTAAATCTATACTGGCTTATATATAAAAATCAAAAATTAAAACTAAAGTACAGAGATTTCTAAAAATTAAATTACATGGTATATAAAACATTTTTAAAGCATAAGACAATGCAAGGTGGCTATTTCCCAGCCAGTTGTTCTTTTCTTTGCTTATGTTACCCTTCTACCTACCTTTTATAATTCTATGAAATGTTGATGTGCACTTAAAGGAAACCAGTCCATGGCAGTTGCTGATCTCTGTTTGGGGCTGTGATGGAATTCAGAAGGAAACTTGGGAGTTGGGAGGTTGGGCCAGCTTGGAACAAGTGTCTGTTCCCTGCACCCCAGTCTGGTGCTCAGACCTTTAAACTCATGGTAAATTGCCACTGCCAACATGAGACCAAATTGTGCAACTTGTCAATATGTGGCACAACACTATTAAAGAATGATGCCACACCTCAAACAAAAACCGAAACAAAATAAAACATCTCCGTTCCCTTTAAGTATAAAATATAAACATTGTCTGTGACACTGACTTAAAAGACTATGACTCCCCCAAATATTCCTTTAATCCACATTTAATCATGAAGTTCTACCTTCCCAGCTTTACTTGAAGCAACATGGAACCTGATATGTATATTCAGGTTCTACTACCATTATTGTTTTCTTAGAATACCAAACTATAAGGGTCATGAAGGGAGGATACATACCTATTTTGATCACCATTGCTTGTACCTAGCCCAGTGGCTGGTAGATCCTTTAAAGTGTTTATTGATTACATGATGAGTAATTGGAACACAATTTAATTCATTGAAATAGTGTGATATTGTAGGGGGAAAAGAAAATTTTCTCAGCAGTAAGAGAATTAAGGTTACATTCCTGGTTGGCTTTGATTCGGTCTATATAACCTTAGGTATGTCACTTAAACTCTGAATTTCTGTTCTTTATCTAAAAAATAAAGGGTTTAGTCAACAAATTCTAAAATTGTGATTATGTAGTTTCTTAGAAATGTCTACAACCATTAGAAATGGTAGTAAAATGATTCAAATACCTTAAAAATTTTCTATTTTACTCCCAAACCATCATAAATATAATTCTACCTTTTTTTTTTTTTTTTGGTAAAAAATTAAGAATCTTTAATGCTTCTTTAGTAGCTTTCACAAGCCCAGCATAGTTTCCTGGGAGTGCTGAATTTTTTTCTACCATTTGTCTAATACTGAAATTTTCCTATATTCAACCTCCACTCTCTGCACAGCTTGGTCTCCTGCCCTTATTGCATGATATTCATGTGGTTTAACCTAAATTCATTTTATTCTCAAGATGATATGTGCCCTGTATATATTCATGAGGGCTGTGTTTTTTGAGACATTGGATAAGGGGAAATAGCCACAGCTGTCAGAATAACTGAACTCTATCTTGCTCCTAGATTAAAGTATGACTTCCCCAACACTGAGTTTCACAGTTCTAAATGAAAGCAATAAACTTGTATATTCTTCCTAACCTCCACCGTCTTTTGGGATGGAAACTTTAATTATTAAAGACCTAATGCCACTAATCACTGACTTTTCTGAAATCTGGCTGGACCCTATTATGCTTAAGCAGCATGACCAACAGCCTTGCATCCATAATGGGGCTAGGGCCAGGAAAAAGTCTCATCCATCCCATTCTGTGTTGCTCTGAACTCTTCTTCTGTGTTTCTGAACCCTTAACTATGGAAAGTAGGGAGTTGGCATGCACATGGTCTCCCACTAACTACATCTATTACCCATAAAGAGTGGTGCAGTTTATGTCAAGTATTAGGAAAAGAGTGCTATAGACAATGTGTGAGTAAAAGGACAGCTTGTGAGCCTGGTCTTTTACTTGAATGATCCTCACAGTTTTTTATCTTGGATTAGTTATTATGATTGCCCAAATAATGTATTTCTTGACTATTGTTCTTTTTTCTAGGTGGATCAGTTATACATGGAGATAGAATTTATGGTTCCTAACTCATTTCTTTATTTATCTTTAAGTGGACACAAAGGGCTTATGGATTTTGAGTGTTTGTTGTGTTTTGTTTCATTTTCTTTTAAATAATTTTTATGATCAATATATGTCAGAATGCAGAGATCAAATCTCAAGAAATAATACTTCTCTTCAAGCAATTTAAGCAGTTTATAAAATTTAAAAGAAAATAAGTTTCAAGCATCTAATATGGTTTCTTCTCTAGGCTTATGATCTTATTTCTTTCTGCATCATACATTATGCCTCAAGTATCTTTATTTCTTAGGCTCTCAAATTACTCTTAGGGATTGTAGTTTTAATTTCTAATTTTCAATGTGGGAACACAGACCTTAAACAAATATATAATCTATTAATGATTGCAAATGTTAAATACTTGCCTTCTCAAAATACCACTGAAATAATTTGTTAACAATACAATGATGAGTTTATTACTTTCTGTGATAAGAGCACTACCTAGATACAGTCTTAGCATCTTGAAGATGAGAAGACAGAGTTGTGAAATTTATGATGTTTTCAGTATTATATTCTGATTAGGACTGAATAAAAATTGGGGAGCCTGGGTGGTACAATTGGTTAAGTATCAGACTTGGTTTCTGCTCAGGTAGTGATCTCAGCATTGTGAGATGGAGCTCCATTCTGGTTCCCCTCTGAGTGCAGAGCCTGCTTAGAGTTCTCTCTCTCTCCCTCTGCACCTCCCACCCCTCAGGGGTCCCCTTCTCCTTCTCTCTCTGTCTCAAATAAATAAGTGAATCTTAAAAAAAAAAAAAAGGATCGGGTAAAAATTATGAGATAATAGTTTAGGACTTGTGGATACAAAAAGTGAGGATTTTTGAGGAAAGGGTTTAGAAGAGCCTAGGAGGGAAAACAATCATTTGTAATTATTAATTGAAAAGTTAATAATCTCATGTTCAATGAAATATGACTTTCAGAAAGTTTCTGAAAGGAATGTGTAACTTTTCTCTTTCCAGGCAAGAATTTCCTGGAAAACACAACAAAGAAGCTCAACCTTGCGTCCACTTTATGTCCACTTGGTTGTGTTGGTGAAGAGGGTGGAAAACGAAAGTCCTTTTATTAATACAGACAGATGGTAAGCTCTGTGAGTTGTGCTGTAAATGGTTTCAATTCTCACATGGCTTATGGAGAAAAACAAGGAGGGAGTGCTGGAGGTGGGGAATGTGTGCTGTAATTTTAAACAGCATATTCATGGAAAGCTTCACTGAAAATACAAGTTAAGCATGAAGGAGGGAAACTGATTCCTTCTCTATGGTGAATTATGTTCACAGAACTCTAAGGCAATCTATTGATTGCTGTGGTGCTGTCAGATAACTATAAATCCACACAGATGCTTCAGTTAGAAGCAGTATGAACTCTTTCTCTGCCACATAGTCTCACTGCGTTGTGAAACAGAAATTCAAAACCTGGTATTTTTAAATGTCAAGCAGTAAACAGCTGTCCCTAAAATCTGATAAATGCCTCCATTTACTCTTAGTTTGGCTATTATTTCAGCATTATGTTTTATTTTCTTTAAGAAGAAAAAAAAGTATTTGATAATTTGTAGAAAACCCATTTCTTTTAAAGTACAAATAAATTGTGGTGTTATTAAGCCCACCTTTTGTCATTCTAATATCTTTTTTCTCCACAAAATTTGGAGTAAGTTTTTACCCCCTCTCCTTTCTTGGACCAGTATAAGGACTTGTTAGTCTAGTAGAGGAATAACATTTCTTACTTTGATATAGGAAATGCTAAATATTTGCTTTCTGTTTCCTAATTCAGTGAGAAGGAAATATGACAGACTTTTTCTGTGGTATCATATAGAAACTTTATGAATGACAACTTGCAGAACACATTTTTTAAACTCATTTTACTATAGTAAAATTTCTCTTGTTTTTCATAGCTTGTCTGCAGCATAGTGCAGAAATGTGACCCCATACTCCTGGGGTTTGGGACTCAGACTTGTAGGCCTGACAGCAATACATGGAGATCAAGAAATTCAGTGTTTTTTATATTCTGGTCTGACTAGGAACTGAGAATTCATGCTAATAAGTTGTACACTAGATGGAAATATATAAACTGGCAAGTTAATTTATAATATAAAATGGAATGGAAATTAGATTAATATTGAAATAAGTCTGATCCACATGTTTCTTATTAAAGATTACAGATGTCTACAAAAATAACCTAATTCCTGTCTTAAGTTTTCAAGTCTCCTAACAACTTTTCATATTTGCCTTTCTGAAATGAAATCCTAAATGTAAAATAATATAAAAATTTCAAATGTGTTTTGCACCAAAAACTGTCTTTGCAATGTGCCAGAAAGGCCTTGGAAAATCACAAGGATTTATTCTTACACTTTGTAAAAAAAAAAAGGTGCTAGGATAGTTAAGTTTATTTGTTATATTACTATTGACAAATTACATGATGTATCAAATCAGAAGAGATAGTTATCATTTCACTATGATAAATTTATATGGGTAAAATGCTATTAATGTAAATATTTCAGAATGTATATGTTATATGGGAAGTTCCTAAAGATTTATTAATGCCTGACTTCCGGGGAAAATGGCAGAGTTGGGGATACTAAGCTTATCTCATCCCACAGACACAATTAGATAATACCCACATCAATATAAATAACTCAGAAAATGACCTGAAGACTGGAAGAATAGACTCTCCACAGCTAATTGTAGAGAAGAGACCACACTGAAGAGGGTAAGAAAGGTGGAGATACAGTCATGAACCAGCACCATTCCATAGTGACTTCTGCCTCAGGAAGTGGAGAAGATAACCACATACACCAGCCCAACTGAGGCTCCATCAGTGGGCTCGGAGAAGACATGGGTCTGACTGCAAGCCCCACCCATCAACAGAGCTTCCCAGGGAGTAACACAGGGAAGGTGCCTGCAGTTCAGTGCTCCTGCATCTCTGGAAGATGCCTAGTTGGACTCAGCTGAATCCCAAGGCAACATAAGGCTGGCCCATTAACAACAAAGAACCAGATTCTGCCTGCAACAGGCAAAGAGAACTACTGTAGATGGCTGGACTGAAGGCAAATGTGTCTCAGCCACAGTAGTAGGGCATAAGCAGCGCACACAGGAAATGTCCCCAAAGCAACAGGTTCTGGTGAATAGGGTATATTGCACTGCAGGACACTATAGCATCTCTTGTTCATAAGGCCACTAGTTTAAAGAGCAGGAGACATAGCTGATATTCCTAACACATAGAAATAGACACAGAGTTAGACAAAATGAGGAGACAAAGGAATATGTCCCAAAAGAAGGAACAGGATAAAATCACAGTAAGAGAGCTAAGTGAAACGAGTATGTAATATGTCTGCTAGAGAATTTAAAGTAATGGTCATAAAGATACTCAGTCTTAAGAAAAGAGAGGAGGAGTTCAGTGAGATCTTCAACAAAGAGATAGAAAACATTAAAAAAAGAGTGAATCAGAGATGAAGATCTCATTAACTGAAATTTCAAACACACTAGCAAGAATATATACTAGACTAG
Organism: Martes martes; assembly: GCF_963455335.1. Classification (NCBI taxonomy): domain Eukaryota; kingdom Metazoa; phylum Chordata; class Mammalia; order Carnivora; family Mustelidae; genus Martes; species Martes martes. Next base: position 116,375,806 of record NC_137890.1, read on the forward strand.
AGGAAGCAGAAAACAGATCAGTGACCTAGAGGACAGAGTAATGAGGAACAATCAAGCTGAACAGCAAAGAGAAAAAAATAAATTTAAAATGAAAATAGATTAAAGGAACTCAGCAACAACATGAAGCGTACTAACATTTGCATAATAGGGATCCCAGAAGGGGAAGAGAAAAAAATATTGAGCAGAAAATTATTTGAAGAACTCATAGGTGAAAACTTCCTGAATCTGGGAAAGGAAACAAGAAATTCAGATCCGGCAAGTAGAAAGCCCCCAACAAAGTTAACCCAAGGAGGTCTACACCAAGACACATAGTAATCAAAATGGCAAAAAATAGTGACAAAAAGAAAATTTTAAGAGCAACAGAGGAAAGAATACAGTTATATACAAGGGAAACCCAGTAAAGCTATCACCTGAATTTTCAGTAGACACTTTGCTGATCAGAAGAGAGTTGCATGATATATTCAAAATGCTGAAGGAAAAAACTTGCAGCCAAGGACATTGTATCCAACAAGGCTGTAATTCAGACTAGAACAAGAGATAAAGCGTTTCTCAGAAAACAAAAGCTAGAGGAATTCATGACACTAAACCAGCCCTACAAAAAACCAAGAAATATTAAAGGGGACTCTTTGAGTGGAAAGGAAAGATTGTAAGTAGGAGTAAGAAAAATAGGAAGCACAAAAGCAGTCAAAATAAGTGTATCTATAAAAATCAGTCAAGGGTTTCATAAAATAAAAGGATGAAAATATGACACCATACACCTAAAATGTGTGGGTAGAGGAGTAAAGAATGCATTCAAGCCTAAGTGACCATCAACTCAATATAGACTGCTACGTGCATGAGATGTTATATATAAACATAATGGTAACCATAAATCAAAAATCAGTAATGGATATACAAAATATAAGAGAAAGGAATCCAGTCATATCCAATCATAAAGAAAGCCAGAAAACTCTGAGAGAAGAGAGCTGGAGAAGAAAGGTACAAAGGACTACAAACATAAGCATAAAACAAGTAACAAATGACAATAATTACTGTGAATGTAAATGGACTAACTACTCCAATCAAAAGTTATTGGGTGACAGAAGGGTTAGAGAAACAAGAATCATCTATATGCTGTCTACAAGAGATTCATTTAAGATGTAAAGACACATGCATATTGTAAGTGAAGGGATGGAAGAACATTTATCATACAAATGGAAGTGAAAAGAAAGCCAGGGTAGCAATACTTACATCACACAAAGTATAAAACATAGAGTGCAATAAGAGAGTAAGAAGGACACTATAAAAAAACCAACTAGAAGATATAACAATTAGAAATACTTATGCTCCCAACATGGGAACACCAAAATACAAAAAGCAGCTAAAAACAAACATAAAGGAAGTCATCAATAGTAATACAATAATAGTAGAGGACTTTAATGCCATACTATTTGGACATATCATCCAAACAGAATGTCAACAAGTAATCAGTGGCTTTGATTGACACAATGGACCAGATGGATCTTACAGATACATTCAGAACATTTCATCCTAAAATAGCAGAATACACATTCTTTTCAAGTGCACATAGAATATTCTCCAGAATAGGTGGCATATTAGGTCACAAAATAAGCCTCAACAAATTAAAAAAGATTGAAGTTATACCACACTTTTTTTTCTGGCCACAACATTATGAAACCAGAAACCAATCATAAGAAAAAAATCTGGAAAGACCACAAATACATGGAAGTTAAATAACATGCCACAAAACAATGAGTCAAGCAAAAAATCAAAGAGGAAATAAAAAAACATGTGGAGACAAATGAATATGAAAGCACAATTGTCCGAAATCTTTGGGATATAGCAAAAACTGTCCTAAGAGGAAAGTTTATAACAATACAGACCTACCTCAAGCAGCAAGAAAAATCTCAAATAACCTAATCTTACACTTAGAGGAGGCAAAAGAAGAAGAACAACCACCAAAAAACCCCAAATCCAGCAAAAGGAAGGAAATAATAAAGATTAGAGCACAAATAAGTGAACTAGAAACTAAACAACAAAAACAAACAATAAAACAAGTTAATAAAGCTAAGAGCTGGTTCTCTGAAAAGATGAACAAAATTGATAAACCGTCAGGTAGACCTATCAAAAGAGAGAGAGAGAGAGACAGAGACAGAGAGATGACTCAAATAAACAATATCAGAAATAAGAGAAATGAAACAACAGAAATACAAATGATTTTAAGAGCATATTATGAAAAACTCTACGCCAACAATTAAGTAACCCAGAATAAATGGATAAATTTGTAGAAACATAACCTCCCAAAACTGAATCAGCAAGAAATACAAAATTTGAACAAACTGATTACCAGCAGTAAGAATGAATCAGTAATCAAAAAACTCCCCCAAAAAACAAAGTCTAGGGCTGGATAGTGTCATAGGTGAATTCTACCAATCATTTAAGGAAGAGTTAGTACTTACTCTTTTCAAATTATTCCAAAAATAGAAGAGGAAGGAAAGCGTCCAGACTCATTCTAGTCTATCAGCACTATCCTGATACCAAAACCAGACAAAAACACTCCAAAAAGAGGGAGAGAGAGAGAGAAAGAGAGAGAGAGAACTTTTGGCCAATAGATCGGATGAACATAGATGCAAAAATCCTCAACAAACTACAAGCAAACCACAGTGTATTAAAAAAATATATCATAGTTGGGTGCCTGGGTGGCTCAGTCGGTTAAACCTCTGTCTTCAGCTCAGGTCATGATCTCAGGGTCCTGGGATCGAGTCCCGCATGGGGCTCTCTGCTTGGCGGGGAGCCTGCTTCCTCCTCTCTCTCTCTCTGTCTGCCTTTCTACCTACTTATGATCTCTCTCTGTCAAATAAAATAAAATCTTAGAAAAAAAAAAATCATGGTTAAGTGGGATTTGTTCCCAGGATGCTGATTCATGAAACAGTCAGCATGATATATCCCATCAATAAGAGAAAGGATAAAAACCATATGTCATTTCAATAGATTGAGAAAAAACATTTGGTAAAATACAACATCCATTCATGATAAAAACCGTCAGCAAAGTTAAGTGTAGAGGGAACATACTTCAACATAATAAAAGCCGTATTTGAAACATTTACAGCTAACATCATACTTAGTGGTGAAAAACTGAGAGCTTCCCCCTAAGATTAGGAACAAGACAAGGGTGTCCACTCTCACCACTTTTATTCAAGAACTGGAAGTTCTATCCATAGCTAACACAAGAAAAAGAAATAAAAGGCATCCAAATTGGAAAGAAAGAAATAAAAGTTTCACTACTTGCAGATGACATGATAATATATATGTGAAAAACCCTAAGGATTCCACCAAAAAAATATTAGAACCAATAAATGAATTCAGTAAAGTCACAGGACACAAAAGCAATATACAGAAATCCATTGCGTTTACATATGCTAATAATTAAATAGTAGAAAGAGAAATTAGGAAAACAATCCCATTTACAGTTGCACCAAAAATGATAAAATATCTAGGAATAAACTTAACCAAATAGGTGGAAGACCTATATTTTAAAAACTATGAAACATTGGTGAAAGAAATTGAAGACAACACAAACTAATAGAAAGATATTCCATGCTTATGGATTGGAACAACCATTATTGTTAAAATGTGCATACTACCCAAAGCAATCTACAGGTTTAAAAAAATCCCTATCAAAATACCAGCAGCATTTTACACAAAACCAGAAAAAATAATCTTAAAATTTGTATGGAACCACAAAAGCCCCAAATAGCCAAAGCAGTCTTGACAAAGAAGAACAACACTGTATTATATCAAGATATACCACAAAGCTGTAGTAATCAAAACAGTATGGTACTGACACAAAAATAAACATGTAGATGAATGGAACAGAATAGAGAGACTGAAATGATTATATGGTCAATTAATCTTCAATGAAGAATATGCAATGGGAAAAAGACAGTCTCTTCAACAAATGAGAAAACTGGACAACTATATGCAAAAGGATGAAACTGGACCACTTTCTTAGACCATACACAAAAATCAACTCAAAATTTATTAAAGACCTACGTGTGAGACCTGAAACCATAAAAATACTAGAAGAGAGCATGGGCAGTAATTTCTCTGACATCACTCTAGATATGTCTCCTAAGGCAAGGGAAACAAAAGCAAAAATAAACTATTGGGACTACATGAAAATAAAAAGCTTCTTCACAGCAAAGAAGTGATCAACAAAACAAACAGACAACCTGCTGAATGGGCGAAGATATTTGTAAATGGTGTATCTCATAAAGGGTTAGTATCTAAAACATGTAAAGGGTTTATAAACTCAACACCCAAAAACCAAATAATACAATTAAAAATGGACAAAAGACATGACAGACATTTCTCCAAAGAAATCATACAGATGGTTAGCAGACACATGAAAAGATGCCCAGTATCACTTATCATCAGAGAACTGAAGATCAAAATCTCAATGAAATATCACCTCACTCCTGTCGGAATGGCTATAATCAAAACATAAGAAACAAGTGTTGGCAAGGATATGGAGAAAAAGGAACCTTCTTGCACTGTTGGCGGGAATGCAAACTAGTGTAACCAGTGTGGAAAACAGTATGGAGATTCCTCAAAAAATTAAAACTAGAATTACTATATAATCCAGTAATTCCACTACTGGGTACTTTTACCAAAGGAATACAAAAACAGTTTCAAAAAAAGATACGTGCACCCCTGTGTTTAAAGCAGCACTATTTACAATAGCCAAATTATGGAAGTAGCAAGTGTCCATCGATAGACGAATAGATAAAGAAAAGGCGATACATACATAATGGAATATTAGCCATAAAAGAGAATGAAATCTTGCCATTTGCAACAGCATGGCTGGATCTAGAGGTAATAATCCTAAGCAAAATAAGTCAGTGAGAGAAAGACAAATACCATATAATTTTACTCCTGTGTGGACTTGAAACAAAACAAATGAACAAAGAGAGAGAGAATCCAAAAAAACACTATTAACTATAGAGAACAAACTGATGGTTACCAGAGGGGGGCTGAGCTAGGGGGTGGATTAGGGGGGATGGGTGAGATTGGTGAAGGGGATTAAGAGTGCACTTACCATGCTGAACACTGGGCAGTGTATAGAATTGTTGAGTTCCTATATTGTATACTTGAATCAGATATAACACTGTATGTTAACTCTCCTGGAAAAAAAAAAGTTCATCAATGTCCAGCTATCTATGATAAGTTTCTATCTGACTTCTGGTGTCTGCATTGCCTGATATCACACATCAACAGTGTAGCATTTATTTATTTATTTATTTATTTGTTTGTTTGTTTGTTTGAAAGAAATTGAGAGAGAGTGCATAAGCAGGGGAGCAGCAGACAGAGGGAAAAGCAGACTCCCTGCAGAGCAAGGAGCCCCATGTGGGACTTGATCCCATAACCCTGGGATCATGACCTGAGCCAAAGGCAGATGCTTAACTGACTGATGCTTAACTAACTTAACTGTAGTATTATCAGCCATAATTTCAGTTAGTTTTTTAAATGTCAATTTGATTGCTACTTTATTTCTTTCATGTAAATTTTGGATTTTCTAGGCCAGTGGTTCACAGTTGGAGATTCATGTCAGTTATGTATTGAGGTTTATTAATATACATATGTTTATTCCCTCCTCCAGACCTACTGAATTTTGTTTACTGATATGCATCATGTATACTTGGTATATTCTAACCATATTCCTGTTCTATTCATAGTATATTATGTCTCAGGATTACTATATATTATGACTAATGATTTTTTCTGTGTAATGATTATGTATGTCCATTTTACGGATTAATGCAATATCCACGCTTCTCAAATAGGGGTAATCATGTTTATAATTGTTTTCTCTCAGATGCTTTTGAATTGATCTTATCTCATTTTACATGCCATAGAAACAACTAGATGTCATTTTCGGTTGTACTATTCTTCATTTGAACTCTCATCAGAGCTTTCATTTTTAAAAATTAACAGTAATAAGTGATAAGTTAATTGTAAACACAGCAGCTTCAAGTCTTTTGTCATCTACCAGTAGTTTTTTGTTTTACACCAGTGCTTCCTGAGAAGCACTTGCCATGGCTACAGGCTATAGCATTTCATTTTAAACAAAGAAGGGCTGTCTCATGAAAAAGGACTTCATATGCTAACTACTTTTGGGAACCAGCTTCTGATGATATCATTTAAACAAATTTGAAACTTATACCAATGAACTAGGTCAACAATTCCATAATTCTAGTTGAAAAGCAGATGGGTTCACGAGACTGCTCAACTCAAGACAGAGCAGAACAAGAACTAATTGTGTAAGAAGGTATGACTTCTTTGAGGGATGACTGATTTTTATTTGGAATTATTGATATTTTAATTTTCTATTTATTAAATACATAAGAAAACCTTTTTTTTCTCTTAAGCTGTTTATAATTTATGATTTGATAGACTAAGCTTCTGTAATTGGAAATGAAACTTTTGTATATATATTATTTTCCCTGCCTGATTTCTCTAGAATTGAAAACTCTTATTTTTATGGCATTATAATATTTGCATAAATTCACTAAATCTATACTCCTTGTATCAGAGCATAATTGGAAATTTTAGGTATGCCTAAGTTTGACATTAAGGAGTCAATGCTTATAAAGCCCTCTTGGGAAAACTGGCCTCCTACCTGCCATATAGAGTTCAGAGATTTGGGAGGCAGAATAATGTTAATCTCCAAAAGTGTTCATGTTGTAATTTTCGGATCTTGTAAATATATTATTTTACATGGCATGAGAGGCTTTGTAGATGTGATGAAGATCAAAGAACTTGAAATAAAGATTGTCTTGGGTTACTAAGTAGGGCCAATCTAATCACACGAATCCTCAAGAATAGAAAAATCTCAGGCTATGGTCAAAGATAGAAGAAAGAGGAGAGATTCAAAGCATAAGGTCTTGGCCTGCCATTGCTGGCTTTGAAGATGGAGGGTCCTCACCCTTGGAGGTATGAGTCTCTAACATTAGCATTTTTTCAGAGATACCTGGGGGGCTTGTGAAAATACATGTCAGAGTTTCTGATTCAGTAGCCTTTGGTGGAGCCAGAGAATTGGCATTTCTAACAAGTTCCTAGGTAATGCCGATGCTCCTAGTTTAGGACATTATTCTGAGAAATGCTTCTATAAACAATGGTATGGAGGAGGGAACAGAAGGCAAGCTAAGGACAAAACAGAAGCTGGCATCCTGCAATCCATCCCCACCATGGGATATATGTGACATTCCTCAGGCACTCCTTGCTGCCCTAAAGGAAAAACAAATAGTTAACTAATAGCATCACAGTCCTGCAGGGCAGGAATCTCCCTCAGTTTATAAATGTCCTACTGATTTACAAGGAAAAAGCTTTCTTATCAATAGCCTAACCTACAGAGACCTATAACTCAGTACCTGAAGCCTTAACATCATCCTCCCCTCCATAAAATTAAGGGAGGCTGAGGCTGAAGGAAATGTAAATAAAATTGTATTTCCTCTAAACCTAAAGCTGTTGACAAAGACCTGTGATAGGAAAAGTATGACATTCTACCAGGAAACTCCCAACCGTCTTCATGTTGGTACATTTTAGAGGGAAAGACAGCTTGGCTTGAAAACAACAAGGCCTCCAGTATCCTGAGGGTCTTCATTAGCATATGACAGTCCTTCTTGACACCCTCTTTGGGCTCACCTCCCCAACTCCTAAGTCTTGAGCCACTTCCCAGGACTGCAGTGCAGCAGCTCTTTCTGCCCACAGGCCCTGTCCTTGTGCTTTAATAAACTTACCTTTTTACACCAGAGACTTCCTTAAGAATTCTTTACTGGTCGTTGATTCTAGACTCCACCCACTGAACCTCACTTATATTCTAAAACTTAAATCAGTACACATACTGGATTCAGCAATATAACTGAGACTATTCAGATAACATTCACAATGTCCATTAAGTAATGTTGGCCCTATGTAGCATTTTTGCCTGTACTACCCTTCAGTAAAATGAAAATAATCAATCAGTGGCTCTACTGGGATGACATAAAATATCGCAATGCTATGTTTCCAAAATGATCAAGGTGATGAAGTTCTAGAATATAGGTGAGGTTCGGTGGGGTGAGGTCCAGAGCCGATGACCAAGAAAGAATTCTTGAGACATCTTTGGTGCAAAATGGTGGTTTATTAAAGAACGGGGACAGAACCCAAGGGCAGGAAGTGCTGCTGCCCCCGATTGTGAGGGATGGCAGGTTATATACCATGGGGGTGGGGAAAGTGAGGAAAAGGGAGGCTTCAAAGAACTTTCATATGCTAAAGAGGACCGACAAGATAAGGGATACCAGAGGCCTGGCCATTGCCAAGGTTGTTTTGCCCTCTAGCAAGGTATTAACATTAAAATGGGTGGGAGATTCCTAAAGAATGTCACATATGTCCCACCCAGGAGTGGTGGTGGGGAAAAGTTGGAGAGTGTCAGCTTCTGCTTTGTCCTCAGCCAGCCTTCTGTTCCCTCATCAAAGGTATGTATATACATTGAACTTTATTATAAGGGAGTCTTGTTTTTACACAATTGGTTCTTTATTTCAAGTTTCACAATACTTTTCTTTATATTTGTGTCATGAAAATAAACACTACTAATATTTTTAATTGATTTTTTTGACACTGAAAGCAAATGAATAGTAGTGCTTATTATAAGGCACCAATGATGGTTAGAGTTTTATTTCACTATACTCTGGAGAACTGGCTTACAGATCATGGAAAGTCTGCATAAATCCATAAACTGCAGTGAACATCAGCTGTGCATTTAGGCTTGTAAGCTTTTAAAATTGATTCCATAACTAGGATTTATTATCTCTTGAGAGTGGATAATAGTTCTATGAAGTAGAATTATACATATTTTTAAATTTAGAAAGGATACAGCAGTTTATTTTAGGAAAAAAAAAACCAACTTGATTCTTATGGAAAATCCCATAGCTTCCTTTTCTGGTTTATTTTAAGGCCATTTATAATTTACATTATAACAAAGCCTTTATAATTATTTGATTTAATGTTCTGTGAAAGAGCATCAGGAAACGTGAAGTGGTTGTTTCTATAATGATTGCTTATCTAGTTTTTGAAAGAGAAGATTAACAATTTTAAAATTCTTTGACTATTAATCATCAAGTTTAAATTTTTTGATATTTTCAAAAGATGTCTTTTTTCTAAAGTTTTTTACTGCAGTTCATAATTTCTAACTATAAGACTGCTGATTATATGCACACATAAAAGGAATGATAGCTGTGGCAGCATATATGAAAATTTTCCCAACTGGAAGAAGTTAAGCTTAAATAATCAAAAGTATAATTTTCACCAAATATCCATTTGATTTTTTTTTTTTCTACGAAGTTGAAAATAGCAGTGGGAAATATACTCTGGGATATTATCATGAAATGCTTCTCTTATATAAGATATTACATTTTCATTAATTCAAAGAAATTAACCGACTAACTATCATATGCCAGAATCTGTGCTAGAGACTGGGTCCATGATAATGAAGAAATGTAATTATTGTCCTCAAGTAATTTTTAATTTTTGAAGGGAAGAATGAAGAAGTAATAAATGTAAAAATAAATACATAAGGACTTATAGTTTTAGTTCTGACATGTAATTGGAAATGGTACTCCTTCTCTGATAACAAGAACAAGCTGAACAAACTGAAAACTAATGACTTTTCTGAGACCCATTAGAGAACTGCCAGTCCAAAATCTGGAGAGATGGGCAAATCCCACAAGGCTCTGCTGGAGGCATAAACTGATAGGAACCTTTAAATAACAATTTTGACACATTGCTCTAGGCTTAATGTGTACTATTCTGAGAGTGAGAAACAAATGGGTATTGTGGTCTTAGGAGTCATACCCTGTGTTTTGTGGTTTTTTTTTTTTTTTTTAATTTATTTTGAGAGAGAGAGCCAGCAGGAGCAGGGGGGTGGGGCAGAGGGAGAGGGAGAAGCAGACTTCCCCCTCCCTCCCACCAAGCAGGGAGTCCAAAGTGGGACTCCATCCCAGGACACTGGGATCATGACCTGAGCTGAAGATAGATGTTTAACTGAATGAGGCACCTAAGCACCCTGTCCTGTGGCTTTTTATGTTCAGGAACTCTGCTGGATTCTCACAGTAAAAAGCCAGGAGGGATTCCCTCCTGTTCACACAGAAATAGGGGAAGATTAACAATAGAGAAATAGTGCCTGAGCAATTTCCATAACAAAGGCCTACTCTCTAGGGGAAAAGATTTTACCAGAGCCTTATTCCACAGGACATGTCTCTCATTCAGCCCCCTGAAGCCTTTTTTCACCAAAAGGGGATAGAGGAGAAGAAACTCTTCTGAGAGTCACAGATGAGGGTCAAAGGCTCACTAAATGATGTATTTATACATAAGATTATAGAATGCTTCCCTTCCTCTGCACCTTACCACCACACTGAAAGGATTCCACTCTAGTAATTACGGGTCACAGTTGAAAGAGCTATGAGATGGACTCTCTGAAGAGTACTTAAGAAATCACAAGCCAACTAAAACAAGAGACAAAAAGAAGGCCATTAGAAGAAGGTGAAGCTACAGGCATAGCAAACATTAAACGAAGCCAAACCAACAAAACCTCATTCTGAAGACCTATTTACTTCAGTTGCTATTGGCTACCATAACATGTTTGACATAAACAAAAAAATTATTAGGCATGTAAGAGACCAAAAAAAAAAGTTGGAAGAAACAAAGCAAACATAAGAACTGGGTTCAAACATGACACAGATGTTAGAATTATCAGAGAATTTGAAGTAAGTATGACTAACATGTTAGGGGCTTTAATGAGAAAAGTCGAAAACATTAAAGAACAATGGCTATTATTAGCAGAAAGGTAAAATCTATAAGAAAGAATCAAAAGGAAACTCTGGAACTCAAGAACACTGTAACAGTAATGAAGAATGCCTCCAGTGGGCTCATCAGTAGATTTAACATGGCTGAGGAAAGAATGAGTAAACTTAACAATAAGTCAATAGAAACTTTTCAGGCAAATGCAGAGAAAAAAAGAATAAAACAAACAAAAAACAAAACCTCCAGTAGCTGTAGCACAATTATAAAAGGTATAACATGCATGCAGTTGGAATAGCAGAAGGAAGAAAGTGATAGTAGAATAGAGGATAAATTTGAAGTAATAATGCTTAAAAATTTTCCAAATTTATGACAGACACTGAATCACAGATCCAGGAAGCTCAGGTAAAGCAAGCAGGATAAATATCCCAAATTCTATACCTAGGCATGGTGTATTCAAAACTCAGAAAGACAAAGACAAAGATAAAATCTTGAAAGAAGACAGAGACTTCCATAACTAAAACAAACTATAGTGGAATAAGGGTAATAACTCAGCAGACTTCTCATCAGAAACCATACAAATAAGAGTGTAGTGAAATATTTAAAATGTTGGAAGGAAAAAACCTACCTAGGATGCTATATATCCAGTGAAACTCTTCAGAAAGGGAGATGAAAAAAAGTCTTTCTTAAACAAACAAAAACTAAGGAACTCCATCACTGGCAGATGTGTTAAATGTTCTTCAGGGAGAAGGGTAACTATAGAGCAGCTCTTATGAAACAGTGGAAAGTACTATGAGAGTAAATAGCAGATATGTCTATGTGGTCATCATTTTGATGGGCTGTCCAGGGAAAACATCCTGAAGTAATAAGACATAAGCTGAGATATAAAGGATAAAAAAAGATTTGGCTTTTGTGAATGTAGGGAAGGGATTTTAGGTACTGAAAACAACATGCACTGAGTTCCTAAGAGAAATAACAGAGTGATTGCAACAGCACATATGTTGAAGAGTTTATATTTTGAAAAGGTTTATCAAGAAGGTAAAATGTATAGACACTATCAGATTTATATTGCTATTATTGTTCCTTGTAAATTGTTTACATTAACAATAATAACAACAAACTAAGAAAATAAATCTCATTTACAATACCATCCAAAAGAATGAAATATTTATGAATAGAATTATCAGAAAGGCAAACTAAAAGGTAGACTTGTACTCTGAAAAGTACAAACGTTGAAGGAAATTAAAGGAGATCAAATATATGAAGATGGTCCATACTCATGACTAGAAAGCTATTAGAATATTGTTAAATAGCCCATTCTACTGAAACTAGTCTACAGACTCAGTAGTATTTTGATCAAAATTCCTACGGTATTTCTTACAGAAATAGAAAAAAAAACCCTCAAATGCATTCGGAACCACAAAAGACTGAATAGCCAAGCAATCTTGAGAAAGAAGAATAGGGCTAGAAGCATCACACTTTCTGATTTCAAATTTATATTACAAAGCTGCAGTAATTAAAATATATATGGTACTGACATAAAGACACCCAAATGGACCAATGGAACAGACTAGAGAACCCAGAAATAAATCCACACATTATACGGGCAACTGAACTTCAACAAGAGTGCCAACAATACCCAATGGGGAAAGGGTATTTTTTTCAACAAATTGTACTGGGAAAACAGGTTATCAACATGCAAAAATAGGAAATTGGACCCCTATCTTATACCATCCACAAGAGTTAACTCATAATAGATTAAAGACTTAAACATAAGACTTGACACTGTAAGATTTCTAGAAGAAAGCATAGGGAAAAGCTTTATGACATCAGTGTTGGCAATGATTTTATGGCAGATGACACCAAAAACACAAGCAATAAAAACAAAAATAGACAAGTGGTATTATATCAAACTAAAAAGCTTCTACCAAGCAAAGGAAACCACCAACAAATGGCTCACCAAGAGTGAAACAGGAATCTATAAAATGGGAGAAAACGTTTGCAAACCACATATGATAGAAAATTAACATTCAAAATAAATAAGGAACTCCTGCAACTCAGTGACAAAAAAGACAACTTGATTTAAAAAAAATGAGCAAACTACTTGAATAGACATTTCTCTAAGAAGACATACGAGTTCCCAAAAGATATATGAAAAGGTGCTCAACATCATGAAGCAGGAAATGCAAATTGAAACTAAAATGGGATATTGTCTCATACCTGATAGGATGGTTATATTACCCAGAAAAAACACAAGTGTTGGTGAGGATATGGAGAAAAACCCTTGTACACTGTTGGTGGGAGTGCAGACTGGTGTATCCACTATGGAAAAGAGTATGGAGATTCCTCCAAAAATTAAAAATAGAACTATAATATGGTCCAGTAATCTTATTCCTGGATATATATCCAAAGGAATTAAAATCAGGATCTCATAAAGATATCTGCACTCCCATGACCATTACAGCATTATTCACAGTAGTCAAGATATGAAAGCAATTCACATATCCATTAACAGTCAAAAGGATAAAATACAGTATATACATATAATGGAATGTTCCTCAGCTTCTAAAAAGAAGGAAATCTTGCCATTTGTAACAACACGAATAGACCTGGAAGGCATACTGAGTGAAATAAGTCAGTCACAGAAAGACACATAGATGAAGCAGAAAGTAGAATGATGGTTGTTGTCGGGGGCTTAGAATAGGGGAAAATGGGAAGTTGTTCAATGGGTATAAAGTCAAAGTTATACCGGATGAATAAGTTTTGGAGACCTGCTATATAATGCAGTACTTATAGTTGGAAATATGGTATATGCATTTAAAAATTTGTTGGGAGGGGTGATCTCATGTTAATTGTTCTTACACACACATACACACCTACACACATGCACAAAGCAAAGGGACACAAGACTATTCAGGGAGATGATGAATATGTTTATTATCTTGATTTTGGTGATGGTTGCATGGATATTCAAATGTGTCCCAAATTATCAAATTATATAGACTAAATATGTGTGGGGTTTTTCTTGGTAAATCATTGAAATCTCAATAAAGCTGCAAATAAGAATGCAACAGCAAAAGCTAAATTTTAAAATGAGAGCAATTGTAAATGTTAAGCAATTTAGGCATTCTAAAAATATGTATAAGTGCCAGGAAGTTCTGTGTGTGCTCTAGTCAAAAGCTATAAGAGAAGAACATCATTGCCTTTCTAACAATGAGAAAGGACCAGACGAAATTAAAAAAAAAAAAAATATATATATATATATATAAAATGTGCTGTGCCTTAAAACCATCAAAGAGCTGATGTTGTAAGGCTGTGAAATAACCCAAGTATTAAAGAATGACAAACTGCTCCAAGAAGAAACAGGTCACAGGAACTGTTTCAACTTTATTAGAGCATGTCAGAGCTAACTGCCATAAAAATAGATGATAAAAAAAATCAATTATAATTTTAACAAATTTTTTAAATGCTATGTGTGAATTAGTGTTATCAGTTTAGATGACTAGAGTTCTAGACACAAGAGGAGTTCACATTAACTTGCAAACTCTTTCCTTGAGAGTCCCTGGAGGCTCATAAGAAAGCATGGAGAGCTCTGTTCAGTGGGGCAGGAATGCAGGAGCCGCTGGAACAGGTTCCAAATACTGCATGCTTCCCTAGACCCATGATGGTTCTTAAGTTTTAAGTAATTTGTTCATTTAGTTTATATTATAAGATTTGTGGACATAGTTTTTTATTTTTTAAAGATTTTATTGACTTACTTGACACAGAGAGAGAGAGAGAGAAAGCGTGCACAAGCATGGGGAGTGGCAGGCAGAGAGAGAGGGAGAAGCAGGCTCCCCGCTGAGCAGGGAGCCCCATATGGGACTCAATCTCAGTACCCTGGGATCATGACCCAAGCCCAAGGCAGATGCTCAACCAACTGAGCCACCCAGGCACCCCTGGACATAGTTTTTTAGATAATATTTTATTACCCTTTAATTTCTACAGCATTTTTAGTGAGATCCCCTCTACTAGTCCTTATATTGCTATTCTGTAATTTTTTTTTATTCCCCTTCTTACCCTGATGAGTCTGCCTAGAAATTTGTCCATTTTAATAACTAATTCAAAGAGTCATAATTTGAACATTTTTGAAATTATCCTTTATTAAGAACTTTGATTCTGAATGAGATAACTTTGGGAATAAGCATTGGCATAGATAAGATAAAATCTGAGGTGAGCCTCCAACAATTAAAGTTCAGATAGATGAAGGCATACCAGGAAAAGAGGAAAAACTAAAAAGTGGTGGTTGATGAAGAGGAGAAACACTTAAGAGAATGATGTCCTAAGGGAAAGAACATTCAAGGAGGAGAATGTGATCAGCTTTGTTAACTTTATTGATAGGTGGGCAAGAGGAAATTGATCACTGGATTTACCTACATGGAGACAGTAGCATACTTAATGTACTCAACACCAAGAATAGATCATTTCTCAACACTTTCTTCCTCTATACAAAGAAATCATTTTCAGTTATACCCATGTAAAAGGAAAGCAAATAATAATAGCCTAAAAAGAAATACTGACAATGAAATTTTCTTTTATTGCACTTTATGTATATAATCATACTACCGGTAATTACAGAAGAAATACATCTGTAAACCAAGACTATCCTGGGAAAGTTAAGGATGTATAATAACCTTAGATTCAGGGCACAAGTGGAGTGTTTGGCCTGATACAGGACCTAGAACAAGTTAACCATAGTAACAGGAGGGAGAGCTGAGTATATAGGAATAGATTCAGATAGATAAGTAGACAAAAAGCTGGGAGTCTTGTTTCTTTGTTTTAATCAATGAAATAGAAGCCAAGATCATCAACAGAGAGTGAGGAAGAAGAAAGATATTAGAGTTTTGAAAAGAGAACAAAGAGAGTAATTAAAGGTAGTTGAAGAGTGAGTGAAAGAGGAAAATGTAAGTAAATTATGGAGAAGTATTTATTGAATTAGTATGACAGTTGTGTGTGTGTGTGTGTGTGTGTGTGTGTATTGATAGACTATAACCCCACTGAGCCATATAGAAGAGGAAAATATTTGAGTGGTTATCTGTTGCCTATTTGGGACCTAAAAGCCCTTGAACACAGGAAGAATTTTTTATTCATATTCTGTATTTGTTTCTGCACTAAAGGAACTGATAATTGTTTTCTGCAAGACATATACATATGAATTATAGTAAAACAAACCAAAAAATTTCAAAACATCAAACAATATGACAAAATATGCAATACAACACAGAGAAGCATGTTATGTCAATATTTCTGACTGTATAGAATATAGCAAATTCTGGGCTCACATAGAGATGACTGAGTTCAGAAAATTTTCATGGTGTAGATGGGGTCTGTTCTGGGACATGAAAGACACATAGACTTTTTAAAATTTGAATAAGCAGAGGATGTCATGTGATTTACACTAGATGAACAAAGGTGACTTAAGTGGTATCTAATGCATCTTAGGTACTTCATGATTTGAGTAAATTACAAATTAGTTATTGACTGTAAGTAGACACTTGAACTTTAAATGCATATTTTCTATGGGATATTAGTTGATACAGTTGAAAAACTGTGCAAGATTATAAAAGATATTAAGTAATGAATATAGACTTTTTCTTACAGGCAGTAGAGAATTGATGACTCTTGGACAGAGACATCATTTGAGGGTGCTTTTGAAAAAATAAGGAAGCAGCCACTATTTAGGAGTAATTCAAAGGAGAGAAGCTGGTGGTGAAGAGCATAGTTAGGAGATTATTACAGTATTCCATAAATGAGTATCTGTTATCTTTGTCTTAAGAGAAAGGACAGTAGAAAATAAGTGGATATTTACTGAATATTTACAATATATAATACATTATGTTGTGCGTTTTGGTAAATGTTGGTCGTTCAACACTTTATAACTGAGTATAACACAATGAATACCACAATGTTACCTGGTTATATCTTGATATCACTTTTAGGTTATTCCAGATAAGCTAAAGTGCATACTAAAAATACCTAATTTTTCTGGATATAAAAATAATAAAACAAATTACAATTTGTTAGCTATTTATCATTCTTTTCTTATAACTAGACATGGGAAAAGGGTACACATCTTTGCCAGGTTGAAAAAGATCACAAAATGATTAATTAAATCTAAGCGTTAGAGTTAATAATTTTATGGCTAGCTTGGGATGCAGTGGTTAATGTGATTTAATTTGTTCGCATTAAAGTCCTAATTAAAGAGAGGTGTACATCCTTTTGTAGTATATTAAATGAATTTTCTTTTGTCTGGTCCATATGGTATAATAGGTTACAGAGAAATTTTCATAATACAGTCATGGTGGGGAGCAGGAAGCCTAGATACTTTTTACATGATATTTAAAGTTTTAGGTTAGCTTAAAATTAAGTAGAAATAAATACATAATCTGAAGCAGCTTTGCAAACGTATTAGTAAGTTTGACTGGTAGTATCATAAATAAGAATTTATATAAAATTATTATCATTATTATTTTAAAGATTTTATTTATTTATTTGACAGAGAGAGACACAGCAAGGGGGGTGGGAGAGGGAGAAACAGGCTTCCCACCGAGCAGGGAGACAGATGCAGGGCTGGATCCCAGGACCCTGGGATCATGACCTGAGCCGAAGGCAGATGCTTAATGACTGAGCCACCCAGGTGCCCTCATATAAAATTATTAAACGTATCTTTCATGCTGTATTATCTGAAATAGAAGATAAAATATTTTCCACAAATTGTGCTTTAAAAGATATTAGATGGAAAAAATGATTAGTAATTTGAGTTATTTTAAAAAATCTATCAAATTCTGGGGTGCCTGGGTGGCTCAGTCACTTGTCAGTTAAGTGTCTGTCTTCTGCTGAGGGCATGATCCCAGGGTCCTGGGATGGAGCCTGGCATTGGGGTCCCTGCTCAGCAAGGATTTTGCTTCCTCTCTCCCTCTCCTCCTGCTAGTTCTCACTCTGTCAAATAAATACATAAAATCTTTTAAAAAATCTATCAAATTCTACTTAGAATTATAGTTATTACTAATGCACATTTCACTTTCCTAAAAACAGGAATTTTTGTTTTATTTACTTTTTGTATTTCCAATAACACTTTTAAGTTTGGCACTTTTTAATTTTAACTTGTTAATTACATAATAATTATTGATGAATTTATATTGGATATAGAGATTGTTTAGATCAAAGTTACAATAGCTGAATGAACATGCATTTCTTATTATATTTTGTAGTTAAATTAATAAAAATGTACCTTAGAGGGGCGCCTGGGTGGCTCAGTGGGTTAAGCTGCTGCCTTCAGCTCAGGTCATGATCTCAGGGTTCTGGGATCGAGTCCCGCATCTGGCTCTCTGCTCGGCGGGGAGCCTGCTTCCCCCCCCCACCCTCTGCTTACTTGTGATCTCTCTCTGTCAAATAAATAAAAATATTTAAAAAAAAATGTACCTTAGAGTATGTTTTTTGGTCCTGTGTTAGAAATCCTTCCCATTCCATAAAGTCATCTTTAGCTTTATCTTCCTGTGCTTTATAATTTTGCCCATCATATTCGGTTTTTTAAATCCATCTGGGAACATAGATTTTCATATATGATGTGAATTAGTAATAATGACAAAACTCTATTTTTTTAAAATAAAGTGAATCAAATATCCCAAAACAATTTTTTTTAATCCCAAAACAATTTATTGAAAATTCTATTACTTTCCAATTTATTTGTGATGATGCCTCCATATAAATCATAATGATTTCTGAACTCTGATCTGTCTGTATCAGTTTTTCATTGTTTTAATTGCAATGGCATCAGATCACTTAATATCTGTTGGGGTACATTTTCCTTGGCTTCTCGTATGTGTGTTCTTTTTAATTGCTTTCAGTCACTGTGGGGATTTATTTTCCCATGTGAATTTTAAGAGCCCTTTATATAATTTCATACTTTGGTTTGTATTGATTTAATTTTATAGATCATTTTGGAGAGACTGGCATCTTTACAATATTGATATTTTTATCATTCTGTGAACATGGTGTATGTCTGCATTTATGTAGGTGTCTTTATGTTTTTCAATAGTTTTTAAATTATGCATAAAGTTTTTATATATATTTTTATTACAGAAGATCCATATTTTTTGTTTTTTTTTGCTATCATGTCATAATTGGTTGTGCTTTATATTGAAAAATACCATCAGATTAAAAGTTCTTAGATCCAAAAAGCTTTCTTCTTTTTATTAATAATTATAGCAGTTTGTTTCAATAATGGAATTGAAACCATTTGAGGCCTCACCCTTAGATGGCTTTAAAATCATATATTTTCAAAAGTGGCATAATAATTCCCTTACTATTCACTGAAATGTGTCATTCATAAAGTTTCTTGAGAGCAACAATTCACTACTGAGAATTGATTTTCTTTTAAGAAAATGTTACATTTTTATTCAGGATAAAAATCCTTGTTTAATAGTCAAAGATACATAATTTGCAAGTGGCAAATGTTACTAACTTCCATATCTTTTCACTTAAGTCCAGACAATCTGTGTTACAGCAAACAAATCAGAATTTTCCTCTTCTCAGCCACACTTAGGTGGAATATATAGCATCCTTTCCTTTGAGGAAATCACTCTTTCTTACACATCGATCGAGTCACCATAGTGAGGCACTGCAACAGTCCTAACATCCAGATTTTAGAGGAACAATGATCAAGATCAGGCCAAATAATGTTTCTCTTTCCTTCTTTAGCAATGTTTGTCAAAGAAAAGGGGGGCATATAATCTAAAGAGTACCACTGAAGTACATTCTCAAACATTGATTTTAAGTAACAAAAAAATATCCCTCTAAATCTGCTAAAGGTGACATGAGGGACTCTGGTCATCATCTCATCTGCAAGCCCATCTGTGGAGCTCCTGAAAAGAAACCCACACAGTAGAAAGCAACATCAAATCAATAGGAAAAGAGAGGCCTGAATTCAATTCCCCTCTTCAAATTCTCCTTTAAGGTAGGCACTACACTGGGGTGCCTGGGTGGCTTAGTGGGTTAAGCCTTTGACTCTTATTTTGGCTCAGGTCATGATCTCAGCATTGTGGGATTGAGCCTTATGTTGGGCTTCATGTTCAGCACAGAGTCTGCTTGTCCGTCTCCCTCTGTTCTTCCCCCCACTTGCATGTATTCTCTCTCTCTGAAATAAATAAATAAAATCTTAAAAAAAAAAAAAAGATGGGCATTGTATTTCTTCTTTCCTTTGGTTTCTTTCTTTCTTTCTTTCTTTTTTTAAAAGATTTTATTCATTCATTTGACAGAGAGAGACAGCAAGAGAGAGAACACAAGCAGGGGGAGTTGGAGAGGGAGAAGCAGGCTTCCCACTGAGAAGGGAGCCATCCAGATGTGGGGCTAGATTCCAGCACTCTGGGAACATGACCTGAGGTGAAGGCAGACGCTTAACAACTGAGCCACCCAGGCGCCCCGGCGCTGTATTTTCTTATATTAGGGTACTTCGTGGTATATAAGTATGTGCAGTCAAAAGCATCCTAAGGGGTGTCTGGCTGGCAGAATCAGTGGAGCATGCAACTCTTGATCTCAGACTGGTAAGTTATGCTGGGTATATAGAGTTGACTAAAAAAAAGAAAAAAGAAAAAAAAGGAAGAAAGAAAAGTATCTAATAGTTGGAAGTGGAATGTTACATCTGACAGGCTTTAAAGTATGAAATGTTTGGTGACATTAGATGGATGTGAATATTCTTCCATTAACAAGTGGGAATTTGGCAATCATTTGTGTGTATTGGTGAAGGGCATATATCATATGCCTCCAGAGTTTGGAAGTTTAGAGAACTGAGAAGAAAAATGTCTGATTGTAGAATTGTGTTGGCTTATTCTTGTGGCCTTTAATACTGTCTTGAAAGTAGAGACCTAAATTTACTGAGAATCACAGATCTTAGAAAAGATCATTGTGAAAACTTTGGCTTTTGTTTCTAGTGAAATGGAGAGCCAACTGAGTAGTTTTGGACAATAGAATGAGATGATCTGAGTGATGATTTAGGAAACTACCGCTGGCTTTTGAGTAAAAAAAAATGGACAGTAGAAATGCAAGGAAACACCAGTTAGGAATCTGTTATAATGATCTGGCTGAGAAATGGTGGTGATACAGGTTAAGTAGCAGTGGATGTAGTAAAAAATGGTCAGTGTTTCAGACGTATGGATCAGTCTAAACATACTAACTGTGAAATATGATTAGCTACTTGACTATTCCATACTGACTATCCAGAGAAACCGAGTAACAGATAACCTAACATACCTGTGAATACTGGGAACCCTTGCCTGCCCTTCTCAGCTCACCCTTTTCAGCTGTGGGGAAAATTAGGTTGAGATATTTCAGAACCTTTGCTGCCCAGAGGGCAGAATACCTAAACATATTTTTCCAAGATTCCATGATTTCCTGTTGCCATTCCAACCAATAAAGGCGCACATGTCTAGTGATGCCTATCAACTCTATGTATTATAAATGTGGACCAAAAGAGATGATAGATGTTGTGACTATTTATAGATATGTTACTTAAGTCTAAACATTTTTGGATGTGTAATATTAAACTGATATCCTGTTATTTAAACAGTTTAAACATGTATGAGAACTATATGCACTTTTAAGTCAGTTACTTTGAAGACAAACTTAAGGAAAACTTTGTTTTTAGCCATGCAGAACTATATATTGCTCTCTCGAGAATTGTATCATCAAACTAATTAAGTGGTGTATCTGAGAAGAATAAGAGTGCTAATTATGTTTCTAATGAAAAATAATAATATATAAATAAAATGTGTTGATGTCACATTAATGAATATTAAGAACATTATGAAAGGTCTACACTATGCCTATTGTAGCAAGTCTTGTTAATTTGCACCAGCATTTTAATTTTCACCTGTAATTGAGTGAGGAGGACATTTTAATGATGTAAAGTTAGATACAGAAAGGTAGTTAGACAATATTGTATTTCTTACATTAAAAATTACTGCTGAATTCATGTATTTTAATGAAGAAAATTATTAATTGATTACAAACAGATTGGCCAAGATATTTTTCCATATTAGTGTCTAATTAATAATTTATATTTTCCTAGGGTAAGCAGTTTTCAAAGCTAAGTTATTTTTTTGTGAATTCTACTAATCTTAAGTAAACGGCCATATGTAAAACACTGTAAACACTAGATTTTATAAAAACTCTACTGGGAGTTTTTCTCAGAAATTGCCAAGCTAATTTTAAAATTGGTAAGAAAATGTGAAGAACCTAGAAAAGCTAAAGCAATTTAGAAAAAGAAGAGTAAAGTTTAAGAATCTAAATTGCCTGATTTCAAGATTTACAATAAAGCTACAATAATTAAGTTAGTACGGTATTATGTCAATATACATATACATATATATTGTTGGCACAGAATAGAGAGTTCAGAAATAAACCTATATGGATATGATCAACTTCATATTGACATATGTGGCAAAGAAATTCAGTGTAGAAAGAATAGTTTTAAGAAATAGAGATGGGAAAGTTGAAGATCCACATGGGAAAAAATGAACTTAAAAACTTAGTTTATATAATTCTAAAAAAAAATCTTAGTTTATACCATTTACAATACTTAAAATTGATTATTGACATAAATGTAAAAACTAAAATTGGAAAGTTTCTAGAATAAAACAAAGGCAAAAAAATCCTGTGACCTTGGGTTAGATTCATAAACTGGACATGAAAATTATGAACTAAAAATTAAAAACAACTGATAAATGGGACTTTATCAAAATTAAAATTACGATGCTCTTCAAAAGTCACTGTAAGCAAATACAAAAGCAAGTCATAGAATGGAAGAAATAATTTCAAAACATATATCAGATAAAGGACTTGTACATAATTATATAAAGAACATTGTAGTTCAGTAATAACAAGAACATAATTTAATAAAAATGAGGAAGAGATTATGTTCTTGTTATTGAGTTTTGAAAATATTTTCTTCCCTTCTATGGGTTGCCTTATGACTTATCAAAGGTTGTGCACTGAATTATCCCAGGACTTAGCAGCCCCTGAAAGAAATGTTTATGACCTCACACTGTCTGTGGCTAAGAATCTGGGAGGAGTTAGTTATATTTTCCTATGGCAGAGTCTCTCATGAGACTGCAGTCAAGGTATAGACAAAGGTTGCCCCCATGTTAAAGCTCAGGTGGACGTGGATTAGCTTTCAAATTTATTTGGAAGGCTGATGAAAGCCTCAGATCTACCTACAGTCTCAGTGACAGGGACTTCTCTCAAACTGGCTGCCTCAGTATATGACAGGTGAGTGCCCCAAACAAAAATCATATTATTTATTTATTCATTTGCTTAGCTACCTACCTACCTATTTATTTATTTATTTATTTACTTACTTACTTATTTTAAGATTTATTTATTTGAGATAGAGTGAGTAGGGGGAAGGGCAGAGGGAGAGAATTTCAAGCAGACTCTCTGCTGAGAGGTGGGGCAGGATCTCAGGACCCAGGAAATCGTGACCTGAGCTGAAATCAAGAGTTGGATACTCAACTGACTGAGTCACCAAGGTGCCCCACAAAACCCTTTTGCCCCACAAAACCCTTTTTATAATGTAATTTCAGAATGATATCCCATCAATTCTGTCATACTCTGTTCATTAGAAATGAGTCAGGAAGTTCAGCACATACACAAAGTTAGGATATTACAGGGTGTGAATACCAAGAGATGATGAATATTGGGGGCCATCATAGAGGCACCGATCCAAGTATACCCTCTGGTCTCCAGTGATTCATGTTGTTCTTGCATGCAAAATACCCAATATCCCCCAAAGTTGTTCTTTTTGTTTGTTTATTGGTTGGCTGGTAGACAGATTATTATTTAAACAGAGAGTATTGTGATGCTGTCTTTATATCTTCTAGACCCCTGTTTGTAAGTTTAGTTTAAGGAAAACTTCATAACTCATTTAAGGAAAATGACTAGAGTTAGGAAGCTTTATTGTTCCCTTACTTTAAAAAATATGTTTATACTAACAGTATGTTATACACAACTATATACTTTTAAGGAGAAATACCTTTTTTTATTTTGCTAATATCTTTAACTTCCATTTTACTTTAAAATTTTTCTTTTTTAAGTATGTAGGGCTTGAATTCATGACCCCAAGACCAAGACCTGAGCTGAGACCAAGAGTTGGATGCTTAACCAAATGAGCGACCCAGGGGCCCCCTAATTTTACTTCTAAATGGAACACTAAGGTTTTTATAATATGCACCAATAATGTCTAAGTAATTTTTCTTTGAAATTTTCCACACTATCTTTATTTATATTTTCCATTAACTCTAATTTGAATTAAATCGCCACATTTGAGACGTTTAGAACTGATAATTTTAGGAATAAAATAAAAATGATTTATTTTTCAAACTTTCCAAGAAATTATGTTTAAGAATAGTAGTGGACTTTCAACTTATTTTTAATTTTATTTTTTCTGACTTTGGATTAAAAGTTAACTTTTTACTCAATTTTGAAGTCTTATAAAAATTTACTTTATCTTCTCAGTAATGAGTTTGGGTAGTTTTTGAAATTCTTTCCCATTTCAAAATAATTTTATTCTCTGACATGCATCATCTATTTCTCCTTAAAGCTCTTTATTTCATTAGTGAATCAGCTTAAAGCCAGGAATCTCATGATCTAAATCAGGTTCATGCTTGGATGAAGCCCTTCTGATGTGTTTCCTTAGTACAGCTCTTCAATTATAGTTCCTCTCAATCTGTAGAACCAAGAAGCCAGAAAAGAATGTTATTTGCTCTCAGTATATCTTAACTAACATTAGTAGTGAGCTGGGCATAAGATAATTGCTGTAGATACTATGGTTGTTAAGGGGGAAATGAGAGGTACAGAGTACTCACTTTCTCTTAGGAATTTTAAAATCTATCCACATGTTGGAAGCTCCTTGATTCTATCCCAAGGCCCAGGAAGAATTCTCCATGGCACTCATGTCTTCTCCCTGGGCTCCTGGTTTCACCCTGGGAGTCATTTCTATTTACATAAAAGTTAGGGCTTTTTTTTTTTTTTCTCAGCTAAGCAGATGTAGTAATCTGCTTCCTGCAGGTACAAAAGCCTCCTCTTGTTTGGTACTAGCTTAATTTTAGCATATGTGCAGTCTCTGGAAAGGCTGAAGACTTTTTAAATGATCAAGCCCTGGCTTTTTTTTTTTTTTTTTAAGTCTTTCTTTGCATTTGTCTCTTTTCTCTTACATTTCACTGTTACCAACATGTATGAAGCCAGACCTCATCTTCAAAACTTTTCTTAGACATCTTTTTTGGGAGATAACTCAGATATATTTTCTACTCTGTACACTGTCCAGTTGAGTGTTGCTGATCCTTTTGCCACTAACTAACAAAGATTCCCCTTCTTCCAGTTTTCAAAGAGATTTTCTTTCCTTTTCGATAGGTCCTCACACTCAGCATGCTCAAATTTCAAAATCCCACCAATAGTGAGTTTGAAGCACTTGAAGTCTTCACTAACACCCTCCTCAAGGTTCACTGCTTAATTTCAGAGTCATTTCCACCTGTGAGGTCTTTGTGATGGCAGTCTTTCATCCAGGCACCAAAATCTGTATTAGTAATTTAAATTACTAGTAAATTACTCCAAAACTTAGTGATTGTAAACAGCAGACATTTATTATTTCACAGTCTCTGTGGGTCCAGAAGCCAGATTTGCTGGGTTTTTCTGCCTAATCTTGAGACTGAAGAGACTGCACTCAAGGTGTCAGCTGGGACTGCAGGTGCCTCATATTTCAGCACAAGTAGAATTCATGTGCTAGCTTACTCTCATGATTCTTGGCATGTCTCAGAAGATCTTCTTCTAGGCATAGTAATGTGGACCTCTCCACAGGGCTGCCTCAGATCATGCCACCTGGTTTTTGTCTGAGCAGGTAATCTAAGGCAGAGCAAGAGAGAATGCTAAAGACTAAGGCTGTAGTCTTTTGATGACTTGATTAGAAGTGACATCTCTTCATTTCTGCTATATTCTCACTAGAAGAGAGTCAGTAAGTTCAGCCCACATTCAGTGGTAGGGTATTACACAAGGGCTTGAATTCTAACAGGCATGGGTCTCTGGAATTGGGGGCTGTAGGACTCTGGGGTGGGAGTATCTTCAAGATGGCATACTGCAATAGTTTTATATAACTGCATCCCATTAGTGTTTTGGAATTGTCTATAATATTGAATTAAATATTTCCTTCAATCTCAAGGTTTTTATAAAACATATATCATACTTCATATCTTAAAGGGGAGACTACAGACCTTTAATTGATGGAAAATTTCCTCAGTATATGTTTTAAGTTATAATTTAGCAGATTCTAATCAGATCTAGTGGTTACCTTTTTTTTTTGGTACCTTATAGCTGTTGTTTTATATGTGCATGCACTATGAAAAAGAACATTGCAGTACTTAAAATGTGGGTTTGTTAAATATGTGGGTCTTTTTTTTTTTTTTATTTCGTTTCAGCATAACAGAATTCATTGTTTTTGCACCACACCCAGTGCTCCATGCAATGCGTGGCCTCCATAATACCCACCACCTGGCTCCCCCAACCTCCCACCCCCTGCCCCTTCAAAACGCTCAGGTTGTTTTTCAGAGTCCATAGTCTCTCGTGGTTCATCTACCCTCTATTTTCCCTCAACTCCCTTCAACTCTCCATCTCCCCATGTCCTCCATGTTATTTGTTATGCTCTGCGAATAAGTGAAACCATATGATAATTGACTCTCTCTGCTTGACTTATTTCACTCAGCATAATCTCTTCCAGTCCCGTCCATGTTGCTACAAAAGTTGGGTATTCATCCTTTCTGATGGAGGCATAATACTCCATAGTGTATATGGACCACATCTTCCTTATCCATTCATCCGTTGAAGGGCATCTTGGTTCTTTCCACAGTTTGGCGACCGTGACCATTGCTGTTATAAACATTGGGGTACAGATGGCCCTTCTTTTCACTATATCTGTATCTTTGGGGTAAATACCCAGTAGTGCAATTGAAGAGTCATAGGGAAGCTCTATTTTTAATTTCTTGAGGAATCTCCACACTGTTCTCCAAAGTGGCTGCACCAACTTGCATTCCCACCAACAGTGTAAGAGGGTTCCCCTTTCTCCACATCCTCTCCAACACACGTTGTTTCCTGTCTTGCTAATTTTGGCCATTCTAACTGGTGTAAGGTGGTATCTCAATGTGGTTTTAATTTGAATCGCTCTGATGGCTAGTGATGCTGAACATTTTTTCATGTGTCTGATAGCCATTTGTGTATCTTCATTGGAGAAGTGTCTGTTCATATCTTCTGCCCATTTTTTGATATGATTATCTGTTTTGTGTGTGTTGAGTTTGAGAAGCTCTTTATAGATCCTGGATATCAACCTTTTGTCTGTACTGTCATTTGCAAATATCTTCTCCCATTCCATGGCTTGCCTCTTTGTTTTGTTGACTGTTTCCTTTGCTGTGCAGAAGCTTTTGATCTTGCTGAAGTCCCAAAAGCTCATTTTCGCTTTTGTTTCCTTTGCCTTTGAAGACATATCTTGAAAGAAGTTGCTGTGGCTGATGTCGAAGAGGTTACTGCCTATGTTCTCCTCAGGATTCTGATGGATTCCTGTCTCACATTGAGGTCTTTTATCCATTTCGAGTTTATCTTTGTGTACGGTGTAAGGGAATGGTCGAGTTTCATTCTTCTACATATAGCTGTCCAATTTTCCCAGCACAATTTATTGAAGAGACTGTCTTTTTTCCACTGTATATTTTTTCCTGCTTTGTCAAAGATTATTTGACCATAGAGTTGAGGGTCCATATCTGGGCTCTCTACTCTGTTCCACTGGTCTATGTGTCTGTTTTTATGCCAGTACCATGCTGTCTTGGTGATCACAGCTTTGTAGTAAAGCTTTAAAGCAGGCAACGTGATGCCACCAGTTTTATTTTTGTTTTTCAATATTTCTTTAGCGATTTGGGGTCTCTTCTAATTCCATACTAATTTTAGGATTATTTGCTCCAGCTCCTTGAAAAATACTGGTGGAATTTGATCGGAATGGCATTAAACGTATAGATTGCCCTAGGCAGTATAGACATTTTAACAATGTTTATTCTTCTGATCCAAGAGCCTGGAATGGTCTTCCATCTTTTTGTGTCTTCTTCAATTTCTTTCATGAGTGTTCCATAGTTCCTCGAGTACAGATCCTTTACCTCTTTATTCCTGGGTATCTTATGGTTCTTGGTGCTACAGTAAATGGAATCGATTCTCTAATTTCCCTTTCTGTGTTTTCATTGTTAGTGTATAAGAAAGCCACTGATTTCTGTACATTGACTTTGTATCCTGCCACGTTACTGAATTGCTGTGTGAGTTCTAGTAGTTTGGGGGTGGAGTCTTTTGGGTTTTCCATATAAAGTATTATGTCATCTGCAAAGAGAGAGAGTTTGACTTCTTCTTGCCAATTTGGATACCTTTTATTTCTCTTTGTTGTCTGATTGCTGTTGCTAGGAGTTCTAATACTATGTTGAACAAGAGTGGTGAGAGTGGGCATCCTTGTTGTGTTCCTGATCTCAACGGGAAGGCTGTGAGCTTTTTCCCATTGAGGATGATATTTGCTGTGGGTCTTTCAGAGATAGATTTTATGAAGTTCAGGAATGTTCCCTCTATCCCTATACTTTGAAGCATTTTAATCAGGAACGGATGCTGGATTTTGTCAAATGCTTTTTCTGCATCAATTGAGAGGACCATGTGGATCCTCTCTCTTCTCTTATTGATTTGTTCTATCACATTGATTGATTTGCGAATGTTGAACCATCCTTGTAACCCAGGGATGAATCCCACCTGGTCATGGTGGATAATCTTTTTAATGTGCTGTTGGGTCCTGTTTGCTAGGATCTTGTTGAGAACCTTAGCATCCATATTCATCAGTGATATTGGTCTGAAATTCTCCTTTTTGGTGTGGTCTTTGCCTGGTTTGGGGATCGGGTAATGCTGGCTTCATAAAAAAGAGTCTGGAAGTTTTCCTTCTGCTTCAATTTTTTGAAACAGCTTCAGGAGAATAGGTGTTATTTCTTCATTGAAAGTTTGGTAGAATTCCCCAGGGAATCCATCTGGTCCTGGGCTCTTGTTTTTTGGGAGGTTTTTGATCACTGCTTCAATCTTGTTACTAGATATCATTCTATTCAGGTTGTCAATTTCTTCCTGGCTCAATTTTGGGAGTTTATAGTTTTCCACGAATGCATCTATTTCATCTAGGTTGCTTAACTTATTGGCATATAACTGTTGATAATAACTTCTGATGATTGTTTCTACTTCCTTGGTGTTAGTTGTAATCTCTCCCTTTTCATTCATAATTTTATTAATTTGGGTCCTCTCTCTTTCTTTTGGATTGGTGTGGCCAAGGGTTTATCAATCTTATTGATTCTTTCAAAAAACCAGCTTCTAGTTTCATTGACACGTTCTACTGTATCTCTAGTTTCTACCTCATTGATCTCTGCTCTAATCTTGATTATTTCCCTTCTTGTTTGTGGAGTTGGTTTAATTTGTTGTTGATTCTCCAGTTCTTTAAGGTGTAGAGACAGCTGGTATATTCTGGATTTTTCAATTTTTTTGAGGGAGGCTTGGATGGCTATGTATTTCCCCCTTAGGACCGCCTTTGCTGTATCCCATAGGTTTTGGACTGAAGTGTCTTCATTCTCATTGGTTTCCATGAATTGTTTAAGTTTTTCTTTGATCTCCTGGTTGATCCAAGCATTCTTAAGCAAAGTGGTCTTTAGCTTCCAGGTGTTTGAGTTCCTTCCAAACTTTTCCTTGTGATTGAGCTCCAGTTTCAAAGCATTGTGATCTGAGAATATGCAGGGTATAATCTCAGTCTTTTGGTATCGGTTGAGCCCTGATTTGTGACCCAGTATGTGGTCTATTCTGGAGAAGGTTCCATGTGCACTTGAGAAGAATGAGTATTCTGTTGTTTTAGGGTGGAATGTTCTGTATATATCTATGAGGTCCATCTGGTCCAATGTGTCATTCAACGCTCTTGTTTCTTTATCGATTTTCTGCTTGGGTGATCTGTTTATTACTGAGAGAGGCGTGTTAAGATCTCCTACTATTAATGTATTCATATTAATATGACTCTTTATCTTGATTAATAGTTTTCTTATGTAATTGGCTGCTCCCATATTGGGGGCATAGATATTTACAATTGTTAGATCATCTTGGTGGATAGTCCCTTTAAGAATGATGTAGTGTCCTTCTGTATCTCTGACTACAGTCTTTAGTTTAAAATCTAATTTATCTGATATGAGAATCACTACCCCGGCCTTCTTTTGAGGCCCATTGGCATGAAAGATGCTTCTCCATCCCTTCACTTTCAGTCTGGGTGTATCCT
This sequence comes from Martes martes, assembly GCF_963455335.1. NCBI lineage: Eukaryota > Metazoa > Chordata > Mammalia > Carnivora > Mustelidae > Martes > Martes martes. The sequence continues at coordinate 116,406,029 of NC_137890.1, forward strand.
TAAGTTCAAAATGGGTTTCTTGTAGACAACATATGGATGGGTCCTGTCATTTTATCCAATCTGCAACCCTGTGTCGTTTTATGGGTGCATTTAGGCCATTCACATTGAGAGTGATTATTGATAGATATGTTTTTATTGACATCGTGTTACCTTTGAAGTCTTTCTTTCTGCAGATTGTCTCTATATTTCTGTTCAATGATATTCTTAGGATTTTTCCTCTTTTATAGAGCCCCCCTTAATATTTCATGCAGTGTCAGCTTGGTGGTCACATACTCTTTTAAGCCTTGCCAGTCTTGGAAACTCTTTATCTCTCCATCCATTTTGAATGTCAGTCTTGCTGGGTAAAGTATTCTGGGCTGCATGTTCTTCTCATTTAGTGCCCTGAATATATCTTGCCAGCCCTTTCTGGCTTGCCAGGTTTCTGTGGACAGGTCTGACGTTATTCTGAAGGGCTTTCCTCTGTACATAAGGAGCTTCTTTGTCCTAGCTGCCTTCAAGAGGGCCTGTCTACAATTATAATTCCTCATTCTTACTATCAGGTGTCTCGAGGACTTCTGAGAATCTATAATCTTGAGGGGAGACCATTCTGCCTCTAGTACATGAACGCTGGTTCCATTCATGAGATTGGGAAAATTTTCACAGAGAACTTGTTCCACTATATCTTCTAGACTTCTTTCTTTCTCCTCCCCTTCAGGGATTCCAATAATTCTGACATTGGAACATTTCATAGCATCATTTATTTCCCTAATTCTGATTTCGTAGCTTCTAAGCTGTTTGTTCCAGGCTTCCTCCTGATCCTTTCTCTCTACCTGTTTGTCCTCCAGATCACTAATTCTATCTTCTGTCTCAGTTTCCCTAGCTTTTAGGGAGTTTAGATTAGATTGGAACTCATGAGAGCATTGTGAACATCATCCCTGGTGGCTTTTAGTTCTGCCCTAATCAATTCCATTTTGTCATCCATGGCTTTCTCCAACCTAGCTATTGCCTGGATAATTATTAGCCTGAGTTCCCTTTCCGACATATTGTCTATGTAGGTAGCCATTAGCTCTGTTGCAGAAGGCCCATCCTCTGAATTTTTCTTCTGTTGGGCATTCCTCCTCCTAGTCATTTTGGTGAGAGATGGCTGAACAGATGTAGCTGGATGTATCGACCGTGGTGCAGTCAAGGTGCACCCTGGAACGCTTCTGAGCAATTAAGAGTCCCCACCCAAACAAAAGAAAAAAAGAGAGTGAGAGAGAGAGAGGGGAAAAAAAAAAAAAAAGGTAAAAGAGAAGGTTCAGCTCAAATGGGCTCCAAGGTAAGATTTATGAAGTATACAAACAAAAACAAACAAAAAGACTGATAAAAGTATATGACAAGAGAAGAAAAAAATATATATAAAAGCAAAACAAACAAACAAAGAAAGAACCTCATCAAAAAGGACCCCAAGTATAAGATTTATATACTACCAGAACAAACACAAATACACAGAAACACTGGTGGAAGAAAAAGATGGGAGAGTGGTTATAAATCCTCAGTGTGGGCAAGGAAGGTTATTTTGATTCTTCCTGGATGTATCTTGATATCTTTTTTAAAGGACTCAAATTTTCTAAGATAATGGGGGATTAAAAATTGGTTTACCTATAGGGGTAGCATTGATTGGGGAAAGGGGATTACCTTGAAGTTCAAATCTATGTGAATATTAAAAAATAAAAATAAAGAAAAGAATGAACTAAACTGAACTAAACTAAAATTTTAAATAATTTAGAAAATAGAAAAGCAAAAGAAAAACACAGGTGTATGTATCAAAAAGTTCAGGTTAAAAGGTTATTATGGAATTTGATGTACTGGACATCTCACTGTGATGGTAAATAGACTAAAAAAGTATCTATATAAAAAATAAATAAAAAAATAAAAAAAATGAGCCAGAATAGTGGGAACGAATTAAAAATAGAAGTTGTATCTATGAAGTAGTGGTGGTGGTTCTCTTGTAGTTCCCCCCCCCCATTGTCTTTCTGGGGGAGTGGCCTGCGACGTGGGTTCCAGGCAATGTTTCCTGAGTTAAGTCTTCCCACCCCCCTCAAGGGGGTGGGCTCCGAGGAAACCGTTTTTTCAGGCTTTTGTTCTCTGGAGGTTTTTATGTTTGTTCATTTGTTTTCTCTCCCCTTGGCAGCTCTTGATGGTTTTTGGAGGTTTAGAGGAAAGCAAACTGCACCTGGATGTCCCTCTCAGAGAGAAGCCTCAGTCTGTCCCCCTCTGGGTGCTGCAGAGCACATAAGTTCCCCCTCAGCTGCTGGCAGAGCACGTTCTGAGTTGCGGTCCCTGGGGACACAGGAACTCCTGCTTGTACCCAAAACCACAACAGTGGCGGCTGTCTGGGCAGCTCCAGACTGCCAGAGAGGTTCCAAGCAGCGATCGCACAGTGAGATTTTCCCGCTGGGCAGGCAGGGAGTACTCAGCCTTTTCAGGAACTGACAGCTCCCGGCTGGCACCTGCGTGCACCTCTCTCAGGGGAGGGTGTGGGGTGCATCTCAGGCTCTGATAGCATGGCGTGGCACGTGCATGCGGACTGCAAAAAGGCTGTGTTTCTGTTGGCTGGCGAGGCTCCCAGCCCCTCACGGGAGCCGCACCCCACGCACCCTCAGTCACCCTCGCTCGCGGCTCAGGGACCAAGACCTGGTTTCTTCGCCACACTTTCTCTGGCTCAGCACCAGGGGTGGCTGTCCTGGGTCCAGGGACTTAAGCTCCTGTCCCTAACCGCCCCGATTACCACAATTTCCCCCCACGCGATCCTTTGCTCTTTTTGAGTGCTTTCAACCAGACTCCAAGTTAATGCTGGTCCCCAGACGCAGGGCACTCTCGTATTGGGGTATTACTTTCCAGTGGGTCACTTCTGGTGGCTCCCTCCCCCCTTTGTTAATCTTCTGATACCAGTCCGACATTCCCATTCCACTTTACCTGCCCACTGGCGTCTTCTGCCTTCGTAGAGATCAGAAGTGTATAATTCTAATCTCAGGCTGATTTCATGGGTGATCAGAGTTCTTTGGTAGGTAATCAGCTCACTTTAGGGTACAGGTTGAAAAGGCACCTCCTCCTAGTTCCCTGTCGTCTTGTCCTCCCTCCAATATGTGGGTCTTTTTAAGTTGATTTACCAGTATAGGACTTCTCATAAGACTTGGCTTGTGCCCTCATGCTACCACATCTTTTCACATTGTGTCTCCACCTTCATACACTGAAGGTTCCTGATGTCTGAGAATTGACTACTCCTCCCCCAGTTCAAAGAAAACATTCTGTATAAGTCATGGTTCAGTAAAACAAAACACGGATTAAATGCAGGCTGCTGTTTTTATGGATCAAGTTTAAAAGAGGATCAAAGGGATGCTAAGGGGACCAGAGAATCAAAGCTGTAAAAGCTCCCATCTCCCTTTCAGTGGGGACCTAAAGGGAAGAGATGGTTATTGTCAGGAAGACAAGACCATATACTAAAGACCTGAGTGCCTAAATGTTATGTATATTTATTTTCAGGTTGATAGTGAGAGCCTTGATTCATGTAGGTATTGGTACACCAAATTTGTCACAGGTCAGTTTCCCAGTAAGCTGATGCTGTGAAACAATTGGGCTGTAAGACATTTATTAGAGATTCATGTTTGTAATGGGAAGGGAGAGAGGGAAGGATTATGAAGAGCAGTGGTTCTCAAACTTCAGCATCCATTAAAATCATGCAGAAATTGCTTATAGTCACTCCCAGAGTATCTGATCAGTAGTTCTGAGATTGGCCAAGAATTTGAATTTTTAAATGGTCACAGTTGCTGCTCCTGCTAGTATGGGCTTCAGGTAGAATACCCATATACTATAATGTCTCTTTATTATGGAATACTATAAGTTTTTAAAATTGCAATTAATGTCATATCCAGTGTTCAAGTAAAATACAAAATATAGAACTACAGTTCCTTACACAGCCATAAAACATAATGGAAAAAATATGCTTATAAAAGTGAATGTGATTTCTCTGTGTCCTCATATTGTTCTGAAATAATTGTGCAATAAATCTACAAAACAAAGCTATTTTACAAAAATAATACAGGATGCAATTAAGGATGTTAGAGCTCTTCTGAAGGATATAGATGTAAAGTCCAGGTATAATGGGTAAAATTTATGATTCAATTATGCAGAATATTTACTTTCTTGCTTGCAGACATAAACTATGTTCAAACCATGGTTGATCTCATTATGAATCACACTGAAACCAAAAATAAACTTATTGATGAATTATAACATATTCAACATTAATCTTAAAATATACTTAAATACACTGTATCTTTAGATCAATTTCTGAAATCTACATATATTTTAAAGGATTAAAACTTTTTCCTATATACAGAACACAGAAATATTTTTTATTCAGAAGATAATTAATAGGAGTTTAGTATTTTGAGAAATAAATCAACCATTTACTACATGAATTTATCTCTTCTATTTTAAAATCCAGTCTTTACAGAATAAGTTAATTTTCAAATTGTTTTGTTTTGATTTGTTTTTTGCTTCATCTTGCAAATCCCATTACTGCTGAGTATATAACTCAGGTAGTATTTCATAAGGACCATTCTCAGCTAGTCATTGAATATCAACTCCATGTCTTGGTAATGTTTGTTCCAGAGTTGCAGCATGAATGCTGATGGCCAGGTCAAATGCTTTTACAAAGCCTAAAGTCATCATAAAATGGTTGAAATAAGTGATAACATCTAAGGAAACAGACTATACAAAAATATTCTATTCTTTATGACCTTCACATGGAGGATCCTTAGCAATATGGAGCAAATCTTTAAGAAATGATGTATTTTAAACAAAAAGAAACAAATATACTATATTGTCAACTCCACAAGAATTCTTATGTGAATGTATTGCAACACTGACCTGAAGCAGTTCAGCTCTTACAAGCATTTTGATATTGTTCATTATATCACATGTGTATTTAAAGTATCAGTAAATATTAATATATAAGATTATTGTAGGATTGGTATTATTACAATATTTATAATGTTATAATTCTAGTTATATTTATATGTGTGTATGTCAGTGTAAGTCTGTGTGTGCTTTTGGATGTATGGGTCTTCCTATGGGCATGTATGAATGATTTGAATGTGATATTAGAGTGGATGGATGTGAGAATGAGAGAAAATAGAAGATGTCTATGAGTGGATTTGTGTTTAGTCGATATACTTACTTTTATTGCTGTCCTCTGTGCTCCTAATTATCCATATTTATGCTTATGTGTGCATACAAGAGTTTGTGTGCATATTTTTTATAAAATCTGTAACATTACAGTGACAAGTGTTAAAATCGCTATTTGTTTTTACGTTTATTTGAAGCACCTAATTGGATTTTAAAAAATTGAGTTCACTTATTAGATATAAATGAATTTTTGAAACATTAAGAAGGTGGCTACATTTGGAAGTAGGTATTTCAGATGGTTGAGAGAAATAGAGAGTTCTCAGATATAGTTTGAAATATCTTGAAGAACTGATAAAATCAAGTTTGCAAACAGTGTTAGGTGTTTGTGGAAAATTTGCTCATTAAATTGAAAATTAATTAAGCAGTAAACATGAAAGAGAAGAGATGAAGGGATGCGGGGAAGGAGGTGGAGACACTGGCAAAGATAATAATCTTTTCTTTGCCTTCCAGTATAATCTTTGGAAAATAGAGTCAAGTCATTGCTTAGCTCAAAATACTCCATAGTTTCCATTCTACCAATATGGCCTTGTTTTTCTCAGGACATATTAAGAATGCACTGAGGTGTACTTGACCCTCCAGAGCTCCTTCTATCAAATGCATCTTCTACCTCTGTGTGGCTTTTCCCTCTCTTCTTTCAGGGCTCTTCTCAATGTTTCCTTTGTTGAAGAGTTCTTCCTGGCCTGTTCTATGTAGAGCACTCCTCTCTAGCTGTTGCTTTGCTCTTATCTTGTTTCCAGCATTTATATTGCTCCAGAGTGCTGCTGAAAAACCAGGAACTGTGTCTGTTTGGTTTACTACTGTAACCCGGTATTTAAAACAGTGACTGGAAAGTATTAGGCTTGGTATTTACTTCTTATGTGAACAATGTATTTATAGCTAAAGAAGAGATATGTACCTACATGCCAGGTGTTATGTTAAGTGGTTTAAATATATGTTATATTATCCTGACAAGAATCCCATGTTACCCAGAGAAATGACCAGTTTATAAGTGGCAGAGGTAAGATTTGACCTTAGGTAGTCTGATTTCAGAGACTACACTGTTAATCATCATATCAAACTACCAAACTATGAGAAATATCTCTTAATATTAAAAATAAAATATTATTTTCTCTTTTTTGAGGTTTTGGTATTCTTCATTCTTTTAAATATAGAGAGTGAATGCATTTGAGGTTTATTTTCACCCTGGCTGAGGGACAGCTTAAGGTTTGGTTATCGATAATTTTATCAATGCCTTAGAATATATGCCTTCTCTAACATGGTATTTTTTTCTGGAAAACAATGTGGTAAATTAAAAAATTAATATTTGCCTTTAAGATCTATAATCTGCTGATTTTGTGTTATGCCTTATTTGTGATTTGCATTGCATTCCTGTCCTCTGGGGGAACTTCTGGCTTTTATTTTTCCTCCTAAGTGTTTTATGGTACATTCATGCTTATTGCACTTAATTTTGTGCTTTGTGAACACTTTTCCTACTTTACAATATAATTTTAATTCTAATTATATATGACATGTTAGTGTTATTTTTCAATTCCACATATAAACTCTAGTTTTCAGGAAAAAAGATGTAAAAGAATATATATTACTTGGGTTTTATTCAGAAACTGACAATATAATTTGGTCATAAAATTCTGTGCTAATGTTTTACTGCTTTCTCACTGAGAGAGTGAATAAAAAATGGATGAAAGACAGACCATATATAAAAGTGGAATTCTGACCCTCACCCTGCCACAATCAGTCCAGGAAGTTGAACAATAGCCTCAGTAGCCATTGGCCCAAAACAACCAGGACTTGAACAGTAACTGACACCTTTCTAAATTTTTGCCCCTGCTTCCAACTTAGGACCAAACACAGAAAGCCAGATACACTCCCATAACCAATCAAACTGCATGCTCTGCTATTAGTTAATCCACTTACAGCTTCTCCATGGCAACAGCCTCCAATCAGAGGATACTTGAAGTCTTCCCTTTTTTTCCATATAAAGCTTTCCCATTCATCTGCCTGTCTTTGGATATCTGCCAAACAAAAGTGTTGATGGCTGACTCCCTTGTTATAGCAAGTTCTGAATAAATAGCCTTTGCTCATTCTCTTTTGGGTAGTCTTCACTTGTTTCCACAGTTCTTTTATTAGTACACTGACAATTTAAATTTATTTTAATTGCTTCTAGATTGTACATTTTTAGTATTATATTAAAAATGTAGACTTTCATTTATTTATACATTGTGTTCATGAGCATCCAGTTTTGGGAGTTTTAGTATGGAAGGAGTGGGAGTCAAGGACACAGCCCCCCACTCCTGGGCCAGGCATGGTTATATGCATCTCAGCATTCCTAGCCCAAGTGCAATTTGGGTACCTCAGCTGAAACCTTCTCACTACGGAACTTTTTACCACTCTGGACTCAATGCTTTTTCAGACTTAGCACATCCATGACCTGTTCCTCTTGGCCACTTGGGTATATGAGTCTGGAGGATTATTTTCACCATGGTCCATGGCATCTGACTCATCCTCTCTGCACCATTTTATGGAACATGATCAGCCTGCACTTCTCTTTTCCTTTGCCTCTTGCCTGTTCTATCCCAGTACTATGAGCTGAATTTTGTCTCTACACAATTTATACTTTGAAGTTCGAACCCCTGGTACCTCAGGATGTTAAGTACAGACTTTAAAGATGTAATTAAGTTTAAATGAGGTCATTGGAATGGGCCCTAATCCAATGACTGGTGTCCTTGTAGGGGAGTATTTTAGGACAGAAATATGCAGAGGGGAGACCATGTGAAGACATAGGGGGAAGAGGGCTACCTACAAGCCCAGGAGAGAAGCCTCAAGAAGAAACAATTCTGCTGACACTTGAATCTCAGACTTCCCGCCTCCAAAACTGAGGTTAAACCACCCAGTATGTGCTACGTTGTTATGGCAGCCCTAGCAAACTAATATGCATGTAAGTGAATAAAAGCTTGATTATTACTTCTGGTTTGGCTCATTGTCCTAATTTATCACTTTGATACCTGGCAGCTCAATGGCTTTTCTTTTAATTTGTATAAATGAAGAGCATTTTTTTAAATGAAGTCCCAATTTATCATTTTCTTATTTTATGTTTCATGTTTTGCTTAGGTTATCTAAGAAATCTTCGCAAGATCATAAATAAACTGTATTTTCTTTAAGGAATTTCATAGCTTTTGGTTGAACAAATTTAGATATGCTTTTCTTTCCTTTTTAAAAAAAAAGATTTTATTTATTTATTTGTTAGAGAGTGAGAGAGAGCGCAAGCAGTCGGATTGGCAGACAGAGGCAGAGAGAGAAGCAGGCTCCCCTCCGAGCAAGGAGCCCAATGTGGGACTCTATCCCAGGACCCTGAGATCATGACATGAGCTGTAGGCAGTGGCTTAACTGACTGAGCCACCCAGGCGTCCCTAGGTATGCTTTTCATTTTGAATTACTTTTATGTAGGACATGAGGAAAGGAAGAATGCTCAGCCTTTTCGGAGACAGATTAAATTTAATTGCTTTGTCAAAAATAAAATGACCCAATATATATGGGCCTATTTCTGGGTGCTTTATTTTGTTACACTGATCTATACATCTATCTTTTCACTAATACCACTTTTGATTTTTGTAGCTTTATTATTGAAATTAGGTGGAGTAAATCTTTTTATTTTTATTTGAAATGCTTTTAGAATCAATTTGTCAATTTGTGTAATTGGAGTTACATTTAATTCATAGTTTAAATGGAAGAGGGTTGCTAACCTAAAAATACTGAGTGTTTTAGTCATTGAATATTATTATCTTTCCATTTAGCTAGGTTTTTGAAAAATTTTTTATCATTAATTATTTATAGTTTACATTATGGTATACATATATACATCTTTTGTTAGATTTTTTCCTTAGGTATTTTATGTCTTGTGTATAGGAAATGGAAATGTTTTCTTTCTTTTTTTTTTTTTTTTAAGATTTATTTATTTGAGTGAGAGAGAGAGAGAGAGGGAGCATGTACAGGAGTAGGGGGGAGGGGCAGAGGGTGAGGGAGAAGCAGACTCCTTGCTGATCAGGGAGTGTGATGTGGGGCTCAGTTCTAGGACCTTGGGATCATGACCTGAACCAAAGGCAGATGCTTAACTGATTGAGCCACCCAAGTGTCCCTGGAAATGTTTTATAGTTATTGCCACTATTTAATAAAAATACAACTGATTTTGGTACTGTAACTTTTTTCCTTGATCTTTGCCATGTTTGTTCATAAATTTCAGTAATTTTCTTTTAGATTCCATGAAATTCTGTTTAAATGATTGCACTATCTATGAAAAGTTTACTTCTTACTTTTCAGCTGTTATCTTTTATTTTTTTTTAAGATTTTATTTATTTATTTATTTGACAGAGAGAGAGAGAGAACCAGAGAGCTTAAGCAGGAGGAATGGCAGAAGGAAAAGGAGAAGCAGGCTCCCTGCTCCAGACTCTGGGCTGGGTCCAGGATTCTGGGATCATGACTGGAGCTGAAGGCAGATGCTTAACTGACTGAGCCACCGAGGCACCTACCAGTCTTTATGTCTTTTATTTATTATTTTCTTTATTGCAAAGACTAAAATCTTTAGAACAATGTTAAATATGAATGTTGGAAATGAGAATCATTCTTTTCCTGATTTCACACAGAAATGATTCAAGTTTCCTTTATTAAAGAAGATTTAGGCTGTAAGTGTTTTTTACATTTATTTTACCAGATTGAGGAAGATACCTATTATTTTTAATAGATTTATTGAAGTATAATTTATATGCAAAGAACCACACATATTTAGTGAGTTTAGACATATTTATGAGTTTAGACATATGCCAACACCCATGATACCATCACCACAATCAAGGTAATATACGTATTCAACATCTCCCAGAGTTTTCTTATTTGTTTGTATCTGTCTATCATCTATCTATCTATCTTTCTATCTATCTATCTATCTATCTATCTATCTTCATATGTGTATCTGTTTTTATGGTAAGAACACTTAACATGAAAAAAAAGAACACTTCACATGAGATCTACCCTCTAGCAGACTTTGAAGTGCATAATAATATATTGTTAACAATAGGTACTATGTTGTACAGCAGATATTCTAGAAATTATTCATCTATCATAATTGAAACTTTATACCTATTGAATAACAATTCCCCATTTTCTTCATCCCTAGCCCCTGGAAAACATTATTGTATTCTCTGCTTTTATGAATTTGACTATTTTAGATATCTCGTATGAATGGAATCATGCAATATTTGTCCAACTGTGATTGGGTTATTTCACTTAGTATAATTTTCTTTAGGTTCATCTATGTTGTTGTAAATGGCAAGATTTCCTTTCTTTTTAAGGCTGAATAACATTCCATTATATGTGTATACCACATTTTCTTTAATCATTCTTCTGTACATGGACACAGGTTGTTTTATATCTTGACTATTGTGTATGATGCTGCAGTGAACATAGGAGTGCAGATATTTCTTCAAGATCCTGATTTAAATTTTTTTTTGGATATATACTGAAGTGAATTGCTGGATTACATGGTAGTTTTATTTTTAAGCCATTTTAATGCTATTTCCCATAACTTTTGTACCATTTAAGATCAACAGGGTATAAGAGTTCCAATTTTCCACTTTCCACCAACACTTATTTTTTTATTTTTATTTTTTAAAAATTTTATTTATTTATTTGACAGGGAGAAAGCATGCACAAGCAGAGGGAGAGGCAGGCAGAGAGATGGACAAGCAGGTTCCCTGCTGGGCAGGGAGCCCAACATGGGACTTAACCCCAGGACCCCGGGATTGTGACCTGAACTGAAGGCAGACACCCAACTGACTGAGTCACCCAGGCGCCCTAACACTTTTTTAAAATTAATTAATTAAAAATCTTTTTTATTAAGTTCAGTTAGCCAACATATAGTACATTAGTTTTTGATGTAGAGTTCAATGATTCATAACACCCAGTGCTCATCACACTTTTTTAAAAATGGCCATTCAAGCAGGAATATATACGGTTCCTTATATATTTTATAATTAACTCCTTATCAGATATGTGGTTTGCAAATATATTATTTCTGATATAGATGAGTTTTATAGACCTCACTAACAATTAATTTTCATGACTATAAAAAGGAATGTTCTTCACCAATAATGATACACTGTCAAATTAAACGACAAATTTTTGACCCATATCATTAATATGAATTTTTATTTATGTATGCTTAATGATAATATACCAATATTTGTAATGTTTATTAGAAAATATTTTCCTAAAACTTCGTTAGTAGATGAGAAAAAAAAAGCCTATTTAGTTACATGTAGCAGAAGCAGAACTCTGTTTCCATTTTAAAAGATGAATATATTAGTTATATACCTGGTGTAACACACTCTAATACTTGATTTAGAGCAATGGCTGTCAAAAATTGTTCTCAGGAGACTTTAAATTCTTAGAAATTATTGAGAACCTTAATGTGGATAAGTTCTATTTATATTTACTGTATTAGAAATTTAAATGGAGAATTTTTAGAATATTTATTCATTTATTTAATATAGCTACCTATAAAATATATAAAACAAATAATACAAATATATTTTATGAAATATTTATAAAATATATATTTATATATATTTATATAACTTCAAAAATGTCTAAAAAAAGGCAAGAAAACTGACATTGTTTTATCATTTTGAAAATCTCTTTTGTGTTTGGTTTAATAGAAGAGAGCTTATTTAATTTGTTTTAATATTACACACCATGTGATCTGGAATACTTATAAGAGTGTGAGTATGAAAAAGGCAAACTTGTCATTGTCCTTATTGTAGTCTTCTTCTTCAGAAAATAGTTTTACCTCACTGGCCATATTTTGGAATACAGAAAATAAAGAAGCAGCTTTTTAAGCTACCTAGTAGTTTGATGTAATCATTTATTGTAGCATTTGACAGCTATGGAAAAATTCTTTAATTTGTCTTCGGTGTCACACTCTTGGGGATATAAAACTTCTGCTCAGTATGTACCTGGTAAGCACTGAGCAGCGTAAGCAAGTAGACAAGAATGTCAGCACACTCAGAATGCAGAATTTCTCAGCAAATGATATGCATGATAATTTGTTTCTTATGTACAGAAACACATTTCAGGCTATATTATAAAAAATAGAGGATGAAATATTGATGAAAACATACAAGTTCGTTAGAAAGTCCTTTGTCTCTTTTTAAATTCGCTGTCACAAGCATTCTCTCTCTCTCTTTTTTCTTCTTCTTCATCCTATCTTGAACTTCTTTTCCAAACTTGGTATATTAATGCAATGATGACTTTATTTTGGCAGTTATTTTGTGGAATTTTCCCTTTTCACAGTCTAGCAAACAGAAAGATTACAAACAGATAGATATGCAGCATTGGAGTATTTCATAAGTATACACTTATGAAATGAGTGGTATCATCTCAAGTGGGGTAGTAACTCCTTTCATTGTTATCAAATATATTAATATACACAAAAATACAAGGTAAACTGAAAGGTGATATACGAATATATGCTATAAATATTTTAAAATTTTATTTATTTATTTGACAGAGCGAGATCACAAGTAGGCAGAGAGGCAGGCAGAGAGAGAGAGAGGAGGAAGCAGGCTCCCTGCCAAGCAGAGAGCCCGATGCGGGGCTCGATCCCAGGACCACTGAGATCATGACCTGAGCCGAAGGCAGAGGCTCAACCCACTGAGCCACCCAGGCGCCCCTACGCTATAAATATTTTAATGAATAATACTAGTCCTTGGTCATTGATATATGTACATTCAAGACACATACCTGGCTCCATGAATAGGTGATGCCTTGATCTCCAATATCCAAATACTAGTTTGATAATAGGAATTCAGATTGAGAGGTGATTAATAGCTGTTTAGTAGTTGTGTGGTTTCTCCAGTGAGCCTTACAAAACTCAATTTAACTATAAATCCTCATAAATTTAGTGGTTACTAGAAAACGTAATTAGTTCTGAAGATACTTTGGGAAATTTTAATTTTGTTATATAGTATAATTTGTGATAGTTGACAACTAGGGGAAGTGTATTGTATGTGTGTATGTGTGTTCATAAAATGATGAATTACCTAAGAGCTTCATATTGGAACATGCTCTATTTCTACAACCTCTAGCTGTTCTAGAAACATAACAATCTCTGGAAAAGCAAGATAGTTTTTTTTCATCAATCTTATGAATTTAGTATATTTCTTCTTATCATTAAAGAGCACTCTGGACTCTGTGCTTATAGTGGGAAGTAGAAGTTAATTGCTTTGCAATAGCAGCAACAGACTGCATTCTGTCACTCAACCAGTATCAGTGACCTAAGTGAAATGAGATAGTTTCTTGGTACTGAATTCAAAAGGAAAGCTTTTAAATGTTTCCCACAGGAATGTTAGTATGGCCTTGTCAGTATAATATAGCTGACATAATGGCAACCTAATTTTCCAGTGAGTATTCACTTCAGCCATACCAGCTGCTAGGCTGTACTACTAGCTACATCTTTGATATTAAATAGAGATAGTCATTTTTGTAAAGAAGTAATTGCTTTATTTATTACTGATGTTGCTTGCCTCATTTATTGAAACACTTTGTCACAGCTGGAGAATGCAGCTGCTTTCTTTTTCCTTATATTACAATAAAAAATAAATCATAAGAGAAATACATTAGAGAGTAAAATAGTTTATTCAGTGCTTAAAATGGGCTGTCAGCAAGTTAGAAATATGTAATTTTCAGAAAATGAATATAAAATTTAAATCAAAAGATTTTGATAATGATCAATTATTCTGTGTTGTATTATTTTGAAACTTTTATTTCCTAGTTATAAGACAAAAAAGACCCATATTTCAAGTTTTTAAAGAAAATTAAGTCTTCTGTGTAATCATCTACAAAAGATGATCAGATATAAAATTTTATAAATATATTTAAGTATATCAGAACCTGGCACATATTAGCAATGTGAAACGTGAAAACACAAAATATGTTTTCCTGAATGATATGTTGGAGGATGAAGCAGTTTAGAACATTAACAAATGATTTATCTAAAGCAGATTTCTCAGTCAATAAAAAAGTAAACTCATATAATCTTAGTTTTCCAAGGCAGGTATATTTAGACTCAGGGGGAATTCAACAAGAAATGTATATAACCCTCTTGAACATAAACTGAACTGATGAAACACTAGTGTATAAAATATTTAAATTGAAAAAAAGCCCCTACAGTATGAAATATTTGAGAATACCAACTGACTTGAACATGGTAGAAAGTTTCCAACTAAAAGTACCTAATGATTTGTAAAAAAAAAAAAAAAAAAAAAAAATTTTAAAGGAGAGTAAAAATAAAACAATAACTTCTCTTTACATCCGTAACAGAGTAGTGGTCTGGATTTACCCTCTCCTTATGCAAAAATAAAATCTAAAAGTGGACAGAAATATATGAAATATTGTTTTCAGACATTGGACAAAATACAGTGTAAGCCTGTGATCCTTTGAGAAAAGAAAAGCAAACAAGATGAGTCCCATGAGTTTCTCATATTATTACCTGGAAACCATTTTGTCAATGTAGTACAAGAAAGGTATATGGATATGCAGTGGGGTTGGGTGAAATTTTTGCCTTCTCATATTTCTATGAATATGGAACATCTACAGAAAACTCAATGATGGAGTGAATATTTGTAGCCTATGAAGAAACATTAGGGCATTGTTCTAAGTTATGGCAATGAGGATATTTGATCTGAGTGAAAACTATCCATGAAGTTTACAAGTCTTAATTCATTAATTTTAGAAAAAAATTGAGGGAATAGTAAATTTTACTAAAGTCTATCAACACGTTGTGTAGCAAAGTAATTGTTATTTAGAATAAATAGTCGTAAAGCTAGCTTTAAACTTTATAATCTATGACCTTGTGTAAGCCTATTAACTTTTCTGGATCTCTGTTTTCTCATCTGTAAAATGAAATTGCTAAACAAGATCGGTAGTTGGTAATAATTCAAAGTAACAATAGTAACTCAACATCATCTACATGTCTCCATATTTTGTCATAGCATCTCTATAAAATAAGAATTCTTAGTATTTCAGTGAGAGTAAGTAACCTTTCTGAGATAAAAAAGGTCATAGATGACAGAGAGGGAGTATGCACCTATGTATGTTTGTTTCCCAACTCTGCATTATTATTCACCATATTATAATGCTTAGATGTGGATTGACCAAAAATCATGTTTTCGGACATGCATTTCATAATAGAAGGAATATACAATATTAAATAAAGAAAGGTTTAATTAAAAAAAGATAAAAAAAAAGATCAATATAATTATTTTAAGAATTTACAAAACCAAATTCTAAAAAACAGAAAGACTTCATCTAATGTATTGGGTCAAGATATTTTGATAGTCTAGTAGACTTCAGTTATAATGATGTTACTTTGCCCATTAAGAACTTGTTCTTTCATGTTTTTAATGGAATTGGTTTAGGTGACTGGATTATAATTTATTTAAACTCATATATTGAAAATTAACAATAATTCATTTTTTTCTATTTAAAATTATAGCACCATGCACATCTTTGTCTTAATTTTTTATGTGTTTTGTCAAATTTTTTAGTTCTAATTTATGTAAAAGAATCCATTGGAATTATAAAATTCCATGAATTCTGAGTGATAATACATCTGTGGATATGTTAAATTTACTGTTTCAGGCTATCTTAAGTGCTTTATGCATTATAAATCATTTAATTATCATAACTCTTCCATTTTCCTCGTTACCTCTTTGCTATAACTTTCTAAAAGTAAGAAATTTTGAGTTAAGATTTCTTAGAAATTTCAACTCTGATTTTATTCAAAGTAAAGGCTAGTTATCAAATATACTGTATCATAAAAGAGCCTTCCTCTCAAAAATATATTTCATTATACTTTTCAACTTTTGAAAACGTAAATAGTATCCTTAATTTTTTAAGTGGTGCAGCATAGAAATACTTGACAGCATATTTTTTCTATGTGATATTGGAAAATTTTTAATTTAGTGTTTTTGAGAACTTCAGATGATTGATTTAATTTATAATATGCCAATATTTGTACCGGTTCATTTGCCAGTAGAGGCTCTGACATTAATGTGATAAATAATTATCTATAAAATTGCTAAGATTACTGGGTTTTTATCTTTAATTTCCTTTATAGTTAATAATTACTTTGACAATCAACACACCAACTGAAAGAATGTCAGAGTGGGTAAAAAAAATATTATGTGTTTGTTGTCTACAAGAAACTTAATTTAATATAAAGATAACATATATATTAAGGATAAGTGGATGAAGAAAAATTTACCATGGTGACACTATTGAAAAGAAAGCAAAAGGAACTTTATTAATTTTAGAGGAGAATTAAAAGCAAGGAAAGATACCAGAGACAAAGACAGATATTATATAATGATAAAGGGATCAGTTCTCCAAGATGTAATGATCTTAAACATGTATGTACCTAATAACAGAGTGACAAACTACATGAGGCAAAAACTAATAAAATTGCCAAGAAGAAATAGATAAATCCATTATGGTATTTGGAGACTTCATTACCCCTCTATTATAAATGGATAGATTTAGCAGGCATAAAATCAATAAGGGCAATCAACTGGATAATTAATTGACATCTACAGACTACTTCATCCAACAACAGCAGGATCTTTTTAAGCATACAGGAAATATTCACCAAAATAGACCTCATTCTAGGCCGTAAAGCACACCTTAATAAAGTCAAAATAATATAAATCGTATAATATCCCCTCTCAGCCCACAATGGAATTAAACTAAAAATAACAGAAAGATAGCCAATTCCTATTTCTTGAGTCATTTATCCTATCTTAATTTTTTTAAACATTTATATAATGGTTGAAATCTGTCTTCTAAATCCAACAACTGGGTCCTCTTAAAGTCCATTTATGTTGCCCGCTTTCCTTTCATGGTATTGGTCACAGTTTCCTGATTATTTTCATGGTTCCTAACTTTATTGACAACTGTGCATTTTAGGTAAGATAGCAAATCTGGGTCCTTTATTTTTAAAATTTTTTAGTAGCTTTTCTGGATTAAGCTGCCAAATCTATCACCCCAAAGAATGTGTCTAGGTATATTTGTCCTTGTATTTTTATTCTAGTTATTTATTTTTTAGCCTGGTATCTTAATGGTCACTTCTAGGGCTGCAAAGCCAAGTATCAGTCAATGACTAGGGAAGAGGTTATGCTCTTGAGTCCTTATGGTTTTCAACCTCAGCTGAATTATCTATGTGTGTTAGGATGTGTTAAAAATACAACTGATCTTCTATTCTTCCTGGGCTCTCACTTCTTTAATATCTGAGGTGGCTCAGGTATCCAAGATCTCAGGGTCTTTCAAGTATCCTCTGTGCATGGACCTAGTCTCTTAGTTAGCCAGGATTATGTGAATAGCATATCTCACCCTTATAATCTCTCTGGCTAGAGAAATCTATGTACCAGCCACGACTACAAACCAGTCCTAGCACAGTTGTAGGTTTTCACCTTTCTTTTCTACTGAGTTTACTACCTTTAATAAAAAAAATCACCTCATGTTCTTACCTTCTGTCACAAATTGTGTGCCCTCTCTAGAAGCAAAGCTTCTGGTATGGTGGTCAGTCATGCCTGGAGAGAACTGTTCCAGCTGACCAAGTTAAAGAGAGAGAAGGTAGGGAACAGCCTCATGCAAAACCAGGTCTCTTTCTGTTCTTACCTGAAATTCTGGCAGGTTGTTATGAATAATCCCTTCCCAATTTTTTGTTTGCCATATATCTATTTTCATATTCCTCATATGATTTGCTTTAACAGTTTTGTCTGGTTTTATACTTATTTTTTGAAGAAAAGGATTTATTAAACTCTTCAAAGCCATAGTCAAAAGTTCCAGCCACAACCTTTGCAAGTTCAGATAATAATCAGGCACTCAGAGAAAACACTAGTCTCTTAGTCTTTCTTTAAGTTTTCTAATATTCCTTTCCATGGGCTTTTGTGGGATATCACTTTGCTTATTGGGAAATAAACTACTTAATCTGCAGCATTTTAGTTCTTTCATGTTTAAGTAGTCTCTTTTGGTTATATATTCAGTCAATTTAAACAATGTGTCAGAGAACAAATAGTCTATTGAAGATGACCTTGCTTCATTTGAGTAAATATTGTTTGGGTTTCCTTTATGATCACTGCTCTTAGATTAATGTGGTCCTTAGAATGGTGACCCCTGAATTATTTCTGGCAGACTTCAGTCATTCCAAGCACTCTCATATTAGATACCCACCAATGAAATCCATTACCTAAAACTTTGTTTTTGGTCACAAAACTTAGAGCTATCTTGCAATTATATAATAATATTTATCTGTATATATGTGTATGGGTGTACTTGACAAATTTTATAATCATTTGCTTTTCTTTAAGCTTTATTTGAAATGTGTTATTGTTGGAATTTTTTCAAATTTAAAAATATAATTTATTAAACTTAAAAGTTTTGTAAGTAATAGGAAACATTTGTTGTCTAGGTTGAGATGTAGGTATTTTGAATATTTAAGAAAAGTAGACTAATTTTTTTCATGTACCTTGAAATATCTTAGGGAATTTACATAGTGAAATTTGTAAACTGTGGTAAGTGTTTAATGTAATTCTGTACTGCCAAAATGATAGAATAATTGAGTATTGAACAAAGGACATGAGTAAAAGTAGTGCTTTTAATTTTAACACAAATTACTGTATTTACAAGTAACTGTTGTAAGTGACAGATCATAAGTTGTCTTTACAAGTTTAAGAAGACTTAGATTTATAAGCTGGATAAATTGAACACTAAAAACAAAAATATAAAATCAGGGCCTAGAGTATGAAGGCCCTATTGTTGACTAAGTACCTGTCTCCCAGTTAAAGAATATAACACATTAGCAAAAATTTTATCCATTGCATCATTGTACAACAAAGTAAGTCTCAAGAAAACTAAGTAGAAATTAGGGAAACAGGAATGGGGAAGCAAATGGCAAAGGGAGGTCTAGGAACGGACCTTAATAGGGAGTTGGGGAATGGAGGAATGGTCAAGTAGTCAGTTTTATCAAGGGCTTTATTTTACCAAACACATAAATTATGTCTCAGAATTATATTTTTTAATTGCTTTAATTGAATGTAACCAGAAAATGAAATCAGATTTTCTTAGATACCTGAGTGTGAACTCATAATCCTATTTATGCAGTAGTATGTTGGTTCAGTAATTGGTCTCCTTTCTTTAGGAAAAAATGCAAGTCAGGTATCAAGCAAAGAATAATTTGATATAAATTAAGAAAACAATGCCTTAAAATTTCCTTCTATTTCTATATGTATTTCTGACCATGCTGCAGAGGAAAATTGCACATTGCATTTGGTCATGAAATCTATGCTTTCCCCAAAATACAGTATGATTTTAAAACTGTTGACCAACTAAGCTCCTAAATTAAAACTGGTATATAAAATTAGCAATTTTAGGACATCTGGCTTTAGGACAGGGTAAAAGAAGGAGGAATTGTGGTATACATGAAGATGTACTTTAGATATTCTATCTGTCCTTTTTTCTGGGATTTGCATAATGCATATTTTGGTCTGCTTCATGGCATCTCATATAGGTCCTTTAGAATATATTTTTTCTTCATTCTTTTTTTTTCTAATCCTCAAACTAACTTCAGTTGTCTTAGCTTCAAGTTCACTGATTATTTCTGCTCCTTGTTTAATTCTGCTGTTGAACCCCTCTAGTAAATTTTTAGTTATTTTACTCTTCACCTCCAGAATTTGTGTGGTTCCTTTTTAAAGCCATTTTTTAAAGTTATTATGGTAAAAGTAACAATTTTAACAAAAGATAACCATTTTAACCTTTTAAAAATGTATACTCAGTAATTAAGTACATTTACAAATGTTGTACAACCGTCACTTCTATCCATTTCCAGAATTTGTCCATCCTCCCAAACAGAAAGACTGCACCCATTAAGTAATAACTTCCCATTCCACACTGTCCCCAGTTCTTGTTAAAATTTATTCTTTTCTATGAATTTTCCTTTTCTGTGTAAGTAGAATCATATAACACTCCTCTGTGTCTGGTTTATTTCACTTGGCATAATGTTTTCAAGTTTCATACATGTTGTAGTATGTATCAGAATTTTATTTCTTTTTAAGGCTAAGAAATATTTTTCTGAGGAAATGCCAAATTTTCCACAGTTGCTTTTTGATTCCTTTAATGATCTCTACTTCTTAATGGATATTCTCATTTAGTTTATACATTGTTTTTCTGATTTCCTTCACTCTTTGTCTATATTTTCCTTTAGATTTTTGAACATATTTAATAAGGTTGTTTTGTTCTCTTTGTATAATTAACCCAAAGTCTGGATTTCCTCATGATTTCTTAATCCTTTGTTCCTCTAAATGTGCCATACTTTCCTGTTTCTTTGTATTCCATG